>NW_028318232.1:1321666-1977500 GCF_062004578.1 Staurois parvus | reverse complement strand
TTACTGAGTGCCAGAGAATTGTTACTCAGGGACAGACAGAATTGTTACTGAGTGCCAGAGAATTGTTACTCAGGGACAGACAGAATTGTTACTGAGTGCCAGAGAATTGTTACTCAGGGACAGACAGAATTGTTACTGAGTGCCAGAGAATTGTTACTCAGGGACAGACAGAATTGTTACTGAGTGCCAGAGAATTGTTACTCGCACAGACACAAAATTGTTACTTGCACAGACACAGAATTGTTACTCGCACAGACACAGAATTGTTACTCAGGGCCACAGAATTCATACTCAGGGACAGACAGAATTGTTACTGAGTGCCAGAGAATTGTTACTCAGGGACAGACAGAATTGTTACTGAGTGCCAGAGAATTGTTACTCAGGGACAGACAGAATTGTTACTGAGTGCCAGAGAATTGTTACTCGCACAGACACAAAATTGTTACTTGCACAGACACAGAATTGTTACTCACGCAGACACAGAATTGTTACTCAGGGCCACAGAATTCATACTCAGGGACAGACAGAATTGTTACTGAGTGCCAGAGAATTGTTACTCAGGGACAGACAGAATTGTTACTGAGTGCCAGAGAATTGTTACTCAGGGACAGACAGAATTGTTACTGAGTGCCAGAGAATTGTTACTCAGGGACAGACAGAATTGTTACTGAGTGCCAGAGAATTGTTACTCGCACAGACACAAAATTGTTACTTGCACAGACACAGAATTGTTACTCGCACAGACACAGAATTGTTACTCAGGGCCACAGAATTCATACTCAGGGACAGACAGAATTGTTACTGAGCGCCAGAGAATTGTTACTCAGGGACAGACAGAATTGTTACTGAGTGCCAGAGAATTGTTACTCAGGGACAGACAGAATTGTTACTGAGTGCCAGAGAATTGTTACTCAGGGACAGACAGAATTGTTACTGAGTGCCAGAGAATTGTTACTCAGGGACAGACAGAATTGTTACTGAGTGCCAGAGAATTGTTACTCGCACAGACACAAAATTGTTACTTGCACAGACACAGAATTGTTACTCGCACAGACACAGAATTGTTACTCAGGGCCACAGAATTCATACTCAGGGACAGACAGAATTGTTACTGAGTGCCAGAGAATTGTTACTCAGGGACAGACAGAATTGTTACTGAGTGCCAGAGAATTGTTACTCAGGGACAGACAGAATTGTTACTGAGTGCCAGAGAATTGTTACTCGCACAGACACAAAATTGTTACTTGCACAGACACAGAATTGTTACTCGCACAGACACAGAATTGTTACTCGCACAGACACAGAATTGTTACTCGCACAGACACAGAATTGTTACTCAGGGCCACAGAATTCATACTCAGGGACAGACAGAATTGTTACTGAGTGCCAGAGAATTGTTACTCAGGGACACCTAATCGTTGAATTAAATAGTATGTCAGACAACATGCAGAGGAGTGGCAGAGGAGGCAATGTTTTAGGAGCGAGCAGACGTGGCAGCAGAGGAAGGGGTCGAGGCAGCAGTATTCGCAGCCAGAGGCCAGTGCTCCCGGTGTCATCCAGCGGTCGTGTCTCCACCGACAACCCTGCCGTCATTGATTGGTTGGCTCGGTCGTCTTCCTCTTCCCAGGTCACCTCTGACACCTACAGCCAACGGTCGGTGGGTACGTCAGACACAACCGTTAGTTGGCATGGCCCGGGACCAAGCCCACTGAAATCACGTGTCCTCTACCTGCCCCTGTCCTTTGCTGTTCCCTCACCAAGCGAAGTATCGCATGCTGTGGGCTCAGCCCCACTGTACAGTGAGGAAGAGCTAACAGAGGGCGGTCAGGAACGGGGGGAGACATCGGCCTTTTCAGCAGCCAAGCGAACAAGTACTGGCGAGGAGAGTGGCTCGGTAGCCGGTCTAGAGACAGGTCTGTCTCCTGACCCAGACGCAGCCGAGGGGGCTAGTAGTGAGGCGGAGACCCTACTTGATGATGAGGAGGTTGATCGCACTTGGCAGCCTCGTCGTCATCAGGCAATTTCTTCCGCATCATCAGGAGAAGAGGGTGGCAGCTTGGCAGCGAGCAAAACAGTCGGTGGGTTGCCCAGGAGACAGCAGCAGGGTCGCATCAGTGTCAGTGGAGCCAAACGTCCACGGAGTAGAGCACCAGCTCCACTGCAGCCTACCACCACGGCCAGTAGTGGTGCCGGTGCGCACGGAGGAAGTAGCAGTCAGCCAGTGAAGAGTAGCGGGGGCAAAGTTTCCTACTCGGTGGTGTGGCAATTTTTCCTCAAGCCGCCCGAGGAAGTAAACGTAGCCGTATGTCGACTATGTGGCCAGAAATGCAAGCGTGGCCAGGGGGCCCATGTTGGGACTACAGCGTTGCGTCAGCATATGCAGCGTCACCATTCGGTGGCCTGGGAAAACCGTGATAAACATACGGCGGTTCTGCCTGCCCCAGCCCCCGCTCCATCACCCGCTCCGTTACTTGCTCCGTCACCCGACGTCGTCAATCGCCCTCTATCAGCCAGTCAAGGCTCCAACACCTCTGCTGAGGGGAGTTGTCGCTCATTGGCATCTTCCGCTCGTTCAGATGCTCCTTCTCCTGCTACTCCTCTTCTCGGATTCCGTCAACAGTCTTTCTTGGAATCCGTATCCAAGAGACAACAGTTTGCGAGCACGCACCCGACGGTGCAAAAGCTGAACGTCCTCCTGTCCAAGTTGCTGGTGCTGCAGTCCCTCCCTTTCCAACTGGTGGACTCAGCACCTTTCCGAGAAATGATGGCTTGTGCCGCGCCGCGGTGGAGAGTGCCAAGCCGTCATTTCTTTGCCCAAAAGGCAGTGCCAGCCCTGCATTCACATGTAGAAGAGATGGTGGGCCAGTCTTTGAGCATGTCGGTCTCTGCCAAAGTGCACGGCAGCGCCGACGTGTGGAGCTGTAACTACGGTCAGGGACAGTACATGTCATTTACGGCCCACTGGGTGAACGTGGTGCCGGCACAGCCGCACCAGCAACTTGGACAGGTCACGACGCTTTTGCCTCCACGTTTGCACGTCCTTGGTCCAGCAAGCATGTCCGCCTCTACCACCTCTTTTTCCGCCGTGTCCTCAGCCGCCACCCCCGTGCCAAGTCCCATTACCCGACCGGCATATCACATGTGCAGGGCGCAACGGTGTCACGCTGTGCTGCACCTGGTATGCCTTGGCGAACGTAGTCACACAGGGGAGGAACTGCTGAGTGTAATGAACAGAGAAATCGACAGATGGCTGTCTCCGCGCAAACTAAAAATCGGAACCATGTTGACTGACAACGGAAAGAACATGGTGTCTGCTCTGCGTCAAGGAAGGTTGTGCCATGCGCCATGCATGGCTCACGTGTTCAATCTGGTTGTCAAGCGGTTCCTAAAATCCACCATCCCACTGCAAGACATCCTTAAAATGTCACGTAAACTGTGCATGCATTTCAGCCATTCCTACACCGCAAAGAACACCCTCATTGAGCTGCAGCGGCAGAACGGAATTCCACAGCATCGCCTGATCTGCGACGTTGCAACAAGGTGGAATTCAACCCTACACATGTTAGACCGCCTTTACGAGCAGCGAAAGGCCATCACCGATTTCCTGATGTTACAAGCGGATAAAGGTACTCCCCTGTGTAACTTAGATGTCAGCCATTGGCAGCTCATGCGTGACACCTGCCGCTTGCTCAGGCCCTTTGAGGAGGCCACGCTATTCGTGAGTCGGCAGGACTATGGGATGAACGACGTCATTCCTCTGTTGCACGTCCTGGAACAAATGCTGTTAACAATGGCTGGTCAGGGTGCGGTAGACGTGGCGCACAGATCTCAACGCCACATGACCCCTGTGGGGGCAGGACAGGAAGAAGAGGAGGAGGTAGAGGAGGACATTTGTGCTCAGGAATTATTGAGTGAAATGGGTGGTTTTTCCACTCAGCGGACAGGAGTGGAGGAGCAGGAGCATCTGGTAGAGGAGGAGGAGGAGGAGACAGAGGACCCAGACGCACCGTGGCAGTATGCTGTGGAGATGGAGGCAGGGAGTCCCTCGCATTCCTTGGCACAAATGGCCCATAGCATGCTCGGTTGCTTGCGTAGCGACAGCCGAATAATAACCATCAGACAGAGGGATGACTTTTGGCTGTCCACCTTGTTGGACCCTCGCTACCGGTCCAAAATGGTGGCCTTTTTCACACCTGCTGAGAGGGAGGCCAAAATTACGTACTATAAAAACCACCTATGTAGTCAGTTGGTCTCTGCCTTTGTGCGCCAACGTCCATCCTCAGACACTGTGGGCCCTGTGCGCTCGCGTTCCGCTGGCATGGCAGCAGGGGAGGGGTGGGGTGGTAGGAGCAGTGGCAGCTCCACCAGCAGCGGCTGCCTCAGTCTGCAGTCGATGATGAGTAGCTTTCTTCACCAGCGCAGTGAGGAAACTACTAACCAGCCGCAGCAGCAGCAGCAGCATCAGGTGGACCTGGAGCAGGAGCTCAAACAACAGGCTTGGGCCTACTTGGACAGCACCCTGCCAACCGAGGTAGACAATCCCCTTGACTACTGGGCAACGAAACTTGACCTTTGGCCCCAACTAGCTGAATTTGCCCTTGAAAGGCTGTCATGCCCGGCCAGTAGCGTGGCATCGGAGCGCGTGTTTAGTGCGGCAGGAGGTATTGTAACTCCGCGGAGGACACGACTGTCCACCCAAAGTGTGGAGAGACTCACGTTTGTGAAAATGAATCAGGCGTGGATTAGTCTGGATTTCAAACCACCAGTTCCTGACACAACTGACTAAATCCGCCATGAATCATGCCTCAAACATGTGCCACTTTCAGGTCTCCTCACACTGCTGGTGTGTTAAATTTTTTGACATAGGGTGCAGGCAGATTACGGGCCTCCTATAGCTGCTGCCAGGCCCCTAATCTGCCATGGGCCCCTATATACCGCCTCCTCATGCTGCTGCCAAGTCCAGAGTCTGTCATGGGTCCCTGTACGGCCTCCCATTGCTGCTGTCTCCATCGCCACACTCTGCTGCCATGTGCCACTTTCAGGTCTCTTCACACTGCTGGTGTGTTAAATTTTTTGACATAGGGTGCAGGCAGATTACGGGCCTCACATAGCTGCTGCCAGGCCCCTAATCTGCCATGGGCCCCTATATACCGCCTCCTCATGCTGCTGCCAAGTCCAGAGTCTGTCATGGTCCCTGTACGGCCTCCCATTGCTGCTGTCTCCATCGCCACACTCTGCCATGTGCCACTTTCAGGTCTCTTCACACTGCTGGTGTGTTAAATTTTTTGACATAGGGTGCAGGCAGATTACGGGCCTCACATAGCTGCTGGCAGGCCCCTAATCTGCCATGGGCCCCTATATACCGCCTCCTCATGCTGCTGCCAAGTCCAGAGTCTGTCATGGTCCCTGTACGGCCTCCCATTGCTGCTGTCTCCATCGCCACACTCTGCTGCCATGTGCCACTTTCAGGTCTCCTCACACTGCTGGTGTGTTGAATTTTTTGACATAGGGTGCTGGCAGATTACGGGCCTCCTATAGCTGCTGCCAGGCCCCTAATCTGCCATAAGCCCCTATATACCGCCTCCTCATGCTGCTGCCAAGTCCAGAGTCTGTCATGGGTCCCTGTACGGCCTCCCATTGCTGCTGTCTCCATCGCCACACTCTGCCATGTGCCACTTTCAGGTCTCCTCACACACTGCTGGTGTGTTGAATTTTTTGACATAGGGTGCTGGCAGATTACGGGCCTCCTATAGCTGCTGCCAGGCCCCTAATCTGCCGTAGGCCCCTATATACCGCCTCCTCATGCTGCTGCCAGGTCCAGAGTCTCTCATGGGTCCCTGTACGGCCTCCCATTGCTGCTGTCTCCATCGCCACACTCTGCCATGTGCCACTTTCAGGTCTCCTCACACTGCTGGTGTGTTCCATTTTTTGTCATAGGGTGCTGGCAGATTATGGGCCTCCCATAACTGCTGCCAGGCCCCTAATCTGCCATGGGCCCCTATACCGACTCCTCATGCTGTGACGTTGCAACAAGGTGGAATTCAACCCTACATATGTTAGACCGCCTTTACGAACAGCAAAAGGCCATCACAGATTTCCTGATGTTAAAAGCAGATAAAGGTACTCCCTGTGTAACTTAGATGTCAGCCATTGGCAGCTCATGCGTGACACCTGCGCTTGCTCAGGCCCTTTGAGGAGGCCACGCTATTCGTGAGTCGGCAGGACTATGGGATGAACGACGTCATTCCTCTGTTGCACGTCCTGGAACAAATGCTGTTAACAATGGCTGGTCAGGGTGCGGTAGACGTGGCGCACAGATCTCAACGCCACATGGCCCCTGTGGGGGCAGGACTGGAAGAAGAGGAGGAGGTAGAGGAGGACATTGGTGCTCAGGAATTATTGAGTGAAATGGGTGGTTTTTCCACTCAGCGGACAGGAGTGGAGGAGCAGGAGCATCTGGTAGAGGAGGAGGAAGAGGAGACAGAGGACCTAGACGCACCGTGGCAGTATGCTGTGGAGATGGAGGCAGGGAGTCCCTCGCATTCCTTGGCACAAATGGCCCATAGCATGCTCGGTTGCTTGCGTAGCGACAGCCGAATAATAACCATCAGACAGAGGGATGACTTTTGGCTGTCCACCTTGTTGGACCCTCGCTACCGTTCAAAAATGGTGGCCTTTTTCACACCTGCTGAGAGGGAGGCCAAAATAACGTACTATAAAAAACACCTATGTAGTCAGCTGGTCTCTGCCTGTCTGCGCCAACGTCCATCCTCAGACACTGTGGGCCCTGTGCGCTCGTGTTCCGCTGCCATGGCAGCAGGGGAGGGGTGGGGTGGTAGGAGCAGTGGCAGCTCCACCAGCAGCGGCTGCCTCAGTCTGCAGTCGATGATGAGTAGCTTTCTTCACCAGCGCAGTGAGGAAACTACTAACCAGCCGCAGCAGCAGCAGCAGCATCAGGTGGACCTGGAGCAGGACCTCAAACAACAGGCTTAGGCCTACTTGGACAGCACCCTGCCAACCGAGGTAGACAATCCCCTTGACTACTGGGCAACTAAACTTGACCTTTGGCCCCAACTAGCTGAATTTGCCCTTGAAAGGCTGTCATGCCCGGCCAGTAGCGTGGCATCGGAGCGCGTGTTTAGTGCGGCAGGAGGTATTGCAACTCCGCGGAGGACACGACTGTCCACCCAAAGTGTGGAGAGACTCACGTTTGTGAAAATGAATCAGGCGTGGATTAGTCTGGATTTCAAACCACCAGTTCCTGACACAACTGACTAAATCCGCCATGAATCATGCCCCAAACATGTGCCACTTTCAGGTCTCCTCACACTGCTGGTGTGTTCCATTTTTTGTCATAGGGTGCTGGCAGATTACGGGCCTCCCATAGCTGCTGCCAGGCCCCTAATCTGCCATGGGCCCCTATACCGCCTCCTCATGCTGCTGCCAAGTCCAGAGTCTCTCATGGGTCCCTGTACGGCCTCCCATTGCTGCTGCCTCCATCGCCACACTCTGCCATGTGCCACTTTCAGGTCTCCTCACACTGCTGGTGTGTTCCATTTTTTGTCATAGGGTGCTGGCAGATTACGGGCCTCCCATAGCTGCTGCCAGGCCCCTAATCTGCCATGGGCCCCTATACCGCCTCCTCATGCTGCTGCCAGGTCCAGAGTCTCTCATGGGTCCCTGTACGGCCTCCCATTGCTGCTGTCTCCATCGCCACACTCTGCCATGTGCCACTTTCAGGTCTCCTCACACTGCTGGTGGGTTCCATTTTTTGTCATAGGGTGCTGGCAGATTACGGGCCTCCCATAGCTGCTGCCAGGCCCGTAATCTGCCATGGGCCCCCGTACCGACTCCTCATGCTGCTGCCAGGCCCGTAATCTGTCATGGGCCCCTGTTGTCGCTTGTTGGCATATTCCGCTCGTTCAGATGCTCCTTCTCCTGCTACTCCTCTTCACGGATTCCGTCAGCAGTCTTTCTTGGAATCCGTTTCCAAGAGACAACAGTTTGCGAGCACGCACCCGACGGTGCAGAAGCTGAACGTCCTCCTGTCCAAGTTGCTGCTGCCAGGCTCGTAATCTGTCATGCGCCCCTGTACCGCCTCCTCATGCTGCTGCCAGGTCCAGAGTGTGTCATGGGCCCCCGTACCGACTCCTCATGCTGCTGCCAGGCCCGTAATCTGTCATGGGCCCCTGTACCGCCTCCCCATGCTGCTGCCAGGTCCAGAGTGTGTCATGGGTCCCTGTACGGCCTCCCATTGCTGCTGCCAGGCCCGTAATCTGCCATGGGCCCCTGTACCGACTCCTCATGCTGCTGCCAGGCCCGTAATCTGTCATGGGCCCCTGTACCGCCTCCTCATGCTGCTGCCAGGTCCAGAGTGTGTCATGGGTCCCTGTACGGCCTCCCATTGCTGCTGTCTCTATCGCCACACTCTGCCATGTGCCACTTTCAGGTCTCCTCACACTGCTGGTGGTTTCCATTTTTGTCATAGGGTGCTGTATGGCCTCCCATTGCTGCTGCCTCCACCGCCACACTGTGGCTCCACACTCTGGTTTTGGCCCCGTGACTGCCCAAATGAGTGAAGTGTGCGTTGATTCTAAGATCGACGGCACTCATCTGCATGTCATACTGACTGACAGTATTATTTCTCTTCCCCAGCAGACTCCAAGGGCATTTAAATTAAAGGTACAGTGTTCTGCACTAATATTAAGTCTCTCTGAAGCCTAGAAACACCCTTTTTTAAGTTAAATTCACAGCGAATTTATTCGACTCGAATCGAATATTGTCCACGAATTCGCCGAATCAGTCGAATCGAATTTTTCATTTCTTCGCTCATCTCTAATTAGAATGAATATAATTGTTAGAGGCAGTATTAGGCACGATAGGGTTGCTAGCAAAGTATCTCTTCAGTGATAGCTGTCTCGTGAATTTATGCACGTCAATGTAAGCTTGAAACTTATTAAGCTTATTGGTAGGGGCATATTTCAGGCCCTTATCTAATATATTAAGTTCTTCCTTAGTAAGTTCTCCATCGCTAAGGTTGAATATACCTTTGCCTGCTAAATTCTTCATTTTTTTGATGCATCTATTAATTTTCCTGCTTCCTCTCTTTCCCCTATATTGTCGCTTCTCTTTCGCACTCTCCCTTCCCTAAAAAAACGCTGTTGGGTATTATCGTTATAATTGAACTGTATGTTCCTCCTTGGAGTGGATGGAGGGGCTCTATGGGTTTGAGGTTGGGAACCTCCAGGCTACCTCTCCATTGAGGTCTCTAGTGGGATTGTTGTGGTGCCCCTCTTGTTCATGGGAGAAGGCTGGTAAGGAGTATGGTAAGGTTGGTAAGAAGTGGGCCAGGATATGGCGTATGACGTTGAGAGTTAATATTCTGGTGACCAGATGTGTAATTCCTCTTGTGTGTGGTATTTCTACCCGGGTGCCAACAATAATCCCTTGAACCGATATTTTCAGCATGAAAATTACGTAGGGGTTAAAACCTATTTGTAAAAGGCACATTAAAATTCTGTCTATGAGTAGCATTTCTGAATGGTTTTGGTGATCTATAGTGTCCATTGGAGGAATGGACAGTATGGTATGGTGGATTAGGATGATATTTAGGTTTAAGAGGTGTAGGGATAGGGATGGAAGGAGCTTGACAAGTTTCAAGCTTACATTGACGTGCATGTGCATGACCACTCTAGATAACACCCTGAATGCCGTGGCTGACTTAGACAGAAATGGAATGCTGACTAGTACGGCAAAAACGACACAATCCCGTGTCTGCCCATTCATTACCACCTACTCAATGCAACATAGGGCTATTAGTGGGATCGTTAAAAAGAACTGGGACATTTTGAAAACAGACCCGATTCTTAGAAATATTCTACCTGAAAAAACGGAAATAATTTTCCGTAAGGCGACAGCAATTAGACATCATTTAGCACCGAATACTCTAGACCCACCAAAAACTATCTCATTGTTTTCCAATTTGAAAGGTTTCCATCCATGTAACAGATGTGTTATTTGTAAATGCAATAACATTAGAAAACAAAAAATAGAATCATTCTCTTCCTACACTACAGGGAGATCATATGTCATAAGGAATTTTATCTCCTGTAACAGTAGACATGTAGTCTACATGCTCGAATGTCTCTGCAACAAACAATATGTGGGTCGGACAACAAGGAGACTTAGAGACCACCTCCACGAGCATGTCTACAATATTAAACGAGGCTTCAAGAACACTCGTCTAAACATTATAGACTGTGCCATAACAAAGATCCCACCTCCCTCAAATGTGTGGTGATAGACATAGTCACCCCACCTTGGAGGGGTATTCACAAAAAATGGGTGGTCTCACAATTGAAGACTAAATGGGTCTATGAATTAGGCACCTTGCACCCTATGGGACACAACATAGAAGTTGATTTGAATTGTTTCATAGACAACAGTTCGTTTTTACTACTACTCTTATTATGTAGTTTATTATGTGTTTTAGCATGATTTCTATTTTACACATCTGGTTTAGTAATATTCAACATATTTTCACCGATTTTACTCCCCGCATATGTAGTTTTTACGCTTCCTACCTATTCTATTCTATGTTTCAAGTTTATTTTATGGAGCATATTTTATCATTTTTACTATTCATTTTATAATACTATTTGTTTATCATCATTGTTTTTATTTAATTTTGACATTTTTTGGATTCATGTGTGGATTCAATTCTATATGTGTGTTTATTCTATTTAATTTTTTAATCTCTATTTATTAATTTATGGTATCTATTATGATTCTAATATGATTTTACAGCGTACATTTTGATATGGATTTATACTTTTTACAAATACCGGTTTTATGGATAATTATGCTTTTAAGAAGTAATAACACCTAGTTTATTAGATTTACTATTGTTTTCTAACAAACAAGTTTCTTCACCTCCTACTAGACCTTTCCATCTTATGAATATCCTTATTATTCTTTATATGTGGGACAGTTCTTATCGCACTGGAATATACCATCTTATATTATTACTCCATTCATATGATGTAAATATTGCTCACCTTCTTTCATTCTATTTTACCTGTTTTTATCCTTTTTTTTTTTTCCCTATTGGTTGAATCTGCCTAAACAGGGGTCAAAATGTAGTAATTACCTCTATTGGAGGTGTTGTCTAAATTAATGTGCCAGTTTTTATCTATTAGTTTCATCCAGAACAGCATAATCAGCTGTTACTGTGACTTCTGATCCACAACAAAATGGTGCGGACATGACCGCGCATGCGCACTACTCGCCCTCCGGCAAAATGGCGGCAACGCGGTGCGCATGCGCTGTACCTATATAAAGCTACAGCGATTGTCAAAGCAGTGTTGATCTCTGTTGTAATTTTAGAGTTGTGAAAAAACTCTATTAGTATTCCTGTATTTTTAGGAAATTGTGGGAAGAAATCCTTTTCAAAGCCAGTTAGGAAAAAGCAGTGTGACTTTATTTGATCACACACCAAAAAGATACAAAGTTAATACAAAAGTAGAAAATTGAAATACAAAAAGATATGTAGCTTAAAATAAAAAAAAAATAAAGAGTATAAGTTGTTCGTTCCTTGACTATAAGAAGAAACATTTAGTTCCTTTGTTCAAGCATATGACCATGTGCTTTTTTAGTGTACGTGTGTCTGAATCCTTAGTAAGCAGAAGTGAGATCTTTGAATAGGCTAACCTACCTAAAATGCACCAAAAACCAAGCCCTCCCACAGTCTTTTGTTTCAAATTCGCAGGCTCATTAACCACTCCCCTTGTCACCTCCCAGTGTAGCAAGCTAGTAACAAGTGTTTCTGTTCAGTCACAGCTAGGCTAATTAACATGACTGACAGACATTCAAGAGGGGGTACAACTGGAGTTTTTATGTTACAACTGTCTGAACACATGATTTATGAATAAAATTTAAACTCTCAGACTCATTATATGAAATCAAAACAAGGTATACATTACATAGCTATAAAGAAAATATAAACCTATACTAGGCCTTCCGTAATTATCCAACCCAGACACAAATAATTCACATCTGTTACTACTCAATTCAAAACCTTCCATTCACATCCAAATAGAGGGTCCATTATATTATCCTGGCCAGGCATATATCAGAACTTACTAGAGACCGAATTAAAATTTAGATATTAGAAATTAATATTACATTCCCCTTTGAAATATGAAAATTCATATTTTAATATATCATACACACTCATTTTATATCACATACACACAGGTTTTGATTTAGTAATTTCAAATGTATCATTATTTGTAACTGAGTCAGCAAAACCAGAAAGTATTTTTCTCTTAAGTATATTTTGTAATAAATCATCTCCTTTCCTAATTTCACTTCTAATTCGCTTATAGAAAGTTCTCATTTTACACATCAAACATAACTGAAATATAATACATAATATGATAATGATAAAAATATTTATTATAGGATGTAATAAAATATTTCCTGCTGCAGATGCAACTGAAGTTTTTCCCCACATTGATACAGTACGTTTAAATTTTGACCACCAAGAGTGACCTGAAAATTCAGACCATTCATGTTCTATTTCTTGCAAATTCCCTTGTTCATGTTTAAATAATATTTCTGCCTTTTGGAGTTCATCTGATAAAGCTATCAGTAAACCTTTATCTTTTTGAATAACATTTGCCCAATCTCTCAAAGGGAATTCATCCACCTGAGATATATTGTACTGTATGGGAAGAGCACTTACATTTTTCATAAGCATGTTTGTCAAGTTCATTCTCATCCCATTAACACTTATTGCTAAAATATCTTCTTCTATACAGAACAAACCTCGACTTAAGTTTTCTGTATGCGTACAAGAAGAGAAGAAAGATTTAACCCTTTCTGAGTTAGACATAACTTGGAAACAAACTTTCTTTTTATCTACTATTGAAATTAACTCAGAAGTGGTTTTAACCTTTTCTATCCTTGCTGAATATAAAGTATGGTTATGGTAACAAGAATGAAATATATATAAAAAAAATGCAGCGCTCTTAGAAAAATATTAATGAAACACAGTCCAATGAAAGAAGTTCTCCGTGATTCCCAGTCCAAATGGTAAAAATTCACACTAACCAGAAAGCGTATAAAAATACGCATGTGTATATATATCCTGAAGACTCCCCTCTCCTCTCAGGTCTGGTCAAAGAAATAGCTGGGAAAGATGGAAATCCTACGCCCTCATGTGGTGAAAGAATGGTCCAGCAGGTCAGAGAAGTATCAATCTGGATAAGCCTCCCCCTTCACAGGAGCTGACACAGGGATCACTTAGGGCTGTAAGAATTGAAGAAGCTCCTCACAGGAGACATAGGGAAGCACTCATAGTGTAGTAGGTAAAGCTTTTATTCCAAAAACATAGGTGCATAATGAACAAGATATTGCCAAGTATGGATGAACACACTGACCCTTTAGGAAATCAAGATGGCCGCCGGGCCTCCTCGTGGCACCGGCGGCTTAGTGTCAACGGCGTCCTGGGTTCCCACTGACGCGTTTCGTGTGCACGCACTTCTTCAGAGGTGGAACATAGGACTGCCGTGACCATCTCCTCGTACATATATGTCGTATCTAGCGCATGCGCACTGGTACGGCGCCATCTTGCCGAAGTCCGGGCGTCCGCAATAACCAAGTGCGCATGCGCGGGTGCCATTTTACCATGGGCAAAAGTGTATACAGACGACAATGGTACAGCTCCATACTGCTGGAGTCCGGGCGTCCGTATTGCGCAAAAGCGCATGCGCGGGCGCCATTTTGCCGTGTGCCGAAAAAAGCAATATACCCAGCGCTGTCAGAAACACAATCACTGATGCCAAACTTCATTTACGCTATGAAGCGACTGTAAAATAAATGATGTTATAAGGAAAACACCATCAAGAGGCATCCAGTGTAAAGTAGTGCATAGGAGAGGGGAATTTGAAAAAATTCACAAATAGTGTAAAATAACCAGATCAAAGGTTAACAAAATTACCGGTAAGTATACTAGTATCCTGACTAAGGGGCCAATCAGTCCATAAGCCCCAATGCATAAAACAAAGTTTATGGTTGAAATTCATATATCGGTCTAATTAAATATCAAGCCGTATACATAGGAAATATTCCTATATACTGGGCAAAAGCAACATGGTAAAACAGCATTTTAATAGGATCTTAAAATACCTATCACATGGAAGTTAATCGAGGAAAATCAAAAACCATGATGATGAGGTGATTAACCATTAGCCGCCCGGCCAATAGCCGTTTGGCGGCTTGAAAAGCGCTGCAGCTTTCCGGGTCCACGCCATTTGGCGTGCTCCCGCACATGCGCCGTTTGCGCTATTGCAGAGCGGCGCAGCAGCGGGATCTGTCACCGCCCGTGCACCTCGGACACGGCCGATGACAGATCCGAGTACCGGCTCCCGTTGCCGGTACCATGTGACCTGCCGCGACCAATCACAGCAGGTCACATGACAGTTGTATACAATGGATGGCTTCATTCATGATGCCATCCATTGTATACTAGTGCCTAGCTGTGAATGGTCACAGCTAATCACATGCACATGTCATGTGATTAGCTGTGACCAAATCACAGCTAAGCACAAAAAAAAAAAAAAAAAAAAAAAGCTGAATGAATCGATTTCATTCAGCTAAATGCTTGCTTATAGCAAAGTAATTCTTTGCTATAAGCAAATTGTGTAAAAAAAAAAAAAAAAAAAAATACTGATCACTTCCCCAAAGTAGTACAATGTTACTATGGTAACATTGTACTATTTTGGTCATAGTAAAATATGAAAAAAAATCTTAAAAAAAATAAAAAAAAAATGTAATAAAAAATTAAATATAATAAAAAAATAAAAAAAAATTAAAAAAAAATATAATTTTTTTTTTTTTTCATACTGTCACCAGTCAGTGTCCCTGTTCACCGCCATGCCAGTTATATGATGACGCTGTACTGCACTGGTGACAGTATGTAAAAAAAAAAATAGTGAAAATAATATTTTTCATTTTTTCATTTTCGGAAAAATTATGACAAAAAAATACAACTTCAAAAAACTCGCCATGCCTCTTATGAAGTACGTCCGACTGTCTACTCAGCAAAAAGGGGTCATTTGGGGATATCTGTACTATTCTGACATTCTTGGACCTCAAGAAATTAGATTGGCTGTCAGTACTTCAGGATTGATCAATATTCAGATCTATACCATAGTTTGTGAACTCTATAACTTTCCTACAAACTAAATAATACATCCTAATTTGGGTTATTTTCACCAAAGACATGTAGCAGAATACATCTCGGCCTAAATTTATGAAGAACAATTATTTATTTGTAAACTTTTATAACAGAAACAAAGAAAAATGTGTTTTTTTTTCAAAATTTTTGGTCTTTTTTTGTTAATTTAGCAAAAAATAAAAACCCCAGCGGTGATTAAATACCACCAAAAGAAAGCTCTAGTTGTGTGAAGAAAATGATAAAATTTTAGTTTGGGTACAATGTTGTATGACTGCGCAATTGTCATTCAAAGTGTGAGAGCGCTGAAACCTGAAAAATGGCCTGGGCAGGAAGGTGTAAAATTGCACGGTATTGAAACGGTTAAAACAATAAATGTTAAAATACAAAATAATAAACGCATGTATCATAAACGTGTGTCATAAAAAGTCATAAAAGACAGGAAGGAACATGATGCAATTGGCACTAACCAGATAAATATGGAAAGGCCTACTTGAAGTCGAGTCTAATGTCGTATAAACGCATGTATCAAATGGCAAATATTAATTACAATATCCCAATAAATGCAGAGAAGCTGGAGATAGATCTAATCCAGTCCTCTTATGCATCCTTAGTAAGTGTGTAAATGTTAAAAATGCATACATATAAAAAATGAAATAAAGATATAATCAATCCCCGCCGACAAATAGAGATAGTTCTCGTGATAGAAGGTGTTATCAGCATAATTAGCTGAGCATCGCAGGCTCAACTGTTATCAATATAACAGTTGACATCAAGTTCGATGTTCAGACCTGCGGGGTGTAAAGTATCCAGTTCGAAAATGTGTTTTGTCTCTAATTGTGAGACGGCCCTAGTCTTAAAAGTTCCTCTCCAGTGTGAAGTTACTATATCAATGCCAACAAATCTCAGACTGGTGGGGTCTCTATGGTGGTGTTTCCTATAGTGGAGGGACAAGGAATGTTCCTTGTACCCCTTCTTAATGTTATTGACATGCTCCCGAAGGCGATCCCTAAGCTGCCTGGTTGTCCTCCCGATGTATTGCTTAAGGCAGGGGCATTCCAGTAAATAAACAACGTATCTACTATTACAGCAAATACATTTTTCAATATTATTTGATTTCTTAGTTTGGTTAGAGGTGAAAGTATCTATCCTTCTCTTCCTCACCCCATTGCACTTGCAGGTGATACATTTATTACATGGATAAAAACCTGTGTAGTTAAACAAAGTAGGAGGTGGTATGGGCAAAGTGACAACATTGGGAGCTATTTTGTCCCGCAAGGTGGATGATTTGCGGAAAATGACTTCAGGTTTCTCCGGAAGTACCTTGGCAAGCGTGGAGTCAGCCTTCAAGATCCCCCAATTTTTAGTGATTATGTGTTTTATAGATCTGTGTTGGACCGAAAATGTAGTAATAAATGGGCAAACCAAATTTTTAGATGGTTTGGTCTGAGTACTTAATAATTCCTGTCTATCCGTATTAGCTATTAATTCCATAATATCATTCAAATTCTCCCTATCATAGCCTTTTTCAAGGAATCTTTCTTTAAGAATGTTGGCCTGCGTATGATAAGTATCAATACTGGTGCAGTTTGTCCTGAGTCTGAGGAATTGTCCTTTCGGTATTCCTGCCAGCCAACTAGGATGATGACAGCTTTCAAGGGGAATGAAACTGTTACGATCAGTAGGCTTAAAAAAGGATTTGGTAATAATATGCCCATCCAAATTTAACAAGGTGAGATCTAAGAAGTCAATTTCAATATTACTGTAGTTATATGACAATTTGATGTTCACTGTGTTGTTGTTGAGAGTGGTGAAAAAGTTAATAAGGGACTGCTCCGTGCCATTCCAAAATAGAAGCACGTCGTCAATGTACCGCTTTAAAAAAGTAATTCGGGCCAGTCCATAGCGTAAATATTATCCTCCTCCCAAAAGGAGGAGGGGGCAAAGTTTGCCCCCAGCCTGGCCAATCTGTTTATGTCCTTTTGGGAGGAGGATAATATTTACGCTATGGACTGGCCCGAATTACTTTTTTAAAGCGGTACATTGACGACGTGCTTCTATTTTGGAATGGCACGGAGCAGTCCCTTATTAACTTTTTCACCACTCTCAACAACAACACAGTGAATATCAAATTGTCATATAACTACAGTAATATTGAAATTGACTTCTTAGATCTCACCTTGTTAAATTTGGATGGGCATATTATTACCAAATCCTTTTTTAAGCCTACTGATCGTAACAGTTTCATTCCCCTTGAAAGCTGTCATCATCCTAGTTGGCTGGCGGGAATACCGAAAGGACAATTCCTCAGACTCAGGACAAACTGCACCAGTATTGATACTTATCATACGCAGGCCAACATCCTTAACGAAAGATTCCTTAAAAAGGCTATGATAGGGAGAATTTGAATGATATTATGGAATTAATAGCTAATACGGATAGACAGGAATTATTAAGTACTCAGACCAAACCATCTAAAAATTTGGTTTGCCCATTTATTACTACATTTTCGGTCCAACACAGATCTATAAAACACATAATCACTAAAAATTGGGGGATCTTGAAGTCTGACTCCACGCATGCCAAGGTACTTCCGGAGAAACCTGAAGTCATTTTCCGCAAATCATCCACCTTGCGGGACAAAATAGCTCCCAATGTTGTCATTTTGCCCATACCACCTCCTACTTTGTTTAACTACACGGGTTTTTATCCATGTAATAAATGTATCGCCTGCAAGTGCAATGGGGTGAGGAAGAGAAGGATAGATACTTTCACCTCTAACCAAACTAAGAAATCGTATAATATTGAAAAATGTATTTGCTGTAATAGTAGATACGTTGTTTATTTACTGGAATGCCCCTGCCTTAAGCAATACATCGGGAGGACAACCAGGCAGCTTAGGGATCGCCTTCGGGAGCATGTCAATAACATTAAGAAGGGGTACAAGGAACATTCCTTGTCCCTCCACTATAGGAAACACCACCATAGAGACCCCACCAGTCTGAGATTTGTTGGCATTGATATAGTAACTTCACACTGGAGAGGAACTTTTAAGACTAGGGCCGTCTCACAATTAGAGACAAAACACATTTTCGAACTGGATACTTTACACCCCGCAGGTCTGAACATCGAACTTGATGTCAACTGTTATATTGATAACAGTTGAGCCTGCGATGCTCAGCTAGTTATGCTGATAACACCTTCTATCACGAGAACTATCTCTATTTGTCGGCGGGGATTGATTATATCTTTATTTCATTTTTTATATGTATGCATTTTTAACATTTACACACTTACTAAGGATGCATAAGAGGACTGGATTAGATCTATCTCCAGCTTCTCTGCATTTATTGGGATATTGTAATTAATATTTGCCATTTGATACATGCGTTTATACGACGTTAGACTCGACTTCAAGTAGGCCTTTCCATATTTATCTGGTTAGTGCCAATTGCATCATGTTCCTTCCTGTCTTTTATGACTTTTTATGACACACGTTTATGATACATGCGTTTATTATTTTGTATTTTAACATTTATTGTTTTAATCACCTCATCATCATGGTTTTTGATTTTTCTCGATTAACTTCCATGTGATAGGTATTTTAAGATCCTATTAAAATGCTGTTTTACCATGTTGCTTTTGCCCAGTATATAGGAATATTTCCTATGTATACGGCTTGATATTTAATTAGACCGATATATGAATTTCAACCATAAACTTTGTTTTATGCATTGGGGCTTATGGACTGATTGGCCCCTTAGTCAGGATACTAGTATACTTACCGGTAATTTTGTTAACCTTTGATCTGGTTATTTTACACTATTTGTGAATTTTTTCAAATTCCCCTCTCCTATGCACTACTTTACACTGGATGCCTCTTGATGGTGTTTTCCTTATAACATCATTTATTTTACAGTCGCTTCATAGCGTAAATGAAGTTTGGCATCAGTGATTGTGTTTCTGACAGCGCTGGGTATATTGCTTTTTTCGGCACACGGCAAAATGGCGCCCGCGCATGCGCTTTTGCGCAATACGGACGCCCGGACTCCAGCAGTATGGAGCTGTACCATTGTCGTCTGTATACACTTTTGCCCATGGTAAAAAGGCACCCGCACATGCGCACTTGGTTATTGCGGACGCCCGGACTTTGGCAAGATGGCGCCGTACCAGTGCGCATGCGCTAGATACGACATATATGTACGAGGAGATGGTCACGGCAGTCCTATGTTCCACCTCTGAAGAAGTGCGTGCACACGAAACGCGTCAGGTGGAACCCAGGACGCCGTTGACACTAAGCCGCCGGTGCCACGAGGAGGCCCGGCGGCCATCTTGATTTCTTAAAGGGTCAGTGTGTTCATCCATACTTGGCAATATCTTGTTCATTATGCACCTATGTTTTTGGAATAAAAGCTTTACCTACTACACTATGAGTGCTTCCCTATGTCTCCTGTGAGGAGCTTCTTCAATTCTTACAGCCCTAAGTGATCCCTGTGTCAGCTCCTATGAAGGGGGAGGCTTATCCAGATTGATACTTCTCTGACCTGCTGGACCATTCTTTCACCACATGAGGGCGTAGGATTTCCATCTTTCCCAGCTATTTCTTTGACCAGACCTGAGAGGAGAGGGGAGTCTTCAGGATATATATATACACATGCGTATTTTTATACGCTTTCTGGTTAGTGTGAATTTTTACCATTTGCACTGGGAATCACGGAGCACTTCTTTCATTGGACTGTGTTTCATTAATATTTTTCTAAGAGCGCTGCATTTTTTATATATATGAATTTTGGGACTTTTTTATGCATTTTCCTTTAATGTTCAGCTGCTGTAACTGTTGATGAGCGCTTACTATATATTTTATTATCCTTTATCAAGAATGAAATATACCTTTGTCTTGATTAGGTAGACAAATAACTTTAGACTGAAATTGTAAACATGAAGACAGATCGAATTGTTCTAACTCGAAATTATTATCATTAAATGCAAAATCTGTATATTGTAGTTGATAATATAGTAACTGTGTGTTGCTAACAGGTAATCCCAAGACAGTGATTGGAACCAACATTTGTTCTTTTCCTGCTACAGGAATCATTGAAGAACTATAACATATGTTCTGATAACATCCTATCCATTTATTTACCCACAGATCTGTATGGTTTATGGCATATACATACTCTCTGGGTAAATTATGTACAATACCTAGAGGAGTTATTCCACTTTGAAAGGCTTGAGCTATTATTTTAAAATTTGTGGAATATTCCATCTGGATTTCTAAACATGCTCTGGCTATATGGGAATGATGTTCACTTGTCATTAAATTAAGAGTAATATTCTGTAAATGTAATATAGATGGACCCATAATATTGGCTGTTTTAATCACCATGTTCTCCAATATCTGATTTAAGTTTCTTTGCACTTTAATGCTATTGCTTCCCACTAAACCAGCTGTCTCGAGATCAGACTTTAATGTACTATTGTCCATACTATTTGTAATACTTCCAATAGTACCAACTCCTCCTCAAAAACCTTCAACTATACCACACTTATTCCTGTGAGGATTCTTAATATTAGTTCCAAACCATCTTTCAATACCTGATTCCATATTAACCAGATGTTCCTGACATTGTGGAAACCTTGAGAGTTTCCATTCTGAAATATTGAAGTTCCACAATATAATAACAAACTTTCCTTCTCTTAAAAGGAGTCTGGTTTGGAAATGGTTAATTTGGAAAAGACTAGCTGGAATAAATTTCTTATCCGTGCACTGTGTTTTTTTTGGGGGATATTACGATTACATTTGTATTCACACATTTCATTGGATAATTTTCTATTGATATGCAGCATTCATATATACCTGTGTCATTAATAGACATAGTGTTTTGAAGATACACAAATTTATCATTATCCTAGTTCAAATTACCAAAAATACTTTTATGGATAATATCAGTTTTATAATGATTAAAACTTCCCAAAAATTCACCATTTCTTTTCCAAGTTAATAATGAATTTTGAGGTAAGTGTATTTGTGTACTACACATCAAATTCAGATTATCCTTTCCTTCTATGAGTCTTAAAGATTGAGGAGATATTTTTATCTCTGGGACAATCAAATCTACCACAGTTACAATTACTTTGCCTTTAGTTTGAACCAAAGCTCTTACTACTTGGAAATACCATATTTAACTATGTCCTCTTTTTCATTCCCATTTATATTCAGATGTTCGGGATCAAGAAATTGTGAATAACTTTGTAATTGATAACAAATATCTGTTTTAGAACTTCCTATTTTTCCAGTATTTAATATGGCTATTGTAATATCTCCTGACCAAATAGTAGACTCCTTTCCTTTTAAAACTATTAACCAGAATCCCATATCTGATAAATTACATTCAAAGTTACTAGTTTTGTTATTGATTATATAAGATCCTTTTATTTGAACAAATTTTGATTTAGACTCTATTTTAGCTCTTACTTCAATATCATTACTATGAACGAAATACAATTCCATACAAGTTCTTCCGTAGCCTATGCACACATATCCTAACAAGTCTTCAGCTGTATTAATGTCACTGTCCTTTGGAAAAAATCTTTTGTTCCTAATAAGTGTAATGTCTTTCTAACTTCTCCATTGCTGGAACAGTTTATGATGTAGATTACCAATTATGTAATTGTCACTAGAAAAAAGATCAATCCTGTGATGATAAGTCTTTCCTTTTTACTGCTTTGATTTTCTTTATGTTCTTTTGTTGTAATTTTTACTTTTTTCTGGAATCTGCGATTCTTTTTCTTTTCCAAATTTTTTAAATCTATTTCTGTAAAAGAAATGCAGTATCATTATCTCGATATAAACAATTTACATTGGTCAGTGTGTACCCGCATTTTTTGTTGTCTACTAGCATTTTTCACAGAATTTAGGGGTCTTTGAACTTGTACCATTACTCCTTGAACATCCAAAATATCAAATGGACCTTCCCAATTGCTTTGCCATGGTCCAGTTTTTCTGAATGTTTTTATCATTACTTGTCCTCCTTTTTCAAACTTTGAAGAATGTGGAGGAACCATTTTTTCCATGCGAGTAGCTGCATGTGGTACAATAGTGTTCAGATTGTCTTGCAACATCTGTAACCACTTTGTTTTTTCTATTGCCTCTCTTTGCGGTGTAGACAAAAAAGGTTAGTTCATGGGAAACACAAGCGGCATTTTCCTTCCTGTCATTAACTCAGAAGGAGAATACTGTGTTGTAGAAGATGTTGTACTTCTGACACTCATCAGAACCAATGGTACAGCATCAACCCAAGTATTTCCTCTGTCCAATAACATTTTTGCAATTCTTGATTTGACAGTGCTATTCATTCTTTCCACAATACCTGCAGATTGTGGATGATATGGCACATGAAATCTCTGTTGTATTCCTAAGATTTTACACATTGCCTGCATGAAATGGGTTCCTCTGTCACTAATGAGGTTTGTTGGTATACCCCAGATTGGAAAAACATGATTAATTAGCATTTTAGCAGTTGTTAATGCATCATCTTTGCGAACAGGCAAAATTTCAACCCATTTTGAGAAAACATCAACTACAACTAAAGCATATCTGTACCCATTTTTACCTTTAGGTAACGGTCCTATATAATCTAGTTGTAATGTGGACCATGGTCCATCTGCTGGAGGAGTTCCTTGTAATGGAGGATTTTGACCCTTTGGTCAAGGATTCACTTGAGCACAGATTAGACAAGATTGAACTACACTGTCTACTGTTTCTTCCATTTTGCCCAGTAAAATGTTTCCTTGAGAATTTCAAGCAATCTTTGTTTACCTCTGTGACCTAGGCTTTCATGATTGTATTTTTTAAATTCTACCTATAGATGCTGCAGTATATCAGGACACAGAAACCCGTGTAAGTCATGACACAAAATCCCGTTTTCAAAAAACAAGATTTTGGATCAACCTGAGAAGCAGAAAGAGATGAATCCCTTTTCTGTTCTTCTGCAAAAGAGGGAATCTGTGTGTCTTCCTAACAACATTAACTGGGACTGGTTCAGACTGAATCACTGGTTCTCCATGTAAAGCTGCTTCTTTTGCTAAGAGATCAGCTGTTCTATTGCCCACACTCATCTCATCATTGTCCTTCCTATGAGATGGAATTTTAACAATTGCATAGACAAAAGGATTTTCCTCTGCAAGTTCAAACATTGATTCGAGTGTCTCTTTGTGCACTAGGACTTTATTGGATGCATCTATAAAACCTCTACATTTCCAAATTGGTAGATGATCAGTCAGGGAACGTACAACATATGAGCTGTCACTATAGATCACTAATGGACTTCTGTTCTGTTCCTTGTCTAATGTCATCACAGTTTTTACTGCTTCAAGTTCTGCCCTTTGAGCTGAAAAATGTCCTGGCAATTTGTGCTGTATGGAATAATTACCAAATTGAATATCCACTGTAATAATTACCAGACATACAGTATCTCGAACCATCAACAAATACAGGTTCATCAGTTTTCTCTGCCTCTCTATGAAAAAGAGGAGAGGAAGTCTCTTGGACTTCACATAAATATTCATGTTCTAACCCGTTGTATTCCATCAACTGAGGTAGGACATACTTGGCATTATGTTCAACCTGTAATTGCTTAGTTGATAAAGCTAACAACCATTGAGAAAATCTTTGGTTAGAAACTCCAGGAACATTTTTCTCAAAAAGGAACTTCAATGTGCTATGTGGGGTTTGTAGAATAATTTTGTTGAATCTTACAATATGCTCTCTTGTTTTTACTGTATAATGTACTCCCACAAGTTGTCTGACACAATCATCAAAACCTCTCTCTACTGGGGAAAGAAGACGTGAGAAGTATCCAAGACTTCTCCAGACTCCTCCCTGTTTCTGAATCAAGACAGCTGAGATTGCAGTTTCTGAAGCATGCACCTGCAAAGCAAATGGTGCTTGCTTATCCACAGTAGCCAAAGCTGGAGCTGTTTGTAAATCATTTTTCAACATTTCAAAAACCTTTTGCTGGATTTCTGTCCAGGGACCAAATACATTTTCCTCATTGTGCTTCAACAAATCATATAGTGGTTTGGCTTTTTCTGAAAATGATTCGATACAATCTCTAGAAAATTTACCAAACCCAGAAACTGTCTCAGTGCTTTGAATGTTGTTGGTACAGGACGTGACGCAATAGACTCAATTTGGTCTTGTAAAGGCTGTCTCTTTCCTGGACCAATCAGAACTCAAAAAAATGTTACTTCATTTTTCATGAACTGAACTTTGTGTGTATTCAGCTTGAGACCTTCGTCTTGCAGAAATGTAAACAATTCTGCCAAGAGGGTCATGTGTTCAATCTCAGTATCCGTCATAGTTAAGATATCATCTACATATTGGATTAAACAATCTGGTCTAGAAAATTTAGACAAAACATTTGCTAATGCCTGATGAAATATAGATGGAGAAGAATGAAATCCTTGAGGAAGAAGGTTAAAACAATATTGAACATTTCTGTGAACAAATGAAAATGTGTATTGGCAGCTCTCAGCCAATACTAAAAAATCCATTTGCAATGTCAAGTACAGAGGACACTTTAGCATTGGCATTTATTTGCGACATGATGTCTGGAGTTTCCACCACAATGGGTGTACAACTTGGAGTGTATTTGTTTAGCATTCTTAGATCTATCAATAATCTGTATGAGGAAAGAACAAACAGAGGGTGCACAGGCCTAGTGCATTACCATAAAAAATGTTTAATAAGAAATAAAGTAGGTGTTGTACTCACAAACGACAATAAAGTCAAGGCACATCATAAAAGAACAGCTGGGTCAACACCGTGCTGAGTAACAGTCTGCAATAGGGAGTGTAGACATCCAATACACTGACGCATTTTGAGGACTTGCCTCTTCCTCATAATCTGTATGCACTAGGGTTATCACGCTTTGCCACTACCCACAAGGGATTATTTGTAACTGAATTAGCTTTCCTGATGATACCCTGTTCCAACAGTTCTTTTATGATTACTGATACAGGTTCATCAGGTTCTGGTGGCAACTTGTATTGTTTTAATGGGGGATGGTCTTTGCCTTGTATATCCACTTGCACATCTTTAAACAGTCCTGCTTCATTTTTACCTTGACTCCAAAGTTTTTTGTGTAATTGTACTAACTGTTTCAATTCCAAATTATCTCCTGTATCTGGCCATTTATAGTCAGCATCAATTGCTGCTGTCAAACAGATGCTGCCAACTTCGCAATACTCTGCTGGGTCAATTACCTTAAGCTTACGATTAGCAGGGCCTTGCCAAACAATGCCATTGGCTAAATTAATTATCCACCCTCTTTGAGACAAAACATCTGTACCAATAATGTTCTCTACGCCTTGGCAATACCAAATGTCAATTTCAGTTTTTGGCCGTTAATTTTGGCTTTTACATAGGGACGCTCACACTTGTCTAAGAAAATTAGAGCTACATAATCCAGACAGTGAGGCTCAAACTCCCTTTCTTTCACCAGTCATGGTGAAGGTAATAATGGCTGTCTTAAAGTATTGGATGAATGTGAGTTGTTCACATTTCCTCCATTACCAATTGAGATTTCACTGAGCTCTTTTTATCAGAGGAGCATGGGGTGAAGATGACTTAACTTCCTGTGAATGAGGTGGAGCAGACGGTTCAAGGGGAATAAGTCCATTTTCTTTTCCCAAATTTCTCATCTGAATGTCTTTCAAAAATTTCCTGCACTGCCACTTAAAATGCCCTGGCTTTGAACAATAATAACAATTAAGTGGTCTTTGAGTCCCTTGTCTTACTCTGTCATTCCTGCGGGTCCTGTGTTGAATTATCCTGATTTTCATTTCTAGGATAACTATTCTGAATTGTAGCAATTTTTGGTCTTACATTACTTTGCTTTAATTGCCTTCTTACTTTGTCTTACTTTGTCTACAAGCTGCATCATCTAAATTATCCTTTCCATTAGCAATCAACAAAGATGCTGGATCAAGATACTTACATTTTTTTAACAAAATCTTTAACCATAGCAGGAGTCTCTTCCTCTAAATTAAATATCATCCTGTATGCTTTACAAAATCGAATTCTAAAATCAAAAGGATCATCATTAATAATAGCTCTTATGGAGTTTAAAATTTCCAAACTAGGTGTCTCCTCTCCAGTAGTGAATAGCAACAACTGACATAATCGGTCTGATGCATTGCTATGAACTTCCATATCATCCTCATCAATATATGGCGTCTTGGTTAATCTACGAGCCATAAAACTTGGGATCCATAATCCAAAAATACGATTTCTTTGATCGTTATTTAATTGGAACGTATCGCAAAAACTCTCAAAAAAATCTGAGTTATTAAAAGAATCTACTTTCATATCATATGCAGGTATATCCTTCAATATTTTCATTAACTGATCCTGAGTCTGTAATTTCAGCTTGGGTGCCCTGGCAAGTAACTTCTGCCTTTGAACAGTAGCCTCACTACTCTGGAATATATGAGGTCTGTGCATTATCGGATTGCTTTTTCTTAAACAACACAGCTATTTGCGTGTTTCTTGATATTGCAACATTTTGAGATTCAATTTCTTGCTCAAGATGCTCAATATAGTTACAAAATGTTTCACAGTTTGTACAATTGGATTCAATAGTATCATGCATGTTTGTTCTCTGTATGACATGTTCACTTTCTTCCTTATTTACAACACAAACCACATTCTTCTCAGGCAATTCAAACACCATAGAATTGAAAACTCTAACTAGCTTCATAATGTTACGCAATTTTTTTTTCTTATTATTAAATGAAAATCTAGATCTATCAATATCAACATTAGCCTGCATACATTGCTCATACATAGATTTCCACAAACCAGTATCAGAAGCATGGCTAGCTAAACCTTGAAATTCCAACTTCAATGAGATTACCTGTGAGCCACTAGGAGTTAAAATGTGAAATAAGAATAAGTTCACAGGCTCCTCTTTACATCCTCATATATATGTATATTAGTGATAGACAATAAAGTATAAAAAATGGTGCTGCGCCCTATGAGTGAATGTGTGTCTAAATTTATTAGAATAGTGACTAAAATTTAAATAATGAACTGCCTATAGCAATTCATTAAATAGCTTAGTGGTAAAAAGTGTCAAACAATATTAGCCAATATTAATGACAAGAATATGATTAGAAAATAATACATAAAGATTATACATAAAAAAATGTCCAATTCATGAGAGAATCCATTTAAATATAAATCCCATCATACTTCCGACTTCCTCAATAAGCTGTAATAGGCTGCTCACACAATCCAGGTAGTCTATATAGAAAAACTACTGGACTACAGATCAAAGGTTTACTCTGATGTATTCCTTTGTGGAGCATAGACTGGATGGTTCTCCTCCTTGCTGCTGGTCATACTGCTATGGGTGAATCCAGGATATGGGTCCTCCCTTCAACAGGCTCTATGTGTTTTCTCCCTATTGCTCCAAGTGTAAACCGGGAGGAAAAGATAGAGGGGTAGTGCCTTATCTTTGATATAAAAGAGAATATTTATTTGTGCTAATATTGCACTCGCAGATTGTAAAAACATTCAGCGCTTTTGGTAAAATACAGTGTGTCCAGCCTGCGGTTTTTTAGGCAGTGTGTGAATCGTCCCTCTGGGTGGTCTATTATCATATAAATAGTACTATATAAACACATTGTGTCTTATATGTATATATACTTCACTCTATTAACATAGAAAATAGAGCATGATAGCTAAGGAAGTATGTATTTCCTATGTACAATCTATAGATACCAGAAATGAAATAACATATAAAATAAAAGTGAATAAAAATGAATATAACATGAATTGAAAAGTAAAGATAAAAATAAAAAATGGTGGAAATAATAAATTAAAAATAAAAATAAAAAATGGAAAAATAAATTTAATGAAAAAAAAAAAACTTAGGTTAACTTCCTAGATCTATGGCTAATTAAAGATGGAGTACTATATATACAAAAAAACTTCTTTAAAAAAACAGATAAGAATGTTTACATATCCACTAAAAGTTACCATCATAATCCATGGATCAATAATATCCCTAGAGGCCAATTTTTGCACTTGAGACGGAACTGTAAAAATACAAAAGACTATAGAGAACAAAGTAACATCTTAGTCAAAAGGTTCATAGATAAAGGGTATAAGAGAGAAAATATAGAACAGGTGAGAAAGCAAAATGAGGCACTTGATAGAAAACACCTATTAGAACCCACTACCAAAATTAAACCGAACATGAATAACAATAATGTAGCTATAATTATGCCATACAATAAGCAGTACAGAGACATACAACAAATTATTATCAAACATTGGGATGTATTAAAATTAGATAAAGATTTAAAAGGTATTATTCCAACTAAAGCCCAATTTATATATAAAAAAGCCCCCAATACCCGGGACAAAGTGGTCAAGAACATCTTAAATCCACCTAGTAGCGGCACCATTTTTTATACTTTATTGAAATTCCAACTTGCTTTCATTAGCTAATGAATCAATAAATTCCATTTTTGCTACTCACCAAATTTAGCAAATTTTCTTCTTTATCGTGGCTTTCTGGACGTAAAGTCTCATCTCCACTTGGATCCTCAGCTCTCCACAACCACCATCTTCCGATCTAGGTTCTGCAATCTTTTCCGAAGCTTAATCAATCAATATTTGGTATTCAAAGCCAGTTAGGAAAAAGCAGTGTGACTTTATTTGATCACACACCAAAAAGATACAAAGTCAATACAAAAGTAGCAAATTCAAATACAAAAAGATATTTAGCTTAAAATAAAATAAACATAAAGAATATAATTTGTTCGTTCCTTGAATATAAGAAGAAAAATGTAGTTCCTTTGTTCAATCATATGACCATGTGCTTCTTTTGTGTAAGTGTGTTTGAATGAAGTGTGTGTGAGTCCTTAGTAAGCAGAAGTGAGATCTTTGAATAGGGTAACCTACCTAAAATGCACCAAAAACCAAGCCCTCCCACAATCTTTTGTTTCAAATTCGCAGGCTCATTAACCACTCCCCTTGTCACCTCCCAGTGTAGCAAGCTAGTAACAAGTGTTTCTGTTCAGTCACAGCTAGGCTAATTAACATGACTGACATACATTCAAGAGGGGGTACAACTGGAGTTCTTATGTTACAACTGTCTGAACACATGATTTATGAATACAATTTAAACTCTTAGACTCATCATATGAAATCAAAACAAGGTATACATTACATAGCTATTCTAAAGAAAATATAAACCTATACTAGGCCTTCCGTAATTATCCAACCCAGACACAAATAATTCACATCTGTTACTACTCAATTCAAAACCTTCCATTCACATCCAAATAGAGGGTCCATTATATTATCCTGGCCAGGCATATATCAGAACTTAGTAGAGACCAAATTAAAATTTAGATATTCAAAATTAATATTACAATCTCCCCTCTGAGGATGTGCGTGGCATGAAAGGCCTAAGGAGGAATCAACACGCTGTAACGTCACGCCGCCAGAGGCACGTGCTGGTCCGGCGGCCATCTTTGTGTATGGTTAGTTACTTTGCATTACTGTACTGCCTATTTTCATAGAATAAAGTTGAAGGAATACTACACTATGGGCACTTTCTTTATGGCTCTTTTATGGAGCCACTTAATTAAAGAGCCCGTGGAATTTCCTGATTGATCCAGTACCCAGAGGAGGGAATCCCTGTAAACAGGTTGCAGACCCATCCATCCTAAAGGGGACCTCTGGATGAGCAGACTTCACATATTCACTGGTGTGTTGCCTTATCCCTTGAAGGAAGATCATCACACACCTACTATACCTCACACCCCAAGTGTTCCTGTGGTGAATAAATTAATGCATATGATCTATGCGCATCTGGTAAGTGCACAATTCTACCATTTCTTCCGAGCACCAGCATATTGATTTCTGCTTCAACTCTGGATCCTATCTCAGCTTATATTTCTTAACTATTACTTACACCGTTTATTGACTGATTTAATTTAGTGTTGAACCTTATTATAAACTTGAAATATAAACATATTGCTAACTATTGCTGATTTCCTTCAAAGACTATATCTATTACTGCTAGAATATAGCCATCTACTGAAATTCAAATTTCGAAAAGAATAGAATAAAACAATAGAATAGAAAATAAAGAATTAGAATAGAAAAGAATAGAATAAGAATACATTTTAATAGAATAAAATAAAATAAATGAAATTATAATAAAATAGAATATAACCGTCTTCTGAAATTCGAATTTCAAATAGAATAGAATAGAAATAAAATAGAGTAAAACAGAATAGTATAAAATAGAATAGAAAATAAAGGAATACAATAGAATAGAGTAAAACAGAATAGAATAGAAAAGAATAGAATAAAATAGAATAAAAAATAGAGGAATAGAATAGAAAAGAATAGAAAATAATAGTATAGACAGTTGCAGAGCGCTTAACTGGGAAAACTGGCAGATTTGCAGCTGGATCAGTTTTAGAAGTGGCAGAAGGAGTCGACCGGTAGCTCTGGGAACCGATTTGGAGCTGGCAGTGGCTGAACATAGAGATGAGTGAAGGAAAAATGGCCTCCACTCACCTCTATGGCCCAGGAGGACCAGAGTGATGTCATTTCTGGTTCCGACGCCACAAACAAGGCAATTTTTTATTTTTTTTAAAGCAAAAGATAAAACAATGTTTTTTGATCTTTTGCTTTTAAAGGTCTTATAGACCCCAGATCTCTCCATAAAGAGGACCTGTCATGCTGTATTAATATCATAAGGGATGTTTACATTTCTTGCGATAGCAATAAAAATGATTTAAAAAAAAGGGACAGTGTAAAAATAAAATTATTGTAATAAAATAAATAATAGAAAAAATTTTGGTAGTTTGAGCAGTGCACTTTAAGAGTTAAGTATAATAAGTTTTAAATAAAAATACTAATGTGGAAGCAGAGAGCACTATATGTTCATCCTTCTTCTAAGTTTTCCACTGCCCAGGTCTGGAAAATCCTGAAGTATGGAATTAGACTGTGAAACACCTGAAGGCTGGAGTGGAGACGTGCACATTGATTGGGATATATCATATTAAGCACCGGTGATAAGTGGAAAAGTCTTGAAATAAGGAGTGTGAAGTTGTATACAAATTGTAAATATAGAAAACCTCTGCGTTCCTACCCTAATCCCTACAAATCTATTAAAGCTGCCAGCATCCAATCATTTACCTGATGATTAAATGAAAATACAGAGAAAAAAATGATGTGGCGCTACTACAACTAATAAGTGAAATAATACATATATGTGGAAGATACCGCATAAATAACAAATTAGGTACTAATGTAAATCTTATAAATATATAATATATATAGAAAATATGAACCTCTCAAGTGCTTCCCGTGAAATAAAACACAAGTAAAATCAGAAATATAAATAAAAAGTGAAAAAAATATTAAACACATATGTGTGTGTGCACATGAATAGTGTTAAAAATCAGAAATGTCCATACAAGGACTATTAGTGCCCAATTGATCCTATAAGGATCTATAAGTGTTAGTGAACCAACCAACTAGTCCAAATGGGACTACAATTGCTATTGTGCTCCAAACAAACAAATAGTGACAAACACATAAAGTGTAAACCTGATAATGAAAAATGCATGAATAATCATGCGTCAAAAAAATGATCACCTCAATCAGGCAAAAAAATTCAAATAAATACCCACATGCTTAAAGTGCATAAACTAAATCACGTGCTATGAAAAAACAATATCACAAAGAACAATGCACGTCATTAAATAACTTAAAAACGTGTAAACACATATATAAATGTCCAAATTGGTCTAAATCACCATACATTTAATAGAAGAAATCACTCGTGAAGATGGGTAATAAAACTGTGGAAGGTGACGGGGGGGGGGGTTAGTATCCACAAGTGACAGAAATGCGCGCTCACCTCCTTGCCTTGACCCACACGGGGCCAAAACACTTTTAGGATCACTAATCCTGGATCCTGCATGTAAGAAAACTCCTCCAGAGCAGCGTCACTTTCTCCTTGGTAATCTCCCCCTCTCAGGTAGGTAAAATGGTGGCAGACCGCCTCTCCCTGTGATATCATGTAATGCAGCCAATATGCTCGTTATGAAAAACAAGCAGAAGCTCCCATAGTATAATACCATTTATTAATGCAAAGTGCAGCAATCAAATTTTCCACAAATGCAAACTCACATTTTCCTACATCTTGTATAAGGCACAGATAGGAAAAACCTCATGTTCTGGGTGTAGTTGCATGGGTGTACAAAGATGGCATCCAAACCGGAAGTGCGACTTCCTCAGGGCTAACGCTATTGGGTGACGAACCTCCCATATAAAGTGAGCCAGATGTCAATCACCTGGGCTGGACAGACTTCCTGTATTCTATTCACCTAATGTTAACTACGGCGGCCATATTTGTGTGGTCAATTTAATATTGCATTCTATAATTATAAAACCTAAAACCCTATTATTTATTTTTGAACTAAAATGTTATTTAAAAAAATGAATGTCCAACTATAAATACATGTACTGGATATAAAATAAGCATTAAATATGGACACCTAATACTATGTTACCTGCGGCCATGATATTGAAGCCCTATATACATCCTTAGGGGAAAATATTAAATAGGAATAATGTATATAAAACTGATATTAAAAACAAATTTTATTAATATATCTATGTATGTGCTAAAAGAGAACCGCGTAAGCATCTGATTTCGGAAATCTATCCCCTCCTCATTGAGAGTAGAGCTTACAATTCCTTACCTTCATGCCGTGCTTGGAACAGAGATGTGGAAGTTGATCTGTCGGTGTCAGGAATGGACTTGCCAATAGTGGTGGGACTCACCTGCCTTGTGGGCTGCAGTACCAGGGCTGGCCAGCGGGTGCTCTCAACAACCAGAGGTTCACTTCAGCAATTAGCCATCACCTGGGGCTGATTGCAGGTGGTGTATTTAAGGGATGGCCAGACCTGCAGTCTGTGCCTTGGTGTGTGTTTTTCCATGGGCCCCTGTATCTTGTAACCTGCATTCCTGTTCCTGTTTCTGCCTGACTTGTTGCCAACCCTGCCTGATCCTGACCTCTGCTGACTTCTCCTGTTTGATTCCTGGCTTGTAACCCTGACCATTCTCTCCGCCTGCTCCTCCTGTATCTACCTGCCCGATAGTTATCGACCCGGCCTGCCTGACTACATTGTGCTCTATATGTGTATGTACCTGTGTATCTATATCAGTTTAGGTTTGGGTTTGTTTCACCTTGTTGTATGTATTTGTGTTAGCTTGGGGTTTGGTGCACTGCGTTTATATTTGTATTGTTAGTCTCAATAAATTATATTATTTACTATATCTGAAGCCTACGTTTCCCTGTGTCAGTCCACACACTTCTGGTCACATCCGCATCCCTGACATTACACCGAGGCCATCCTGACCAGAAGTGGCTGCACAGGGAAGCCATCTTGGCTTTTTGCTGGGAAGGATGGATCTTGATGAGGTTGTGTATTTGTCGCTGCTGGTTTTTGATGACAGAGAGTATGCTTATCAGACTCTGAAGAAGTATACCCGGGATCAACTGCTAGAATGTATACGGGTCGCTCATGTTCTAGTAGATCAGGGCACAGAGTTCTCTGAGGTGCAACCTTTGATTCAGGTTTGTGCAGAGTTGGCTTCATCTGGTACCCCTGAAAGCAGGAATGACTTTTTGCCACCATTTAGTGCAGACCAGGTAGAGTCTCTGGTATGGTTATTAGAGGATGATGTGGATTGCTTCTTGGAGCATTATGCTGCATGTTCACAACAGGTATTAAGGGATTGTATAAACGCAGTGCAGTCTTTGACCAGACAGGCTTTGTGTAAGCTGAGCTTTGTTCAACCCATACTGCAGACATGGTCAGACTTGTTGCACCCAGCCTCAGTCAGCTTACAACATCATTCCTCCGCTCAAGGCACTCTTCCTGCATCCCCGACACCACCCCCAGTGACAGCCCAGTATACTCTGCTAACTACCACATATCAGTCCTCTGCTCCCACTCGCTGCACCTATCCTTTCTTTAAAAAAGAATAATTAACGAGCGCTTGGAGATGTATAAAAAGCTGCTGGCATGAAAGGCACAAACCTCAAACCTTCACACTGAGACAATATCGCATGCAGCGCTAAAACATATAAAATAACATATACAGTAATAAGTGATGGACTACTAGTGCTTAGTAGTGATTTATAAGTGTCCACATAATATAAAATGCTGTCGTCCCAATAAACTGTGCAGGACGTGATGAACTCCGTGCTGTGAAGTGTTTAATACTATGCACTCACCAGAAAGCGCATAATATGCGCGTTTGAGTTGTCAGACCACTCCTGGTCCCAGAAAAGTTGAACCTGTCTGGATCATCTGGCAAGCTGTCACTCTGTCACTTCTTGGCCAGCAGGGGGATTCCCGACATCCAGAAACCCTTATAGGGCTAATCCAGGTTCCTTAACCAGGGCACTCATGTGAAGTATCCACCTTAAGAGAGGGGGGGGGGCTTGACCAGAAAGCCCACCCCAAAAAATACTGATAGTGTAGTATGTTCCAAAAAGGTTCTTTATTGAAGATAATGTAAACACAGGTCACTCACAGGATTTCCCAGATTCAAAGATGGCCGCCGGCCTCCACGAGGTACGGAACGGCGTGACGTCACCGGCTAGGCTCCACCCTGACGCGTTTCGTGCGGACGAGCACATTATCAAAGGGAGCGAGCACTAGCCGGACAAACCTATATATACTGTTCCACGCGCATGCGCGGTGGAACAAAAAAGCCGGTGACGCCATTTTGGCCCGCTCGCGCATGCGCAAAGCATGCGATAGCGGCCATTTTCTTGGTTATCACGGCTCAGGGTAGGCGACCGTTATGCATTGCAGAAGATCTCTCTCACCTGCCCTGTCATAACAACCACAGGTATAACGGGGGGCGGAAGACAGTGAAGATAACCGCATATACTACCCGTAGGGAACGTAATATGTGTTATTAGACTGTCCCTAACTCACTTCCAATCGAGTTTGGTAAGGGTACAGTCGAATTCACTGGGTAAAGGCTAATTTAATAGCACCTATTGCACTGCCCTAAAGATATATTTAAATGTGGCCAAACCTCAATCGAATTCAACAGAAATTAATACCTGCTGAAAAACAATGCCTAAAAACACCCCCCTGAGCCTTGATGCTTTATATTACACATACTATATATACATGGAGTGAAAACTATAAAAGATATATAAAAGGATAAACATGTAAAAATATGCAAGTAGTGTAAATCAAAGTTAAAACATTATAAAATGATTAAAAACATATCAACTTGTATCAATAAAACAATTAATGTCAAGGTCTACATTCAAGCCTTGAGGGAAAAAAGACTGTAACTCATACTGTATATGTTATTTTATATGTTTTAGCGCTGCATGCGATATTGTCTCAGTATCCTTTCTTTAACCCTGTAAGGAAGTCCTCTGTAGCAACTGCTCCCTCCTCTGTTCCATCCTCTGGCTCTTCTCTGTCTTCAGCTGCTCCATCCGTTTACAAACCTGCGCTTACTTATAGTGCTCCGGTAACTAAAACCAGGAAAAGGCGAAAAGGCGAAAATTCTTTCCAACCAATACCATCCTGCCAGTATCCAAACCGATCAGCCTGCCATCTGAGAACCCGCCTTCCGTGGTGCAGCCTGGTGCCTCGGCGCCCACAATTCAGCCTGATGTCTCTACCCAGCCTGATGTCTTTACCCAGCATGATGTCTCTATTCAGCCTGATGCCTCTACCCAGCCTGATGCCTCTATCCAGCCTGATGCCTCTACCCAGCCTGATGTCTCTACCCAGCCTGATGTCTCTACCCAGCCTGATGTCTCTACCCAGCCTGATGTCTCTACCCAGCCTGATGTCCTTACCCAGCATGATGTCTCTACCCAGCCTGATGAACTGATCCAGCCTGATGATCCTATTATGCCAGATGACTCGATGCCCGCTGTCTTGCCAGATGACTCGGAGCCCACTGTCTTGCCAGACGACTCGGTGCCCGCAGCCTTGCCAGACGACTCGGTGCCCGCAGTCTTGCCAAATGACTCGGTGCCCGCAGTCTTGCCAGACAATTCGATGCCCGCTGTTCCGCCAGACGACTCGGTGCCCGCTGTCTTGCCAGTTGACTCGGAGGCCGCTGTCGGGCCGGTTTACTCAGAGCCCGCTGTCGAGCCAGATGACCTGATGCCTGGTGACCCGATGCCCGCTGTCATGCCTGGTGACCTGATGCCCACTGTTGAGCCAGATGACCTGGTGCCCGCGGTCGAGCAAGACGATCCAATGTCTAATGACCCGGTGCCCGCTGTTGTACCTGGTGACCCGATGCCCGCTGTAGAGCCAGATGGCCCGGTGCCCGCCGCTCCATCTGGGGGCCCGGTGCCTGCCGCCCTGCCTGGTTGCCCGGTGCCCGCTGCTCCGCCTGGTGATCCGGTGTCCAGCCTGATGTGCCTCCATCTGGTGCCCAGCCCAACGTGCCTCCGTCCGGTGCCCAGCCTGACGTGCCTCCGTCCGGTGCCCAGCCCGACGTGCCTCCGTCCGGTGTCCAGCCCGAAGTGCCTCCTTCCTCTACCGAACCCCTTCAAGAATCTCGCATTTTAACCCCTCCTATCCTAACAACTGTTGGAGATGTGAGACTTCAGAGGGTTCGTTTCTTCACATTTGGTGGTCCTGTCCGAGCATTCAATCATTCTGGCAGGAGGTCCATAGGATTATAGTATCTGTGACGACCTTACTTGTGGACTTGTCCCCGGCTCAGTTTCTTCTCCACCATTCATCCCTGCCGTGGGGACAATACTATAAATCTTTGGCCATGCATATGGTCAACGCAGCCAGACTCTGCCTTCTTGTTCTGTGGGGCTCCTCGCACCCCCCCTCCATCCGATAGTGGCTTGCCTGCGTGGGGAAAATGGCGGATATGGAGGAACTGATTGCGACAGCACTCGATACCCCTACTAAATTCTCCCATACATGGGCCTGTTGGACCTACTTCATTACTACCCCTACATACCGGTCCCTCATGGACCAATCTGCCTGAATCAGTTCAGTTTTCCTGTTGATGTTATTCCGTGACACTAGATCTTACGGTAGGCATTGATTGCCCTTGTGGTGACGTATCTCCGCCCAGGTGATTTCGGTGTCGGCTTCATTCCTGACCCTGCTCCTGATCAACCCCCGGTATTGCTATTACTTCAAATTGCACTTGATTCTCCTCCACCTCCCCTTTTTTTTTTTTCTCTTCCCTCTCTCCCCCCTCTCCCCTTTTCTATCTTTTTTCTTTTGTCCGTTTTCTCTTTTTCTTTTATTCTCCTTTTGTCCTTCTGATACATGCTTTGATAGCTGTGATTTATACCAGACGGTACTTTAGACAGGCGACTTTATTACTCTCCCCATTGTTATCAGCGGCACCTTCGACAATTTGAGCTGGCTTCCGGTTTTTCTACTGTCATCAGTTTTTGGCCTTGCCTTATGTGTAGGCTTCGTGTCTATCCTCCCTCCTGCTACAGCCCTGCATGGCGAAGTATACGTATTGGAGGTTCCACGCAGATAGAACATTCTAGAATATTGCTACACTGAAACAGTTTTGTGAAGAGGAGTGGTCCAAAATTACTCCAGATCGTTGTGCAGGTCTGATCTGCAACTACAGGAAACGTTTGGTTGAGGTTATTGCTGCCAAAGGAGGGTCAACCAGTTATTAAGTCCAAAGGTTCACATACTTTTTCCTCCCTGCACTGTGAATGTTTACATGTTATGTGCAATTAAACCATGGCAACATCTAATGTTTGTGTAGTATTATGTTCAGCAGACTGTGTTCTTCTATTGTTGTGACTTAGATGACGTTCAGAGCACATTTTATGCCCAATTCATGCAAAACTCCACGTAATCCCAAGGGGTTCACATACTTTTTCTTGCAACTGTATATATATAATATATATAATATATTAAAGTATGATGTATAAAATCTAAAGGACTCATGCATCTACATCATAACACAAGTTCACAATAATGATAAAAATATGAATAATATTAAAAATATAAAATATAAAATTTATCAAAATCAGTCAAGTATATTAAATGGTAAAGGTAATGAACATGAACTAAAGGATAGTTAAAGCACATATACCACTCTTATGGTATATAAGTATTTAATAATCTGCAATAAAGCAGTTGAGATCAAAATCTATATTAAGTGCTCTAGGGGTCAGCATCTGCATGCAATAAATCCACCTGGATTCTGCTTGACTCAACGAGCGGATTTTATTGCTCCATCTCCAATGTTTTTTACATTTCTCTATACCCCAAAACTTGAGACAAGAAGGGTCTTTATTGTGATATTTCAAAAAATGCCTAGAGACGCTATGCTTAGGAAAGCTTTTTTTGATATTCTGTGTATGTTCCCTTAGCCGTACCCATAAGGGTCTTTTCGTCCTGCCTACATATTGCAGTCTACAACTGCATTCTAATGCATAGACCACTCCCTCAGTTCTACATGATATAAAGTCTCTTATGTCATATTCCATACCAGTAGTAGTTGCAACAAATTTTTTCTGTTTTATATTTTGTCCTTTTGTGGCTAGGCAAGTATAACATGTTTTGCACGCTAAAAAAGCCTTTTTGGTCTAAAAATGTTATATGTTTATCTCTAACTGGGGGATCCAGAACATTTTTAACTAATTTATTCCTCAATGTTGGGTCTTTTCTATATATAAATCTAGGGCATTCTGGTAGTATCTTCTGTAATACCGGATCCATTTTGAGAAGTGGCCAATGGCTTTTAAAAATATTTTCTACCTTCTTATGGTGCATGTTATAATCAAGAATGATGGCTAACATATCCTCATGATCACTATCCTTGATATTATCCTTTAAGAGTGCAACTCTTTCTTTGTTTCCCACTTTCTGTATAACTTCTATAATTTTTTTGGGGTATCCTTTATCTATGAATCTCTTTCCTATAGTTTCTACCTGCTGGTAATATTCCTCTTGCCGCATGCAATTTATTTTTAATCTAACACACTGTCCCTTTGGGATGTTTAATAACCATGGTGGGTAGTGGCAACTATCTGTTGGTATATAACCATTTCGGTAATAGTAATTATTTTCCCATTTTCTACCCTAATATTGAGATCTAGGAAATGTATTTGTTCATGGCTATGTTCGCATGTTAGTGTGATATTTTTCTTGTTATTGTTCAACAGGTTAGTAAACCTCAATAGATCATCCTCCTTCCCTTCCCATATAATGATGATATCATCTATATATCTTTTGTATAGTTTCAATACTATTGGGGGATCTTCATAGATAACTTCTTTTTCCCAATGCGCTATAAATAGATTAGCCACACTCAGCGCAAAGCGAGCCCCCATGGCTACACCCTTAATTTGATGGAAAAAGGATTTGTTGTACCAGAAGTAATTGTGTGTTAGACAGAATTTAACGGACTCTAATAGGTAGTTTTTCTGTGTTCTTGTCATGCGACCATGTTCTTCTATGCCCCAATTTGTAGCTTTTATACCTTCTTTGTGGCTTATGATGGTATATAGTGATGAAACATCTGCACTAGCCAGGATAACATTGTGGGATTCTCCTTTTATTTCTTCCAGGAGTTGAATAAGGTGCTTAGTATCCCTGAGGTAGGAACTAGTCTTCTTTACTAATGGCTGTAAAAAAGTGTCAATATATTGTCCTAGTCTTGCCAATATAGATTGTATGCCATTCACTATGGAATTTGTACTGTCCTTATGCATTTTTGGTACCGTATATATGATAGGAATCCTACATGAATCCGGTATTAGAAATCTTGATTCTTTTTTGTTTAATAAGTTTTTGTCTACCCCTTTCTTAATTAACTTCTCCAGTTCCTTCTTAAATTTTATAGTGGGATCCTTCGGTAATAATTGGTATGTACTATTGTCCGCCAGTTGTGTTTCTAGTTCCTTTGAATAATACTCTTTCGACAAAATGACTATTCCCCCTCCCTTATCGGCTGGTCTTATTACTATATCTCCCCTTTGACTTAATTGCTTAATGCCCTTCTGTAATCCTAAATTATTATTTATTCTAGGTATGTTTAATGTGTCCAAATCGTGGTTCACCATTTTCAAAACGCTTCTACTTGACTGTTATTGGTTACCTGGGGATTGAACAGACACCTATTGCATAAGGATGTGTGTATAATATCACTGCTAGGAGCACTGCTAATGACATTTTTGGCTCCTGGTAGGCCCAAAAAATGTTTTTTAATGTTGACCTTCTTAATAAATCTCTGTGTATCTACAAAAATGTCAAACTTATTTGCTGGTTTCGGTGGTGCATACTTAAGGCCTTTGTCCAAAACCATTATTCTTTCCTTGGTCAGGGTTAATCCACTTAGATTAAAAATCCCCTCACCAACTATTCTCTTTTTCTTTTTGGCCTTATATCCTGCTCTGCATCCTCTCTTCTTAGTGGGCTCCTTCTGCCCTACCCTTCTTTTGTAGGACTCATTTCTCCATAACTCCTCCCTAAAAAAAATCTCTTTTCTGGTAATCTGTAAAAAGTGGTTCGTACCTATTGTACGTGGGTAAAGGACTCCTTCCTACAAATCTGGAACCATTCCATCCTCCTTGATAATGTCTTGGGCTTCCATCATAATAAAATCTATTTTTGGGACTTGGTTGGAACTTAGACCTATATGGAGGAGGAGGATAATATTCTGATTTAGGGTAATAGTTCGTCCTAGCAGGTGGATAGTTAGATCTCCAGTTCCCCTTGTGTAGGGTTTTCTTATGAATGGGTTTTCTTATGAATGGAGCCACCATTGGTAGGTCTCCATCTATTCCGTGGTGTTTGATAATCCGGGCCCTCATTGTAATAAAAATGTTGTGAGTTCCCTTTTCCTGGACCTCTTGATGGTTCTTTTGTTCCGTTTTGCAGGGCTATTTTGAAATCCAATTTGACCTCTTTAATAGGAGTGGTATTAGTAGATGCTATGTCCATTTCTCCTATTGAAGACTACCACTTGAATACTGTATATCCAGATTCCTCATTTTCTTCTGCTTTCTTTTTAGTAGGAATTTAATTAATTCAACACTTTTTTTTGTGGAAGAAACTGAACCATTCTTCCGTGGATTCCTGGTCTACCAAACCGTCACAAATCGGGACATCCCATCTTAATCTCCGGGGGACCAATCTATCCTTCAAGTACTTTTCATGCGTGACCATGTCCCACCATGTGCTCACTTTCTTTTCCATAAGGTGTCCCAATTTTCTGAATAATGCATCTATATCCCTATCAGATTCCTGGTTATGTTTATTAAAAATTTCTTCCACATTGATAGACCTATTTTCTAAAAAACCAAATACATCCATAACGAGCAGCTGAAGGGAATGGTATTATAGAAAAATAATAAATGTAGAAAACCTCCTGCACTCCTACCCTAATCCCTACAAATCTATTAAAGCTGCCAGCATCCAATCATATACCTGATGATTAAATGAAAATACAGAGAAAAAAGTGATGTGGCGCTACTACAACTAATACCCTTAGAGTATTTATTATATGATTTTAGATATATTAATAAAATTTCTTTTTAATATCAGTTTTATATACATTAGGGCTTTAATATCATGGCCGCAGGTAACATAGTATTAGGTGTCCAGTTTTAATGCTTATTTTATATCTAGTACATGTATTTATAGTTAAACATTCATTTTTTTAAATAACATTTTAGTTTAATTAATAAATAATAGGGTTTTAGGTTTTATAAATAATAAATAATAATAAATAATAGGGTTTTAGGTTTTATAATTATAGAATGCAATATTAAATTGACCACACAAATATGGCCGCCGTAGTTAACATTAGGTGATTAGAATACAGGAAGTCTGTCCAGCCCAGGTGATTGACATCTGGCTCCCTTTATATGGGAGGTTTGTCACCCAATAGCCCTGAGGAAGTCACTTGACCAACGTGACGAAACGCGTAGGCACACGGTGACGCACTTCCGGTTTGGATGCCATCTTTGTACACCCATGCAACTACACCCAGAACATGAGGTTTTTCCTATCTGTGCCTTATGTGATCCTAAAAGTGTTTTGACCCCGTGTGGGTCAAGGCAAGGAGGTGAGCACGCATTTCTGTCACTTGTGGATACCCCCCTGTCACCTTACACAGTTTTATCACCCATCTTCACGAGTGATTTCTTCTATTGAATGTATGGTGGTTTACACCAATTTGGACATTTATATATGTGTTTACACATTTTTAGGTTATTTAATGACATGCGTTGTTCTTAGTGATATTGTTTTTTCACAGCATGTGATTTAGTTTATGCACTTTAAGCATGTGGGTATTTATTTGAGCTTTTTTTTGCCTGATTGAGGGGATCATTTTTTTGATGCATGATTATTCATGCGTTTTTTCATTATCAGGTTTACACTTTATGCGTTTGTCACTATTTGTTTGTTTGGAGCACAATAGCAATTGTAGTCCTATTTGGACTAGTTGGGTGGTTCACTAACACTCATAGATCCTTATAGGATCAACTGGGCACTAATAGTCCTTGTGTGGACTTTTTTGGATTTTTACCACTATTCATGTGCACACACACATTTGCGTGGAATATTGTTTTCACTTTTTATTTATATTTCTAATTTTACTTGTGTTATATTTCACATTGTAGGAAGCACTTGAGAGGTTCATATTTTCTATACATATTATATATTTATAAGATTTACATTAGTACCTAATTTGATATTTATGCGGTATCTTCCACATATATATATTATTGCACTTATTAGTTGTAGTAGCGCCACATAATTTTTTTCTCAGTATTTTCATTTAATCATCAGGTATATGATTGGATGCTGGCAGCTTTAATAGATTTGTAGGGATTAGGGTAGGAGCACAGTTAGGGTAGGAGCACAGGAGGTTTTCTACATTTATTATTTTTCTATAATACCATTCCCTCCAGCTGCTCGTTATGGATGTATTTGGTTTTTTAGAAAATAGGTCTATCAATGTGGAAGAAATTTTTAATAAACATAACCAGGAATCTGATAGAGATATAGATGCATTATTCAGACAATTGGGACACCTTATGGAAAAGAAAGTGAGTACGTGGTGGGACATGGTCACATTTGTTATTTATGCGGTATCTTCCACATATATGTATTATTGCACTTATTAGTTGTAGTAGCGTCACATAATTTTTTTCTCTGTATACAAATTGGATATCTTTACACATTGTGGTACATGTGGACATATTGAATGCATGTGGACAGTACAGTAGTATAGTTCTTTTACGAGAAAGTGTGGAGCAAGATACTGACTTGGAAAGAAGTATGGTTTATGTTCAACTTAAAATAGACAATAATTTGCACGTTTTGTACACATGGACAATATTTTGTGTTTGGAGATATATACAGAGTTTTAATACATGCCATTTGTGTTAAGAAAAGGATTGCAGGTGCACTTCAGAGGGAAATGTGCATTTAAAGTGGGGCACGTGGATAATTGTTACACATGGATATGTCATAATTTTATATACATTTTTTTAATACGCTTGTTTCAGTTTTTATCACTAAGGATTCTTTAGACAGGATTGCAGTCGCACTGTATATTTGCATTCACATTTAAAGTGGTACACATTGATAAATTAGTTGATGCAGGTGGATAATTTAAAAAAAAACTTTTTTTAATTTACAGTGGTTTATCAACATGTTCTTTGTGTACAGTGAGAAAGTGTTTAGTATCATATGAAGAGCACTGATTAAATGTTTTACACATACTGCTGCGTTGGCACTGTTTATATATATTTAAAGTGTTACTAAACCCACAACAGTGAAATCAGTCTGTAAATGCAGTAAAGCATGCTTGTTATACTCACTGTGGAGCTTAATCCTCTGCATTATGTAAAAAAGGCTGTTTGAAGGTGCATGTGATCAGCAGAGGGCCAGGGGTTATGCAGCCACATAGGACAGTCAGAGCAGAATGAAAACTCCCCCTACAAGCTTTAACCAGTGCTCAGCTGGACACTGATAGAAGTCATAAGACTGCTACAGTGGGGCAAATAAGTATTTAGTCAGCCACCAATTGTGCAAGTTCTCCCACTTAAAAAGATGAGAGAGGCCTGTAATTGGCATCATAGGTAGACCTCAACTATGAAAGACAAAATGAGAAAAAAAATCCAGACAATTTGGAAAGAATTTATTTGCAAATTATGGTTTAAAATAAGTATTTGGTCACCTACAAACAAGCAAGATTTCTGGCTCTCACAGACCTGTACCTTCTTCTTTAAGAGGCTCCTCTATCCTGCTCTCATTACCTGTATCAATGGCACCTGTTTGAACTTGTTATCAGTATAAAAGACACCTGTCCACAACCTCAAACAGTCACACTCCAAACTCCACTATGGTAAAGACCAAAGAGCTGTGGAAGGACACCAGAAACAAAATTGTAGACCTGCACCAGGCTGGGAAGACTGAATCTGCAATAGGCAAGCAGCTTGGTGTGAACAAATCAACTGTGGGAGCAATAATTAGAAAATGGAAGACATACTAGACCACTGATAATCGCCCTCGATCTGGGGCTGCACGCAAGATCTCACCCCGTGGGGTCAAAATGATCACAAGAACGGTGAGCAAAAATCCCAGGACCACACGGGGGGACCTAGTGAATGGCTACCATCAGTAACACACTACACCGCCAGGGACTCAGATCCTGCAGTGCCAGACGTGTCCCCCTACTTAATCCAGTACATGTCCAGGCCCGTCTGAAGTTTGCTAGAGAGCATTTGGATGATCCAGAAGAGGATTGGGAGAATGTCATATGGTCAGATAAAACCAAAATTTAACTGTTTGGTAGAAACACAACTCGTTGTGTTTGGAGGAGAGAGAATGCTGAGTTCAAAGAACACCATACCTACTGTGAAGCATGGGGGTGGCAACATCATGCTTTGGGGCTGTTTCTCTGCAAAGGGACCAGGACGACTGATCCATGTACAGGACAGAATGAATGGGGCCATGTATCGTGAGATTTTGAGTGCAAACCTGAAACGTGGCTGGGTCTTCCAACATGACAATGATCCCAAACATACCGCCCGGGCAACAAAGCAGTGGCTTCATAAGAAGCATTTCAAGGTCCTGGAGTGGCCTAGCCAGTCTCCAGATCTCAACGCCATAGAAAACCTTTGGAGGGAGTTGAAAGTCCATGTTGCCCAGCGACAGCCCCAAAACATCACTGCTCTAGAGGAGATCTGCATGGAGGAATGGGCCAACATACCAGCAACAGTGTGTGCCAACCTTGTGAAGACTTACAGGGAACATTTGACCTCTATCATTGCCAACAAAGGATATATAACAAGTTCGTATTGAGATGAACTTTTGATATTGACCAAATACTTATTTTCCACTATAATTTGCAAATAAATTCTTTCCAAATCAGCCAATGTGATTGTCTGGATTTTTTTTCTCATTTTGTTTCTCATAGTTGAGGTCTACCTATGATGCCAATTACAGGCCTCTCTCATCTTTTTAAGTGGGAGAACTTGCACAATTGGTGGCTGACTAAATACTTTTTTGCCCCACTGTATATACTGCTGATGAGAAAGGGTATTTAGCAGTTTATATTTACTAAAATAATTGCATTTCCATGTTCTGTGTACTTTGGGAGACCAGATACGGTATATATATATTGCCAAAAGTATTCGGGCCCCTGCCTTTAAACGCATGTAAACTTTAATGGCATCCCAGTCTTAGTCTGTAGGGTTCAATATTGAGTTGGCCCACCCTTTTGCAGCTATAACAGCTTCAACATTTATGGGAAGGCTGTCCACAAGTTTTAGGAGTGCGTCTATGGGAATGTTTGACCAGTCTTCCAGAAGCGCATTTGTGGGGTAGGCACTGATGTCAGACGAGAAAGCCTGGCTCGCAGTCTCCACTCTAGTTCATCCCAAAGATGTTCTATCAGGTTGAGGTCTGGATTTTGAGCAGGCTAGTCAACTTCCTCCACCCCAAACTCGCTCATCCACATCTTAATGGACCTTGCTTTGTGTACTGGTGCGCAGTCATGTTGGAACATGAAGGGGCCATCCCCAAACTGTTCCTAAAACCTTGGGAGCATGAAATTGTCTAAAATGTCTTGGTATGCTGATGCCTTAAGAGTTCCCTTCACTGGATCTACAGGGCCAAGCTCAACCCCTGAAAAACATCCCCACACCATAATCCCCCCTCCACCAAACTTTATACTTAGCACAATGCAGTCAGGCAAGTACTGTTCTCCTGGCAACTGCCAAACCCAGACACGTCCATCGGATTGCCAGACAGAGAAGCTCAATTCGTCACTCCAGAGAACATGTCTCCACTGCTCCAGAGTCCAGTGGTGGCGTGCTTTACACCACTGTATCCGACACTTTGCATTGCACTTGGTGATCTAAGGCTTGGATACAGCTGCTCGGCCATGGAAACCCATTCCATGAAGCTCTCTATGCACCGTTGTTGTGCTAATATGAAGGCTACACCAAGTTTGGAGGTCTTTAGCTATTGACTCTGCAAACAGTTGGCAACTTCTGCTCACTGTGCGCCTTAGCATGCGCTCACCCCGCTCTGTCATTTTACGTGGCCTACTACTTTATGGCTGAGTTGCTGTTGTTCCCAGTTGCTACCACTTTGTTATAATATCACTAACTGTTGACCGTGGAATATTTAGTAGCAAGGGAATTTCACGGATGGACCTATTGCACAGGTGGCAACCTATCACTGTTGATTGAATTCACTGAGCTCCTGAGAGTGACCTATTCTTTCACAAATGTTTGTAGAAGCAGTCTGCATGCCTAGATGCTTGATTTTATACACCTGTGGCTATGGAGGTGATTGGAACACCTGAATCCAATGATTTGGAGGAGTGTCCCAATACTTTTGGCAATATAGTGTATAAATATATATATATATATATATATATATATATATATATATATATATATATACACACACACACATACACACAGTATCTACCAATATTGTTTAAGGCTTACCCAAGGTATATCCAGATTAATATGACAAGTCCTCCATATTAAGCTGGATGCTGTTAGTACCTCTAGACTTGTTTGATTGTGAAATCCGAAAAACGCTGACCTGTCTTAAAGTTGCTAATTGGTGTAGAACCCCCCTCCCTACTGCAGAGGCTACACTCCATGCCGCATTTAAGGAGAAAGATGGCACCGGCTCTGCAATCCCCATCGTCCCATCATTCCATGTATGTGCAAAACGTCATGTGCAGTCACATCCGGCCCTGGACTTCAGACCAAAAAGGACGCCGTCTTGGAAACCATTGCTGGTACTGGAAACAGGGAAGACTCCATAAGAAAACATGTCCACTTTTGCGGCCTGCATCCTTTACATCACCTGCAACAGTGTGGAGAAGATTCCCCCAGTCTGTAAATATATCAAACCCTCAAAAAGGGAGCTCCCCAGCAGATAACACGTAAAAGGAAAAAAACAACAAATATTAACAAATACAAAGTACAAGTACAAATAACAATCCAGGCACCTAAATTGCATCGAAAATAATATACATAGTGTGATATCATCTACTGTGTTATTAAATAGAAGACTATTAGTAGAGGGGGTGATGATAAGGAATTGAATGTGTGTACTCAAAACTTAAGGGAGAGCCCATAATTAGAGGTTCAGACAAATATAATCTCAGGGCTTCAGCCAGTTTTCCCTGAACTAAAACTCTCTATGAAGTGCCTATAGCTCTCTGATTCATTTAGACCTTTTGAGGGTGAGTGGCATCAAGGTGTTTAGTCCAACGCATTTCCTGCTGGAGTATAACCTTGTTCCAATCACCCCCTCTTGTTGAAACGTACCTTTTCAAGGGCTGAAAACACAGCTTTAGGCATTCAATATTTGTGAAACTATATTTGTGAAAATCAAAGTCAGATCTTTAAGTGCTTAAGTGCTGTTATCTTTAGGACTATCCTTTTGTCCTAGTAAAAAGTCTGATACATTTGAAACAATCAAGGATATAAACCTTTTTGCACACAAATTGTTATTGAAGAGCTGTTATGTTAAACACAAGAGCAAAACTGACACGGCGAGGCCAATCTTTCAACAACAGATTTCAAAGCACTTAAATATCTGACTCTGGAAGAAAGTGAACAAAACAACTTGATTGATGAACTAGACATTGAATGTCTATTGGAGAAAATTAATGAGGAGGAGCCCACACATAAAACTCAATTTTACGTACAAATCGCATGACTTCCCACCTCTGAATCAAAACCCAGCTAATGCCTTATTTGTGAGTTAGGCAACCAAAAGTATTGAATCATTGAAATCTGACAATAGTTCAGCAGGAAAGACAGCCTTAACCACTTGCCTACCGGGCACTTCTACCCCCTTCCTTACCAGGCCAATTTTCAGCTTTCAGCGCTGTCGCACTTTGAATGACAATTGCGTGCTCATGCAACATTGTACCCATATGAAATTATTATAATTTTTTTCACACAAATAGAGCTTTCTTTTGGTCATATTTACTTGCCGCTAGGTGTTTTATTTTTTGCGCTATAAACAAAAAATGCAAAAAATTTGAAAAAAAAAGTTTTCCTTTGTTTTTATTATACAATTTTGCAAACAGGTAATTTTTTTCCTTCACTGATGTGCGTTGATGAGGCTGCACGGATAGGCAGCAATGATGCACACTGATAGGCGGCACTGATGAGGTGGCACGGATAGGTGGCACTGATAGGCAGCACTGTTGAGCTAGCACTGATGATGGGCACTGACTGCCAGCACTGCTGGGCATTGACTGCCAGCACTGCTGGGCACTGATGGGTGGCACTGACTGATGGCACTGACTGGTGGCAGTGCTGGGCACTGATGGGTGGCACTGCTGGGCAGCACTGATGGGTGGCACTGCTGGGCTACACTGCTGGGTGGCACTGGTGGGCACAGGTGGGTGGCACTGATGGGCACAGGTGGGTGGCACTGATGGGCACTTGTGGGCGGCATTGGTGGGTGGCACTGCTGGGCACTGATCATCAGGGCACTGATCATCAGTGCCCTGATGATCGGTCCCCATCCCTCATCTGACAACTGCCATTTCTCAGCAGTACTTTCTTCACGCTGTGACAGCGTGAGGAAAGTGCAGCCGATAACCGGCAATTCATTTCCTGGTGATCAGTGTGTCACTGTACATGGCTGATCATGTAATAAAATGCCACTGTGATTGGCCTTTTACCATATCACGTGATCAGCTGTGTCCGTAGAACACAACAATCACGGAGATCGCTGGGTGCGCGCCCCCGGGGGCGTGCAGGAGAGTGCATCCTGGGAGGACGTCGTATGACGTCCTCCCAGAACTGGCCGGCCGCAGTGCAGCCATCATTCGGCTATCTGCAGTCAGCAAGAGGTTAAAACCCATATCAGAGAATACAAAATAACTATCAAACCATCTGATAAAGAGGGCAACATAGTCCTAATGGACCATTTGATGTAGGAAAAGATGTGTTTGAGAATTTTGAATAAAAAATGTCAGAAACAAATCCCTGCTGCTCTAGTGAACAAATTTAATTTAGATTTTTATGAGTTGGTAGATGAAGCATACAGAAGTGGAACAATTCAAGAAGACATAAAGGAACTCCCCAGATTATGAACAGGATGGGTTCTGTAGGTTTGTTCTTAAATTGAATTTGTACGTAAGTTGGAACAGGTACATTTAACTCCAGTCAAAAAATTATTTTTAAGTTGTGGATAGCATAGGGAAGAGTTAACTGGCCATGCAGTGATGTGGGATTGCTGACAGGTCAGCAGGACAGTAGGTGAGTAGCAAGATGGCAGCCCTGTGCTTTCCAGGACCAGCTTGACATGACGCTGCCTCCTTTCTTAAGTATGAGTCATATGTAGACTGCATGTTTGTAAAGGGGACTGCTTGTATGGGAGTACATAAGAGTAAGGCACCCTAGGGTGCCAACCTTTTATGCACTTCCTAAAGTGCATAAAGACTTAACCAATTCCCAATCATTTCAGGGAGAGGCTGTATATCTGAAGGCGGTAGCCAAGTGATTGATTCACATCTAAGGCCCCATGTTACAGGTCTAGTATCCTATGTAAAAGATTCAATGCATTTTTTTTAAATTATAGAGATTTAAATGTCCCCAAAGCAGCATTCTTAGCAATGGTTGATGTGGAGTCATTATGATTGTATTCCACATAACAAAAGTATTGCTGCAGTAAAGTATATTCTGCAACAGCGAGGGACACAAATGGAAATTCAATGAATTTTGAGAATGCTTGAATTTATTCTAAATCACAATGTCTTTTTGTTCCAAGGCTCCCACCCTCCAGGTACAAGGCGTAGAGGTGGGGACCTGTTGTGCACCATCCTACCCCCAATCTGTACCTGGGGGTGTGGGAGCAAGATTTTCTGTCTGATGAGTCCCTGTCTATATATACACACACAACACATTATTATCTGTCAAAGATATATAGATGACATATGTTTTTGTATGGGATGGACCAGAGTACCTGTCTCAAGGAGATGAATCACAATGATTCAAATCTGTTCCTTACAATGATCTATGATTTACAAAAAATTTACGTTTTAGACATTAGTATTTTGAAAGGACAAGAGGGACACCTGGAAAATGGTTTCTTTAGGAAGGAGACTGCTGGCAACACTATCCAACACTATCCTAAGCCAACAGCTTCTATCTGGAACTACTAAGTCAATTCCATATAGTTAATTCTTGCGTTTTAAAAGCAATTGTACGCAAAAGTTAAACCAAATAAAAATGCAGAAACTAGGGTCATTTTAAGGTATTCAAATTAGCATTTTATAATTAGGAAAATATTGGAAAGACATTGGCCTATTCTAACAGAAAACTAGTAGGTAGAACCCACTCAATCACCTACATGAAAGCTGGGTCCGTAAAAGACCTTTTGGCACAATGTGAATACAGGGGACAACATGATCCATGCAGATACACTGGGACATTTCCATGTGGAGAATGTGCGCATTGTTCATATTTAAACAATGAAAATCAGTTTCTCCTCCCAAATGGAGAGAAATTTGTTTCAAAACATTTTGTAAATTGTCAAAGAAGGTGGGTGGTGTATTTGATGCAATTCTAATGTGGTTCATTTTTATGTGGGTAAAATGCGCCAGATATTTGGAGATGCGTATATAAGTATGCAAATAGGGAATCTCCATCTACCCTTAGGAAGGCATGTTGCTAAGTTTCACAAATATAGGATGCCTAATGTTGTGTTTTTAGCCCTTGAATGTGTAAATGTTTCAACAAGAGTGGGTGATTGAAACAAGCATGAAGTGTGCTGGATTGGACACCTTGATGCTACTCACCCTCCAGGTCTGAATGAATTAAAGTGCTACAGGCCCTTCCTAGAGGGCTTTAGTTCAGGAAAAACTGACTGAGACTCTGGGATTTTATCTGTTTGAACCTTTAATTATGAGGTTCTCGCTTAAGTTTTGAGTACCCACATTCAATTCCTTGTCATCACCCCTCTACTGATAGTCTTCTATTTATGGACACTGTAGATGATATCACACTATGTTTGTATATTATTTTTGATGTAATTTAGCTGTCTAGATTGCTATTTGTACTTTATTGTTAATGTTTATTTTTTTTCGTGTATCATCTGCTGGGGAGTTCCCTTTTTGAGGGCTTGATTTATTTGGGTGCCGGCATGGAAAAATCCCCCCCCCGGTATTCCCAGTTCGGGGGAATCTTCTCCACACTTTTGCAGGGTGATGTGTACTGTAGGATGCGGTCTGCATATGCAGATACGCGTTCTTACGAAGTCTTCCCTGTTTCCATACCTAGGTATGGTGGACAGTGTGGATTTTTTCAGTGTCAGTGGAGGTCTCCAGGATGGCGTCTGTTTTGGTCTCCGGAAGTGACTTCAGTCCAGGGCCTGATGTGATGTAACTGCACTTGATGATTTGCACATTGTGCGGAATGATTAGACACCGGGGATCACAGAGCGGGTGGCATCAACCACCCCCACCGGCACCTACAGAGTGTAGGAAGCCACCTCCACTGGCACTGAGAGGGTAAGACACCACCACCAGAACAGCTCCCCTGCTCCCCACCGTTTGCTACACAGCCGCCCCCCGTGCCCCTGCCACCGCACAGCCCCCAGCCCCGTCCAATCTGGCGGAGGTGAGCCTGCCACGCGGCCTACAGCACCCACAGACGCCGGGACCTACAACACCTACAGACGCCGGACCCTACCACTCCCACAGACGCCGGGCCCTATAGCACCCACAAGCGCTAGCCCACAGCACCTACAAGCGCTGGTCCACAACACCCACAGACGCCAGGTCCTACAGCACCTACAGACGCCGTAGCCTACAGCACCTCCAGACGCCGTGCCCTACAACACCTCCAGACGCCGGGCCACAGCACCTTCAGACGCCGGCCCACAGCACCCAAAGACCGCCACGACTAGCCAGCAGTAGACCCAGCTGCCCACCACTCTCACTCTCCTCCTACAGATGAACCCGGCCTACGAGACCCGACTCTGCCTCCGCCACTGCGCGACAGACTCTCCGCATCAATACACCCAGATGTGAAACCTTTCCCCTCCCTCAATTGGCCAGCACTCCGCTCACCCTCCTAATATGCCACCTGTACTCCTCCTCCTCGTACTCCTCTCCTCCATTCCCAAAATCTCCTCCCTCTACACCCCTACTCCCCAAAACAACTTTTCATAGGACCCTCACTACTTTCATCTCTCCACTACGGCTCTCACCACCTCCTCCTGAAACTCCACTCTCCGACCGACCCACACACCACCACTAACAGACCCACATGCTCTTGCACATCCCGCTCCCATGCCACCTTTCTCACCCTTCTCCTAACCGCCGGGGATATCTCCCCGAACCCTGGCCCCTCACCACCTCACTCACCCACCAGGCACCCTCCTACTAGCACAAACTGCCGCAACCCCCTCAACCTTATACCTGTCCCCCTCCTCCCCGCATCCACCCCTCCATTCTCGGTTGCACTCCTGAACGCCCGATCGGTTTGCAACAAGCTCACCGCCATCCATGACCTCTTTATCTCCCACTCCCTCAACCTCCTAGCAGTCACTGAAACCTGGATCCAAGCCACTGACTCCACCTCCCCTGCGGCACTCTCCTATGGAGGTCTCGTCTGGTCCCATTCACCCAGACCGAGCGGTCATAGAGGTGGTGGGGTCGGCATGCACTTGTCACCTCTGAGCACCTTCCAGGTCCTCCCAAACCCCCCTCCCTATCCTTCTCCTTCTTCGAGGCCCACTGCATCCGGCTCTCCTCTCCCACCCCTCTGAGGATTGCAGTAATCTATCGGCCTCCTGGACCCGTATCCCGCTTCCTCGAAGACTTTTTCACCTGGCTACCCTTCTTCCTCTCCTCTGAGCTACCCACCATCATCCTTGGAGACTTAAATATCCCTATCAATGTCAACAACCTGGCTACATCCAAACTCCTCCACTTAACCTCTTCCTTTGCACTCACACAGTGCACACAGTCCTCCACCCACACCGACGGGAACATCCTGGACCTCGTTTTCTCCCATTTCTTCACCCTCCACAACCTCACAAACACCACTTTCCCTCTCTCTGACCACAACCTCATTACGTTCTCCGTCTCTCCATGCTCTAACACCTCCTCCTCAAACGTCAAACCATCACCAGCCGTAACCTCCGCAACCTGAACCCGGCCCCTCTCCACTCTGCAGCTGACTGTCTGTACGACAGTATCCTTCCACTGTCATGCCCTGACCTGGCCACTACTGCGTATAACGACTCGCTGTCAGCTGCCTTAGACTACTTAGCACCCCTAACCACACGTAGCATTAGACCCCGACCGCTTCAACCCTGGCAGAACGACCACACTAAAAATCTTAAACGTCGCAGTCGCGCGCTGGAGCGATTATGGCGCAAAACCAGATGCCCTTGAGCGTTCTCCCTCTACAAATCCGCCTTCCTCACCTACACCTCCTCCCTCCATGCAGCCAAACAAGCCTACTTCGTATTCCTCATCAACACCCTCTCCACCTGTCCTCGCCGGCTCTTCTCCACTTTCAACTCCCTACTCTCTCCCCCCACCTCCACCCAGTACCTCACTCACCGCCCATGGGATTGCCAATCGCTTCCAAAATAAGATTGACGCAATCCGTAAGGACATCACCAATGCTCAATCTACCTCCCCACCTAGCCTCCCTCCCACTATAACCCCATCAACTCCCCCCTCCTCTGACCTCGCAACTGCCCTGCCCCCCACCACACCTAACACCCCGCACACTATAATCTCCCCAACACTCCTACCACTGAGGAGGTCACTAAGGTCTTCTCAGAAGCCCGCCTCACCACTTGCCCCTTTGACCCTGTCCCCACACAACTCCTCCGGTTACCCTCCTCCTCCATCCTACACTCCCTCACCCACATCTTCAATCTCTCCCTCTCTACTGGCACATTCCCCTCCCCCCTAAAGCACGCGCACATCATCCCCATACTCAAAAAACCCTCCCTGGACCCCACCGACCTGAACAACCTTAGACCCATCTTCCTGCTGCCATTTACATCCAAGCTTGAGCGCTTAGTCTACAATCGCCTAAGCTCCCACCTCACTGACAACAACCTCCTCGATCCACTACAGTCTGGCTTCCGTCCCCTACACTCCACCGAAACCGCCCTACTCAAAATCACTAATGACCTGCTAACTGCCAAAGCTAATGGCCACTACTCAGTCCTCCTACTCCTCGACCTTTCCGTGGCCTTCGACACAGTTGACCACCCCCTCCTCCTTAATAAACTACACTCCCTTGGCATCAGAGACTCTGCTGTCTCCTGGCTCTCCTCCTATCTATCCCAACGCTCCTTCAGTGTTACCTATAACGCTACCACCTCCCCCTCTCTCCCCCTCTCTGTTGGGATCCCCAAAGGCTCTGTCCTCAGGCCCCTTCTCTTCTCCATCTACACCTCCTTCCTCAGCAAATTGATACACTCCCACAGGCTTCAACTATCACCTCTATGCCGATGACACGCAAATTTACCTCTCCACCCCTCACCTCACCCCTTCAGTCTCCGCCCGTATCGCCCACCTACTGAACGACATATCAGACTGGATGTCGCTCCATTTCCTCAAATTGAACCTTTCCAAAACCGAGCTCCTAATTTTCCCCCCAGCCCGTGCCCCCCCTCCCCATCCTCTCCATCACGACCAACAACGCCACTGTCAGGGACCCCAGGCTTTACCACGGCGCGCGAGTCTGCGCATGCGCGGTATGCCGGGGCAAACTAGCATGCGGGCACTAGGACCTGGGTGCCCGCAACGGCGGTCGTGCATGCGCACTCGTGATCGCGGACGCGCACCTGGCACCAATGAGAGCTCAGGGCGCCCTATTTAAACAGGCTCTGATTATGCTCAAATTGCCGTATGGTCTGTCCTGTTATCCTGTGTTCCTGAGAGATTGCCTTGTTGCCGACCCTGCCTGACCCTGATCTGTTAACGGTCTCCTGCTCTGATCCCTGGCTTGTCTGACCATTCTCCTGTCTTATCCTGTACGTTTGACCTCCTGTTGCTGAACCTGGCCTGTGACCGTTTATCCTTCTGCCTGCCGCTTTGTACCTTTCTGCCTCCACCGTTACCGACCTGGCCTGTCTGACTTCCCTCACTCCACCTCTTCACATCAGGCTCTCACCTGTTATGTACCACCGGCAAGTGCCTCTACCACAGCTGGTTGCACCCAGGGGCTGCGACCTGGTTTCGGCCTGCTCCAAGTCCATCTCCACCATCAGGGGCTTTGGTGAACAAGCAGGTCGGAGCTTAGATTCCGCGCCCCGGGGGAATCCCGGTCTGTGGAGCGCTAGAGGATACAGCCGGCCGGTCCCTAACAACCACCATCAGTCCCACCCTGCAAGCCAAAGTCCTAGGTGTCTCCTTCCAACCCCATGTCCAATCGTTGGCAAAATCATGCAGGCTCCACCTCCGCAACATCTCCAAATTACATACGTTCCTAACCCCAGACACTACTAAACAACTTGTTCACTCCCTTATTATCTCACATCTGGACTACTGCAACTCCCTTCTCACTGGCCTATCCCAACAAAGGCTATCCCCACTTCAGTCTATCCTGAACTCTGCGGCCAGACTCATCCACCTTACCAAACACTCCACTTCTGCCACCCCCTCTGTCATTCCCTCCACTGGCTTCCGATTGCCCAACGCATTAGATTCAAAATACTAACACTGGCATACAAAGCCATTCATAATGCTGCCCCAAACTACCTCACCGACCTGATACCACCCAACCCGTACTCTTCGCTCCTCACAAGACCTCCTACTTTCTAGCTCCCTGGTCTCCTCCTCCCAAGCCCGACTGCAGGACTTCTCCAGGACACCCCCCATCCTCTGGAACTCACTACCCCAATCCATCAGACTGTCACCTACCCACCTCACCTTTAGGAGCACCCTGAAAACCCATCTCTTCAGGGAAGCCTACCCCATCCTCACTTATTAGCCAATCTCCTCCACTCCTCCTACTACTCCATCCCCCACAGCCACTTCCTCCTGTACCACTATCCCCTCCCTCCTAGACTGTAAGCTCGAAAGAGCAGGGCCCTTGAGCCCCTCGTGTACTGTTTTGTTACTGTATTGTCTCATGTTCTGTCCCCCACTATAATGTACAGCGCTGAGCAAACCTTTTGGCGCTATATAAATACTGTATAATAATAATACTAATCTTCTCCCTTCCAGGCGGCATGGAGCATGGCCTCCGCAGTGGTGGCGAGGGGGGGAATTGTTTGCTACACCAATTAGCTGCCTTATTTAAGACAGGTCAGAATTCTGTTTTTTGGATCTCACAATCAAACAAGTCTGGAGTTACTCACAGTGTCCGGCATAATATGGAGGATACATCATATTAATCCAAATATATCTTGGGTAAGCCTTAAACAATATTGGTACATATACTGTATACATACATCATATATTCTTGGCAATAACAATTTTTTACTTTTATGTTTAGAATTTGGGGACTATGGGGGGGGGGAAATAATATTAGTTTAGTTTGTAACCATTTGATTTGATCATTATCCTCTTTTGATTAACACTATAATCTTAATTTTAATATTCTTTAGTAATTATTTAGATCATTGCAGAATTCTTAACCATCTTAACATACTTTAGCACCTTTTTGAGTACTACAGTATTTTTAATTATTCCACTATGCTCTAGTACTTATTCTGAGCATTGTAGTACTCCACCATCTTAAAGTGGTTGTAAAGGCTCAAGGTTTTTTACCTTCATGCATTCATGCATGAAGGTAAAAAACTTTCTCTATGCAGCATCCCCCCAGCCCACCCTAACACTCATCTAAGCCCCCTATCGATGCAGCAATGTACACTGGAGTTTCAGCTATCCTGGGACTCCCTCTCCTCATTGGCATCTCAATCACAGCCACAGAGCCAATGAGAAGAGAGAGGGGCGGGATCGAGCTGCGGCTCTGTGTGTGAATGGACACACGGAGCAGCGGCTGCCCCCATAGCAAGCTGCTTGCTGTGGGGGCACCCGACAGGAGGGAGGGGCCAAGAGCGCCAGCGGGGTACTCGAGAAAAGGAGGATTATGGCTGCTCTGTGCAAAACAATTGCAAACAGCAGATAAGTATAGACATGTTTGTTATTTTTAGAAAAATAAAGGTAAGCCTTTAGTATTGCTTTAATATGCTCTAGCATTTTGAGCAGTACTTTAACCATTTTAATAATATGCCCTAATATTCATTTTGAGCACTATAGTTCCAACCATCTTAATATGCTCCAATATTAATATCTATATATATCTTGAGCATCACCCTATGTTCACATCTGTGTGGGTGGTGCCACTGCAGATCCGCACGAAAATCCGTGCAGCCGCACCACCCGCACAGAGAAATGCGGACCCGCGGGCGGGTACCATTAGTTCTAATGGCATGTCACCCGCACTGGAAAATGCAACTGTACTGGGAACCGAGGTTCCCGCACGGGCTGCGTTTTCAAAAGAAGTGCAGGGACTTCTTTCCTGCGTGTCACGGGCACAGGAGTCCATTCAAATTAATGGGCTCTGGTGCCCGTGCAAAACGCGCCCCTCACGGCCACATATATGTAACCCGCGGGGTCACTGTCCCCAAAATAATGTTTGGAGTTTTCCTGCTTGAGCAGGATCTCTTGCATACTTTAACTTTGTTTTTCTATCAATTCTTTTCTTTCCTTATTATTTTAGTAATCATTAAAAAATGTATATTAAAAAACAATATTTCTTAATATGGCAGTGGGGTGGCATTTAGCCTAGTGGTCTTTGTACATCATGATGACGGCCCTACTTAGAGAGAGTTACATCTCCCCCGTATGATGAGACATCTTCTTTTGGAGTAACAAATTGTGGTTATGCAGGTTTTTACTCAATATGTAATTCTTTGATTTTGTGGAATAATCTGTAAAATTAGATTGTAAATCACTATTTATGTTTCAGAGTGGTATCCTATCCCTAATGAAGATAATTTGTGATATATTTTCAAAATGCATTGGTTTTTCAACTAGGGAATTCAACAATCAAGAAATATGGTTGTAGGATGAAAGTCATCTGTGGGGGACATCACTGGACCTGTATTATTTTACAAATCTCAATATATGATATCCAAAAATCCACTGTCTTGATTGGAATTTATCATGTAGATTGTTTTTATGTACTTGGTACAATTTTTAATCTGTACAACTAAATATTAATATTTACATGAAAATATGTGGTAGTAGGTTGCATTTAAAATCTCATTATGAGTTTGATGTTTATAATATAGGGTTTGAGGCAATCACACCCTGAGTCACACAAATCTATATATCAATTTATGGTCTCTTTAGCCACTCCTGATCAGCATGCACCATGTACACCCTAAACCGAGCCTGTGCCATTCAAGCCCTGGCAAGCAAACCTCTGTATTTATTTATTACAGGTACTTATATAGTGCTATCAATTTATGAAGCACCTTAAACATATATTGTGCATTCACATCAGTTCCTGCTCTCAAGGAGCTTACTAGGGTCAATATAGACAGGAGGCTAATAGCCTACCAGAAAGTCTTTGGAGTGTGGGAGAAAACCAGAGTACCCAGAGGAAACCCACGCAGGCACAGGGAGAACATGTATACTCTGTGCAGGTAGTGACATGGTTGAGATTGGAACCAACAACCCTAGTGCTGCTAAGCAGAAGTACAAACCACTTAACCACTGTGCTAATGAATCCTGCTTTGTTCAAGCAGCCAGTGATAATGATGATGACAACCAACACGTTGTCATCTTCATTAAGCATGTGATCAAGACACTTTACATGAGTTGTTTCCACTAACCCTTTGCAGGGGTTATCTACTCTGGCACAGTCAAATTTTAGTTTTGGAAACAGTCAACTGGTCTCAGTCTTCTCAGGCCATTCAACCTTCTTCAGACGCTTGCAAAGAAGAAAATGACCTATGTGTAGGTTTTAATTTTAGGTTTATACCTTCCTTTGTAAAGCTGATAAGGTGCCTCAAAAGGGAGTGGGGGTGAATTTTTTTTTTTTACACTGTCCCTTTCTTTTTCTTTTTGATCACTTTTATTGTTATCACAGGGAATGTAAATATCCCCTGTTGTGGCAATAGGCCATTACAGGTACTCTTTTATGAGAAATCTGGGGTCTATTAGACTCTAGATCTCTCCTCTGCCCTTAAAGCATCTGATCACACCAAGATCGGTGTGATCAGATCATTTCCCAATTTAAAAATTGCACTGTTAATATCCGAAGAAACAGAAATAATGAAATACTCGCAGCTTCCAGTTTCTTAGACCATAGAGATGATCGGAGCCATTCTCCTCTCCAATCAGCTCTATGGTCAGTGGACAAAACTGCCAGCTGCATTCTCGGACTCCCCTTTGGGATGGGAGAGCCGAAGAAAGATGTAGAAGGTGGTGGGAGGGATGTCAATCCAGCAGCTAATTAGACACTAGAATTGTTTTTACATGAAAGCCGACCTCCAGCTGAAAAAAAGAATACAAGGATTATGCCTGTAGCTGCGGGCATCATCCTGGTATAACCACTCAAAGTCCAGCAATGTATCAGTATGTTGCTGGTCCTTGTTGGGCATATATGTAACAGCAGAGAACATGGGCATATAATAAATTGGGTCTGTGGACCAATATGTGTTAGGGATCTGGGTGTGACCAGAAATGTGTGGACTGACACAGGGAAGTAGCAGGCTTCAAGAACACAGGCGTACTCAGGGCTGGAGAGGTGGAATGGTCAGGCAGGCTGTTTGGCGCGGGGTCTAAGTCCCAGCCTGCTGTTCACCAGGGCCCCTGATGGTAGGGATGGACTTGGTGCAGACTGGAACCAGGTCGCGACCCCCGAGTGCGACCTGCGGTGGTAGAGAGTACTGACAGGGCAGTGCAGGAACGGAATCTAATTTGGAAGAGGCAGACAGATACACTGGTCTGATCCGAGCCGGATGGATGGTCGGGTACGGTATGCGTGGTCAGACAGGCCGGGTCGGTATTATGCGGGCAGCGATATACAAGAGGAGCGAGCTAAGAATGGTCAGGTCACAAGCCAGGTTCAGCAGGGTGCAAGCAAATACAGTACCAGGGATCAGACGGAAGAGTAGTCAGGCAAGCCAGGGGTTAAACAGGAGAAGAGCAGGATCAGTAACAAGCAGAGGTCGGCAACGGAGTCTACAGCAACACAGGAACAGGATACAAGGGCTCATGGGAAACATTTACACCAAGGCACAGATCACAGGCCTGGTCATTCCTTAAATACACAAGCTGTAATCAGCCCCAGGTGTTGGCTGACTGCAGAAGTGAGCTTCTGGCTGCTGAGAGCACCCGCTGGTCAGCCCTGATACTGCAGCCCACACGGCAGGTGAGTCCCACCACCAGTGCTGAGTCCATTCCTGACAGTACCCCCCCCCTCAAGGAGCGGCCTCAGGACGCTCCAAACAGTCCCTAGTGGGCAAAATGTTCCACCACCCGGGTCAGGTAACTGGCTGGCTATCTTACTGCCGGTGTTAACCGGCTGGTTGGGTTTCCTGCTGGCAGACTTCTCTTTATGTAGGGGAACCCAGGAAGGCAGGTCGCTGGACACAGAATTTCCAGGAGCAGGCTGGGAATCAGTTATTGGCCAGTTTAGCTGGACATCAGGGGCTGGCACAACAGGCTGCGCAGCGGACAGAGGCACATCGGGCTGCGCAACGGGCGGAGGCATGCCAGGCCCAGCAGCGGGCGGAGGCACACCAGGCCCGGCAGCGGGCTGAGGCACGACAGCGGGCACCGAGTCATCTGGCACGACAGCGGGCAACGAGTCATCTGGCAGAACAGCGGGCATCTGGGCTTTAAGCTCGACAGCGGGCACCGAGTCATCTGGCAAGACTGCGGGCACCGAGCCATCTGGCAAGACTGCGGGCACCGAGTCATCTGGCAAGACTGCGGGCACTGAGTCATCTGGCAAAACAGCGAGCATCGGGGCTTTAAGCTCGACAGCGGGCACCGAGTCATCTGGTAAGACTGCGGGCGCCGAGTCATCTGGCAAGACTGCGGGCGCCGAGTCATCTGGCAAGACTGCGGGCACCGAGTCATCTGGCAATACTGCGGGCACCGAGCCATCTGGCAAGACTGCGGGCACCGAGTCATCTGGCAAGACTGCGGGCACCGAGCCATCTGGCAAGACTGTGGGCACCGAGTCATCTGGCAAAACAGCGGGCATCGGGGCTTTAAGCTCGACAGCGGGCACTGAGTCATCTGGCAAGACTGCGGGCGCCGAGTCATCTGGCAAGACTGCGGGCGCCGAGTCATCTGGCAAGACTGTGGGCGCCGAGTCATCTGGCAAGACTGTGGGCGCCGAGTCATCTGGCAAGACTGCGGGCACCGAGTCATCTGGCAAAACAGCGAGCATCGGGGCTTTAAGCTCGACAGCGGGCACCGAGTCATCTGGTAAGACTGCGGGCGCCGAGTCATCTGGCAAGACTGCGGGCGCCGAGTCATCTGGCAAGACTGCGGGCACCGAGTCATCTGGCAATACTGCGGGCACCGAGCCATCTGGCAAGACTGCGGGCACCGAGTCATCTGGCAAGACTGCGGGCACCGAGCCATCTGGCAAGACTGTGGGCACCGAGTCATCTGGCAAAACAGCGGGCATCGGGGCTTTAAGCTCGACAGCGGGCACTGAGTCATCTGGCAAGACTGCGGGCGCCGAGTCATCTGGCAAGACTGCGGGCGCCGAGTCATCTGGCAAGACTGTGGGCGCCGAGTCATCTGGCAAGACTGTGGGCGCCGAGTCATCTGGAAAGACTGCGGGCGCCGAGTCATCTGGCAAGACTGCGGGCATTGGGGCTTTAAGCTCGACAGCGGGCACCGAGTCATCTGGCAAGACTGCGGGCACCGAGTCATCTGGCAAGACTGCGGGCACCGAGTCATCTGGCAAAACGGCGGGCATCGGGGCTTTAAGCTCGACAGCGGGCACTGAGTCATCTGGAAAGACTGCGGGCGCCGAGTCATCTGGCAAGACTGCGGGCACCGAGTCATCTGGAAAGACAGCGGGCGCCGAGTTATCTGGCAAGACTGCGGGCGCCGAGTCATCTGGCAAGACTGCGGGCGCCAAGTCATCTGGCAAGACTGTGGGCGCCGAGTCATCTGGCAAGACTGCGGGCATCGGGGCTTTAAGCTCGACAGCAGGCATCGAGTCATCTGGCAAGACTGCGGGCGCCGAGTCACCTGGCAAGACTGTGGGCACCGAGTCACCTGGCAAGACTGCGGGCACCGAGTCATCTGGCAAGACTGCGGGCATCGGGGCTTTAAGCTTGACAGCGGGCACAGGATCATCAGGCATTGGATCATCTGGCATAATAGGATCATCAGGCTGGATCAGTTCATCAGGTTGGGTAAGGACATCAGGCTGGGTAAGGACATCAGGCTGGGTAAGGACATCAGTCTGGGTAAGGGCATCAGGCTGGGTAAGGGCATCAGGCTGGGTAGAGGCATCAGGCTGAATAGAGACATCAGGCTGAATTGTGGGCGCCGAGGCACCAGGCTGCACCACGGAAGGCGGGTTCTCAGATGGCAGGCTGACCGGTTTAAATACTGGCAGGATGGTATTTGGTTGGAAAGAATTGTTGCCTTTTCCTGGTTTTAGTTACCGAAGCACTGTAAGTAAGCACAGGTTTGTAAACGGATGGAGCAGCTGAAAACAGGGAAGAGCCAGAGGATGGAACAAAGGAGGGAGCAGTTGCTACAGAGGGCTTCTTTACAGGGTAAAAGGCAGGATAGGTGCAGCGAGTGGGAACAGGGGACTGATATGTGGTAGCTAGCAGAGTATAGTGGACTGTCACCGGGGGTGCTGTGGAAACTGGAGGAAGAGAGCTTTGAGCAGAGTAATGGTTAGAAGCAGGACTGGGTTGTTGCAAGCTGACTGAGGCTGGATGTAACAAATCTGTCCATGTCTGCAGTACTGGCTGAACAAAGCTCAGCTTACACAAAGCCTGTCTGGTCAAAGACTGCACTGCGTTTATACAATCCCTAAGCACCTGTTGTGAACATGCAGAATAATGCTCCAAGAAGCACTCCGGATCATTCTCTAATAACCATACCAGGGACTCTACCTGGTCTGCACTAAATGGCGGCAAAAAGTCATCCCTTCCCTCAGGGGCACCAGACGAAGCCAACTCTGCACAAACCTGAATCAATGGCTGCACCTCAGAGAACTCTGTGCCCTGATCCACTAGAAAATGAGCGATCCGTATGCATTCTAGCAGCTGATCCCTGGTATACTCCTGCAGAGTCTCATAGGCATAATCTCTGTCATCAAAGACTAGCAGACACAAATATACAACATCCTCAGGATGCATCCTTCACAACAATAAGCCAAGATGGCTTCCCTGTGCAGCCACTTCTGGTCAGGACTGGCCTTGGTGTTCTGTTAGGGATCCGGGTGTGACCAGAAATGTGTGGACTGACACAGGGAAGTAGCAGGCTTCAAGAACACAGGCGTACTCAGGGCTGGAGAGGTGGAATGGTCAGGCAGGCTGTTTGGTAGTGTTAAGCCGCCTGGCAGAGTCTCTAGCAGCCCACCGCATGGACACCCTCAGGGTGCGGGGTCTAAGTCCCAGCCTGCTGTTCACCAGGGCCCCTGATGGTGGGGATGGACTTGTTGCAGACTGGAACCAGGTCGCGACCCCCGAGTGCGACCTGCGGTGGTAGAGAGTACTGACAGGGGAGTGCAGGAACGGAATCTAATTTGGAAGAGGCAGACAGATACACTGGTCTGATCCGAGCCGGATAGATGGATGGATGGTCGGGTGCGGTATGCGTGGTCAGACAGGCCGGGTCGGTATTATGCGGGCAGCAAGGTACAAGAGGAGCGAGCTAAGAATGGTCAGGTCACAAGCCAGGTTCAGCAGGGTGCGAGCAAATACAGTACCAGGGATCAGACGGAAGAGTAGTCAGGCAAGCCAGGGGTTAAACAGGAGAAGAGTAGGATCAGTAACAAGCAGAGGTCGGCAACGGCATCTACAGCAACACAGGAACAGGATACAAGGGCTCATGGGAAACATTTACACCAAGGCACAGATCACAGGCCTGGTCATTCCTTAAATACATCTGCTGTAATCAGCCCCAGGTGTTGGCTGACTGCAGAAGTGAGCTTCTGGCTGCTGAGAGCACCCGCTGGTCAGCCCTGGTACTGCAGCCCACACGGCAGGTGAGTCCCACCACCAGTGCTGAGTCCATTCCTGACAATATGACCGCAATTCATTCTTTTTTGTAATGCCCATGTTGAAGGTTAGGCCCAAAAAACTTTTGAATTCAAAATCCATGATAAGTTTCCATGCAATTTGTCTGGAAATAGCAGAATTTTAGTGAGTGGCAATGTATTGTTGTGCGTATAAATTGCTTTAGCCCCTCTATTGTTTTTCATGGAAGATTTGTATCAATTGATTGTGGGCCAGATGCTAGTGTTGGCAGTGAACGGGGCTTATCCTGCTAACACTGCGTTTTTGGGGACACTATGCAAAGGAGGCACTAGTATGGTTCTGTTCGTGATAAATATATTGATCTGTACAAACACTATACTAGTAATGGTGGTGATCAGTCACCTATAGCATGAGTGTGATAGTGTGCGGGCAATCTAATGCTAGCTGACCCTGGCTGGGAGGGGAGCTTACAGACCCTGATGTCACTAGTGGCAGTAATACAGTGATCAGTGAAAAATTCTAAATACTGACACTGTACTAATGGCACTGGCTGGATGACAGGGTGATCAAAGTGTTAATAGGGGCGATCAAAGGGGTAAATGTGTGTGTAAAATGTAGTGCTTTTACTCATACTTCGTTGTTCTCTCATAGCGTTCACAAGATCACCGGGTCCCGTTCACCGGGATCTTCATTCCTCTGTGTCCGGTTGACACAGCGGTCAAAGGTGAGGAGCAGCCCCCCTGTGTTAGTACAGCCTGAGCGAAGTACCCATACGTCGCTTTGCCTGCAGCTGCCGCAGTACATTGAGGGCAGATAGGCGGCAAGCAGTTAATATGTAGGTTGAAACACTAGGGTTTATTTACTACAAACTCTGTTGCAGCTCAGCATAGAAACCAATCAGCTTCCTGGTTTTATTGCCAAAATATGATTGAACAAGCTGAAATAAGAAGTTGATTGGCTACCATGCACAGCTGCACTAAATTCTGAGTGAACCAGTCTTAGTAAATCTACCCCACAGTCCCTAAATGAGACAGAAACAGCTGTGTAGGAAGACTATAACTGGAAGAAGTGCCAAACTCCACTACTGAGGTGAAGTTGTGGATGACAGTTTCATGTTACAGCTCATACACCATGGCAAGACTGAGCACAGTAACAAGACACAAGGTAGTTGTACTGCATCAGCTAGGTTTCTCCCAGGCATAGATATCAAGCAAACTAGAGTTTCAATATGTGCTATTCAAGCTCTTTTGAAGAAGCACAAACAAACAGGCAATGTTGAGGACGATAGACACAGTGGTTGGCCAAGGAAACCTAATGCAGTAGATAAAAGATACATCATGCTTACTTCCCTTCAACATTGGAAGATGTCCAGCAGTGCCATCAGCACAGAATTGACATTGACTGTCCAGAGAAGTCTAGCTAGCAGTGGTCTTCATGGAAGAATTGTGACCAAAAAGCCATACCTCTGATGTGGAAACAAGACTAAGCAACTCAACTATGCATGAAAACATAGGAACTGGAGTACAGAAAAATGTCAGCAGGTGCTCTGGACTGATGAATCATAATTTGAAATATTTGGCTATAGCAGGGCTGGTGGAGAGCGATACATTAATGAATTTCTGAGGGCAACAGAAAAATGGTGGAGATTCCTTTCAAGTTTGGGGCTGCATTTCTGCAAATGGAGTTGGAGAGTTGGTCAAGATCAATGATGTCCTCAATGCTGAGAAATACAGGCAGATAGTTATCCATCATGCCATACAATCAGAGAGGCTTGTCCATTTTCCTTAATCCCATTCAAAAAATTTACTACAAACCAAGGATTTTTTTTTTGCACCTGCAAAATTTATAAAAACTGTTTTAACTTGTTCTATGACATTCACAGACACTAGATGCAGATCTCATATTGGGGTTTATTTACTAAAGCTGGTTCACTCAAAATCTAGTGCACTTCTGCATAGAAACCAATCAGCTTCCAAGATTTATTACTAAGCTGATTGGCTACCATGCACAGCTACACCAGATTCTGAGTGAATCAGCTTTAGTAAATAAAACCCAATGTGATATTTGCATCTAGTGTCTATGAATTGTATAGCATAAATTAAGATCCCATTCCATTGTTTGAATAACCAATAATAGTTTTCTTCTCAATGACATATATTTTACAGAACCCTATCTGTGTCTGTTTACTTTACTTTAGCAAAAGCAATGGCCCTATCTTTTTTTTATAATTCAAATATTTATTAATTTTCCATTTCAATTACATTTCATCATCACAATATAAATATATATATATATATAAAATATATTCTATAATATTATATTAACCAACATTTCTACTTTATATACTCTATGCAACCTTTTCCCCCCTTCTCCACCCCCCACCCTATGTCCCCTCTGCCTATTCTATCTTTTCTCTACGTCTTCTTATATCAGCAAGTGGAATTTTTCTGTTGTTATCTTTATTCTTTCCTACTCCTCATATATAATCTGGCTTTTTCCCAGTTCTCCCATTTCCCATGATAAACCTCCATCTTATCTTCTTGGGTATGGCACAGCCTTTCCATCTTTTTAATCTGCTCAACTCTTTCAATCCAGTCCTCTTCCTTTGGTGCCTCTATTTGCCTCCAGAACTTGGGTATCAGAGCTTTTGCAGCATTTATATAGTTCCATATCCCTGATTTTTTATATTTATTTACCGTTATATCCGTGATGTGCAAAATACATACTTCTGGATCTAGATTTATATCTATTTCTGTCAATTTTCTTATTAAGTGGATTATTGTTGTCCAGAATATCTGGATTTTTGGGCATCCCCACCATATATGGTATATTGTGCCTATTTCTCCACATCCCCTCCAACACAGCGGTGTACTCTCTCCACACATCTTATTTTCTACTACTGGTGAAATGTGCCATCTTGTCAAACACTTATAGTTCATTTCTACTTCTCTCATAGAGACGTTTTCGTGAGTTAATCTATACATTCTCCTCTGCTTTTCCTCATCTATCACAACTCCCATATCCATTTCCCATTTTGTTAAATATGTTGGTTTCGTGTTTGTGTCTAGTTCAGTGAGTATTTTATAAATTCTAGCAATCCCGTGTTTCCCATCACCTTGTGTTCCCAATGTCTTTTCAAACAAGTTCCAATTGTCTCTTGTCCTTAAAGGTCTTGGCAAGCTTCCGACAAAACACCTCAATTGGAAATACCGCCATTCGTCTAATTTAGTGAAAATCTCTCCCTCTTTTTTTTTCAATTCGCCATATGCTCCTATTTCATCTCCCACCAAGATATCTCCTAATTGCACCTTATCTTTTTTAAACCACTTCCCTCCTATTTCTTCTCTACCTGGGGGGAAAAACTCTGTATTTTTTAGTGGAATCAGTGTAGAATTAAAAGTCCATTTCATATTTCTGTGTAAGTTATCCCAAATCTTTAAAGCATTCAAAGTGTATGTATTTACATTGTCATTTAAACCCCTATACTGTGTTGGTACCCATATCATTCTTCCCAAGTCTATTCCGCTGAGTTCATTCTCTATTCTCACCCAGCTTTTTTTATTATTAAATATCCAATCTATGGTTCTTGCCAGTATTACCGCTTTGTAATATCTTTTAAAGTCTGGGAGCCCTAAACCCCCTCTTTCTTTCCTCCTACTTAGCAGTTCGTATGACAGTCTTGGTTTTTTATTCCTCCATATGTATCTTGTTATCAATTTCTTAATTATTTTAAAGAAAGTCTCTGGGAGTTTAATTGGGATCATTTGATATCTATATATGATTTTTGGTACTATTACCATTTTTACCAGATTAATACGGCCCATCCATGTCGGGGTTCCTCCCTCCAATCTTTTTAATTCATCTCTAATCTCATTTATCAGTGTAATATAGTTTAGTTTATATAGATGTTTATGTGAGGCTGTGAGTTTTACTCCTAGATATTTTATATCTCTATCTTTCCATTTAAAGGGAAATTCTTTTTGTATCCTTTCTTTTTCGTTTTTTAAGATGTTTATATTTAGAATCTCCGTTTTTGTTGGATTTATCTTTAAATTTGATAGTTCTCCGTACTCCTTTAGTGACTTCATTAAGTTTGGAAGTGTTATCCTGGGGTTTCCTACATAGAACAACAAGTCGTCTGCGAAGGCAGCAACTTTATGTTCCGTATCTCCTATTCGGATTCCCTTTACGTCTCTATTCAGTCTTATTGTTGATAGTAGAGGTTCTAGAGATATAACATACAGCAATGGGGATAATGGGCATCCCTGTCTTGTTCCGTTTGACATCTCAATGGGTTCTGACCTCTCCCCATTTACCCCAATGACCACCGAGGGGTATCTGTACAGCTTTCCTATCCATTCTCTCATCCTAGGCCCGATTCCCAAAGCTTCCAGAGTATCCATCATGAATCTCCAATTTACCCTATCAAACGCTTTTTCAGCATCTATAGACAGTAGTACCGCCGGTTCTTTTCCCTTTTTACTCTTTTGGATTAGCATCAATGATCGTACCCCATTATCTTTTCCTTCCCTCCCTGGAACAAAGCCCACCTGATCCTCATGTATCCATCCAGGCATTAGCTCTTTCAATCTGTTTGCTAGGACCTTTGCGTACAACTTAGTGTCTGTGTTCAGTAGTGAAATAGGTCTATAGCTAGAACACTGAGAGGGATCTTTTCCCTCTTTCTGAATGAGCACGAGTTGGGCTTGTAATGATTCTCTTCTTACTTCCATCTCTCCACCTAGTGCATTCATGTAGTTTTTGAGTTTTGGTACTAAGATTTCACTGAATTTTTTATAGTATCTCACTGTATAACCATCTGGGCCTGGGCTTTTCCCCGACACTGTCCCCTTTAATGCTAGTTTTATTTCTTCCTGTGAGATATCTGCGTCTAGGGAGTTTAGTTGGTCCTCACTTAATTTTAATAACCTAGCCATTTCCAAATATTTCTTTCTTTTCTGGTTTTTCTCACTGTCTATAGTTTCTGAACTTTCCGAGGGGCTTATATTGTACAGTTTCCTGTAATATTCTATGAAGGCTTTGGTGATATCTTTATTTGAGTGTTTCATGTTTCCTTTAGCATCTTTTATTTTTTCTATATAATTTCTATTTTTCTTTTTCCTCAGGGCTCTCATCAGATACTTTCCAGGTCTTTCTCCCCATCTATATCTCTCACTTAGAACTCTATTATATACTTTTCTCCTCTCCTCTTCTATCATTTCTTTCAGTTCTTCCTTCTGTTTTTTTAACTTCAGCTCTATTTCTTTTGTTATTCTATTCTTATGTATTTGTTCTAATTTATCTATTTCTTCTAAGAGCTCATTCATTTTCTCCCTTCTTTCTTTTTTCTTTCTAGCCCCAATCGCCATTAATATTCCTCTTATATAAGCTTTGTGAGCCTCCCACACTGTGGCTGTTGACACCTCCCCTGTCTCATTCTCCTTAAAAAAGCGTTCGATCTCCTCCCCTATTTTCTGAGCTATTTCCCTTTCCACTAAAAGTGTCTCATTCAATTTCCATCCCAGCCCTCCGCTTTTCCTTCTCCCCCATTCCATTTTCATAGTAACTGGAGCGTGGTCTGATAAAGTTATTGTCTCTATATCTACCTGGGTCAGATGGTCGATTAATTGATGTTCTATTAATATATAATCTAATCTTGAATATCTCTTGTGCATATTTGAGAAAAAAGTATAATCTCTATCTTGCGTGTGTGTAATTCTCCAGGCATCTACCAGTTGACTTATGTGTAATTCTTTTTTCAATAATTTCAGGGCCTTACTTCCTTCTGTTTTTATATGGGAGGTGGCATCCCTTTGTGGGTCCATACAGAAGTTAAAATCCCCTGCCAGGATCAAACGTCCTTTTTTAAAGTCCATCAACTTCCTCAACACCTTTTTCAGATACTCCTCCGGTTTTTTATTAGGGCAGTAGATGTTGGCCAGTGTACACTCGATCTCCTGTAACTTGCCCCTTAAGAACAAAAATCTCCCATCTGGGTCTGTTTTTCTATCTTCCAACTCAAACCTAACGTTCTTTGCCAGGCCTATTGCTACCCCTTTTGCTCTTTTAACCGGGGAATCTGCATAGTACCATGTTGGGTATTTTTTAGACCTCAGTCTAACATTTGAGCTTATCTCAAGATGTGTCTCCTGTAAAAATATCACTGAGGCTTCTCTATGATGTAATTCTTTAAATAATCTATATCTTTTCCCGGGGCAGTTCAACCCATTTATGTTATATGTTATAAACTGAATCTCTTCCATCTTCCTTAAATTTCCTCTTTTCTCCTCCATCTATATTTTTTATTTCTCTCTCCTTCTCCCTTCTCACTTGTTTTTATATCATCTTTTATTTTGCAGAGAAAACAACCTCCCTCTCCCATTTCCCACCCTGCCAACCTTCCAACCCCCTCCCTCCCCCCCATTTCCCACCCTGCCAACCTTCCAACCCCCTCCCTCCCCCCTCCCCTCCCCCCTCTTTTTAGGCCTAACATTTGCCTACTAATCATTTATGGATTAAAAATCCACCTTTGATTTGATCCTTGGGCTAAAACTCCGTCCATGGACGACTTTCCCCTTGACTAACCTCCCCATAACCTCCCAAGCCCCACCTGGATATTATCACCGGCAGAAAAGAGAGAGAGAGAAAAAAAAAATGAAAAAAAAAGAAGAAAAAATCCATAACAAAGGCAATAGAGTGGGGGTAGGTGGCGAGAGGAGAAGAAGGAGATAAAAAAAAAAAAAAAAAAAAAAAAAAAAAAAAAAAAACACACACCTCTCTCTTCCTCCATCCCTCTCGCCCCCTCCACCTCCTCCCCCTCACAAATTGCCAGTCCTCTTTTCTCTTCGCTCTACTTTCTCATCGTTCTTCTTCCCAGCCAGGGATTTCCATTCTTTGAATTTTTAAACTGTCACAAAAATTTTTCATATCTTCTGGAAACCTAAGGTATGCTGTAGTCCCATTTTTCCATCCTATTAGGCATTCGGGAGTCCCCCATCTATATTGCACCTTTTGTTCTTTCAACCTTTTCAATAGGGGTCTCAAAGTTCTCCTTCTCCACAAAGTCTCTGGCGCCAGATCCGCATATATCTGTATGTCTCCTCCTTCATACTTAATTACTGATTTTCCCTTAGTCTTCCTCCAGATTTTTTCTTTATCCCGAAATTCATAAAATTTGACAATTATATCTCTCGGCCTTTCTTTCCCCAGGTTTCTCAGGATTTTCCCTTTTCTAAAGGTTCCTTCTATTTTAGAGCTTTCCATTTCAGAGCTGTCTGTTATAATGTTAAATATTTTGCAAACCACCTCTTGCAGGCTTTCTCCCTTTAGGTCTTCTGAAACCCCACGTATCAAGATGTTTCTTTTCCTATCTTTATTTTCTTGTATCTCAGCCTTATATAACAGTTTTTCTTGGACTTTCCCTATATTAATTAGTTCTTTTTCAAGTTCAGAGATAGCCTGGGTCTGACCTTTAACTTTCTCCTCCGTTTCCTCAATTCTCTCCAAGAGGTGCCCCAGATCACTGCGAATGTTTACCATTTCTTGTTTTATTGTTTTCTCCAGTTCTTTAAACATTTCTGCCATTTCCTTTTTATTAGGTATTTGTAGGTCTTTTTCCACCTCTGTAAGCAATGGCCCTATCACCAGGAATTTTTCATTAAATAATCCTTTCTTTATGTTAGGAAATCTACTACCCTAAAATGATTAGCCTTGTAAGTTCCTCCTATATATTTAGTGGAAAAATATCATTATTGGTTTTCTTCCATAAAAGTGTATTTTTTATAAATTATAAGTAATTTAACAGATGCCCCAACCTTAAGAGGTAGAGGTGGTACACATGGAGGAAGTAGAGGTCGAGCAGGTCCTACAACACAAAGTGATGCTAGGGTCACACCATGCATCTAAACAATATATAGAACTCTCTCAGCGCACTAGAGGCTCATGTCCTGTGAATGTACAAAAGTCCATGAGTCCATAATGTCCATAACTGTATAGCCGCTTAGGTGGCAGCCATCCCAGAGTAAGCCAACTCTATGAGGATAATGTGTAGAAAGAAAAAGAGAGGTGCCTTCTAAGTGCAGTAATACACAATTCAATAAGCCACTAATATTTATACAAAATCACAATAGTGAAGTGCTAAAAAAGCCCATCAGTAAAGGATGATCTCTAGGTATGCCCAAAAAGCTCATATTCAAAGAGTAGTGCTTGAGGGAGGAGCCTGCGCATGGCGCCAAACGGGAGTTCAGTTTAGAGCTCCCGAAACCGACCCCCTCCGTAGTATGGCTCTATTTTTTTTTTTTTTCTTTCCTCTCTTCCGCCCAGCTGACTGAACATTGAGAGGAGGAGAAGAGGAAAAATAGAGAGAAAAATATAATAACAAAATGGAGAATAAAACTGCAAAGGGAGGAGGCTCAAAAGTCTCTCAAACAAGCTCAATTAAAAAATATATACCATCACAGGGAAATAGTACTCCTGAGAGACAAAGAGTAATAAATGGTAGTGGTGAGATAGAACATAGTATCGGAGAAAGTTCTAGACTATCCCTGGGAATGGCAAATATCAGCCAATTTATGGAAGACATGGATATAGAAAGAACAAGGGTACGGGAAGATATAGAAGAACAAGAGAAGAGATCTCAACTGCCCACTAAAATTGAAATAGCGGATATGTTTAAAGAATTAGAAAAATCTATAAAACAAGAAATGGTGAAATTACATAAAGATATGGGGCAGATATTGGCAAGAGTGGAAGAAACGGAGGAAAATTAGACAAACATGCCCAAGCCATACATGTCATGGAAAAAAGCTAATGTATATGAGAAAATAACAAAAAATCTGCTATAAAAATTGGAAGATCAGGAAAATAGGGGCAGAAAATGCAATTTATGGACACAAGGTCTCCCGGAGATACCCCAAGGAGAAAATCTGCAGGAAATAATAAGGAAAGTGTTCGATATAATATTAGAAAGAACTCTAACAGCCCTGTTTGAACTTGATGGGGTCTATAGAATAGGAAGGGTCCAACAACAGGAGGGAAAAAAAGAGCAGCCCGAGAGACATAATTGCACAATTTCATTATTACAGAGACAAAGAGGAAATATGGAAAAAGGTAAAAGGAAGAGCAATAATAAAATATGGGAAAGTAAGCATTCAGATCTTTGCTGACCTTGCAGCAGAAACATTGATAAGAAGGAGAACTTTAAAACCACTATTAGAACAAATGAGAAAGTTCAATATAGATGGGGATTTCCCGCTTGTCTGATAGGATGGAAGAATGGTCGATCGGCAAGATTGAGGTTTCCTGAAGATTTGAGAGACTTTTTTGAGAGACTTGAATTACAGAGAATAAATATTCCAGATTGGGAGGAAAGTGAAGAGGAGAGAATTCAGTTGGAAAAAGATAGGTGGCAGGTTTCATAAAACGGAGATAGAGTAGAGAGGGTAGTGAGAGAGGAGGGAGAGATGGAAGGGGGATGGGGTTTTTTTTTTGTCCCCTCACCATACTCACTCTCTTTCTCACTCCCCCCACTTTGAACTCGGCGGGAAGTGGAGGGGGGAGGGATAATGCGCATGCCCAGAGCCCCACCTCAGGTAGAATCTAAGGTGGAACAAGACCACAAATGAGTCATAGACAAATAAAAGACCTAAAGGGGAAGGGGGAGGGTTGGGGTGGAGAGGGGCAAATTGTAGGTCTAAAGGGGGTGAGGGGGAATGGGGGACGGAAGGTGAAGGGTATGGGGAAGGGGTAGGTAGGTTAAGACTCTGCAATATAGTAGGAGATACATTAGTTTGGAGAAGTATTAGAGAACAAAGGGGAGGTTATGGACAAGAGTGGAGGAGAGTGGGGATAGAGGAAAAGGACAGGAGGAAAAGGGAAGAATGGAAGAAATTCACTTTGTGACTTATAATGTTAATGGTTTAAATAGCCCTGGGAAGAGATTTAGGATATTTAAAGAGATTCAGCATAGATTGTCCTCAGTCGTTTTTTTACAGGAGACACATTTGAGGCAAGAAACAAATGTGAAATTGAATTCCAGATATTACCCATTATTGTTTTATGCAGATTCCCCAATTAGAAAAGCTAAAGGAGTGGCAATAGGTTTTGCGAAAAATATAAGGTTTAAATTGGAAGACAGGTTGGTAGATCCTGAAGGAAGATTTCTGTTTCTGAAGGGAAAACTACAAGAAATAGATTGTACATTAGCAAATATTTATTGCCCGAATAAAAAACCGGAGATATTCCTAAAAAATACTCTGAAAAAATTACTGGATTTTAAAAAAGGCAGTTTAATTGTGGCAGGAGATTTCAATCTCTGTATGGATCATCAGATAGACATGACATCTCCTGTGCAGAAAGAGAAAAGTAGATCTCTGAGATCCTTGAAAAAAATGATATATCAATGCCAACTTGTAGACATACAGAGAATTAAACATATGAAGGACAGAGATTATATGTTTTACTCACATGCACATGAGATGTATTCAAGATTGGATTATATATTACTTGAACATCGACTCCTTGAGTCCTTGGTCAAAGTAAAAATAGAAGTGATGTCAATATCCGATCATTCTCCTGTCACAATACAATTATTATGGGGAAAGGAGCAGAAGGGGGGAAATGGTTGGAGGTTAAATAAGACACTTCTTCAGGATCAAGAGACGAATCAGAAAATTAAGAAAGAAATAGAGCAATTCTTTGAAGAGAACGATTTGGGGGAAGTGTCTGTGGCAAAGGTGTGGGAGGCTCATAAGGCGTATATTAGAGGGAATCTTGATTGCAATAGGAGCAAACAAGACGAGGGAAAGAAGAGAAAAAATGAACATGCTTCTAGGGGAACTTTCTGATCTAAAGCAGACACACAAACACAGAGCATCAAAAGAGATTATGGAGAAGGTAACAAATAAAAGAGAAGAATTAAATAATTTCCTGGAAGAAGAGAAGAGTATTTAATAAAATGATAAGTGAGAGATATAGATGGGGAGACAGGCCAGGAAAGTACTTAATGAGGGCCCTGAGAAAAAAAAACTAGGACTTACATAGAGAAAATAAGGGATCGCAAAGGAGAATTAGTGTATTCAACTAAAGATATAGCTAAAGTGTTTAAAGAATAATATAATAACCAATATAATATTACTCCCCACAGTTCTAGATATAAAGAAGGGGTAGGAAATACAGAAAAAAGATGGACATACTTAAAAAAGGCGGGTCTACCGAAAATAAGTGAGGAACAATTAAAATCTCTCGAAATAGAAATAACGCAGGAAGAAATAGAAATAACATTAAAAAGTACAACAGCGGGGAAAAGTCCAGGACCAGACGGATATACTGTGAGGTATTATAAAAAATATAAAGAACTATTAGTACCTAATTGAGAATATATATGAATGCATTGGGTGGGGAGATGGAAATGAGGAAGGAATCCTTAAAAGCACAGGTAGTTCTCATACATAAAGAAGGTAAAGATGATACTCACTGTTCAAGCTATAGACCGATTTCCTTATTAAACACAGACACTAAACTTTATGCAAAAGTTCTGGGAAATAGGTTAAAAGAACATATGCCAGAATGGATACACATGGATCAGGTGGGTTTTGTCTCAGGGAGAGAGGGGAGAGACAATGGATTGAGATCTTTGTTTCTCATACAAAAAAGTAGGAAAGAAAAAACCCCTGTGGTGGTACTCTCAATTGACACCAAAAAAGCTTTCGATAGAGTAGATTGGGGATATATGATGGATACACTGGAAGTATTGGGGATGGGTCCTAGAATGAGAGAATGGATAAGGAAATTATATAGTCAACCTTCTGCAGCAACCATGGTCAACGGGGAATTATCAGAGTATTTTGGGATGAAAAACAGAACAAGACAGGGTTGTCCTCTGTCTCTACTTTTATATGTGTTGTCATTAGAATCTTTATTAGCTATGATAAGTAATAATATAGATATAAAGGGAATTTGGATAGGAGACACAGAGCATAAAGGTGGCAGCTTATGCAGATGATATGCTGTTCTATGTGGGAAACCCAAGGATAACATTGCCAAATTTAATGAGAGCATTGAAAGAGTATGGGGAGATATCAAATTTAAAAATCAATCCAACAAAAACAGAGATTTTCAATATAAATCTTCCAAATAGCGAGAAAAATAGATTACAGGAGGAATTTCCCTTCGTTTGGCAGAAAAAGAACTAAAATATCTAGGAATAAAACTAACTGTATCCTCCAAAAACTTGTATACATTGAATTACATCCCATTGTTAAATGAGATTAAGGATGAATTTAGAAAATTAGGAGGGGGTGCCCCGTCATGGATAGGCCGTATAAATTTGATAAAAATGGTGATCATTCCAAAAATTCTCTATAAATTCCCAATGATACCAATTAAACTACCAGAAGTATAATTTAGAACAATTAAAAAAATGTTAACAAGATTTATTTGGAGGAATAAAAAAACGAGAATAAGCTACGAGATTTTAAGTAGAAATAAAGAGAAAGGTGGACTGGGAGTACTAGACTTGAAAAGATATAGTTCGGTAATAATGGCGAGAATTTTTGACTGGACACATAATGCAAAAGGGAAAAGCTGGGTTTAAATAGAAAATACACTAAGTAGTACCAGCTTAAGTAGAATCATATGGTTACCTCCACAATACAGAGTATTAGCAGACAGCACAAGTTTGTTCACATTAAATGTTTTAAGAGTGTGGGATGTTTTACACAAACAGATGGGATGGGAATTTAATTCTTTATTGATGCCCTTAGGGTCCACAGAGTTTTTCCCCCCAGGTAAAGAAGGAATCACAGGGAGGTGGATAAAGAAGGAAGATGCACAGTTAAGGGATAAAATGTTGGGGGAGGAAATAGAATCACTTAAGGAATTGGAAAAAAAAGGGAGAAGTTTTCACGAAAATGGATGAGTGGCATTATTTTCAATTGAAACACTTCATAGATAAGCTTCCAAAGCCTTTAAGAACAAGAGAGGAATGGAACCTCTTTGAGCATTTGTTAGATACACGGGGAGATGAGAAACATGGAACCTCTAAAATATATAAAATTCTCACTCAAATAAACACTGATATAAGGCCTCCATTTATAGAAAAATAGGAAAGGGATATAGGAATAATATTGGATACGGAAAAACTGAGGAAAATGTCACGTACCTGATGGGAGACTGAATTGACGAGGTCGGCCTCACTTGTGTCACTAGCCCTGACCCCGCTGAGGTTGGAACAGAGGGAGTCTAGGGACCAGGGGGACAAGAGCGCCTGCGGTTGTTGCTTGCAGCTCTTGCAGGTGATGACCTTGGTAGGCAGAGTATCCTCTGATTTGGGCACCATAATAGTAGAAAGAGCAGGTTCTGTGGATTGCCCGATGTGCAGCAGAGCAAGGTAGGTAGCCAGGACACAAGACAGGAGCAGAGTCATAGGATAGCCGGGGTCATCAACAGTCGAGCAGCATGGTACAGAATCAGAAGGAAAAGCCAAAGTCAGGAGCAGAACCGAAGTCAGGAACCAGGAGCAGGAGAGTAATCGGAGTCGGGTCAGGAACAAGCCGGGTCAGCAACAAAGGAATTGTACAGGAGCAAGCAGGGCATGGGGGGAGCTGAAGACCAGTCAGCACTGAACCTGAGCAGAAGCCCTCCTTAAATATCCCACCTGTTGCCAATCTTCGCCGTGCGTGTGCACGTGTGCGTGCATGTGCGCGATCGCGCATTCCTGCATGCCTGCGCACAAACGGCAATTCTTCTGCAGGATCTCTTTCATGCATGCACGTTCCCGATCGCGATTCTTTTTGCCGGAAATCCCTTACATTGCCCCACCCCTTAGGGGCAGCCTCCGGATGCCCACTAGGGCTCGTTTCTCAGGGTGACGACGGAGATAGGCTTGAACTGTCCGTGGGGCATGAACATTAGTGGATGGTTCCCAGGAGTTATCCTCTGGTCCATAGCCTTTCCATTTGATGAGGAACTGGGTCTGTCCGCTCCTCTTCCTACAATTCAAAATAGCCTCAACCTCATACTCTTCATTCCCCTCGACCAGCAGTGGAGCAGGCGCCTCCGAATTCCAGTTGGGAAACCCACTTGGGATGGGTGGTTTCAACAAGGAGCAATGGAATACTGGGTGAATCTTCAAGTTAGTAGGTAATTCTAATTCAAAGGCCACAGGGTTCACCTTTCTCTTGATAGTAAATGGTCCCAGGTATCTTGGACCAAGCTTCCTTGATGGACAACTTAATTTCAGATTAGCCATGGATAGCCAGACTTTATCCCCTTGTTTCAGTTCCAAGTTGCCCCTTCTCTTTCTATCAAAAAATTTCTTGTTGCTCGCCTGAGCTTCAGAAATCGTCCTTTGTAAAACTTCGCCGTTCCTCCTGAGGAACTCCATCCTTTCTTGTACTGCCAGAACAATGACCTCCATTGGTATTTCAGGAAGAAAGAAGGGATGGTATTCGTAATTAGAGAAAAAAGGAGATTGCTTGGTAGCGGAATGAATGGAATTATTATAGGCAAATTCCGCTAATGGAAGGAGAGATGCCCAATCATCTTGTGAATTTGAGGAGAAGCATCGGAGGTATTGCTCCAGAGTTTGGTTTGTCCTTTCCGTTTGTCCATTTGTTTGTGGGTGGTAAGCAGATGAGAAGCGTAACTCGATCTCTAATACCTCACACAGAGCTTTCCAAAATTTGGATGTGAATTGCACTCCTCAATCAGACACAATATTCAGGGGAACGCCATGTAGTCTTACGATCTCCTTGATGAAAACGGAGGCAGTTTCCGTGGCAGACAGAGTCCCTTTCAAGGGAATGAAGTGAGCCATCTTGGACAGGCGATCAATTATTACAAAGATCGTGGTGAATCCCTCAGATGGGGGAAGTTCAACAATAAAATCCATTGAGATCATGCTCCAAGGTTTTTCCGCTATGGGCAAGGATTCCAACAGGCCCCAAGTCTTGGCTTTATCAGACTTATTCCTCAGACAGACTGTGCAAGATCTCACATAGTCCTGGCAATCCTTTACTACGTTTGGCCACCAGAAAGAGCGAGAGACCAACTCAGAAGTCTTGTGAATCCCAAAGTGACCTGCTAATGGATGTTCGTGACATCTCTGGAGAATAAGAGTCCAGAGTTCTTCGGGCACAAAGATTTGTTCCTTGTGGAAGTACAGACCGTCCTTTAATTGCAGGCGCATATTTATGGAAGGTGGATGATTATCCACAGTTTCTTTTATTTGCGTGACAAGGTCTGTCTGGAGAAGTAAGAAGTTTTTGGCTGGCAAAATTGTGTCGGGTTCAGACTGCACAATTGGGTCAGGAAACATACGGGAGAGTGCGTCAGGTTTACCATTCTTAGATCCAGGACGGTATGTCAGATGGAAGACGAAGCGAGAGAAAAATAGTGCCCATCTTGCTTGTCGTGGCTCGAGGCATTTTGCCGTTTTCAGGTACTCTAGATTTTTATGATCTGTGAAGATGAGAATGGGATGAGATGCTCCCTCCAGTAAATAGCGCTATTCTTCCAATGCTGCCTTAATGGCTAGTAACTCTCTGTCTCCCACATCATAGTTCCTTTCAGAAACACTCAGTTTCCGGGAGAAAAATGCAACAGGGTGCAGAAGGGATTTGAGTCCCTGTCTTTGTGACAATATGGCTCCAACCGCATTCTCCGAAGCGTCCTCTTCAAGGACAAAAGCTAGAGCAGGGTCTGGATGCTTCAGGATAGGTGCGGATGTGAACATAGTTTTAATTGCTCAAAGGCTGTTTGGGACCCATAGACTTGCCTTTTTCATAGTACCAAGCTTTAAGTAAAAAAATATACAAAATTTGGTGTATTGTATTATTTGAACGCAGCAAAAGGATTGATACCCAAGTTCTGGAGGAGACAGGAGGTGCCGAAAATAAAAGATTGGGTGGACAGGGTAGATCAAATATGTAGATTGGAGGAACTTTACCATAGGAATGAAGATAAGATGGAGAGTCACCATATAAGATGGAACAAATAGAATGAATTTAAAAAGCCAAAGTTAAATCTAGAATCTATGGGGGACTAATATAGAACAATATGGTTGTACTGGTTTCTTCCTTTGTTGTGATTGAGATCTCCAGAAAGGAATAGGAAATTGCAGAGGGGAGGGGGGGGGAGGGTTGGAGGGGGGATGGGTGGTGCATAGGTAGGAGGGGGGGGCTTGAAGATGAAGAGTAATGTTTTTGATACTGTGTTCATGTTTTATAAGGGACATGCTTGTATAACTTGTTAATCTGAAAAATTAATAAATATTTAAATGAAAAAAAACAAAGACTAGTGAATAATGATTCATACTCTGCATGGTCTAGGGTTGTCAGTGGTGTACCCCAAGGTTCAGTGTTGGGACCCTTACTTTTTAATATATTTATAAATGATATAGGATCTGGGATTAAAAATCCCATTTCAGTCTTTGCAGATGACACCAAGCTGTGCAGTGTAATAATGTCCTTACTGGATGTCTTCAACTTACAAGAGGAACTCAATGCACAGTTTAATTGGGCAACTACTGTATGTGGCAAATGAGGTTTAATGTTGACAAATGTAAGGTTATGCACTTGGGGGCTAAGAATATGCATGCATCATATATACTAGGGGGTGTACAACTGGGGGAATCAATGGTGGAGCAGGATCTGGGAGTTCTGGTAGATCACAAGCTTAATAATGGCATGCAATGCCAAGCTGCAGTTTCTAAAGTGAGCAAAATCCTCTCTTGCATTAAAAGAGGTATAGATTCCAGAGAGATAGAGATATAATTTTACCCCTGTACAAATCATTAGTAAGACCTCATCTGGAATATAGAGTTCAGTTTTCGGCACCAATTCACAAAAAGAACATTGGGGAACTGGAGAAAGTACAGAGAAGGGCAACCAAACTGATAAGAGGCATGGAGGAGCTCAGCTATGAGGAAAGATTAGAGGAACTGAATTTACTCTCTCTTGAAAAGAGGAGATTAAGGGGGGATATGATCAACATGTATAAATACATCAGTGGTTTATATAGTGAATTCGGTGTAGAGTTATTCACCCTGAGGTCATCACAGAGGACAAGGGGGAACTCTTTATGTCTGGAGGAAAAGAAATGTAATCTCCAAACACGGAAAGGTTTCTTCACAGTGAGAGCTGTGAATATGTGGAATAGACTACCTTGAGAGTTGGTTCTGGCCAGCTCAGTGGATTGCTTTAAAAAAGGCCTGGATTCCTTCCTAGGTACACAGAATATAACTGGATACTAACATTTATAAGTAAAGTTGAACCAGGGAATATCCGATTGCCTCTCGGGGGATCGGGAAGGAATTTTTTTTCCCTGCTGGAGCAAATTTGTTTGTGCTTTTCTTTTGGTTGAACTAAATAGATTTTTGTCTTTTTTCAAGACGACTAACTATGTAACTATGTTTGGGAATGTTCATTAGTTTCAAATTATTAAACTGCACAATGATTAGGCACCTGCATCTCTTTATGGATTTTTTCACAATGAAACATATAGAAATGTTGTTGCATGCTGGGCAGTCTTTAAAAACAACACCACTGACTTGTTCCGTTAGGTCTTACTTATACGCACCAGAAGCACAGTTCTTCCCAGCTACTGTGGCAATTATAGAGCCAATCCTACTCAATTGATTGATTCCTTATACTATCAAATAGTTTTTTAAAAATCATCTGGAAAAGAGTAGAGTCAAAAACTGCTATGGAAAACAAGAACTTGTTTCTGGAGTTTCCAACATACAAAATCAGACAATGGAACATCAACTGGAACAAACCCAAAATTGAAATATACATTTGGGGTGCTGTCCCTTTCTGATGTCATCATCACTGTAACTACTGGAATTCATAGTTCTCATAAGAAACAAATATAACTAGAAGCAATCAGTATATGGCTATTAACCCTCCAACACCAGCAACACCACTGTTGGTTGAATTGGATGGACTTTGTGTCTTTTTTCAAACAGAATAACTATGTAACCACTTTCTCTTCTTTTGCAACATATTTCAGGCAATGTTTTGTAAGTACAATACAGTTATGTGAGTGAATCTTAGGGTGTCATTATTCCAGGACCCCATAATACCAAATATTGCAAAGCAGCCTATAAGCAATGAACGTTTCCAGTATGTCCCTGCTGATTGTTGCTTTGGTTCAACACCCACACAGTGAAGCTACAGTCATAAAATTCATCACATCATTACAGTGTGTGGGAAGAATTTAATGCTAAAATTTGTGTTCTAATTAAAGGTGAAATGATCTAATTGTGTCACAACACTATCAAGGTCATAGCTAAACTGTTAAGAATGCACTGGACCAAGAAGCAGACCAATTTATTTAACACAAGATTAGCTAATAATCCTTCAGAGTTAAGGCATCAAAAGACTTGCAGTCTCCATCTGCTGACACTTCAAAAAGAGTTTACTTGACTTGCGTTTTATCTTTTTTTTCTTTTACATATGATGGTTTTACAGAGTAAATGAAAACGTGAAAATCTGTTACATTATAAAATTGTCGTTTACATGTTTTCTACAATTAGTAATATTTCTTCTGTTTTAAAAGCACTAGTTCTGAACAGGAGATGTTACTATTGTCAGAAAGGATAAATTGTCCAGATTTATATACCTATGAAGGGTAATAAGGGAAACAAGAGGTCCTTGCTGCAGGTCTAATCACTATGTTAAAACCTCATATTCATATTTCATCCCAAAATTCAGCAGCCTTACAGCCGGAGTTTTTGCTAAATGGTTCACACGTTGCTATGGAGACTGACTCTGCTACTCATCCTACGATACTCTCTGTTGCCCTATTTTTAGCCTTAGATGAACAAGCTTTCCTATTCTTTCTCTAGTTTTTTTCTTCAAAACTCTCTTAGCAACCAAGAGATGTCAAGCTGCATTGGGCGGTAGGAATTACATATATGTATTTTTTTACTCCCACGTAAGGGAGACATGATATAGTGTATGATGGAACAAATATTGCAGACTAGGCTTTAGATGTGTATTTATTTTTCTAATGGTTGTCTGAACATCCAAATATAGAAATAAAATGAGGAATAGTGCACATAAATCCAGGAAGCAATTTAACCAGAGGTTTGCCTTACAGCACAATGTTTTGAGGGAACTAACAACTATTAAAGGTAATAGGAAATACACTGCTATACAAATCAATTCCACTAGGTGGCCACATAAACCTGCAGCTTTGTTATCACCACCTCACTTAAAGGGATCTATCATTTTTACATTGTTTTAGATGAAGACACAAATGAAGACACCAATGAATTCTCTTTCCTTGATGCAACAACTCCTCCTATCACAATGGAATTCTACCACTATGCTAGACTAACTTAAAAAAAAAAAAAAAAAATATATATATATATATATATATATATATATATATATATATATTACCTATATGTAATTCACTAGTTGTTTAGCATGTTTTTTTATATATTTTATTTTCAGAGTTTTGTTGTTAGAGCAGATGAACACATACAGCAGCCATATGCAAACTGCTTCAATGTTTGTGTAGATATTGGAAAGACAACAGATTACACAACAGATCATTCGGCCCCCTGACATGCTTTTATATAAAGGACATAAAACAAACAATAATTAAAAAAGGTTAGCACAAAGTAGTTCCCCCTAATCATAAGAGTTAATATCTTTGGTTTTTGGCCAAAGTGGGGAAGGGCCGGGCCTGGCCTGATCCCACAGAGTGGGAAGGGGGTAAGGGAGGGAGGTGGGTAAAGATGAGAAGTAAAGGAAAAGATCTGGAACAGGTCTTGGTAAAACAGTAAGGGGGAGGGCAGGATAAAGAACATTTAAAAAAAGAGCAGGTAGAGAGGGGAAAGGGAACTAAAGCTCCGTGCAATATCAGCAGCCCATTCCCTATTTATAACCCTCAATATACAGCGCTTACATAGATTTAAAGTGAAAAGTAAATAAAGTGCAAACAACAAATATCCACATGTGATTACTATTGGTATAAACTAGTAACTAATTGCATTTGTGAGAAACTTTGTATATATCCTGCGAATTAGTCCATTATCCATAAAGTGCAACAGTTCTTCCAAAAAAAAGTGCAACAAAGTTTAACTTTTGTGAAATTGCTTCATGCAAAATCCACCTCTTCCTGCTCCTCTTATTCCACTCCACCTTCGTGTACTACCACCACTGAGAACTCACCAGACAGCCATAACCTTCTCAGTTGAGTTGGTCTATATGCGCTTGTTTGTATATATGGATTCCCCCACTCCAGTATGTCAATCCACCATGCTCCTCATTAGTAACTTTGGGAGCACAGAGTTGACATTGAGATCCCAAGCATGCGGCGACCAGTCCACGATGGCGGCGGAAGCGGACGCATAGGAGGAGAGCTCCGCCACCTTCTACAAGAATCCTTGTCCATCCTGGACACAGTGGGGTCCCACTGACTTTGGGGACCCCTGTGGAGGTTGGCCGCTTCCTACCAAAGTGACCCGAGTCAGATTGACCCCTGCCCACGGTCCCGGCAGATTGCGGCATATGAGGCCTGTTGTGGCCAACTTGAGGCCCTTGACCCGGCTGGCGCTGTACCCGGGCCCGGAGGCTGGCATTTTGTGTCTCACTAACATCAGGGGACCCCCACAGATCGAGGCCTACTGCGGCCCGTGAGGCCTGGCGTGGCCTACACAAGACCTGGGGCTGCCTACACGAGGCCCGGACCTGCCTCACTCTGCACCCAGTCACAGTTGGAGACACGGATAGGTGAGCTGTTGCTGGGGGGAATGTGACACCCTCAGCTACCCCTGTACCCTGTGCAGCAGGAACCTGGATCCCCATTTGGGCTTGAGCTCAAAGGAGTCCGCGCACTCTCCCTGGAGGTAAAGAGGGTTGACCCGGTCCAGAGGCTCTGTGGGGCGCTCTGCACCTATTCTCCCCCCACCCCTCACCTCCTATTTTTAGCTGTGATAATCTCTTCTACAATTTAAAGCCTATGGCGAGAAGCATTGACTGCCCTGTCGAAATTATCCTTATGTAAAAGTTCCTTCATCGGGGGACGCACGCGTGAGGGCAGGGTTGATGGCCGTTTGATCTCCCTGTCCTGCGCCACCGCAACATTTGCCTCTGCATATCAGGCTTCCATTCCCCACACACTGGTACAAAAGATCGCAGTTACTTGCAGAATACCTGGTCTGATGCATCGTACCCCACGCAAAAACCCTAAACACTGGGCCCAGCAAAAAAACTCTCCACCCCGTCAGTCCGACAAGATGGAGCCCAGCCCCCCTGAGCCCGATGACACTAAGCGGCTTACAGGGGATGAGGACAGTCAGCACCAGTTCCCCTCTGTTTTAACCAGTTCTTTGAAGCACAATCCTGCAGCTTTATTACCCAAATTCCGCTCTATTGTGTGGAAAGAGATTACAATTGCCTCTCGTAAGCTGTCCTCCGATCTGGTAGAAAGTCTAAAGGAATTGGGCCATCGTGCTCATCAATTAGAACAGCGTATGGATCTGGCGACTACAGTCTTGAAGGGTCATGAGCAAGAGGTGGAGGATTTATATGCAGTGCTGGACACCCTAAAAGATAAAATGGAAGATATAGAGAACAGGGCCATAGAGATAACCTCAGTATTCCTGGCATGCCTGAGGTGGTAACTGATCTACAGGGTACTGCTACTGCCCTCTTTCAGGAACTGGCTCCTGAGATACTTCTGGAACGTTTGGAATTTGATCAGATTCACAGAGTTCTAGCCACCAAACCCACGGAGAGCCCCCCAAGGGACGTTATTATTAAGTTCCACTATTACCGCACTAAAGAACGCCTCCTGCAGGTGGCTCGAAACCGACCAACGTTGGAATTCCAGGGTAACTCCCTTCAGCTGTTTGCTGATTTGTCTCCAGTCACAATAGCAAAACGCCGCACCCTGAGACCCTACCTACAAATTCTACAGTCAGCTGATATCAAATATAGATGAAGCTCTCCTTCTACTACCAAGGCCGACAGTTCCAGGCTTCCTCTCCAGCGGATCTTTATTGTCACTTCCAGGAACTGAAATTTGACTTGCCACCATCCCAGACTGAGGAGGCCTCTATCCCTGCATGCTTGTGGGGATCACAATCTTCATGCAAGTCACCTCCCTTGTGTCAAAACAGCTCTCAAGCTCTTCGAACCCTTCAGGCCCGATTCCAGGTAGCCTCTGCGAGCTGATAATGTGTATCCTGCTGAATTTCCTACTTTTTTCCATTTTAGCATAACGAGCGATATTGCCCTTGAGCGCTCTTTTTTGTTAATTTCCAGTTTCTGTGTGGTCATGTGATATATTACATTTTTTACTGGGGCTTAGGCCCTTATGGACATGTTAGCTTTGCTTAAGTTGTCCTCACATCTCTTGCGGTTGATGGGCGACACCGGAGGTAGATATTCTGCTATGGGCATGACCCTGCTTATTCAGCTGGACCCGTGAGCAGTCTCGCACATATGGCTATCCAGAGTTTTTACCTGCCTCTGTGTCGCTCGTTGACTGCAGTTCATATAGCCTTAGTCACCATTTGATGATTACTAGGTAGTGGAGCAACTTAGCCTATGTTGTTTGCTAAATAATTTCTTGTGCTAGTTAAGCCGAGTAGTTCTGGTAGAACATTGTGTTCCCCCTCGAGTTGGTGTGTGGATTGGACCATTGTCCTACCCGCTACCCAGCCTACATATGGGTTTATCCCCCCCAACTGGTTGTTATGCTTTTTGTGCTGATCTTATTGCGTCAAATGTATATTGCCTGTATACGAGATGGTCTTATGTCTTCTTCTTTCCTCCTTGCTTTTTTCCTTTTACTGGTTTGTTGTTCTGTGTACCTTGTGTTTTCACCTTATCTTTTTCAGCGCTCCCAGGGATCGTGACGGAGGCTATCCTCTTTTTTTTCGGCTACCATGTTGTTAAATTGGTTGTCCCTGAATTCTCAGAGTATGAACTCCCCCCAAAAGAGAGTGATGATATTTAATTTCCTCCGGGATATTGCTTGCCTACAGGAAACTCACTTTTCCGCTCCAGGATCAATTGCAGAAATACCACAACTTGATGTGCAGAGGATGAGGTCATCCTCTGCACAGCAAGTTGTGGGATTTCTGCAATTGATACTGGATGGTATTTGACTGTTTTTGGCCGATGGAGGCTATATAATAAAAAGCCTTTTATGAATTTGTGAACCATGAGTGACCTGGCATTATTAATATAGATGTAAGACGAGGTCAATAGCAAAATCACACTATATGCAATATTTTCTTCTTTTGCACAACGATGGAGCGGTTTTGGAGAAAGGAGGTGGAAGAATCATCCTAGTCTGGTGTGGTGGAATGGGGGTCTGGAAGCTATAAGAGGGGGTGTAGGATCCCTAAAAGTCCTAAAAGGCTTACTATCCGCCATTATCTGGTGAGTGCGATTAATGTTGCTTTTTTCACTGGTGGATGGTGGAAGCACTTATCACAGAAGGATAACCACAATACATATTTATTCATGTTTGATGAAGCATTCTGAAGTTGGAGAAAAGCTTTTTATATATTTTTTATTTTTTATATATATATTTATATTTTTTATATATATATTTTTTGGACACATTAATTTTGGACACTTTAAATCAAAATATGAGTTTTTCATTTTATTCCTTTATTATGTGAAATTTGTTGGGTATTGTTTTGCACTGTTTATTATATAATCTTTCTTATTCACCAATGAGGCACTCTTCTGGTAGTGGGGGACTCGAATTTAGTTCTGAATCCTGCTCTTGATAAGTATCACCCAGAGGACTCTAACCCCTCCACTGCAGCCAAATCTTTCACTCAAACCTTACGGACTCACGATTTGGTAGACTTATGGCGTGAGCTCCACCCTGGGGGAAAGACTATACTTATTACTCGCACCCTCATCACTCTCACTCCAGAATTAACCATGCTTTAGTCTTACGAAAACATCTTCCTCTTTTGTGCTCCATCTCTATTCTTACTGTACCGTGGTCTGATCACGACCCCATTTTGGTGGTCTGTCAATCCCTTCTTTGCAAGCCTTCCTACTCTTCTTGAAGTATGAACGACTCCTTGCTGTCTCTGAAAGAAGTTCAGGCGGACCTTGTGCACAAATCTGTGGAATATTTTCAGATTCTGTCTCTTCTTCAGTGACATTGTGGGAAGCGTACAAGGCAGTCCTTCGAGGTCATCTTATCTGAGTAGCCTCAAGGCGCAAAAGGGAGAGGCAACATAAACAGCATCAGCTTGAAACACAATTAGCTACTATGTCATCTCAATTTAAACAAACACCAACTCCCTCCAACCGAAGGTTGTTGGACCAGGCCTGCCTGGAATTGGATCTTTGCTTAACAGATGATGCCGAGCTCTCCTTACGCTGGACACGTTAGAAGTGGTACAGCAAAGCAAATAAACCGGACTCTATGCTAGCGTGCATGTTGCGTTGTTTTACGCACAATCCAAAACCGATCTCTTTGTGTACTCGACATAATGTCCTTAAAAGTAATCCTGCAAAGGTGTTGGAGGAGTTTTGGTATCGCCTTGCTAAACTTTACACAGACCCTACTCAGGCAGAACCCCATGCTATCTCTGACTTTTTATCTCGACTGTCTTTGCCTACTTTGACTCAAGCTCATAGAGATTTGATGGACCATGATATTCAAGTATCAGAAGTCTTGCGCTGTATTGCCGATTTAAAGACTAGCAAACGTCCAGGACCTAATGGCTACACAGCCTTGTACTATAAAAAAAGGCTGATGTTTTGGCCCCTCACCTTGCAGCCATGTTTATTGCAGTGAAAGGAGGTTCAGCCTTTTCCCCCGACTTGCTGACTGCCAACGTGGTCATGATCCGGTCTTATACACCGGTTGGACTTGCTCGAGAGTCCTTGGTGTAGAGTTAAGATGTGCGTGCAGTGAGACTTCATGCTCAGCTTTTCCTATCATCTGTATGCAACTTTGGTGACTATCCTTGGTCTTTGCCCACCAGCTCATTGGTTACTATTTGCTGTTAACGCAATTTATAGGGTTTCATTTTATCCCTGTAGAAATTGTGTTTTTGTACTCTGTTTCTCTCCGTGTCAATTTTTCAGTGCATTTGTTATGTCCTTCATCAACAGAATTGTACACCTTACTTTTTTTATGTCAATGAGCTTGTCTCTGATTGTTTTGTTGCTGTGCTGTCTATAATAAAATTCATTGTAAAAGAGATCCTGAGCATGCGCACAGCGTGACCTCCGACCTTGCGTCTGAACACTGCGGCATACTTACATCCGATGTCAGATGTCAAACTAGAAAGCATGCAGCAGTGTTCAGATGCAATGTCAGAGGACTGACATACTGGAGTGGGGGAATCCATATATACAAACAAGCACATATAGACCAACTCTTAACTGAAAAGGTCAGGGCTGTCCGGTGAGTTCTCAGTGGTGGTGGTGGTACACGAAGGTGGAGTGGAACACAAGGACCAGGAAGTGGTGGATTTTGCATGACGCACTTTATTTCACAGAAGTTATACATTATTACACTACATTATTTGTTGTGGAAGAACTGTTGCCCTTTATGAATAACGGACTAATTTGCAGGATATATACAAAGTTTCTCATAACTGCAATTAGTCACTAGAGTATACCAATAGGAAACACATATGGATATTTGCTGTTTTGCACTTTATTTACTTTGCAATTTACATCTATGTAAGCGCTGTATATTGTGGGTTACATTTATCATTTCACATTATTGTGTATATTACAGCAGCTATTGTGCAAAGGCGGAGTTAATAGAGTGCAGGTGTACTGCTACAGGGCGGCACGGGTGAGCAAAATCACATATATATACATGATTTGCATTTCCGAGTAGGGGGCGCGTGCCCTACCAGCTCCGCTATTCTCTGCCACTGCTGTCAATCACCGGGTCCCTCCCGGTAATTACTCATCGGCGCCCGGTGATTTCCGAATACCTCCGACGGGGAGGAGAACTGTTTCGTTTACTAACAGTTCTCCTCCCTGTCAGCTCGGGCACACTGCTCTGGATGGCTTTACACAGCACAACCATCCAGAGCAATGTGATTACAGTAAAGCACACTGGCACCGCCTCCTAGTAAAACACTCCCTGCACACATTTAACCCTTTGATTGCCCCTCATGTTAACCTCTTCCTGCCAAGCACCATAAGTACAGTGTCAGTGCTTTTTTTTAGCACTGATCACTGTTTTGGTGTCACTGGGGATGTCAGTGACTCTAAGTCAGTTCCCCCCCAGTGTCAGAATGACCGTCGTAGTCCCGTTATAAGTCGTTGATCACCGCCATTACTAGTAAAAATTAAAAACAAAAATAAATCTCAGCATATATACTGCCATTTGAAAACGCTATAACTTTCACGTAAACCAATTAATTTACACGTATTGGGATTTTTTTTAGCAAAGACATGTAGCAGAATACATTTTGTCATACATTTATGACGAAATTTGATTTTTACATTTTTTTACTGGACATGTTTAATATCAAAAATGTAAAAATATTGTTTATTTCTCAAAATTGTTGGTCTTTTTTTTTTACAGCGCAAAAAATAAAAAAACGCACAGGCGATCAAATACCACCAAAAGAAAACTGAATTCCAGGGGAAAAAAAGGACATAAATTAAATTTGGGTGCAACGTTGCATGACCGCGCAATTGTCAGTTAAAGTAATGCAGCACCATAACGCAAAAAATGGTCTGGTCAGGAAGGGGGGTAAATCCTTAGGAGGGCAAGTGGTTAAGTATATTGTGTTGTTAAACTGGTTGTAAATCTCTGCTGGGGACTGGCACTGCTCTGGAGAACATGTACCAATGCAAAAGAACTGTTTAAAAAATCAGTTTCAGGAGCAGTAATTTTTTAAATGCTTACATAGTTACATAGTTAGTCTGGTTGAAAAAAGACAAAAGTCCATCTAGTTCAACCAAAAAAAAGTTATAACCACAGTTGATCCAGAGGAAGGCAAAAAAACCAGCAAAGCATGATCCAATTTGCTCCTGCAGGGAAAAAAATTCCTTCCTGATCCCCCGAGAGGCGATCCGATATTCCCTGGATTAACTTTACCTATAAATGTTAGTAACCAGTTATATTCTGTGTATCTAAGAAACAATCCAGGTCTTTTCTGAAGCAATCCACTGAGCTGGCCAGAACCAACTCTTGAGGGAGTCTATTCCACATTTTCACAGCTCTTACTGTGAAGAAACCTTTCTGCGTTTGGAGATTAAATTTCTTTTCCTCCAGACATAAAGAGTGCCCTCTTGTCCTCTGTGATGACCTCAGAGTGAATAACTCTACACCAAGTTCACTATACGAACCACTGATGTATTTATACATGTTGATCATATGCCCCCTTAATCTCATCTTCTCAAGAGAGAATAAATTCAGTCCCTCTAATCTCTCCTCATAGTTTTCTCCAGTTCCCCAATGTTCTTTTTGTAAATTGGTGCCCAAAACTGAACTGCATATTCCAAATGAGGTCTTACTAATGATTTGTACAGGGGTAATATGATATCTCTCTCTCTGGAGTCTATACCTCTTTTAAAACAAGAAAGGATTTTTCTTGCTTTAGAAACCACAGCTTGGCATTACATACCATTATTAAGCTTGTGATCTACCAGAACCCCCAGATCCTTCTCCACCATTGATTCCCCCAGTTGTACTCCCCGTAGTATGTATGATGCATGCATATTCTTAGCCCCCAAGTGCAAAACCTTACATTTATCAACATTAAACCTTATTTGCCACATAGTTGCCCAATTAAACAGTGCATTGAGGTTGGCTTGTAAGTTGAAGACATCCTGTAAGGACGTTATTCCACTGCACAGCTTGGTGTCATCTACAAAGACTGAAATGGTATTTTTAATCCCAGACCCTATATTGTTTATACCTATATTATGCTTAGAGTGGAACATTAAAAATGTCCAATTCCTTTAACCACTTCAAGACCGGACTGTTTAACACCCTTTCAATTCAGGTAATTTTTTTTCATTTTCAGCACTGTCATACTTTAAATGTCAATTACTCCATTAGCCATGCAGCACTGTACTGAAATTAATTTTATATAATTTTTTTGAGACAGATATAGCTTTCTTCTGGTGGTATTTTATCACAACTGGACTTTTACTTTTCACTGTATAAAGGAAAAGGAAAATGGACCATACTTTTTGATAAAGAAATAAAGTTAGTGTTTGTTATAAAATGTTGCAAATAAATAAACTTTCTTCATAAATATAGGCTAAAATGTTTTCTGATACATATCTTGAACACGGATCGCTCTTCTTGGAGCACTGCACATGTGAACTTGTGTGTTGGTGATTGGAGACACTGTGACTGGATGCACTGGCCTGATAACATTGTAATGCTGTGGCAGTGATCATGTACAATGACTGGTTGATCTCGTGACACTGTGGGGTTTATTTACTAAAGCTGGAGAGTCCAAAATCAGACTCCCTTCTGCATAGAAACCAATCAGCTTCTAACCTCAGCTTGTTCAATGAAGCTTTGGCAATGAAACCTGGAAGCTGATTAGTTTCTATGCAGAAGCGAGTCTGATTTTGCACTCTCCAGCTTTAGTAAATAAACCCCTGTATGTCAGCGTAGCAAGCCATTGTCTCTAATCACTGCCATATCAGTACAGTGTCACCAAAGTATATGTATACACTATTCATATTGTCACCAGAGCAAGTGCAGTGTCACTATTGCTGGCCATATATAAAGTGTCATTAAAGCATCAAGCAATTGTACACAATCACCCCCACAGCAGTACAATGTCACCATAGTGACATCGCTCTTACTGGTGACAGTATAGAAAAAAAGTAGTATATATGTTACCAGTCAAAACTTTTATAACACCCCCAATTTTTCAGTTTTTATTTTTATTTATATGTAAGCAGATTAATGTCCCAGTCTAAGAACAATTTAATCTAAATGTTTGACCCATTAAAGTAGCCACCTTTTGCAGATGTAGCACCCTCCTAGTTAGGAACAGGCCATCAGTCAACAAACCTCCCTTTGCTGCTCTACAGGTGGCTCCTAAAAGAGACTATGTATGCTGCATACCTGCTTACGACACTAAAATGTCTACTGCTATCCTACTTGCTGTTGCCTGGAGCAGCTCATCAGTGCCTACAAGTCTTTTTGCAGTTCTACAGGTGGCTACAACAAAAGAGTCTTTTCTTCAGATACCTGCTATTTACAGTAGTGTGTTCTGTTTCTACACTGCTCATCATTGCCCGAAGCAACCGAGGAGAGTTTTGGCACCCGAGTGGACTTGATGATAAATTGCTTAACTTCAGAATGGTCTGTAGTTGTGAGTGGGGTGCCCCATTGCTCTGTTCTGGGACAAATTCTGTTTAACTTGTTCATAAACGATATAGAGGTTGGGATAAATAGTTCAATCTCAGTATTGCTGGTGATACAAAGCTAAGCAGGGATATTGAAACCTTCCAAGAAGATCTTAGTAGAATAGAGAGGTGGGCAAACACATGGCAAATGAGGTTCAATGTAGGAAGTTGTAAAGTAGTGCACTTGGGGGCTAAAAATATAAACACAAGATGCATGCTAGAGGGAGAATCGCTGGGAGAAATCAAGGATGGAAAAGGATCTGGGAGTCTTAGTAGATCATAGGCTCAGCAACAGCAGCAAATACCAAGCTGCAAAAAGCAAGGCCAACAGAATATTAGCATGCATTCAAAAGGGTATTTATTCAAGAGATACAACTCTAATTCTACCACTTTACAAAACTCTGGTTCAAGAGCATCTTGAGTATGCCATCCAGTTTTGGTAACCAGTCGTCAGGAAGGATGTGCTGGAGCTGGAGAGAGTCCAGAGAATGGCAACAAAACTAATAAGGGGGCTGGAGGACCTCAGTTATAAGAAAAGGCTATATACGTACATTCAGCTTATTTTCCCTGGAGAAGAGACACCTAAGAGGAGATATGATTGCAATATAAAAATATCTAATTGGAGATCCTAGCATAGGGAGGAAAGCGTTCAGTCTCAGGTCACTCAAGAGAACACCTGGTCTATCAATGAGGTTGGATGAGAAACTATTTAACCTTAAAATGCGTAAGGGGTTCTTTACTGTCAGAATGGTAAGGATGTTAAATTCACTTCCATAATCTGTGGTGTCAGCAGGAAGTGTTAATATAAGAAACTATTAGATGGGCATCTTAGAGAACACAGTTTACAGGGATATGGAAAGTGGTAGAAACAAATGTATATACACACCCACACAGTTTGAACTGGATGGACTGATGTCTTTATTCAACCTTAACAACTATGTAAGATATTATTATTTTTATACAGTATTTATATAGTGCCAACAGTTTGTGCAGCGCTTTACAGTATAAGGAAGACAGTACAATTACAATACATTTCAGTACGGAGGGAATGTGAAGGCCCTGCTCGTGGAGCTTACAATCTAAAGGAAGGGGGAGATGATACAAAAGGTGATAGCTGCGGGGGATGATCTGGTGGAGGTGATTCAAGTACAGTTCTTAGGTGGAGGGGGGGTAGGCTTCCCTGAAGAAGTTCATTTTCAAAGATCACCTAAAGGCAGACAGGGTGGGGGCTGACCGATCATGCTGTGGTAGGGAGTTCCAGAGGATGGGAGAGGCTCTGGAGAAGTCCTGAAGGCGAGCGTGGGAGGAGGTGATGAGGGAGCTAGAGAAGAAGATATCTTGGGAGGAGCGGAGTGGGCGATTTGGGCAGTGTCTGCGGATGAGGTTGGCAATGTAGCTAGGGGCAGTGTTGTGGATGGCTTTGTAAGCTGAGGTTAGTATTTTGAATTTTATACGTTGGGTTATTGGAAGCCAGTGAAGGGATTGGCAGAGAGGGGCAGCAGTCGCTGATCGGTTGCTAAGGTGTACGAGTCTAGCGGCAGCATTCATAATAGACTGAAGGGGGGATAGCCTGTGTAATGGTAGACCAGTGAGGAGGGAGTTGCAGTAATCGAGGCGGGATATAACCAAGGCATGAATAAGTTGTTTTGTGGTGTCATTGGTCAGAAAGGGGCAGATTTTGGAAATGTTCCGGAGGTTGAGGTGGCAGGATTTAGCCAGTGAGTGGATGTGGGGCCCAAAGGAGAGGTCAGAGTCTAGGATTACGCCTAGCACCCTGGCATGAGGGGAAGGACCAATGGTTGTGCTGTTGATCTTAATGGTAAAGTCATGGGTGGGGGATCGGGAGGAGGAAATATTACAAGCTCAGTTTTTGAAAGATTGAGTTTGAGGTAGTGATGTGACATCCATGCTGATATGTCGCTTAGTAGATTTGTGATACCTGAGGAGATTGAGGGGGTGAGCTGGGGAGTGGAGAGATAGATCTGGGTGTCATCAGCATAGAGGTGGTATTGGAAGACATGGGAGGTTATCAGTTGGCCCAGGGAGGAGGTATAGCGAGAGAAAAGGAGGGGCCCAAGAACAGAACCTTGGGGTACCTCAACAGAAAGATATGAAGAAGGCCTTGCTAATGGACCAGAACTGGAGCCCAAGAAAGCAAGGTGGCTTTGATGGCTGAAGAAGTGAATGAAACCTGTATATGAGTTAGAGCTGGTGGGGTGGAGTTGGCTATGTTGCTTCATCCTGCAAACTGTGATTGTAGACACCTGGGCCAGGAACTGGCTAAACAACTCAGCAACTGGATGGCTTGTTCTTCAAATTAATTTTAAAGAGAACATAACTACAACTCAGGAGCCATCTACCAATTATCACAACCAATTGTGTTACCTATATTTCATTGTAGTGCCAAGTTGCTACTGGAAATTACTTTAAAACCTGGGTGGTATTATCATATTGTTGTGATCCCTGCAATGCTGCATCATTTTGTTAGCATGGCATTATTCTGGTAGAAGATAATCACTCGGACTTTAACAAAACATTCATCTTTGTAATATGGTACTGCTACTGCTCTGATAATATGGCAATGCTCAACTACCTGTATCGTGGCATGTTATGGCCCCTACTAAGATGACAATACTTTTAGCTTCAAGAATATGACTCTGACTTTTTTTTTGTATTAACAATTTTTATTGGTTTTCAAATAAGTAAATTATAAACAGAACAGAGAGAAACATCGATGGCATAACTACATATAATCATGTCCAATAGAATCATACAAAGTCATACAAAATCAGTGCAGAAACAATCAGGATCTTAGATTCTAGCCGGCAAAGAGGAAATGAAGGAAACCCACGGGAGCCAAATCAACTCAAATACAGCAGACAAACAATTATGTAAAGCAGTCAAATACTCCATCCGTCTTACTTCAGCAATAAGTTTGTACAAAGTCAGCAGTGTGGGGGGAGTAGAAGATAACCAACCCATAGGAATACTTCTCCTGGCCGCGGTCAACACGTGAGCAGCAAGTTTTCTGGCTGGATTAGATAGACCCGGGAATGGCAAGCCCAGCAAAAAATGCAGAGGGTCAAAAGGGAGGGAGGCATGCAGCATTGATTGCAACAAGGAACGGACATCCTCCCAAAAAGGAACAATAGATTTACAAGTCCAAAAAATATGATAGAGAGAACCTGAATCCTTACCACAGCGCCAGCAGACAGGAGAAGCACTCGGGTTGAAAGCATGAAGAACCTCAGGTGTTTTGTACCATAACATCATAATCTTATAAATGTTTTCCTTAAAAACCACACAAACAGAAGATTTAGATGCATTTACCCAAATATTCTTCCACGTCAGTAAATCAATATCACGTTGTACAAACTGAGACCACCTACGCATGTAAAGGTGAGTTTCATTAGATAAAGGGGATGCAGCCATAAGAATTTTATAAGTATTGGAGATAATACCCCTTTGGTGGGGGCTCTGCATACATAAACGTTCGAAGGGTGTAGGCTTCCCCAGGATCAATGAAGATGATAGTGTAGAGAAAAAATGGCGTATTTGGAGATATATATATAGGTGATGAGGAGGTAAAGAAGCTTTTTTCTGGAGATCCGGGAATGAATGTAATTTACGAGTCACCGGATGTACCAAGTGACGCAATTGAAAAAGGTTAGATACCACCCAAAGAGACATCCGAGATATGGCCATATTGTCTGGCAGGTTAGGGTTGTAGAGAATATTTGTCAAAGGGGAGCATTCAGAGGCTAGAGTAAATTGAGTCTTACATTTCTGCCATACCGTCAATGAAAATTGCATGGGACCAAGGAATAGATGGCGGAAGGAAGAGATATCCACTGCCGCGGTGGACCAAAGAAGGGAACATGGATGAACTGGGGACAGTTGTAAAGATTCAATCTCAGTCCATGTGTTGGGAGGGTGTTGCGTGGACCATGACAGAAGAAAACTAAGGTGAGTTGCATAATAATACCTGATTATATCCGGCGCTCCCAGACCTCCCCTAGAACGCGGAGAAAGCAGAACAGAACGTGCAATCCTGTGCCGCATATTGTGCCAGATAAAGTGTAGGAAAGATTTCTGAAGCGAGTGAAGCTTGGACATAGGAACGGGAACGGGGAGAGTTGCAAACAAGTACAAGAGTTTGGGTAACACGGTCATTTTTAGAACGTTAATGCGACCGAGAAAAGAGATGGGCAAGGCATCCCAACGTTTCAGAGAGCGAGAGATTGCTATAAACAAAGGGGGGAAATTGGCCTCGTATACGGATTGGTAAGAGAGAGAAATATTAGTACCTAAATATTTTAAAGAGTGTGTGCACCACCGGTAGGGAAAGGCTTCCTGAAGCGAGGACAAAACGATAGGAGGGATATGTATTGGGAGTGCCTCAGTTTTGGACGTATTGACTTTGTAACCTGAAATAGCCCCAAATTGTTTCAAGGACTTATGCAAAATCGGTAAAGAAGTATGGGGACTCGTAAGCGTGAGAAGAATGTCATCTGCAAATAACGATAATTTGTACTCATGGGAATGTGACTGTATCCCGCGAATATCCGGGTTTGACCTAATAGCGATGGCTAGAGGTTCCAGACAAAGAATAAACAGTAAAGGAGAGAGTGGGCAGCCCTGACGCGTTCCGTTTGACATCTGAAAGGGAGGCGAGAGAAAAGAAGCTAATCTGACCTGTGAAAGGGGGAATGAATAGAGGGCCTTCAAAGCTGCTACAAATGGACCTTTGAAACCAAATCTCTCCAAGACCATGAACATATAGGGCCAGCTTAAACGGTCGAAAGCTTTTTGAGCGTCCAAGCTTAATAACACTGTAGGGGTAGAGGACCTGTTAACCAGATCAACCAGATCAATAGTTCTCCTAGTGTTATCTGCGGCATGTCTGGCAGGTACAAAGCCCACTTGATCCCTATGTATGATCTTGGAGATGATTCCGGACAATCGGTTGGCTAAAATTTTGGTAAAAATCTTATAATCGGAATTGAGTAGGGCAATGGGGCGGTAGTTGTCCACGATAGAATGGTCCTTATCGGGTTTAGGGATGACCGAGATATATGCACGGGAGAATTCAGTCTGAGGTATAATTCCCTTAAAAAGATCGTGATATAGAGAGAGGAGATGCGGTGCCAGAATACCAATAAATGTTTTATAGTAGGAGTAGGGCAATCCGTCCGGTCCCGGAGCTTTACGAGAAGGGAGAAGTTTGATTGTGTCCAGTAATTCCTCTAGGGTAATGTCAGCATTAAGGGCGGCAGTGTCCGAAGGTGAAATACTCGGGAGTGACAATGTATCAAAAAAATTATCAAATAATGACTGTGTGAGGGGTGGGTGCAGGTCCGGGGTTAAACAGTTATACAATTTCCCGTAAAATGAGCCAAAAAGAGTTGCCATAGCCCGAGGATCGTAAGTGGGGCTTCCATCTGGCTGTATTAGTAAGTCAGGCATCGTGGAAGGGGACTGAGCTTTGAGACGATTGACTAACATACGATGGGGCTTATTGGAAAATTCATAGAATTTCTGCTTGACCCAAAGGAGGGATTGAGCAGTCCTACTGGAGTCAAGAGCTTTAACCTGATCCCGTAGAGAAATTACCCTCTGGAGCCCAGGAATAGATGGCTTAGCCAATAACCGACCTTCCGCCCAAGATAGCTGTTGTATGAGGGAAGCCCTAGCACTCGCCGAGGACTTTTTTAAACGAGAACCCATAGAAATACAGAGCCCTCGAAAAACCGCCTTGTGAGCCTCCCATAGAGTTGAGGAGGAGTTTACGGAACCAACATTATGGGTGAAATAAGTATCAAGTCCCTGCGATAATTCATCTCTAAGATGGTCTGTGGAAAGAAAGGTCTCATTAAGGCGCCAATGACAAGGTTTGGATATAAGAGGGGGGAAAAAAAGGTTTAAAGTCAAAGAGGCATGGTCGGACCAAGTAATGGGATTAATATCAGAAGATACCAGAAGTGGAAGCAATGGAGCAGAAACGAAAAAATGGTCTAGGCGAGAATAACTACGGTGAGGGGATGACTCTGACTTTAAATAATAATGGTTCTGACTTTAAAGAATATGTTATCCCAGCATTTCATATTTCTGGTATGTGTCTGTTGTACAGTGTACTTGTGTTATAAATATTCTGTTCTCCTAGTATTGTTTACTTTGTGTGAAATATCTGGTGTTCCTGTCAACCCCCCCTGCTTTCCTATTTCTAACTGACCATACTAGGCATGAGAGCATATCCACCCCAGAGTGCTTAGTTTTATGGCTGTGTTGTGATCACAGTCTGCCTGTCCCCCAATGATCATACATGTGCTGACCACTCCCCACTCCCACACAGCCAATCTGCTTGGGATGCACAGTGTACTGCTGTATCTCCACCCCTAGTTCTCTAAAACCCTTATGCAGCTGAGAACAGAGGTTATGTGATCATTAAAAAAACAAAAAAAAGAAAAAGAAAAAAACAAGCTGTTTATAGTTTTTACATTTTAAAACAAATGGGTTGCTTAACAAGTATTTGTGCATGCATACGTTAATTTTATAATTAGTTTGTACTGCTAGTACATCATTTTAGCATGCAAACCCACCCCTTGTCCTCATGACTCCCACTTAACCACTTGCCCTCCTGACGATTTACCCCCCTTCCTGACCAGGCCATTTTTTGCGTTACGGCACTGCGTTACTTTAACTTTGACAATTGCGCGGTCATACAACACTGCACCCAAATGAAATTGAGGTCCTTTTTTCCCACAAATTGAGTTTTCTTTCGGTGGTATTTGATCGCCTGTGCATTTTTTATTTTTTGAGCTTTAAAAATAAAAGTCCGGTAATTTTGAGAAAAAAACAATATTTTTGACTTTTTGCTATTAAAAATGTCCAGTAAAAAGATTTCAAAAATCTAATTTCGTCATAAATTTACATTAAAATGTATGGCCTACATGTTTTTGCTAAACAAAAATCCCAATACGAGTAAATGAATTGGTTTATGTGAAAGTTACAGCATTCACAAATGGCAGTATAGATAATGGAAATTATTATTTTTTTTACTAGTAATGGCGGCGATCAGCAACTTATTGAGAGACTGTGGCTGTCAGGGCCTGGACTTGAACCTGGGACTTCTACTGTGTCAGGCAGTAACTCTACTCACTGAGCTACCTAGGATGCTGGACAACACTTTGCCTCATCTATTGGATAATCCTGCCTTGTGCCTTGTTTGCTCTTGAACCTTGAACTCCTTGCTCCTCCCATGAACTTCCTATATAAGCCATGTCCTTGGACTTCCTCCTTGCCAGATTATTGTGCCTTTCCAGCCAATATCCTTCTACTGTTCCTGCTGCTGTCTACACCTCCGCTACTGACCTTTGGCTTGTTCCTTACCACGATTGATCTGCTACCATTTGTGACCGACCCTTGGCTTGTGACCGACTCTGCTTTCATCTGATCCCTAACCTGTTGATCCGCTATTGGTTCCCAGTCTGCTCATTCCCTGGTGGGGTGATCCTGAGATCTGCGACCTGGTATTAACACGCAGCCCAATCCATCTCCAACATTAGGAGCTCTGGTGAATACCGGTTAATACTTAGACCCCGCACCTCAGGTGAGCCTGCGTCATTCCCAGGGGGATCCGCTGGTGTACCTATCCTGCTGGTTCCAGGTAAGCCTTTTACTGCTATAGCAACTGGTCTCTGAACCTGACCTTACACCGTGACAGAATAATCTGGCCCACACATGGAGGCCGCCATAGCAAATGCCATGGCTCCTGTCAGGCAGCAAATTTCAGAGCTACAAGAGTTTGGTGTTACCTACCAAAAGAAATTTGCTGAACTGCAAAGTGTAGTAGAGGGGCAACAGGAAGAGATCCATGCTCTGCAGACACGATTGCTGGACATGTGCTCCCGCGATGTTGCTAATACACGCATGCCTCTGCCACTCAAGTTCAATGGAGACCGCCGCCACTACAGGGGTTTCCTTAACCAATGCCGCATTTATTTCCAGATGCAACCTGCTGCATTTCATACTGAGAGGCAGAAGGTATTGTTTGTTATAAACCTCCTGACTGAGGAAGCCCTAGCTTGGGCCTCTCCCTATATAGAGCAAAACAATGCAATGTTAAACAGTTTTGCGACTTTTGTGACTGCAATGAACCAGGTCTTTGATGATCCCAACCGCTGCGCTACCGCTGAAGCAAAGCTGCATAGTTTGAGGCAGGGTAGACGCCCTGTTGCGGAGTATACAACTGAATTTCGCCGCTGGATCTCAGACACCACCTGGAACCCAGCAGCGCAAAAGAGTCAGTTCCGGCAGGGGCTCTCTGAACAGGTGAAGGATGAGCTCGCCAGAGTAGAGACTCCTAACGATCTTGAGGAGTTCATCCAATTATGCATTCGGATTGACCAGAGACTGACAGAAAGGAGAGATTGGGAAGTAATGGTGGCATGCGTTTTTCTGCTAATCAGTTCAGTCAGAAGGATTTAAACATTTCTTCAGATTATAACACACCTGAACCTATGCAAGTAGATACTGTAAAAAGATCAATTTCTACTCAAGAGAAGGAGAGAAGACGTTTGGAGAATTTATGTTTATACTGTGGGGACTCTGGGCATTACGCAGTCAATTGTCCTAATAAAGTCAAAAGAACAATTGCTGTGACTGATGTTATCCTGCCTGAACGCATAAATTCAATTACCCAGTCTATCTCCCCATTGATCGATGAAGAAATGAAAGTTGGTCCTAAACAGTCTCATTTTGTTGTCCCTATCAAACTTTTTACTGAGGGCCATGAAATTCCTTGTTCTGCTATGCTGGACTCTGGGGCTGGGGGAAACTTTATGGATAGAGATGAGCGAATTATTCAAAAATTCGATTCGGCTGATTCGGCGAATTCGCGGAATAAATTTGAGTCGAATATATTCGCTGCGAATTTAACTTATAAAAAGGGTGTTTCTAGGCTTCAGAGAGCCTTTATATTAGTGCAGAACACTGTACCTTTAATTTAAATGCCCTTGGAGTCTGCTGGGGAAGAGAAATAATACTGTCAGTCAGTATGACATGCAGATGAGTGCCGTCGATCTTAGAATCACCGCACACTTCACTCATTTGGGCAGTCACGGGGCCAAAACCAGAGTGTGGAGCCACAGTGTGGCGGTGGAGGCAGCAGCAATGGGAGGCCATACAGCACCCTATGGAAAAAATGGAACCCACCAGCAGTGTGAGGAGACCTGAAAGTGGCACATGGCAGAGTGTGGCGATGGAGACAGCAGCAATGGGAGGCCGTACAGGGACCCATGACACACTCTGGACCTGGCAGCAGCATGAGGAGGCGGTACAGGGGCCCATGACAGATTACGGGCCTGGCAGCAGCATGAGGAGTCGGTACGGGGGCCCATGGCAGATTACGGGCCTGGCAGCAGCAATGGGAGGCCATACAGCACCCTATGACAAAATAGAACCCACCAGCAGTGTGAGGAGACCTGAAAGTGGCACATGGCAGAGTGTGGCGATGGAGACAGCAGCAATGGGAGGCCGTACAGGGACCCATGACACACTCTGGACCTGGCAGCAGCATGAGGAGTCGGTACAGGGGCCCATGGCAGATTATGGGCCTGGCAGCAGCAATGGGAGGCCCGTAATCTGCCAGCACCCTATGACAAAATGGAACCCACCAGCAGTGTGAGGAGACCTGAAAGTGGCACATGGCAGAGTGTGGCGATGGAGACAGCAGCAATGGGAGGCCGTACAGGGACCCATGACACACTCTGGACCTGGCAGCAGCATGAGGAGGCGGTACAGGGGCCCATGACAGATTACGGGCCTGGCAGCAGCATGAGGAGTCGGTACGGGGGCCCATGGCAGATTACGGGCCTGGCAGCAGCAATGGGAGGCCCGTAATCTGCCAGCACCCTATGACAAAATGGAACCCACCAGCAGTGTGAGGAGACCTGAAAGTGGCACATGTTTGGGGCATGATTCATGGCGGATTTAGTCAGTTGTGTCAGGAACTGGTGGTTTGAAATCCAGACTAATCCACGCCTGATTCATTTTCACAAACGTGAGTCTCTCCACACTTTGGGTGGACAGTCGTGTCCTCCGCAGAGTTACAATACCTCCTGCCGCACTAAACACGCGCTCCGATGCCACGCTACTGGCCGGGCATGACAGCCTTTCAAGGGCAAATTCAGCTAGTTGGGGCCAAAGGTCAAGTTTCGTTGCCCAGTAGTCAAGGGGATTGTCTACCTCGGTTGGCAGGGTGCTGTCCAAGTAGGCCCAAGCCTGTTTGAGGTCCTGCTCCAGGTCCACCTGATGCTGCTGCTGCTGCGGCTGGTTAGTAGATTCCTCACTGCGCTGGTGAAGAAAGCTACTCATCATCGACTGCAGACTGAGGCAGCCACTGCTGGTGGAGCTGCCACTGCTCCTACCACCCCACCCCTCCCCTGCTGCCATGGCAGCGGAACGCGAGCGCACAGGGCCCACAGTGTCTGAGGATGGACGTTGGCGCAGAAAGGCAGAGACCAGCTGACTATATAGGTGGTTTTTATAGTACTTTATTTTGGCCTCCCTCTCAGCAGGTGTGAAAAAGGCCACCATTTTTGAACGGTAGCGAGGGTCCAACAAGGTGGACAGCCAAAAGTCATCCCTCTGTCTGATGGTTATTATTCGGCTGTCGCTACGCAAGCAACCGAGCATGCTATGGGCCATTTGTGCCAAGGAATGCGAGGGACTCCCTGCCTCCATCTCCACAGCATACTGCCACGGTGCGTCTGGGTCCTCTGTCTCCTCCTCCTCCTCTACCAGATGCTCCTGCTCCTCCACTCCTGTCCGCTGAGTGGAAAAACCACCCATTTCACTCAATAATTCCTGAGCACCAATGTCCTCCTCTACCTCCTCATCTTCTTCCTGTCCTGCCCCCACAGGGGTCATGTGGCGTTGAGATCTGTGCGCCACGTCTACCGCACCCTGACCAGCCATTGTTAACAGCATTTGTTCCAGGACGTGCAACAGAGGAATGACGTCGTTCATCCCATAGTCCTGCCAACTCACGAATAGCGTGGCCTCCTCAAAGGGCCTGAGCAAGCGGCAGGTGTCACGCATGAGCTGCCAATGGCTGACATCTAAGTTACACAGGGGAGTACCTTTATCCGCTTGTAATATCAGGAAATCGGTGATGGCCTTTTGCTGTTCGTAAAGGCGGTCTAACATATGTAGGGTTGAATTCCACCTTGTTGCAACGTCGCAGATCAGGCGATGCTGTGGAATTCCGTTCTGCCGCTGCAGCTCAAGGAGGGTGTGCTTTGCGGTGTAGGAATGGCTGAAATGCATGCAAAGTTTACGTGACATTTTAAGGATGTCTTGCAGTGGGATGGTGGATTTTAGGAACCGCTTGACAACCAGATTGAACACGTGAGCCATGCATGGCGCATGGCACAACCTTCCTTGACGCAGAGCAGACACAATGTTCTTTCCGTTGTCGGTCAACATGGTTCCGATTTTCAGTTTGCGCGGAGACAGCCATCTGTCGATTTCTCTGTTCATTACACTCAGAAGTTCCTCCCCTGTGTGACTACGTTCGCCAAGGCATACCAGGTGCAGCACAGCGTGACACCGTTGCGCCCTGCACATGTGATATGCCGGTCGGGTAATGGGACTTGGCACGGGGGTGGCGGCTGAGGACACGGCGGAAGAAGAGGTGGTAGAGGCGGACATCTTTGCTGGACCAAGGACGTGCAAACGTGGAGGCAAAAGCGGCGTGACCTGTCCAAGTTGCTGGTGCGGCTGTGCCGGCACCACGTTCACCCAGTGGGCCGTAAATGACATGTACTGTCCCTGACCGTAGTTACAGCTCCACACGTCGGCGCTGCCGTGCACTTTGGCAGAGACCGACATGCTCAAAGACTGGCCCACCATCTCTTCTACATGTGAATGCAGGGCTGGCACTGCCTTTTTGGCGAAGAAATGCCGGCTTGGCACTCTCCACCGCGGCGCGGCACAAGCCATCATTTCTCGGAAAGGTGCTGAGTCCACCACTTGGAAAGGGAGGGACTGCAGCACCAGCAACTTGGACAGGAGGACGTTCAGCTTCTGCACCGTCGGGTGCGTGCTCGCAAACTGTTGTCTCTTGGAAACGGATTCCAAGAAAGACTGCTGACGGAATCCGTGAAGAGGAGTAGCAGGAGAAGGAGCATCTGAACGAGCGGAAGATGCCAACGAGCGACAACTCCCCTCAGCAGAGGTGTTGGAGCTTTGACTGGCTGATAGAGGGCGATTGACGTCGGGTGACGGAGCAAGTAACGGAGCGGGTGATGGGGCTGGGGCAGGCAGAACCGCCGTATCTTTATCACGGTTTTCCCAGGCCACCGAATGGCGACGCTGCATATGCTGACGCAACGCTGTAGTCCCAACATGGGCCCCCTGGCCACGCTTGACTTTCTGGCCACATAGTCGACATACGGCTACGTTTACTTCCTCGGGCGGCTTGACGAAAAATTGCCAAACCGCCGAGTAGGAAACTTTGCCCCCGCTACTCCTCACTGGCTGACTGCTACTTCCTCCGTGCACACCGGCACCACTACTGGCCGTGGTGGTAGGCTGCAGTGGAGCTGGTGCTCTACTCCGTGGCCGTTTGCCTCCACTGACACTGCTGCGACCCTGCTGCCTCCTGGGCAACCCACCGACTGTTTTGCTCGCTGCCAAGCTGGCACCCTCTTCTCCTGATGATGCGGAAGCAATAGCCTGATGACTACGAGGCTGCCAAGTGCGATCAGCCTCATCATCATCAATTAGGGTCTCCGCCTCACTACTAGCCCCCTCAGCTGCGTGTGGGTCAGGAGACAGACCTGTCTCTAGACCGGCTACCGAGCCACTCTCCTCGCCACTACTTCTTCGCCTGGCTGCTGAAGAGGCGGATGTCTCCCCCCGTTCTTGATCGCCCTGTGAGGCTGAGCCCACAGCATGCGATACTTCGCTTGGTGAGGGAACACCAAAGGACAGGGGCAGGTAGAGGACACGTGATTTCAGTGGGCTTGCTCCCGGGCCATGCCAACTAACGGTTGTGTCTGACGTACCCACCGACCATTGGCTGTAGGTGTCAGAGGTGACCTGGGAAGAGGAAGACGACCGAGCCAACCAATCGATGACGGCAGGGTTGTCGGTGGAGACACGACCGCTGGATGACACCGGGAGCACTGGCCTCTGGCTGCGACTAGTGCTGCCTCGACCCCTTCCTCTGCTGCCACGTCTGCTCGCTCCTGAAACATTGCCTCCTCTGCCACTCCTCTGCGTGTTGTCTGACATACTCTTTAATTCAACGATTCTGTGTCCCTCAGTAACGATTCTGTGTCTGTCCCTGAGTAACGATTCTGTGTCCCTGAGTAACGATTCTGTGTCCCTAAAGTCTCTCTGGCCCTAACTCTGTCCCTAATACAGACAGGTCTGTCTCTCTTGAATGACCGGAGGCTAATGGAGAATTGTAAGATGGCCGCAATTTATAGCTCCACCATTACACAGTGCTGGCTGGCTGGCTGCTGATTGGCTAATGCGATCACATGTCATGAATGAATGCATTATGGGTCAGCGCGCCTTGTCTGCGCGCTTTCCCAGAGATCCCCGCTCCGTCGCCACACATGTCGCTGCCATTTTTGGGAAAATTCGATTCGTGCATCCGAAGTTTGCTAATTTTCGGATTCGGCGTGAATCGAATTTTTCCTGATCTTCGAAACTAATTCCACTTCGCCATGTTCGATTCGCTCATCTCTATTTATGGATATAGAGTTTGCCCACAATAATAATATTCTCAGGAGAAACAAATCTGCCCCTATTGATATGGAGACAGTTGATGGTTCACCTTTATCATCAGGACCAGTTACTCATGAAACAGTTCCTCTAGTACTCCAATTTCAGGCTGACCATTTTGAGACCATCAGCTTTCAGCTGATTACATCACCTAAATTTCCTGTCATCCTGGGCATCCCTTGGTTTACTACCCATAATCCCTTCATCAACTGGGGAGCACGGACCATAAATTTTACATCCCCCCCCCCCATTGTGAGGAACATTGTAGGAAACCATGTGCTACAAGTTGTCTACCAATCAGGAAATCACAGGCTGATATGGTAACTACACAGTCATATGACAACCTGCCTCCACAATACCATGAGTTTTGAGACGTCTGTGATAAGAAAAATGTGGATCAACTACCTCCTCATCGTCCATATGATTGTCCCATTGAACTGCTTCCAGGAGCAGAAATACCATTCAGCCGCATTCTCAATTTATCAGAACCTGAGTTAAAGGTGCTAAGGGAGTGGCTTGATGAGAATTTGGAGAAGGGCTTTATCAGACCCTCAACATCTCCTGCAGGAGCAGCCCTGTTCTTTGTTGAGAAAAAGGACTCCACCTTGCGTCCATGCATTGATTTTAGGGGCTTGAATAAAATCACTGTTAAAAACCGTTACCCACTCCCTTTAATCGCAGAGATGTTGGAAAGACTCCGCTCTGCCAAAGTCTTCACAAAACTTGACTTACGGGGGGCATATAACCTGGTACGCATGCGTCAAGGCGACGAATGGAAGACTGCCTTTAGAACCAGATATGGACACTTTGAGTCCCTAGTTATGCCTTTTGGCCTATGTAATGCTCCCGCGACTTTTCAGCACTTCATAAATGATGTGTTTCGAGATTTGTTGGACCAGTTTGTTATTGCTTATCTGGACGATATCCTCATCTTTTCGGACAACCTGGTGGAGCATCGCAAGCATGTCTGCACTGTATTCAAAAGGTTAAGGATGAACCGACTTTACATCAAACTGGAGAAGTGTGAGTTTGAACGAGCCCAGATCCAGTTCTTGGGATATATCGTTTCTTCAGAAGGAGTGAGCATGGATCCTGAAAAGATCAAGGCAGTGGTGGATTGGACTGCCCCTGGAAACGTTAAGGAAATACAACGATTTATTGGATTTGCAAACTTTTATAGGAAATTCATAAGAAACTTCTCTAAGGTAATAGCACCAATTACACAGCTGACAAAGAAAGGAGTGCCCTTTGCATGGTCATCTGAGGCACAAACTGCTTTTAGTACGCTAAAGACTCTCTTCACATCTGCACCAATATTGGTACATCCTGATCCTGAGCTACCTTTTATTGTGGAAGTGGATGCCTCAGACTCCGCCGTGGGAGCTATCATTTCTCAGCGACGAGGAGAAAAAATGCAGCTTCATCCCTGTGCTTATTTTTCTCGTTTGATGTCATCTGCTGAAAGGAATTATGACATTGGGAATAAGGAGTTGCTGGCAATTAGGGAAGCCTTTTCCGAATAGAGGCATCTGTTGGAAGGGGCTAAGCATCCTGTGACTGTCTTCACGGATCATAAAAATCTAGAATTCATCCGTTCTGCCAAGAGATTGTCTTCTAGACAAGCACGTTGGTCACTGTTCTTTTCCAGGTTCAATTTTATTATCTCATATCGACCTGGGTCAAGAAACGGTAAGGCTGATGCCTTATCACGAATGTCGTCTGGGCCTCTCCAGGAGAACACTTCTGAATGCACAATCCTGCCTCAAAAGAACTTTCTAGGGGCCACAAGTCCTAAGGCATTCTTGAATCTTCTTAAAGAGGGGTATGAGAATGACCCACTTCTCAATCATCCACCTACGGACATTAACCTGACTTATAAGAATGGCTTTTGGATTCAAGGACATCATCTTTATGTACCTGAATCTGTTCGGGTGGAAGCTCTCAAGTTGGTTCATGATTCCAAACTTGCTGGGCATTTTGGAATCGCTAAGACTGAAGAACTATTATCACGTTCCTTTTGGTGGCCGGGGTACAAGAAAGATGTCAAACGCTATGTGACCTCATGCTTGACCTGTGCACGCAATAAGATTCCCCGAGCCTCCCCTTTGGGGTTGCTTCAGCCACTTCCCTGTTCCATCAAGACCATGGGGGTCTATTTCTATGGATTTTGTGGTGGATTTACCTCCCTCAAAAGGAATGACCACCATTTTGGTAGTGGTTGACCGTCTCACTAAAATGGCCCATTTTGTTCCAGTTAAGGGGGTGCCCACTGCTGAACAGACTGCTGAACTGATGGTTCAAGAAATCTTTAAACTGCATGGAATCCCTGATGATGTGGTGTCTGACAGAGGTGTGCAGTTTACTTCGAAATTCTGGAGAAGTTTTTGCTCAGCCTTAGGTGTTACAATTAATCTGTCCTCTGCTTTTCATCCCCAGTCTAATGGTCAGACTGAGAGAACTAATCAAACAATGGAACAGTATCTTCGATGCTTTGTCACTTATCTTTAGGATGACTGGGTGGACTGTCTTCCCACTGCAGAGTTTGCATACAACAATTCTAAACATAGTTCCACCTCTCAAAGTTCTTTTTACTTAAACGCCGGTTACCATCCAGTTTTTATTCCTGATCTCCCTATTACAACTCCAATCCCTGCTGTTACCAATAGACTAACTACATTGCAGGAGATTCAAGAGAAATTGATTGAGACTTTGAGGGAAGCTCAGGAGTATTACAGAAAGGCACCGGAGAACACTTCCTACATTTCATGTGGGTGAAAAAGTTTGGTTATCAACAAAGAATTTGAAGGTCCAGGTGCCATCTGCTAAGTTGGGTCAAAAGTTTGTGGGTCCTTTTCAGATTTCTGCCCAAATCAACCCAGTCACCTTTCGCTTACAGCTTCCGGATAGTATGAGGATTCACCCTGTTTTTCATATATCACTACTCAAACAGTTTCAGGAAAATCCTTTCCCTGGAAGAATTTTTCCACCTCCTCCACCTGTTGAGGTACAGGGTGAAGAAGAATTTGTGGTGGAGAAAATCCTTGATTCCAGGATCTTTAGGAATAAGTTACAGTATCTGGTTCAATGGGAAGGATATGGACCAGAAGAAAATTCTTGGGAGCCTGAGGAGAATGTTCATGCTCCTAGACTAACAAGAGAATTCCACCAGAGGTTTCCACACAAGCCTAGTCCTAAGACGTCCAGAGGACATCCTGGGAGGAGGGGAGTACTGTCAGGGCCTGGACTTGAACCTGGGACTTCTACTGTGTCAGGCAGTAACTCTACTCACTGAGCTACCTAGGATGCTGGACAACACTTTGCCTCATCTATTGGATAATCCTGCCTTGTGCCTTGTTTGCTCTTGAACCTTGAACTCCTTGCTCCTCCCATGAACTTCCTATATAAGCCATGTCCTTGGACTTCCTCCTTGCCAGATTATTGTGCCTTTCCAGCCAATATCCTGCTACTGTTCCTGCTGCTTTCTACACCTCCGCTACTGACCTTTGGCTTGTTCCTGACCACGATTGATCTGCTACCATTTGTGACCGACCCTTGGCTTGTGACCGACTCTGCTTTCGTCTGATCCCTAACCTGTTGACCCGCTATTGGTTCCCAGTCTGCTCATTCCCTGGTGGGGTGATCCTGAGATCTGCGACCTGGTATTAACACGCAGCCCAATCCATCTCCACCATTAGGAGCTCTGGTGAATACCGGTTAATACTTAGACCCCGCACCTCAGGTGAGCCTGCGTCATTCCCAGGGGGATCCGCTGGTGTACCTATCCTGCTGGTTCCATGGTAAGCCTTTTACTGCTATAGCAACTGGTCTCTGAACCTGACCTTACACGGTGACAGTGGCGGACATTCTGACACTGGGAGGAACTGACTTGGTGTGACTAACAATCCCAGTGATACCAATACAGGGATTAGTGCTAAAAAAAAAAGCCAGAAACTGTACTAATGGCACTGGGCAGGAAGGGGTTAATATGAGGGGCGATCAAAGGGTTAACTGTGTGCATGGAGTTTTTTACTGGGGGGGCGGTGTTACTGTAATCACACTGCTCTGGATGGCTGTGTGTCCGAGCTGACAGGGAGGAGGACTGTTAGTAAACAAAACAGTCCTCCTCCCCGTTGGAGATGCTGTGTAATCACCGGGAGCCGGCAGGTAATCACCAGTGATTGACAGCCATGGCTGCAAATGGCAGCGCGGGCAAGGAGGGCGTGCGGCCCATGCACGCCCCCTACCCGGAAATGTAAAATCACGTATATATGCGTGACTTTGCGCACCTATTCCTCCCTGTAGCAGTATATCTGCTATATGGCGGCGGGAAAGCGGTTATAGGATAATTTCACCTTTTGGACAAATAATAAATGCACATTTTTTGCAGGTAAAAAATGTGCATTTATTATTTTTGTCCAAAGGAGCCTGGAAAGCATTGCACCAGCGATCAGTAGATCGCTGATACCATGCAGGTCTCCTGCAGACCTGTCAGAATATCTCCTTGCTGTACAGGGATGTATGGTCAAGCAGATATTCTGACAGGAAGCTTCAATTAACTAGTTCAGTGAATTAGTTCATTGAAACCTACAAGCCTACAGCTGCTAAGGTTGTCAGGACTTGCAGTTCATTCATTCACGGAGCTCCGCTGTTTTGAAATTTGATAGTACAGGGAAACTTCTCTGTCAGAGGGAGGGGGAGGTGGCGGGCATGGCTGCAGCTATGGGAACATGTTACATGTTCCACCCTAAAAAGGGGTGGAACATGTAATATGTTCCCAAAGGTGAACTTATCCTTTAAGCTAGTTTATTGTGCAGTATACTGTAGTATAATAAACCAAAAGTTTGGTAAAATTGACTTTTCATGCTAAATTTTAATTGTGGGGTTTTCTTAAAAAGACACACAAGGTACATGACACCCAGTTTTTGATGCTAACCTTGCCGGTATTTGTTACCAAATGACACATGAAATAGATATCTTAGGAGAGTCTTACAACAGAAAATAAATCTTATAGCAGCACTTGGTTTCCATCTAGTGGACATTGTTTAGATTACAGTTTATTTAACAATAGCCACACAATGTATTTACAATACTAAACAAATGCATTGACAAGGAACAGAATATCTTGCAAGTTCATATCTTATTTGTTTTTGATGTTCTGAGAAATAGAATAAACAAAACTTTTTATTGGAGTAGCTGAAAAACTGTACACGGTTAAACATTAATCAATGGGTATGGATTAGATGTTTTTTTTATTTTGGTGTAATACTGCAAAGGTTGATAGTGTCCCTCTATTACTGTAGCTAATAGTCAAGATACTTCCCCAGAGATGAATATGTCATATAAAAGTTCTAAAATTAATTTTTAATGCAACTTTGCAGATTTTGTTTTTCTTTCTTCTCTTCCTGGATTTTTTTCTTTTTTGCTCTGTCATTCAGCAATATGAAACAGCTATACCTAATTTTTTCCTGTGAAAATCAGGCCAACTAAGGCTACTCCAGTAGATTTTTCAATATGTCAAAGGTTTTCTAATATTTTATAGGGTAGCTGCAATGGTGAAAGATTTTGTGAGACAAGGGTGTTTCTGTAACAAAATATCTGAACAAATTGTCTCTACGGATAACAACAGGCTGTCTCTGATAGTAAAGTAGCAATCCCCGAAGATACATTTGGAAGGCTGCCTGTGAGCAGAAGCCACTGGCAATCTTTTTTTTTTTTCCCAATGTAAGATTTGCATACGATACTTGCATGCAAAGAGGGATAATTTCTAACCTTGCATAATGTGGCATGCGTAGAGCACCACTGAAGCAAAAAGTGTTTGTGGCCAGCAAACAAAGCTGTTGGGTGTGGTTTACAGGCATTCTTGTATCAGCTTTGATAAGATTGCCACTTGGTATTGGAAGTTTTACCATAAGAAGGAAGTACATACACCTTCCATCCTCCTACTAGTACAAATCCCCTCCCAAGCCCATATCCTCCAGTACAAACCTCCCACCAGTACAGACCTCCTTCTTCCACACTGTACAGACTCCTCCCATCCAGTACAGACCCCCCCCATCCCTCCAGAACAGAGCCCCCTTCAGTACAGACCCCCTTCCTTCCCACCAGCACAAAATTCTCCTCCAGTACAGATGATCCCCCCCCCCCCAGTACAGACACCCACCTTCCTCATCAGTACAGACCAACTCCCCTCCCCACCAGTAGAGATCATCAGTAGAAATTAGAAAGCCTTGTTCATTATTACAATTACTTAGGTATTTGTTTAGCTAGCTCAGAAATGTGTAATACAGAGTTCAGGGGTTTGGAGTGTATAAGACACAGGCCAGTGTACAGAATACAACCAATAAATTACCTCCTCCTACTAGTAAATATCACCTCCCAAGCCCATATTCCCCCATTACAGATTTCCCCTCACAGCTCCAAATCCCCTCCCAGTATAGAATTTCCCCCACAGTCCTAACCCCCCTGAACACAGACCACTTTGCCAGCTCCTTCTTAGTATAGAACCCCCAGTACAGGCCACCCCCACAGCATAAACCCCCCTCCCAGCCATTCCCTAGTACAGATCCCCACTCCCAGTCCCCTCTCAGTACAGACACCCCCAGTTCTATAGGATTGTATAGCAGCATTTAAAATGCTACTCTCACCTCAAATTTTGTATTACTTTCTGCTTATCCCCATAAATGTACCAACATGCTTTTTCTATTAATGTGCTCATTCCATTCCTATTCCATTTCCATGAATGTTCTCCTCCGACGATTTATATGGAAGGGTAAAATTGCCTGCATTCTATTTACATTGTTAATTAAACATAAATCCAAGGGAGGAGTTGGTCTTCATACTCTGAATAATTATTATTATGCAGCCTTATTGGATCAATTGAAAACCTAGTTTGAGAACCCCTCTGATAAATTATGGGTGTCCATAGAAAGTGCAGTAGTCTTTAATTTACTATCCTTGCTATTAGGTAAAACCTTCCCAACCAGTTTTTAAACCCTCCTCCCCTTCAATTCAAGATTCACTTAAGGCATAGGAGGTTTTGTTAAAATGCTCTCCATGTAAAAAAAAAAGAAATGCTGATACAAATGGACATACTCTGCCAGTCTATGAATATTTTATTCCATCATTACGAGTTCAACCCTAGACTCACAGTGCTTTTTGCACTGTAAGAAACCTTTCTATTGATAATGTAGGAGACCATGTTTCCCCTTTCCTACAACTCCGCAATTTTCATCTTAAGTACTCCACACCTAGCTCTACTAAGTCTGTATATTGATACTTTCTTTGCTCAATTGAGAACTGTAGTTTCCCATATCCTGATAGCGGTTTGTCTATCACCATAACTGGAAAGCAACCACAGCTCCTATTATATTGGAAGTGATCCACACAGTTAATATCCATTTGACCTTTGATCCAGTTTAAAATAGAAATGAAAGGCAAAACATTTGTGTATAGATATAAAAAAGTTATAAACCCCTTTTTTCCCTTTCTTATAAGCGATCGCATACCCTCTGTTCTCAGCTGCATAAGGAGCCCAGAGAGCTGCAGGAGGAGAGACAGCTGCACATTGGTCTTCCCAGTGAATGGCTGTGCAGGGGTAGGGGTGGTCAGGGCAAGTGTGATCATTGGAGGAGAGCAGGCCGAGTTCCAGCACAGCTAGAGAAATTACCATGTTGTGCTCCCATGCCTAGTTTGGTCCGTTTTTAATATGAAAGCAGGGTGACTGGCAGGAACATCAGGAATTTCACATAAAGAAAGCAATACAAACAGAACAGGATACTTTTTTATACAAGTACATGGTACAGCAGGCACATATTAGGAATATGAAATGTTGGGTTTACATATTATTTAAAGCTTTTAATGCTAAGTGGTCAATTTGGGATCATATGTTTAATGTTGCAAGAATGTAGAGAAAATTGTGGACTCTCAAATGTTTTTCTGTCAGGGCGTTTCATGACCAACGGTGCTTGTTTAAATTGTTATATTTATTATTTTCTTTATATAAGTTACAGTATTCACTTCTGATATGTTAGTCTGTACAATTAAAATAGGTGTACATATGATGCTACCTAGAAATTGAATATTTTCTACAACCTTTGTATTATTCTTTTTGCACTAAATGGTCTGATGGATAAAGTAATCTGTACTTATGATTTTTTTAAAAATCATTTGAAAATGACCACCATGATGTCCACCATGTAAGACACAACACCTTCATCCTCTCATTTTTACAATGAGAGATTTAACTTTAATTTTTCCTCCAGACTACTTTCAATTGCACTAGTGAAATTACAAACATCCCTAGACCTACTGTATATCTACCCAACAGTCCTTAAGTTGCAACTCTTTCCTCTTACAACACCCACTCCCCCAGAACAAACCTTATCCTTTTTCATACCACCACTTAACATCTCCCTTCCCATTACTAAAAAAAAAAAGAAAAAAAACTAAACAAATGCTCTATTTGTATAGTTTATTATGAAAACATTTTGTACACACTTTGCATTTGTCATACAGTATATGTACACTGAGTTAGAAATAATATAGTACTAAAGTACTAATATAATTTACCTAGTTGGTTTTTTAAATTGTCATTTATTGTTATTTGATTTTTTTCATAGAAGGAGAAAATGGTGAAAAATTAAAATAGAACTGTACAGAAACAAAAGTTAGGAAGGCCTATGGTCATTGGATGTTTACCTGTCCATAGCAACCTTATGCCCTACCTCTGGGCTATGTTGGCTATGACTGTAATGCTGAGTGCTATAAGAAAATTGTCCATGCTCTCACTCAGTTTGGCTAAGTTATGGCAATTCTGCCTTTATAGTGAATAGGATTGTGACCTGTGATGAGAAGTGTCTTGATTAAAACTGTGTTTTATTATTTTTTAAAAGTACAGAAAAGTGTTAGGTTGGACTGAGGTTCTTAGGGGCTTATTTATCAAACTCAAAAGAAATGCACCTATTTTGCTTCACCAAAATATAATAATTAGATCATTTTTAGCTCTATTGTTCACACAGGGTATATTTTTCCTGTGTTAAACAAATGATCAAGCTTTTCCATTATCTTAAAGCAGAGCCATGAATTCCTATACTTTACAGTTCGCCTCTGTTTCATCTGCAGTTGCCATGTTGTTGCATGTGATCAGTTATGAAGCCAGCCATTTTATGGCCTAACAGTTTAGTCATCAGCAATAGCAACTGAGGCAGTTAGACTGGGTGTGTTGTGGTTTGGCCACAGCATGGGTGTTTGCGTGGCTTACTCATAATCTAATAGAAGTAAATGAGAGTGTGGCTAAAAAAAATAAACTGTGCATATACCTGCACTGTGGCCCAAACACAGAGCAGCATTGTGAACCTGGCATTACCATTCATGGCATGCCTTAAATGCTATGTTTTGGGAAATAATTTAAACAGTATCAGGGGCCTAAGCAGGTTGAGGGCATGAGGCCTGGTATTGTGTTGGAGGGGGGGGATCGGGTTGTCCTACCCTTTCCTGGCCTGCTGGGATGCATGCTCAGATAAGGGCCTAGTGTGGATTTTGGGGGGACCTCTGAATATTTTTTGTTTTGTTTTCGGCGTGAGCTTCCCCTCAAAATCCATACCAGACCAGAAGGGCCATGCACGCGTCTGTTTTTTATTTTTTAATGTTGGCTCTTTTATTTAAATTCAGCTGTTCATGGGAAATCCACTTAATTTTGTGGCTGTGTTTTTTTGTTTTTTGTTTTTTTTTAAAGACCTTAGGTTAAATAGGTTCATCCCAATGCTAAAGTCCCCATTTAAAGATTTATATATTGCTATCATATCTCCTCTTGTGGGTCTCTTCTCCAGGGAGAATTAGTTTAATGTTTAAAGTCTTTCATTATAACTGAGGTTATCCAGTCCCTTTATTAACTTGTTTGCCCTTTTCTGCACTCCCTCCAGTTTCAGCACATCCTTCTTGAGGACTGGTCACCAAAAAAACTGGACAGCATACTCAACATGTGGCTGAACCAGATTTTTGTAAAGTGGTAGAATTATAGTTTTATATCTTGAGCAAATACCCTATTTAATACATGCTATTAATCTGCTAGCCTTGCTTGCTGCAGCTTAACATTGCATACCATTGCTGAGTCTGTGATATACCGGGCTCCCAGATTCTTTTCCATCCTTGATTCCTCCAGAGGTTCTTTCCCTTGCAAGTAACTTACATATTTCTGATTCCCAAATGAATTACTTTACATTTTTAATAGTAAACTTCATCTGTCATATAGCTGCCCACCTCTCTATTTTAACTAGCTCCTCTTGTAACGTTGCTATACACTGCTATGTGTTTTTGCCCTGTTTAGCTTTGTGTCATAACCAAATACTAAGATTGAACTATTTATTTCATCCGCTATATCGTTTATGAACCAGTTAAACAGAATTGGTTCGAGGACAGAGCCCTGGTGTACCCCGCTCACAACCCTGGACCATTCAGAAAATATGCCATTATTCACCACCCTCTGGACACACAACCAGTGATCTCATCAATGCCAAATGCCTGTACTGTTGGCAATATTGTGTATCTCGGTCTTTTTCTCAATATTACTACCATGTTTGCTTTTCACCAATCAGCTGGTACTATTACAGTCAGTAAGCTGTCCTTAAGAATTAGGAATAGTGATTTGGCTATACAATGGCTAAGTTCTTTGAGAATTCTCAGGTGTAACCCACCCAATCCTGGTGCTTTATTCACATTATATTTTCTTTGTCTATTTTTAAATCTAGTGTCTGTCAGTCACAAGAGTGCATTCAATATAATATTACTGAAGTTACTGCTTTGTTTATTATACCCCTACTTTTCATTTGCATAAACTGAGAAGTATTTAAAGCGGAACTTCACTCTCTCATTCAACGTGGACTATTTTTAATCCTTATGTTGCTAGCATCAGTAAATGGATAGGAAATTATATCATTTACTTATATTAAACTTTTTTTATACATGTCTTCAGTTACTTCCTGGTTTCCATGCCTAAGCATGATGGGCAGATGGACAGTGAATTAAATTGCATTGTTGGTTTGTGGTACTCAGATGCAGTGCAGTTCCACTTTAATACAGTGGCCTTCTTCCTGTCACTTATGATTGACTTCCCCTGGTCATCTTGTTCTGACCTCTCTTTTTTACGAATAAGATATTTGAAAAAATGTGGGGATTTTTTTTTTTACTCTCCCCAGCAATGTGTTTCTGGTAATCTTTTTTAACTGTCCCAATGACACTAATGCATTTCTTTTTGCACTCTTAGTAGTTTTGGAATGCCAATGCTGACCCTTCAGCTATATTTTTTTCTTGTTAATAATCCTTTTGACCTTTGACTGTTAAATTTAATTATTATTTTGTACATGAATAAGAATTTATAAATTGGTTCACTGGGGACTTTTTTTGACAATATAAATTTATAGTGTTTGGACTTTCTTTGCACGATATATGAAATTTGATATGAGTTAAGCGCATTCCGATTTTGTGTTTTTTAAATATGAACATAAGCCTATTCTGGTTTTCTGGTGCTAGGAATCCGGTTATCTTACATTATCCCATATCCAAAGAGAAACCAGTATTTACAGTATTAAAAGCAGACAAATACTCACAAAGTCAGAAGATATCTGAGCACATATCGGAACAGACTCTGAAATCCCAATGTCGGCATGTATGTGATGTCAACGAATAGGCCCCGCTCAACATGTTTTGCAACCAATCAGCATTGTCAGGGGTATGGGGCATGGCTAGCAATGTCAGTGACAGATCTTATATACCAGGGAAGTGTATATTTTTAAGATTGAGGTCAAATAAAAATTATGCACAAAATACACAATCCTTCCTAACAGAATATAAACATAAAAAAATATAGAAGCTTTATTAAAATCAACTTTGAAATACAGGACAAAAAAATAATTATTCTATATACATTATATTACCATAAGTATTGGGACGCCAGCCTTTACACACACATGAACTTTAATGGCATCCCAGTCTTAGTCCGTAGGGTTCAGTATTGAGTTGGTCCACCCTTTGCAGCTCAAACAGGTTCAATTCTTCTGGGAAGGCTGTCCACAAGGTTTAGGAGTATGTCTATGGGAATGTTTGTTCATTCTTCCAGAAGTGCATTTGTGAGGTGAGACACTGATGTGGGACGAGAAGGACTGGCTCGCAGTCTCCGCTCTAATTCATCCCAAAGGAGTTCTATTGGGTTGAGGTCAAGTTCCTCCACCCCATTTTTGCTCATCCATGTCTTTACAGATCTTGCTTTGTGCACTGGTGCACAGTCATGTTGGAACAGGAAGGGGGCATTCCCAAACTGTTCCCACAAAGTTGTGAGCATGAAATTGGCCAAAAATGTCTTGGTATGCTGACGCCTTAAGAGTTCCCTTCACTGGAACTAGGGGTCTAAGCCCAACCCCTGAAAAACAACTCCAAACCATAATCCCCCTCCCCCAAACTTTACATTTGGCACAATGCATACAGGCAAGTACCGTTCTCCTGGCAGCCGCCAAACCCAGACACATGCATTGGATTGCAAGACAGAGATGTGTGATTCATCACTCCAGAGAAAACGTTTCCCCTGCTCTACACTCTGTTCCAAATTATTATGCAAATTCTATTTAAGTGTCACAAAGATTAAATATTTTGTTTTTCAGTTTAACTCATGGATGGCATTGTGTCTCAGGGCTCTTTTGATCACTGAAAACAATCTCGGACACCTGTGATAATTAGATTGGCCGGTGAGCACAATTTAAGGAAAAACTACTAAAGGAGGGTGTTCCACATTATTAAGCAGAGCACCATTTTCAAGCAATATGGGGAAGAAAAAGGATCTCTATGTTGCCGAAAAGAGTGAAATAGTTCAATGCCTTGGACGAGGTATGAAAACATTAGATATTTCATGAAAACTTAAGCGTGATCATCGCACTATTAAGAGATTTGTGGCTGATTCAGAGCACAGACAGGTTCATGAAGATAAAGGCACATTGAGGAGGATTTCTGCCAGATCCATGCATCGGATCAAGAGAGCAGCTGCTAAAATACCATTACATAGCAGCAAACAGATATATGAAGCTGCTGCTGCCTCTGGACTCCCACGGACATCAAGGTGTAGAGACCTCCAGAGTCTTGCAACTGTGCATGAACCTTCTATTCGGCCACCACTAACCAATGCTCACAAGCAGAAACGGCTGCATTAGGCAGAAAAATACATGAAGACTAATTTTCAAACAGTCCTGTTCACTGATGAGTGCCATGCAACCCTGAATGGTCCAGATGGATAGAGTAGTGGATGGTTGGTGGACGGCCACCCTGTTCCAACAAGGCTGCGATGTCAGCAAGGCGGTAGTGGAGTCATGTTTTGGGCTGGAATCATGGGAACAGAGCTGCTCGGCCCCTTTAGGCTCCCCGAAGGTGTAAAGATGACCTCTGCAAAGTATGTGGAGTTTATGACTGACCACTTTCTTCCCTGGTACAGAAGGAAGAACTATGCTTTCCATAATAAAATCATCTTCATGCATGACAATGCACCATCTCATGCTGCAAAGAATACCTCTGCATCAATGGCTGCTATGGGGATAAAAGGAGAGAAAGTTATGGTGTGGCTTCCATCCTCCCCTGACCTCAATCCTATTGAGAACCTTTGGAGCATCCTCAAGCAAAAGATCGATGAGGGTGGGAGGAGGTTTACATCCAAACAGCAGCTCTGGGAGGCTATTCTGACATCTTGCAAACAAATTCAAGCAGAAACTGTCCAAAAACTCACAAGTTCAATGGATGCAAGACTTGTGAAGCTGCTATCAAATAAGGGGTCCAATGTTACATAACCTGTTAAAATGTTTAAACAGTTAAAATGTTGTTAAAAGTTTGATTGAAATAGCTTTTGATTTCAGTAAATATGCTGCAAACACAACAAATGACAATGTTCAGCTCTTTACAACCTATAAAGTGTTTTGAAACTTACTGTGCATAATAATTTGGAACAGTGCATTGTAAGTTTTTTATGTTTAAAAAAAATACTGTTATCATTAGGAGGTTTGTTCAATAAAAATTGAATTGTACTCTTAATAGTTAATAACATGAGAATTATGCTGACTGTTATTTACAACAATTATTTAGGTAAATAAGAAAAATATCATTTGCATAATAATTTGGAACATAGTGTAGAGTCCAGTGGCGGTGTGCTTTACACCACTGCATCCGACGCTTTGCATTGCACTTGGTGATGTAAGGCTTAGATGCAGCTGCTTAGCCATGGAAACCCATTCCATGAAGCTCTCTATGCACTGTTATTGTGCTAATCTGAAGGCCACACAAAGTTTGTAGGTCTTTAGCTATTGACGCTGCAGACAGTTGGAGACTTCTGCGCACTGTGCGCTTCACTATCAGCTGACCCCCTTCTGTCATTTTACATGGCCTACCACTTCATGGCTGAGTTGCTGTTGTTCTTAGTTGCTTCCACTTTGTTATAATACCACTAACTGTTAACCATGGAATTTTTAGTAGTAAGGAAATTTCACTGACAAACGTGTTTGTAGAAGAGGTCTGCATGCCTAGGTGCTTGATTTCATACACATGTGGCCATGGAGGTGATTGGAATATCTGAGTCCGATTATTTGGAGGGGTGTCGCAATACTTTTGGCAACCACTGCTCAAAAAAATTAAAGGAATACTTTTTAATCAGAGTATAGCCTCAAGTTAGTTAAACTCCTGGGAGATTGATCTGGTCAATTAAGTAGCAGAGGGGGTTGGTAATCAGTTTCAACTACTTTGGTGTTAATGAAATTAACAACAGGTGCACTTGATGGGCAACAATGAGACAAACCCCAAAACATGAATGGTTTTACAGGTGAAGGCCACTGACATTTTTGTCCCTACTCATCTTTTCTGACTGTTTTTCACTAGTTTTGCATTTGACTAGGGTGAGCATCACTACTGGTAGCATGAGGCGATACCTGGATCCTACAGAGGTTGCACAGGTAGTCCAACTCCTCCAGGATGGAACATCAATACATGCAATTGCCAGAAAGTTTGCTGTGTCTCCCAGCACAGTCTTAAGAGCAGGGATGAGATTCCAGGAAACAGGCAATAACTCTAGGAGAGCTGGACAGGGCCGTAGAAGGTCCTTAACCCATAATCAGGACCAATATCTGCTCCTTTGTGAAGGAGGAACAGGATGAGCACTGCCAGAGCCCTACAAAATGACCTCCAGCAGGCCATTGGTGTGAATGTCTCTGAATAAACAATCAGAAACAGACTTCATGAGGGTGGCCTGAGGGCCCAATGTCCTCTAGTGGGCCATGTGCTCACTGCCCAGCATTATAGATTGGCATTTGTCATTGAACACCAAAATTGGCAGATCCGGCACTGGTGCCCTGAGCTTTTCACAGATGAGAGCAGGTACACCCTCAGCACATGTGACAGACGTGAAAGGGTCTGGAGAAGCTGTGGAAAACATTATGCTGCATGTAACATCATTCAGCATAACCGTTTTGGTGGTGGGTCAGTGATAGTCGGATGTCGCTCCATTTCCTCAAACTTAACCTATCCAAAACCGAGCTCCTGGTCTTCCCCCCACCCCGTACCTCCCCATCCTCTCCATCACTACTAACAACGCCACCATCTCTCCCACCCCACACGCCAAAGTCCTGGGTGTCACCCTGGACTCCCACCTCTCCTTCCTACCCCACATTCAACTGCTATCTAGATCTTGCAGGCTCCACCTCCGCAACATCTCCAAGATACGCACATTCCTCACCCCAGACACCACCAAACAACTCGTGCACTCCGTCATCATCTCACGCCTGGACTATTGCAACTCCGTTCTCACTGGCCTACCCAAACGAACGCTATCCCCACTCTAGTAGATCCTAAACTCAGCGGCCAGACTCATCCACCTCACCAAGCGCTCCACATCTGCCTCCCGCCTCTGCCAATCCCTTCATTGGCTCCCGATTGCCCAACGCATCAAGTTCAAGCTGCTAACCCTGACCTACAAGGCCATTCACAATGCCGCCCCAAACTACATAACTGACCTGATACCCAGATATTACCCTACCCGTGCCCTCCGCTCCTCACAGGACCTCCTGCTCTCTAGCTCCCTGGTCTCCTCCTCCCACGCCCGATTGCAGAACTTCTCTAGGACGTCCCCCATCCTGTGGAACTCCCTACCCCAATCCATCAGAATGTCACCTACCCTCCTCACCTTCAGGCGCACCCTGAAAACCCTCCTCTTCAGGGAAGCCTACCCCAACCTCACCTGACACCCGACCTCACCTAACAACTAACCTCCTCCACTCCACCCACCACTCCATCCCCCACAGCCATCTCCTCCTGTGCCACCTTCCCCTCCCTCCTAGATTGTAAGCTCAAAAGAGCAGGGCCCTCGAACCCCTCGTGTAGTGTATTGTTACTGTCTTGTCTCATGTTATGTCCCCCTTGCTACTCTACAGCGCTGAGCATACCCTTTGGCGCTATATAAATACTGTATAATAATAATAATAGTCTGGGAAGGCATATCCATGTAGGGACGCACAGACCTCTACAGGCTAGACAATGGCGCCCTGACTGCCATTAGTATTGGGATGAAATCCTTGGACCCATTTTCAGACCCTAGGCTGGTGCAGTGGGTCCTGAGTTCCTCCTGGTGCAGGACAATGCCCGGCCTCATGTGGTGAAAGTATGCAGGTAATTCCAGGAGGATGAAGGAATAGATACCACAGAATGGCCTCCATGCTCACCTGACCTAAATCCAATAGAACATCTCTGGGATATCATGTTTCGGTCCATCCAACACCTCCAGGTTGCACCTCAGACTGTCCAGGAGCTCAGTGATGCCCTGAGCCAGATCAGGGAGGAAATACCCCAGGACACCATTCGTTGTCTGATTGAGAGCATGCCCCAATGTTGTCAGGCATGCATACAAGCACATTGGGGCCATACAAACTACAGAGTACCATTTTGAGCTGCTGCAATGAAATTTCAGCAAAATGGACTAGTCTGCTGCATTATTTTTTCACTTTGATTTTCGGGGTGTCTTTGAATTCAGTCCTCTGTAGGTTGATCATTTTCATTTCCATCAAACGATGGGGCATCCTTACATTCCTAACACATTACCAAGTCCATATCAGTATAGATATATTTTTTTGAGCAGTGTATATATATATATATATATAGGTACCCAATTACTTAGCTATTATTAGTAAAACAGTGGAGATCCCATTGTTTATTAAGTTCATGGGGATAATACATTTTTAGCTAATATATCCAACGGGTTACAGCCCTTGATATTCTGCAGATTTTATTATCCCCCCTCCAATAAGGATTATACTTTTCTATGGCTATGAGAGTAAGAGAGGAAAGGTCCTTGTTATGATACAGACAGTAGTTGTTAGACAAACTATGTCCTTTAAATTTCCTTGTTATATTGGCAATATGTTCATTCATTCTAACTTATAGCGCTCGTGAGGTCCTCCCAACATATTGGAAGCCACACAGGCACCCCAATAAATAAACAACATGAAATAAAATCCTGAATCTTGTATTTTTACTGTGTAGTCTGGGAACTAAAGTCTTTAGTTTTAATTGCATCTTTTCCCAGAGTTTTTTTTATGGAGCATCTCCAACAAGTGTTCTAGATTTACGAAAAATAATTGGAGGATTATTAGGTTGCATATATATATATATATATATATATATATATATATATATATATATGACATGTCCCTGCCTCCCTGCTGTTTCTGACTGAGAAAAGAGATGTGACTCCTCCTTAATGTTACAGGGCCTCTAGCCTCTTGCATGCACCAACAAGTAATTTACCATTTGTTTTGAAGCTCCAGCCGCAAAGACTCCACCTACTAACTAGCAATGTAAGCAATGTCATCCCTCATATTCACCATCAAGACACTCTTGACATACAAAAACATCCCCCCCCCCCTTCTACCTACTCTGTCCTGAGATACAGAGAGTCACAAGCCAGTCATATGAGCTGTTGAACCAGGCTCATGATATTCCTATGAAGGTAAAATCCTACTCATGTAGCAGAGGTACTAGTTGTTTTATTAAACAGACTTCTAGCATTTGTGTACATACTTTTTAATTGTGTACAAGTGTATTTTATTTCATACTTGCACACTTTTGTTATTTCATTTGAGGCCCTTTCCCTCCCTGGCTGCACACTCTGACCCTTGTTCACTGTATGGTATTCCCTTTACTGATACCTCCCCCCACATCCTAGTTTACAATTTCCTCCAACGTTCTAGCCATCTACTCCCCCAACAGAGCTGCATCCTACCTTTTTTAGGTGCAGTATATCTCTGCTATAGAGCCAGCAATGCAGACAGAGCCAGACCACAAAGTTGGCCCAGTTCTCCAAAGAACGAATCGATCCCTCCAACAACAAGCCCACTGTCAGTTGAAAAGGAGTGTGGAACGAACTGCGCTCCTGTGATCCATAGGAAAAGTTCAGCCAAAAGAGCTTTGGGTGTACTTCTCCTTTAATTAAATTTAGGCTTACTTACTGGCACAGTAATTAAGTTATATTTTGTGGGCAGAAGGAATGAAGCATATGTGTGCAGTATATATAACAAATAGGCTCATGTTCTAAATCAATATTCACCCTTCTCCTTTATAATCCCTCAAAAAGTCAGTACTTCCTCCTTAGAAAGTGCAATATCATATATATACCTTTTGTGATATATTATAATAAATAAATGAAATAAACATAAATTTAAACATAAAGTGTACAATAAAGTCCAATAAATCAGTAAAAGTGTCCAAAAAGAAAGTCCAAACAGTGTCCAAAAAATGTCCCAAATTTTCCAACTTTTTCATCCAATAGAAGGATTAACTCCTCTTCCATCCAATATGCACCTCAAAGTAAAAAATACAAAATCTAGTGCATTACCTTAATAAATAAAAATAATCACCCCGTGCAAATCACAATTCACTTAAAAAATATTTGTGCAACAGAGAGAAAAAAAAATATATATATATTGTGGCAGTACAGTATCGTGCCACGGTAGAAAGCATGATGGAGACCCAGGATTCTCAACCATGCAGGTTGAGGGGCTCCAGGCATATCTCATAATGCAGAGGAAACTGGTTTATCAGTGTCCTCTTTGGTATGTAAAGCCTGTTTTGGGACCTGTAGCCTGGAGATTTCTTAGAGATTTGGGAGGGATGAAATCTCCAATCCTGGGCCCATATTTTGGGAGCAGCCAGCGTGCTGATTGCACAGATGTGTGCAGGCCTTTTAGTGGAGGCCAGGCCATGATTCTGGGCTCCACCCAAGCAGACGGGAGGTCTCTGCCTAGGAGTCAGGAGGGCGCCAACCCGGCAGGCAGGAGGTCACTGCCTTGGAGTCAGGTGGGCTTCACCAAGGAGAGGTGGAAGCCAGACTAGCTGTGTGCTAGAAGTTTGCTGTGTGCAAAAACAACCTCGTGGAAGGCGTCTGTAGGAGACATATATAAAGCGGGATATCTGAGAGAGCCAGAAGGCTGAGTATTATTTGAATTTGTGTGATGGTGGAAACCCCTGCGCGGGAAACCTTTATGTTACAGGACTTTCATTTAAATAAAAGTGGGCAAAAAGGCCCTTAAAAATAAGCGAGTTGCTGTGTGCTTTGAAGAAGCTCTACCACTAATAAGTGAGTTCCCACAATATATATTTAAATAAAATAAATTATTTCAATTCAAATTGCTTTCTTATAGTGCATATAATCACATAAATCACACTGTGAGCACTCAGTGATCACTACAACTCCGTGTATACCATCAACCAGCACACAATAGTACTAAATACTATTACCCTTTATGTGTATTGAAATACTAAGCAATACTATGGATCAGTACTCCTCCATATTCTCTTCAAAGATATTTTTCCAAGGTCCTCAGAAAGATAAGAATGGTCTCAAGACTGGTATTCAAAGCATAGGGAAAACTTTTTATTAATCACTTACATTAAAATTCAAGATTTTCAGCTCCAGACATGGTTCTAAACTCAATCCACCAAACCATGTGGAAAACCATGTGTGGATAACCGACAAAATGGCCGCGGCGACACTTCCGGTCTGCGTACGTGCGTCTTGACGTCACTCTCTAACGCGTTTCGTCACTTCCGGACTTCGTCTGAAGGGATAAAGACGTCCCACTTGTCGCTCCTTTTAAGTCAATGCCTCCTAATGACTCGAGGCTCCGACCGCCATTTTTAAAAAGGGAAAAAACGGCGATGTCCATATTTCTGTCATTTTCAACATTATCAACAGTCAACAGGTATATCGGACCTTATGCAAATCGGTCCGATCAGTGTAACATACCCAAGGATGACAGAGGGTTATATGAATTATTAAACATGTAACAAGCTTATACAATATTATACCATTATATCAGCCAAATCTTCCCTCAACAACCAAATAAATAAAATTAAATAATTAAGAGAATTTATACATCACAATACTAAACCCTCCTATTTACAATTAAAATCAATTTATAAACAATATTAATAATAATACTAGCCCCTAACTATTTTATTTATTTTTTTATATAATCCTATCATCCATTTACATATAACTTTATATTATACTCCCTCTAGTGGTTTTCTTTGGTGGAGAAATCACGCCTTTCACTAACGTACTTCTTAAATTATTTGTCTTTCTATAAATAAAGGACGGTTTATCTGGTAGTATCGAACTTAAAATATTATCTTTTTTTAAAATCGGCCAATGTCTCATAAATATCTTTTCAATCTCTCTGTATTGACAATTAAAACCTGATATAAACGCATAGTCAATTCCCTTTTTCTTTTCTTCAGTTTTTAATTCTTTCTTAATTTTCCCTTCCCCCAGATAATTCTGACTTATCTTAAATCTGATATTTTCCAATTTTATTGGATCATAACCTTTGGCAATAAATCTGCTCTTAATAACTTCCGACTGTGAAATGTAGTCCTCTAATCTGGAACAATTCCTCATGATTCTTGTAAATTGTCCCTTTGGTATACCTTGTATCCACCAGGGGTGGTGACAACTACTTACAGGAATATATCCATTTTTATCTGTGTGTCTTTAAAAAAAAGTCTTAAAATATAACTTATTGTTCGACTTAAAAATAGTTAGATCTAAAAAATTGACCAATTCCGTACTCCTACTGTGGGTAAAATTTAATTCATACACTGTTTTTCCCAATAAAATCCAAAAATTGTTGTAAACTCTTTTCCGTTCCTTCCCAAACTACCAGAATATTGTCTATGTGTCAGGGCTCCCGGGTATGACCAGAGGTGTGTGACTGACGCAGGGAAACGCAGACTTCAGATATGTTATAAACAATGTAATTTATTAGCACTAACCATACAAACATAAACGCAGTGCAATACTAAAACATAACACAGTGCAAACGAACCAAACCAACCACCCACAGATAACAGTACATACAATGCAAGCGTCGTCAGGCAGGCCGGGTCAATATCAGTCGGGCAGGTAGGTACAGGGGGAGCAAGCGGAGAATGGCCGGGGTCACAGGCCAGGTTCAGCAGGTAGCGGGCAGCGTGGTACAGAGGGTCAGGCAGAGGAGAATGGTCAGACAAGCCAGGGATCAGAGCAGGGTCAGCAGAGAATCAGACAGGAACAGAGAGCAGGAACAGGATACAGGGCCCAAGAGAAACACAACACCAAGGCAGAGTCTGCAGGTCTGAATGTCCCTTAATTACACCAGTATAATTAGTTCCAGGTGTTTGACTGGCTGCAAGGTTGAGTCTCTGCTGGGAGCACCCGCTGGCCAGCCCTGGTACTGCAGCTTATAAGGCAGCTGAGTCCCACTATTGCTGGCCAGTCCATTCCTGACAGTACCCCCCCTCAAGGAGCGGCCTCAGGACGCTCCAAACAGTCCTAGCTGGGCAAAATGTTCCACCGCCCGGGTCTGGTAACTGGCGGGATATCAAAGACTGGCACACCGGGCAGGACTCTGGGCAGCGGCACACCGGGCAGAGGCACATCGGGCAGGACTCCGGGCAGAGGCACATCGGGCAGGACTCCGGGCAGAGGCACATCGGGCCGGACTCCGGGCAGAGGCACATCGGGCCGGACTCCGGGCAGAGGCACATCGGGCCGGACTCCGGGCAGAGGCACTCCGGGCAGCGGCACACCGGGCAGAGGCACATCGGGCTGGACTCCGGGCAGAGGTACATCGGGCTGGACTCCGGGCAGAGGCACATCGGGCCGGACTCCGGGCAGAGGCACATCGGGCCGGACTCCGGGCAGAGGCACTCCGGGCAGCGGCACACCGGGCAGAGGCACATCGGGCTGGACTCCGGGCAGAGGTACATCGGGCTGGACTCCGGGCAGAGGTACATCGGGCTGGACTCCGGGCAGAGGTACATCGGGCTGGACTCCGGGCAGAGGTACATCGGGCTGGACTCCGGGCAGAGGTACATCGGGCTGGACTCCGGGCAGAGGCACATCGGGCTGGACTCTGGGCAGAGGCACATCGGGCAGAGGCACACCGGGCAGAGGCACACTGGGCTGGACTCCGGGCAGAGGCACATTGGGCAGGACTCCGGGCAGAGGCACATTGGGCAGGACTCCGGGCAGAGGCACATTGGGCAGGACTCCGGGCAGAGGCACATCGGGCTGGACTCCGGGCAGAGGCACATCGGGCAGGACTCCGGGCAGAGGCACATCGGGCAGGACTCCGGGCAGAGGCACATCGGGCAGAGGCACACCGGGCAGAGGCACATCGGGCTGGACTCCGGGCAGAGGCACATCGGGCTGGACTCCGGGCAGAGGTACATCGGGCAGGACTCCGGGCAGAGGCACATCGGGCAGGACTCCGGGCAGAGGCACATCGGGCAGAGGCACACCGGGCAGAGGCACATCGGGCTGGACTCCGGGCAGAGGCACATCGGGCTGGACTCCGGGCAGAGGCACATCGGGCTGGACTCCGGGCAGAGGCACATCGGGCTGGACTCCGGGCAGAGGCACATCGGGCTGGACTCCGGGCAGAGGCACATCGGGCCGGACTCCGGGCAGAGGCACATCGGGCCGGACTCCGGGCAGAGGCACATCGGATTACCAGGCGAAGCAGCAGGCAGCGGGCCACCAGGCGGAGCAGCAGGCAGCGGGCCCCCGGGTGGAGCAGCAGGCAGCGGGCCCCCGGGCGGAGCAGCAGGCAGCGGGCCCCCGGGCGGGGCGACAGGCATCGGGTCCCCAGGCGGGGCGACAGGCATCGGGTCCCCAGGCGGGGCGACAGGCATCGGGTCCCCAGGCGGGGCGACAGGCATCGGGCCCCCAGGCGGGGCGACAGGCATCGGGCCGCCAGGCGGAGCGGCGGGCGCCGGACCCCCAGGTGGAGCGACAGGTCTCGGGCCCTCAGGCGGAGCGGCGGGCGCCGGACCCCCAGGTGGAGCGACAGGTCTCGGGCCCTCAGGCGGAGCGGCAGGCGCCGGGCCCCCAGGCGGAGCGACAGGTCTCGGGCCCTCAGGCGGAGCGGCGGGCGCCAGACCCCCAGGCGGAGTGACAGGTCACGGGCCCTCAGGCGGAGCGGCGGGCGCCGGACCCCCAGGCAGCGACAGGTCTCGGGCCCTGAGGCGGAGCGGCGGGCGCCGGACCCCCAGGTGGAGCGACAGGTCTCGGGCCCTGAGGCGGAGCGGCGGGCGCCGGACCCCCAGGTGGAGCGACAGGTCTCGGGCCCTCAGGCGGAGCGACAGGTCTCAGGCCCCCAGGCGGGGCAGCGCGCGCCGGGCCCCCAGGTGGAGCGACAGGTCTCGGGCCCCCAGGCGGAGCGACAGGTCTCGGGCCCTCAGGCGGAGCGGCGGGCGCCGGACCCCCAGGCGGAGCGACAGGTCTAGGGCCCTCAGGCAGAGCGTCGTTAGGCCGAGTAGAGGCTTCAGGCCGAGTAGAGGCTTCAGGCCGAGTAGAGGCTTCAGGCTGAAGAGAGGCATCAGGCTGCGTACAGGCATCAGGCTGCGTACAGGCATCAGGCTGCGTACAGGCATCAGGCCGAGTAGAGGCATCAGGCTGCGTACAGGCATCAGGCTGAGTAGAGGATTCAGGCTGAGTAGAGGCTTCAGGCTGAACCACGGAAGGCAGGTTCACCGGTTTGGATACTGGCAGGATGGTATTGGTTGGAAAGAATTTTCGCTTTTTTCTGGTTTTAACTACTGGAGCACTGCAAGTAAACGCAGGTCTGCAAACGAATGGAGCAGCTGGAGACAGAGAAGAGCTGGAGGATGGAACAGGAGAGGGAGCAGTTGCTACAGAGGGCTTTTTTACAGGGTTAAAGGCAGGATAGGTGCAGCGAGTGGGAACAGGGTACTGACATGCGGTAGATAGCAGGGCAGGAGGAGCTGTTGGGAATGCAGGAATAGAGTTTTGAGGAAATAGATTAGAAGCAGGACTGGGTTTTTGTAAGCTGACTGAGGCTGGGTGCAACAAGTCTGTCCATGTCTGCAGTAGGGGTTGAACAAAGCTGAGCTTACACAAAGCCTGTCTGACCAAAGACTGCACTGCGTTTATACAATCTCTTAGTACCTGTGGTGAACATGCAGCATAATGCTCCAAGAAGTAATCCACATCATCCTCTAATAACCACACCAGGGACTCTACCTGGTCTGCACTAAATGGTGGCAAAAATTCATCCCTGCATTTGGGGGTACCAGATGAAACCAACTCAGCACAAAGCTCAATCAAAGGCTGCACCTCAGAGAATTCTGTGCCCTGATCTTCTAGAACATGAGCGAGCCGTATACATTCTAACAGTTCATCCCGGGTATACTCCTTCAGAGTTTGATAAGCATACTCCCTGTCATCAAACACTAGCAGATATAAATACGCAACCTCATCCAGATCCATCCTTCCCATCAACAAGCCAAGATGGCTTCCCTGTGCAGCCACTTCTGGTCAGGATTGGCCTTGGTGTAATGTCAGGGCTCCCGGGTATGACCAGAGGTGTGTGACTGACGCAGGGAAACGCAGACTTCAGATATGTTATAAACAATGTAATTTATTAACACTAACCATACAAACATAAACGCAGTGCAATACTAAAACATAACACAGTGCAAACGAACCAAACCAACCACCCACAGATAACAGTACATACAATGCAAGCGTTGTCAGGCAGGCCGGGTCAATATCAGTCGGGCAGGTAGGTACAGGGGGAGCAAGCGGAGAATGGTCGGGGTCACAGGCCAGGTTCAGCAGGTAGCGGGCAGCGTGGTACAGAGGGTCAGGCAGAGGAGAATGGTCAAACAAGCCAGGGATCAGAGCAGGGTCAGCAGAGAATCAGACAGGAACAGAGAGCAGGAACAGGATACAGGGCTCAAGAGAAACACAACACCAAGGCAGAGTCTGCAGGTCTGAATGTCCCTTATATACACCAGTATAATTAGTTCCAGGTGTTTGACTGGCTGCAAGGTTGAGTCTCTGATTGCTGGGAGCACCCGCTGGCCAGCCCTGGTACTACAGCTCATAAGGCAGCTGAGTCCCACTATTGCTGGCCAGTCCATTCCTGACACTATGTATCTTTTCCATATTTTTAAGCCTCTCCAATTTTTTCCATAGATTTCCTTATCTTCCCATTTTGCTAAAAAGATGTTGGCCAAACTCGGGGCAAATTTAGCGCCCATCGTGACACCTTTTCTTTGCTCATAATAATCACCATCATACCAGAAATAATTTTTTCCCATGGAAAATTCCAATAGTTGTATGATGAACTTTCTTTGTTTAATATGTAAATCTGTATGATATTTCAGGGCCCATTTTATCTCATCTATTCCATCTTTATGTTTTATGCTTGTGTATAGGGAATTCACATCTATGGTTACTAGATACATCTCTTGTGTCATCGCCATACCTTGAAGGTATTGTTCCTCGGAGACTAAGATGGGACTTAATCCCAAATGATAGACTTAATGATGAAGATTCTCTAAGTGAGTGGAAGAGTTTTTTCCACACTTGTGAGAATCAATTGCTTGTAATGTTGATAGAAAGGAAAAAGAGAAAATTAAAGCTAGTTGAAACTAAATTGGATGAGATGAAAAAGAAATTTGAAGAATTTAAGGACAAGAGAGATCTGAATGGTTTATTTCAAAATTTACAGGAACAGCTGAATAAAAAGGATGGGGAAATCAAGAAAAAGAAACATAAGAAATTTGTTAGAGACATGGGAGATTATCAGGCCAATAAAGTTTATAAATGGCAAGAAGTAATTTCAAAAAATTGTCAGTCTACCGAATCATCACCAGCTAAATCTATCACTGGAGATATTGAAAGAAAGTTAGTAGGCCCGGGTTATATATCCCAGAGCCAAAATAAGACGATGGAAGCTGTATCAATCCCAGTGAAGGGAGCAGAATCAAAATCATCTGCTAATAAAACTAATTACAAATCAAGAAATTCGGCTGATCAAGGATTTAATGTTCCAGTTTATAACAGAATAATCAATATAGCCCCAGAAATAACTATTACAGCCCAGGTAGAAATAGAGGGAGGGGAATTTTTTTTCAGAGGGACTACAGAGGTCGCCCACCAGGTCCACCGTTTATGAGACCGTATTACCAACCCCAATGGGGAAGGGGAGGACAAAGGAATCCCTATTACTATCAAAGGACGGAATGGGAGGGAGGTTATGCTCCAAGAGAAGAAGAAGTAAGGAATTACCAAGTAGAGGATCGAGTAGTAGAAAAAGGGAATGAAAACAAGAGAAAGAGAAAAGAAGTATAGGAGAAGGTATCTATAATTTGAGTTCAGACCCCCTAAGGGATGAAGAAATTTTAGTATTAGAGAAAGGTCTTAAGTTTGCCCCTAAATCAAATTTAAATAAATTTGAGACATATATTCATATCAATAAATACATCAGAAAATTAATATTAAGAAATATTTTACTTCTCTACCAGGGCCGACATCTACTGCTAACCCCCAATCAAGGTCTAAATATGTTCATAGTAACCTAAAGAATAAATCGACGTTTAATCCTTTTAATTCTAGAAATATGAATGTAGAGGTATTCAAACAAATGCTAATAGATGATTTATATGATTTGAACGTACGGAAATTTAAGGAGGAGAAATACTTACATCAGGGTTTACTTTCATTAAAGAAAAGAAATAATGTTGTGATTAGATCGGCGGACAAGGGGGGAGGGGTGGTTTTAATGGATAGATCAAAATATGAAGAAGGAATGAATTTGATTTTAGGCGATAAGAGTACATATGAAAGAATTTCAAAAAATCCTACAGCCCTTTATAGGAAACAGCTCCTGAAATTGATCAATAAAGCAGAAGAGGATAAAATTATTTGTGAGAAAGAAGCGTTGTATCTTGTTCCATCACATTGTAAAGTTCCATATATTTATATCCTACCTAAAATTCATAAGAGTTTGACCAATCCTCCGGGTAGGCCCATTATTAATGGAATTGGTTCTATACATTCAAGGGTGGGACAATATATTGACCTTTATTTACAACCGGTGGTTAAAAAAATGCCTTCATATTTAAAGGACGGCCAGGATGTTATTAATTTATTGGAAGGTATGGAGATGACACAAGAGATGTATCTAGTAACCATAGATGTGAATTCCCTATACACAAGCATAAAACATAAAGATGGAATAGATGCGATAAAATGGGCCCTGAAATATCATACAGATTTACATATTAAACAAAGAAAGTTCATCATACAATTATTGGAATTTTCCATGGGAAAAAATTATTTCTGGTATGATGGTGATTATTATGAGCAAAGAAAAGGTGTCGCGATGGGCGCTAAATTTGCCCCAAGTTTGGCCAACATCTTTTTAGCAAAATGGGAAGATAAGGAAATCTATGGAAAAAATTGGAGAGGCTTAAAAATATGGAAAAGATACATAGACGATATTCTGGTAGTTTGGGAAGGAACGGAAAAGAGTTTACAACAATTTTTGGATTTTATTGGGAAAAACAGTGTATGAATTAACTTTTACCCACAGTAGGAGTACGGAATTGGTCAATTTTTTAGATCTAACTATTTTTAAGTCGAACAATAAGTTATATTTTAAGACTTTTTTTAAAGACACACAGATAAAAATGGATATATTCCTGTAAGTAGTTGTCACCACCCCTGGTGGATACAAGGTGTACCAAAGGGACAATTTACAAGAATCATGAGGAATTGTTCCAGATTAGAGGACTACATTTCACAGTCGGAAGTTATTAAGAGCAGATTTATTGCCAAAGGTTATGATCCAATAAAATTGGAAAATATCAGATTTAAGATAAGTCAGAATTATCTGGGGGAAGGGAAAATTAAGAAAGAATTAAAAACTGAAGAAAAGAAAAAGGGAATTGACTATGCGTTTATATCAGGTTTTAATTGTCAATACAGAGAGATTGAAAAGATATTTATGAGACATTGGCCGATTTTAAAAAAAGATAATATTTTAAGTTCGATACTACCAGATAAACCGTCCTTTATTTATAGAAAGACAAATAATTTAAGAAGTACATTAGTGAAAGGCGTGATTTCTCCACCAAAGAAAAAAGTTTTTAAGATGTTCGATTTTAAAGGTTTTTACCCATGTAGAAAATGTAGGATATGTAAAACTACTGGGACAAAAGATAGGGTGATCTCATCTTTTAGATCCCATTCAACCGAAGAAGTATTTCCCATCAAACTGTTTATTACGTGTAATACACGTTATGTAACGTATATGTTGGAATGTCCATGCAACTTCCAATATATAGGAAGAACTAAAAGAAATTTATGTGTAAGATTGGAAGAACATGTGAGGAATATTATTAAGGGCAAAAAGGACCATAGTGTCTCGAGACATTTTAAAGAGTTCCACAACTCAGACCCAAGTGTTCTAAAATTTTGTGGGATTGATACAATAATAGGAAATTGGAGGGGTGAGAACAAAATTCAGAAATTATCTCAAAATGAAACTTTTTGGATATTTAGGTTGAATACTTTAAAACCAAGGGGTCTAAATATAGAATTAGATCTAAATTGTTTTATTTCGTATATTTGATAAAGAAAAGTGTTAATTGATCAATTTATGGGAGCTGGCAATTTTAACCCATCTGTAATTTTATATGTCGGATCATGGTAGAAATAGGTAAAGAATAAATAAAATGAGGCTAAATGAATATAATATTTTATATTATCTTATACAGTTTATATATTTTATTGAAGTATGATTATTTTATTTAAGTATGATTATTTACCATATGTAGTTTATATCAAATTCTAATTTTATAATAATATGATTAGGGGTGTTGTAGATATTTGAGTTTGTTTTTAGAGAATTTTTAGGAATTATATTGAATTAATTTAAGCTGTGGGAGAGGATAGGTAATATTTTGAAGTAACCACTAGAGGGAGTATAATATGGAGTTATATGTAAATCGATGATAGGATTATATAAAAAATAAATAAAATAGTTAGGGGCTAGTATTATTATTAATATTGTTTATAAATTGATTTTAATTGTAAATAGGAGGGTTTAGTATGTGATGTATAAATTCTCTTAATTATTTAATTTTATTTATTTGGTTGTTGAGGGAAGATTTGGCTGATATAATGGTATAATATCGTATAAGTTTGTTATATGTTTAATAATTCATATAACCCTCTGTCATCCTTGGGTATGTTACACTGATCGGACCGATTTGCATAAAGTCCGATATACCTGTTGATAATGTTGAAAATGACAGAAATATGGACATCGCCGTTTTTTCCCTTTTTAAAAATGGCGGTTGGAGCCTCGAGTCATTAGGAGGCATTGACTTAAAGGGAGTGACACGTGGGATGTCTTTATCCCTTCAGGCGAAGTCCGGAAGTGACGAAACGCGTTAGAGAGTGACGTCAAGACGCACGTACGCAGACCGGAAGTGTCGCCGTGGCCATTTTGTTGGTTTTCCACATGTGTGGAGTGCTCACAGTGTGATTTATGTGATTATATGCACTATAAGAAAGCAATTTGGATTGAAATAATTTATTTTATTTAAATATATATATATTTTTTTTTTTTCTCTCTGCTGCACAAATATATTTTAAGTGAATTGTGATTTGCACGGGGTGATTATTTTATTTATTAAGGTAATGCACTAAATTTTGTATTTTTTTTACTTTGAGGTGCATATTGGATGGAAGAGGAGTTAATCCTTCTATTGGATGAAAAAGTTGGAAAATTTGGGACATTTTTTGGACACTGTTTGGACTTTCTTTCTAGACACTTTTACTGATTTATTGGACTTTATTGTACACTTTATGTTTATGTAATTTATTTATTATAATATATCACAAAAAGGCTTATGTTCTATTTAACCAGAAGATTATGGTGGTAGGGGAGAGGGCATCGGAAGAGTTCTATTATTTTTATTGTGCTAATGTTATTTATATTTTTATCTAAATTTAGACTTTAACAGTGGTAATGCACTTTGACTTTGTAAGCAATCTCTGGTAGCAAGCTGGGCACACAGTCTTCAAAAGGCATAGGACCTGCTCACCCTCACAGACTAAGCACTGGTCACTTTACATTTCTGTATGCACTTTTTAATTGATTTATGTGTGAGACACTAAACATGCTTTATTAATACACTTGATGCGTGCACATATACTGTGTGTTAATTATGTGCAAAACTGGACACCATGGGGTTGATTTACTATAACTACAGAGTGCAAAATCTGGTGCAGCTGTGCATGGTAGCCAATCAGCTTCTAACTTTAGATTGTTTAATTAAGCTTTACCAAAGAAAAAACCATGGAAGATGATTTGTTTCTTTGCAGAGCTGCACTCTCCCCCCTTTATAGGCAGATAGGAGTGAAGGTAAGAGGTGCATGTTTTTTAGTGCACAAATAATGTGCAGTGCTTCGCAGTATAATATTAATTTAAAATAACACTGATGATGGCAGAGAAAGATGCAGGACTGGGCACACTGCTGAAGAAATGGTGCTGCTCTGCTTCCTGAGAACTTGGGACAGATCAGTCACTTCCACACCCTCCATCTCAATGGCCTCTTCCAGTGAGTTATCAGATCTCAGATTACCTGCTCTTACTCTGAAAATTCACCCTATCTAAAAAGTGGTACACACTGTCCAGTAAATCTGCCCTACAAGCGGTTCTGCAAATCTCTTCTATGTCTATTTTCAGTCTCAGAAAAAAGGCAGATAGAATCAACATGCTCTTTCTTTCTGAAATAGTGACCTCTTAAAAAGGTTTAATAACAGTCCAGAAAATCCTCCCAATTAATCTATCTTCATTCCCAGAAAAAGACATTCATTTTTTATTTTAAGATTAAATCTGCTTGCTCCCTCCATCTGAAATAATAGCCTATTAAAAAGGATTAAAAGCTGTGCTGATGATCTATACATTTTTCATATGTTTTCAGTCTCAGAAAAAAGAAACTCATTTTTTCAAGATGAAACCTGCTTGCATTTTTCTTCTGAAATAGCAGCATATCAAAAGGGATTAAAATCTGTGCTGCAAATCTGTACATTTTTTCTGTCCTCAGTAGATAAAATCTTCTTGTGCTTGCTTTTGACATAACACCTATTAAAAAGAACTAAAAGCTGTTCTATAATTTTTCTGTCTTAGTTTCAGATAAAAAGATGTAAAAAAAAGTGTAATTTTTTACTTCCAAACGAAATATGCTTGATGTCTCTCTCAAAATTTTATCCAAGAAAAACACGAGTACGTACTGTGCAACCAATCTATACAATTTTTCTATCTTTAGTCTCAGAAATTGTCATTTTTAATTCTCAGATAAAATCTACCTTCTCTCTCCCTCTGAAATTGTATCCTTGCAAAATAGGAATACATACTGTTCAAGAAATCTGTACTATTTTTCTGTGTTTAGTCTCAGAAAAAAAGACTGTAATTGTTTGTTTCCAGATGAAATCTGCTTGCTCTTTCCCTCTGAAATAGTGGCCTATCAAAAAAAGGTTAGAAATTGTGCTGCAAAACTTTACGTTTTCTCCAGTTTCAGAAAAATTGACACATTTTATTTTTTTTTTTAGATACAATCTGTTTGTTCTCTCCTCTTTCCTCATCCTAGCAAAGAAAAAAAAGGTTACATACTGTACATAAAACATTTGTATTGCTAGATTAAATTTACCTGCTCTCTCCCTCTGAAATTGCATCCTACAGCAAGTCTTAAAAAAAATGGTGAGACAGAAGACCAAAAAAGTTTTATTACCAGATGAAACTTACCTGCTCTCTCCATCTGAAATTGCAAGCTGGAAAAAAACTACTACACCTGTGCAGAATATCTGTACTATTTTTCTGTGTTCGGTCTCAGAAAACAAGTGTTTTATTTCTCTCAGATGCTTGCTCTCTCGCTCTAAAATAATAGCATATCAAAAATAACAATTTTATGTCTATATCATCTGAAAAAGTACACTGTAATTTTTTCATTTTAAATGAAACCTACTTGTTATATTTTATTGGATATTGCATCTGTTAGAAATCAAATTTATGATTTGGCACTTATATTGATGGCAAGCTTGCAAAATATTTGGTTTTTATGATTTATCATAATTAATATTAAAATGAGTGAATTGTCGCCTTAAACCGATGATATTTAATTCTTCAGTAAAATAGCTTAGATATTAGCTATAGCTGAGACAGTAAAATAAGACAGGAGTTAGCTGAACTAGCTAAACCAGCTGAAGACTATATTTAGGTATAGCTGGTTAAAAGTCTCTGGTAGTAAAATGTCAAAGGTATTAGGAGTACTCATTATAGGCTTACTATTATATTATGTATTTTAATAGTAGCTGTGTGTATTTAGTATATGTTTCTAATATTGATGCATATATAGATTAATGATTATACATTGAAGTTATATTATAATTTAAATATGAATAGCTGAGGTTACATCATCGGCTTACAATATTATGTACATCAGCATACATATGTTCCTGTCCATCAAAAACATTATGTGAGTGTCGTCCCCTTCCTTCTATGCCATACAAGGTATTAAGAATCTCTCGTTATGACACACTCATTCAGCATAAAAGGTCCATAAGGGACAGAGGATGAGAGCTCGCACACACGCTAACACTGACACTCTGACGCACACACATACATGTCTAGGACGTTCTGAGAAAATCCAACAGGTGCATGCTGCAAGACAAAGACCGTCACTTCCGTCTATTTCCGGTTTCTTCCCTAAGTCTCATGAAGGACAGAACAGCACATGGCCGGACTTCTATGACAAATAATAGTGACTTATCTTTAAACTTCTGCTTGTTATTTCTACAGTAGTTTTATCTACATGGAACTGTTCATGATATGCTTTACATTGTTATTTTAAGCCATTGTGTGATAGAATAAAATCACACTTCATTTTTTATTTCAACGGCTCTTCATTCATAATCGCCTCAGGACACTAAAGAAGTATTATATGTGTCTGACATCCAACAGCATCCTAGGAAACATGGAGTACATACTGTTCATCAAATCTGTTCATTTTTTTCTATCATCAGTCTCAGAAAAAAAATACACTGCAATTTTTAATTTCATGATAAAACCTGCTGAGGTTCTCCCTCTTCCATTGAGCCTACATGTTGTGCAGCGTCAGTGCAATATTTCTGGCTAACCACATAATAAACGATCATTTTTTTCACAATAAAAGCTGCCTCATGTCTTTATCTAGCATAGTGGCTTGGAAAACTAATTACATAACGGGCTGTGTTTTTTTATGCTTTGAATGTTATTTCCTGATAAAAAAATGACTACTGTTTCCCTTTTACTGCCCAGTGTCCATTCAAGCTGCTTACATACTTTCCAGCCACTTATTTTGCTACTGTTTTGAAAATGATATAGAGTTGACAGCTCTGGCTTAATGTTTTTCAAAATGTATACTTTTTGATAGACTTTACATTGGTTGTGTCTTCTCCTTCTACAGCTCAATTTTGGCCCATTACTGTTACACAAAAAAAGCTCTCTTTAGTGCAAAACAATCATATTTGGTTGCTGCTGCATATAAAGAATATTCTAAAAGTTAACAACATTTTTACACATGCGATTTATGTGATGTAAGTGTGAATACAGTGTCACTGATGCTGTCCCAGAGAACTGTAGTGTTTGGTAAAACCACATACAGCTTGACGGCATCCTACAAACCTCCAAACCTGTTATTTAAAGAATTTGTGTATTTTCCTGCTCTTCTTACACTAGGCTGTATATTGCATTCTAATGACTAGTGCACCCTCAACTGTGCTGTACAATACATACTTCTCACTGCTGAACTCTGTTTGGACTTGCGTACTTTTGCACATTCCCGTCATACAGAGTTGTGAGGATTTTTTAACTTATAGCCCAGCATATAAAGTGCAGTGGTCAGGAATATGTTCCATACAGCCCAGTATTACAGAGTGAAGTGGTAAAGAGAATGTAATGTGTAGCCCAGTATAAACAATGCAAGGCTCAGAAACATGTAGTATACAACCCATCGCATAGGGTGCACTATTCTGGAGTAAAGTATAGTGGCCAATATTATGAAACATACACCAGTGAGAGTAACATAAAGCACAGCATACAGAATAGCAATTCTAAGTATGTAATGTACAGAGTACCTTATCAAAATTTTTACTGCTGCACTCTGTATGCTGTGCCATACATTACACACTCTTGACCACTGAATCCTTTATGCTTTGTTGTCCATTAGTACATTTTCTTCCTTCACCCCAAACTAAACCCCCCACCTCAATTACCCCCCCCCCCAGTTACCATCCAGTGCTCACCTCTGCACCTGTTTTTCACTGCTTACCTCTACACTCCTCCATGCACAACTGATCTCTACACCTTCATCCACACCTGACCTCTGCACCCCATCCACAACTCCCCTCTGTGGCTCCATCTGTGGCTCACCTCTGCACCCCCCAGCTCATCTTTTCCCCCTCTCACATTTCATTTTCACGCCTTCTCCCCTGTTTACAGCTCACCACTATCCACAGCTCTCACTTTTGCACCCAGCTACCCCCTTCCTCGCATACACACACAGCTGCCTTGTCTCTTGCCCCCCCCCCATACATAGCTCTCACCTCTGCACCTAGATACCCCTATCCACTTCTTTTTCCTCTGTACATCCCCCTTCCCATCCAAGTGACCCGTACAATTTGAATCAGTGTTTTGAGTTTTTTTTAATGTGGCTGGAGCTGTGTGCAGGCAGCCTATGTTACGCTATGGGGATGCAGCTTCATTCTTACATCAAACCAAAGAATTTTATCTCAATTCAGTTCTCCACAGTTCCCAGAATAAAATGATGTCCTCTGCAGCCTGAGGAAGGTGAGAACATCTGTTCTCAGAGGGAGAATAGAGGAGAAGTTTTTCCCCTAAAAAAGGCTGAGATCTGAATAGAAGGGGAAGGGCTGCCTGTGATCTCAAGAGATATTGTACGATTACAGTGCAACTGAGTTTAAAAAGTGAAACTAAAGTTAAAAAGAGCATGTCAGGAATGGACTTAGCACTGGCGGTGGGACTCACCTGCCATGTGGGCTGTAGTACCAGGGCTGACCAGCGGGTGCTCTCAGCAGCCAGAAACTCACTCCTGTAGTCAGCCAACACCTGGGCTGATTGCAGGAGGTGTATTTAAGGAATGACCAGGCCTGTGATCTGGGCCTTGGTGTATGTTTCCCATGAGCCCCTGTACCTGGTATCCTGTGTTCCTGCCTCGTTGCTGACCGTGCTTGATCCTGACCTCTGCTGACCGTCTCCTGTTGAACCCCTGGCTTGCCTGACCATCCTTCTGCCTGATCCTCGGTATCGCGCTGCCCGCTACCTGCTGAACCTGGCTTGTGACCCCGACCATTCTCTGCTTGCTCCTCCTGTACCACGCTGCCCGCACGATACCGACCCGGCCTGTCTGACTACGCTTACTTTACCCGACGATCCATCCATCCCACACGGATCACCTCTAGTAAGTCTGCCTGCCTCTTCCCATCAGACTCCGTTCCTGCACTCCCCTGCCAGTACTCGCTACCACAGCCGGACGCACTCAGGGGTCGCGACCTGGTTCCAGTCTGCACCAAGTCCATCCCCACCATCAGGGGCCCTGGTGAATAGCAGGCTGGGACTTAGACCCCGCGCCCTGAGGAAATCCGTGCTGTGGGCTCGGCCTGCCTGACCGCTCCACCTCTCCAGCCCTGACTGCACTGGTACCTATTCGTTTAAGGTTTATTGCACCTGGTTGTACATATTTATGTAAGTGTTGAGTTTGATTGTTTGCACTGCGTTTATGTTTGTGTTGTCTTTAATAAATTTTATTGTGTTACACGCTATACCTGAAGTCTGTGTTTCCCTGTGTCGGTCCACACACCTCTGGTCATACCTGGAGCCCTGACAGAGCACATGCTTACATAAAAATAATAAGCATTAGGCATTGAGGCTTTTTTAAACATACATTTAGGCATGTTTTTAATGAGAATGTTGGCTCAGTTTTTTTCTAAATGACCATTGCAGTGCATTCTTTAAATGCATATTTTGGTACTTTTTAACACACATTTTGACACTTTTTTTTACTCATTTTGGCAAAATGTGCATCTGCTAGCTGTGTGTGGGGTGCCATTAACAATTAGTTGGGTGAGATGCGTTTTGCATGTGTTTCTGCAATGCGCAGAGACAAAAAAACACCAAAATGCACATTAAAAAACTGCACCAAAATGCACATTAAAAAGTGACAAAAGACCAAATTGATCCTTCTCAGGCATAGAGTGTTGTGCGTTTTTTCAACTTGCGTTTTGGTGCTTTTGTAGCTCATTTGCCAATTGACAAAACATGCGGCAAAATCATTTCTTTACATGTCCATGTTTGGCAAATGAATGCTTCATATAGAATGTCAGAAAAGGTCATTGAAATGAGGGCAAAAGCCTTGCATTCTCAATTATAAATACAATTCCCTGCTACATAAAGTCATAAAAACCAAAAAAGGAATTAGGAGCTTGGTGCAATAATAGTGGATCAACAGGTATTTTTTTGTACTTGCCAGAAACAATTATCAAAGGAAGCACACCATTATTACCACCAACAGCAGGCCCATGCTAAGGAGTAAGCCACTATATTGAGGTAATTCTTGTATGGGTGTAAAGCAACTTGGTAGCCTGGATTAACCTTTATAACTTCTATTGGCACCAACATTCTTTGGAGTTTCATATCTACCAACAAATGCAAATATGGTTGACTCTTATGTAAAGTGTTAAGGTTCAAGACGTGGCTTCCCAGTGAGCAAAAAGTGAACGTGCGGTTTTTGTCATTCTGAAATAAAATTAGGATTAAATTGTCATTGTTCAGAGATTCGGATGTATCCGAATTTCCAAATTATAATAGTACTGAATTTAAACAAATCGAAAATAATGAAACTAAATTTCATCCAAAATTTTAATTAAAAAGAATTTGAAACTGAATTTGAAAACAAATTCAAACTGTTAACATATTGCTGACTATTGCTGATTTCCTTCAAAGACTGTGTGTATTAGTGTAAGAATATATCTAGCTTCCAAAATTTGAATTTTGAAAAGAATAGAATACAAAGGAATAGCATAGATTAAAATGGGATAGAAAAAAAAATGGAACAGAATAGAAAAAGTAGAATTTTTGAAGTTTTCCAAAATTCAAATTTTTAAATTCAAATATAATGGAATAAAATAGAAAGAATATAGCCGCAATACGAATTTTGAACAGAATAGATTAGAAAGAAGATAGCTGTCTTCCAAAATTCAAATTTCAAAAAGAATAGAATAAAACAGAGTAGAATAGAATGAAATAAAATAGAAAATAATATGATAAAACCGAATAGAAAATAAAAGAATAGAATATAGCGGTTTTCCAAAATTCAAATTTCAAAATTCGATTTTCGAATAGAATGGAATGGAAGATAATAGGAAGAATATAGCCGTCATTCAAAATTTCAAAATTCTTATTTTGAACAGATTAGAATAAAATAGAAAGAATATATCTTCTTCTGCAATTTGAATTTCAAAAAGGATAGCAAAAAACAGTAGAATAGAATAAAATAGAATAAAACCAAATAGAATACTAAATAAAAGAATAGAAAAGAAAAACATTAGAACAGAATAGAAAGAATATAGCTGTCTTTTAAAATTCGAATTATGAATAGAATAGAACCACCTATTCTTCACAATGAATTTGGATCAATTTGATAGTTTTGATTCAAATTTGATTCAATACGAATACTTTGAATCCATTGGAAAAAATGTCAATCGGTAGAAAATGAATACACAAAATTAATTTTGTTACAAATGCAAAGAAACAAAATTAGTAACTTAATGAATTGCTCTGAAACAAAACAAATGTTTTTCGCATTGCACATATCTGGCGAATAGCTGCCTGATGAAACTAATACTTTAATTGGCAAACATTATATGCATTATTAGATCCATATTGAGTATGGATGTATTTGAATTATGGATGTTTTATAGGTAATGTTAAATGATCTTATTGTAACAGTGACTTTAGTAACTAAAAGTGTGCTTTTTTTCCCTCCTGTTAATTTGAATGGTAGACGTTATTAAGATAGTGACTTTTTTAATTTCTAAGCATCCTAATATTTTGTATTCAAATTATTTTTTCAACAGTCTCCTGAGGAAGCAGAACTCAGTTACGGGAAACATATCGGAATCTGGCCCAGTCGCACCCCCAGCAAATATGTGTTCAATACACCTACCTGTAATCTCATATTAGTTAATCATTCATGATAGTCATTGGTATATATATTATTAGTGCATTAACTGAGAGTATGACTTAACCCTTCCTGGTAAGGATGATCTATCTTTAATATTTGTGCATTCTTTTAAAAATGTGTGTATACAAAATGGTAAAACCATGTATATATCAATAAAAAGTAATTTTCTTTACATATGAGTGCATGGGTGCCTTAAAAATCTGCTTATTGTATAATTTTTGTTCTTTATATAACACCCATAAATGTCAACAAGGATGTTAAAACCAACCTGAAACAGCATATTGCACCCACAAGGCTATTCAAATGACATCTAGGGGCCTGTTCACCCCATACCAACATTAGCTATTGCATAGCTCTCAACTGTATTTGAGGGACTGTCCCTGATTTGGAACAATGTCTCTCTGTCCCTCTTCCCTCCTCATTTGTCCATTTTGGTCTGATCTGTATAGTTGTATATAAAATGCACTTTGTATCTTTCAAAAAATGTTTCCCAGTGCTAAACATTTTATCCATTTTCTAAACTGCTGCATTTGTAAATTTCATAAGCCAAGGAATAGTAGTGGTAAAAATAAGTACTTGTGGGTTTAAAGTGGTTGTAAACCCAAAAAAAAAAAAAAATTTAAATGACCAGTCTACCTCACACAGCACAGCAGCAGAGGTCTTCTGTCCACAGTTTGGCCAGGAAAGGAGCAGCCAGTCTTCTGAAATCCTCTCTGTTTTCCTACAGTGAAGTCAGTTCCCCCCCAGTGTCAGAAAAACATTGGAGAGGCTCAGATATGATTAATGAGACTTCAAAAAGAGAAACATTTTGGATTTGGAAAAAAAAATCCCAATACATGTAAATTAATTGTAAGGTGTCCCAGCCGACACCAGCAAAAAACAGCATTCAAATCAACCATAAATTAACCCAGCTTGCCACTACTCGTATAGCACTGACAGCCTCGGGAAACGTCCTGACATCACATCCACCAAGCCCCGCCCTACGCATTTCGTCACTAGACGTCCTCACGGAGCGGAATGGATGTCAGACACCATGCTCTCTCTCTATATACTCTGCAAACTCCGCAATGCGGCATCCTATTTTTCAATCAAACAGCATTGTTTGCACAATCCCGCTCGATCTCTGCAGATTGTAATTAAAGTTACTAAAATATTGAATGAATTAACAATATGACAATCTAAAACTCAATTTAAACAGCCAAAAAACTTTTTATATATGAGATTATAATAATATATTATCGCAATCATATGTTATTCTTTACCAGAAGAAAAAAATCTATTTCCATAGATCTTTATAAGTCATTTTATAAGTCCATATTCAAAAACTCTCCAAAAAAGAGACTGAATATCGAATAACATACAAACAATAGATCCCAAAACATTATACATATAACAGATGTCTGGGAAGATAAATATTGATTTAAAGGGCTAGTACCATTTTAAAGAAGCACTCTACTAACAACGATTTTACTATTGAAAATACTATATAAGTTTGATCCACTATTACAATTGGAAATGCTATGTAAATAAACTATGATCCCCCCCAAAAATTTTTTAATTAGTTAAAAAACAATTTAAATTGATATCAATATTTAATTAATTGGGCTTTAAGGAGTTTAATTCCTAAATCCAAAATGTTTCTCTTTTTGAAGTCTCATTAATCATATCTGAGCCTCTCCAATGTTTTTTAACCCTATCTATCCCATAGAATGTCAGTAAGCTAGGATCACCGTGTTTTAATTTAAAGTGTCTAGACACCCTGTATTCATCATAACCTTTTTTCCATGAAAGTTATTGGGTTTACAAATGGCGATATATATACTGGAATTTTTTTTTTTATATACTAATAATGGCTGCGATCAGCGACTTATGGCGATGATCAGCAACTTATGGCGACGATCAGCGACTTATGATGGGACTGCGGGACTGTGGCGGACATTCTGACACTGGGGGGGAACTGACTTCACTGTAGGAAAACAGAGAGGATTTCAGAAGACTGGCTGCTCCTTTCCTGGCCAAACTGTGGACAGAAGACCTCTGCTGCTGTGCTGTGTGAGGTAGACTGGTCATTTAATTTTTTTTTTTTTTTTGGGTTTACAACCACTTTAAACCCACAAGTACTTATTTTTACCACTACTATTCCTTGGCTTATGAAATTTACAAATGCAGCAGTTTAGAAAATGGATGAAATGTTTAGCACTGGGAAACATTTTTTGAAAGATACAAAGTGCATTTTATATACAACTATACAGATCAGACCAAAATGGACAAATGAGGAGGGAAGAGGGACAGAGAGACATTGTTCCAAATCAGGGACAGTCCCTCAAATACAGTTGAGAGCTATGCAATAGCTAATGTTGGTATGGGGTGAACAGGCCCCTAGATGTCATTTGAATAGCCTTGTGGGTGCAATATGCTGTTTCAGGTTGGTTTTAACGTCCTTGTTGACATTTATGGGTGTTATATAAAGAACAAAAATTATACAATAAGCAGATTTTTAAGGCACCCATGCACTCATATGTAAAGAAAATTACTTTTTATTGATATATACATGGTTTTACCATTTTGTATACACACATTTTTAAAAGAATGCACAAATATTAAAGATAGATCATCCTTACCAGGAAGGGTTAAGTCATACTCTCAGTTAATGCACTAATAATATATATACCAATGACTATCATTAGAGATGAGTGAATTATTCAAAAATTCGATTCGGCTGATTCGCCGAATTTGCGGAATAAATTTGATTCAATGCGAATTTATTCGCTGCGAATTTAACTTATTAAAAGGGTTTCTAGGCTTCAGAGAGCCTTTATATTAGTGCAGAACACTGTACCTTTAATTTAAATGCCCTTGGAGTCTGCTGGGGAAGAGAAATAATACTGTCAGTCAGTATGACATGCAGATGAGTGCCGTCGATCTTAGAATCACCGCACACTTCACTCATTTGGGCAGTCACGGGGCCAAAACCAGAGTGTGGAGCCACAGTGTGGCGGTGGAGGCAGCAGCAATGGGAGGCCATACAGCACCCTATGACAAAATGGAACCCACCAGCAGTGTGAGGAGACCTGAAAGTGGCACATGGCAGAGTGTGGCGATGGAGACAGCAGCAATGGGAGGCCGTACAGGGACCCATGACACACTCTGGACCTGGCAGCAGCATGAGGAGGCGGTACAGGGGCCCATGGCAGAGTGGCGAAGCGTAAGCAGCTTAAATTGAAGGCCATACAGAGGCCTATGTTAAAAAGTCCCCCCAGCAGCAGTGTGGGGAGACGACTATCAAGAGTCCAATGGCAGAGTGGCGGAGCAGAAGCAGCTTCAATTGAAGAAGAAGAGGATGAGGATGAAGAAGAAGAAGAAGAGGATGAGGATGATGAAGAAGAAGAAGAAGATGAGGATGAAGAAGAAGAAGAGGATGAGGATGAGGATGAAGAAGAAGAAGAAGAAGGAGAAGAAGAAGAGGATGAGGATGAGGATGAAGAAGAAGAAGAAGAGGATGAGGATGAAGAAGAAGAGGAAGAAGAAGAAGAAGAGGATGAGGATGAAGAAGAAGAAGAAGAAGATGAGGATGAAGAAGAAGAGGATGAGGATGAAGAAGAAGAGTATGAGGATGAGGAAGAAGAAGAAGAAGAGGATGAGGAAGAAGAAGAAGAAGAGGAGGATGAGGAAGAAGAAGAAGAAGAAGAAGAGGAGGATGAGGATGAAGAAGAAGAAGAAGAAGATGAGGATGATGAAGAAGAGGATGAGGATGAAGAAGAAGAAGAGGATGAGGATGAAGAAGAAGAAGAAGAAGAAGAGGATGAGGATGAGGAAGAAGAAGAAGAAGAAGAGGATGAGGAAGAAGAAGAAGAAGAAGAGGATGAGGATGAAGAAGAAGAAGAGGATGAGGAAGAAGAAGAAGAGGATGAGGATGAAGAAGAGGATGAGGATGAAGAAGAAGAAGAGGATGAGGATGAAGAAGAAGAAGAAGAAGAGGATGAGGATGAGGATGAAGAAGAAGAGGAAGAGGATGAGGAAGAAGAAGAAGAAGAGGATGAGGATGAAGAAGAAGAAGATGAAGAAGAAGAAGAAGAAGAAGAGGATGAGGATGAAGAAGAAGAAGAAGAAGAGGATGAGGATGAAGAAGAGGATGAGGATGAAGAAGAAGAAGAAGAGGATGATGGTGAGGAAGAAGAAGAAGAAGAAGAAGTGGATGAGGATGATGAAGACAAAGAAGAAGAAGAAGAAGAGGAGGATGAGGATGAAGAAGAAGAAGCAGAGGATGAAGAAGAGGATGAGGATAAGGAAGAAGAAGAAGAAGAAGAAGAAGAAGAAGAAGAGGATGAGGATGAAGAAGAAGAAGAAGAAGAAGAAGAGGATGAGGATGATGAAGAAGAAGAAGAAGAGGAGGATGAGGATGAAGAAGAGGAAGAAGAAGAAGAGGATGAGGATGAAGAAGAAGTAGAGGATGAGGATGAAGAAGAAGTAGAGGATGAGGATGAAGAAGAAGAGAATGAGGATGAAGAAGAGGGTGAGGATGAAGAAGAAGAAGAGGAAGAGGGTGAGGATGAAGAAGAAGAAGAGGAAGAGGATGAGGATGAAGAAGAAGAAGAAGAAGAAGAGGATGAGGATGAAGAAGAAGAAGAAGAGGATGAGGATGAGGATGAAGAAGAAGAAGAAGTAGGATGAAAATAAGAATTCCAGTACAGCAAAAAGTGTATCTGCAGAGAGCTCCGCTATTTCTGACAGTTCTCTGACAGTTCCTTCACATTTACAGCGGTTGAAACATTGTATCTATTTGTTTCCGAATAAAGACATCTGTATCCTAAATGGAAACAAACAGATACAATGTTTCAACCGCTGTAAATGTGAAGGAACTGTCAGAGAACTGTCAGAAAGGCGGAGCTCTCTGCAGGGACACTTTTTGCCGGCTGTAGAAGGGATGAAAATCGGCCGATCGGGGAAAATTCGATTCGTGCATCCGAAGTTTGCTAATTTTCGGATTCGGTGCGAATCGAATTTTTCCTAATATTCGAAACGAATTCCACTTCGCCAAGTTCGATTCGCTCATCTCTAACTATCATGAATGATTAACTAATATGAGATTACAGGTAGGTGTATTGAACACATATTTGCTGGGGGTGCGACTGGGCCAGATTCCGATATGTTTCCCGTAACTGAGTTCTGCTTCCTCAGGAGACTGTTGAAAAAATAATTTGAATACAAAATATTAGGATGCTCACGGAGCGGAATGGATGTCAGACACCATGCTCTCTCTCTATATACTCTGCAAACGCCGAAATGCGGCATCCTATTTTTCAATCAAACGGCATTGTTTGCACAATCCCGCTCGATCTCTGCAGATTGTAATTAAAGTTACTAAAATATTGAATGAATTAACAATATGACAATCTAAAACTCAATTTAAACAGCCAAAAAACTTTTTATATATGAGATTATAATAATATATTATCGCAATCATATGTTATTCTTTACCAGAAGAAAAAATCTATTTCCATAGATCTTTATAAGTCATTTTATAAGTCCATATTCAAAAACTCTCCAAAAAAGAGACTGAATATCGAATAACATACAAACAATAGATCCCAAAACATTATACATATAACAGATGTCTGGGAAGATAAATATTGATTTAAAGGGCTAGTACCATTTTAAAGAAGCACTCTACTAACAACGATTTTACTATTGAAAATACTATATAAGTCTGATCCACTATTACTATTGGAAATGCTATGTAAATAAACTATGATCCCCCCCAAAATTTTTTAAATTAGTTAAAAAACAATTTAAATTGATATCAATATTTAATTAATTGGGCTTTAAGGAGTTTAATTCATAAATCCAAAATGTTTCTCTTTTTGAAGTCTCATTAATCATATCTGAGCCTCTCCAATGTTTTTTAACCCTATCTATCCCATAGAATGTCAGTAAGCTAGGATCACCGTGTTTTAATTTAAAGTGTCTAGACACCCTGTATTTATCATAACCTTTTTTGATATTATTTAAATGTTTTCCTATCCTAGTTTTTAATAACGTTCCTGTTCTACCAACATATTGGAGGTGGCAAGGACACTCTAGAACATACACCACAAAGGACGAATTGCATGAAATCAACTAATTGATTTTATATTCTTTATTCGTCAGTGTCGAATAAAAACTTTTTCTTTTCTTTTTTGCCTCTTTTTTTATAGTTTTACAAGCTTTGCACTTGTTACAATGAAAAAAACCTTCTAAATTGGGAAATAAATTTACCTCTTTAGGTGGATCTATAATATTATGAATTAATTTCGTTCTCAACGATCTATTTATTTTCCTATACATAAATTTTGGTATGGGTGGAATAATATTCTTAAGTGTATCATCTTTTAGCAGAATGGGCCAATATGTCTTGAAAATTCATTCAACTTTCTTGTATTGAATAGTATAATTAGTGATAAAAAACATTTTCAGTATTGTTGTTTTTATTTTTATTCTCTTTCTATCAGATAGGAGCAAATCCCTATCTTTCTTATTAATCAATTCTCTCTCAGTTTCAAGAAAAGATCTATTATACTCTTTTTCCACGAATCTATCGATCAGTAAATCAGTCTGATTAACCTCCTTGGCGGTATTCCCGAGTGTAGCTCGGGGTAACATTTCAGTACCAAAAGCGGTAACCCCGAGCTACACTCGGGAATACCATGCGGCGCTGCTCCAGCATGTGTTCTTCACTTACCTTACCCTGCGTTCCCACGATGTGTCCCCTGCAGCGTCCCCGGCCATCTCCTCCGGCCGATGCCGGCATCCGGCTTCTGTGTCCTGTCCCTGTGACGTCGGGACGTACGGGCGCCGCCGCCGCCGGCGGCGGGAAATTTAAAAATTTTAAAAAATGTCATTTTTTTTTTTTTTTCATTTTACATAGTAAAACATTGCTGTTTCAACCTATTTCACATACATATTGTCCCTAGTGCTTTGTCCTGCGCCCTGCCTGCATTTTGTCTGTTCTTTCTGCCTGGAAACTGAGAAATGTCCATGGCGTCCAAAAAGTGTCCCTTTAGGTCAAAAGCGGTTTAGATCAGCTAGAGAACAGCGATAGTAAATCAGAACCACTTACAGAATTGAGTGATAATGATTCGTGGGGGAAATTCGTCATCAGAAACTGAAAACGATTTTGCGACTGAGCTCAGCAATGTGCGAACTTGGCGCTCTATTTCACATTTCAATGTTTTTGGTTTGATTATATTATTGAATTAAATTTTTTATTATTTTTATATTATTTTTATGATTATTTATTAAATTATAATTTATGATTTTGTGTTTCAAATTTTATCATACCCGGGATGTTTACTAGACTCTTGTTCGGACAGATTTCAGTGAGTTTTTCCTAAAAATTACAGCCTACAATAAAAAAAATACATATTTCCATGCAAAAAAATGGTACCGCTTTCAGCACCAAAAATCTGAAATAATCAATCCGCCAGGGAGGTTAATAAAATTGTTCTGTGCACTGCAATTCCTTTTGATTCTAGTAAATTGACTTCTCGGGGTACTGTATAACCATCTTGGGTGATGCCCGCTAGAAATAGGGATATAGCTGTTTTTATCTATATCTTTAAAAAAGGTCTTAGTTAGAATATGTTCTTTATTTTTGTACAATGTAAGATCCAGAAAATTAACTTGTTCAAAATCACTAACAGTGAATTTTAACTCATAATCATTCTTATTGATATATTCAGTAAAGACATCTAGATCTTCCACAGTTCCCTTCCATATCATCACAATATCGTCAATGTATCTTCTGTACAGCGCCATCTCTGGCCACTTATTAAAAATACATTCTTCTTCCCATTTATCCATAACCAAATTTGCCACACTGGGAGCATACTTAGCTCCCATTGCAACGCCTTTGCATTGTTTGAAAAAGGTATTATTATACCAGAAAAAAATATTGGACATTGCAAAATCCAATAATTCAATAATGAACCATCTTTGAATAGTTTTCATTTTAGATTTACGTTTTAAGGCCCATCTTACTGCTTTTATACAATCCATTTGATCAATACTTGTGTATAAGGATTCCATATCAATTGTAACCAAGATACAATCATTGCTATTTTCTACTGATTTCAAAATATTTCTCCACTATCCCTTAAAAAAGATCGATTATTTCTAACAATCTTTTGTAAAAAGGAATCTATATACTCACCGATGCGGGCAAATATCGAATTAATCCCGCTGAAAATTGACCTTCCGGGAGGTTTCTCTTTATTTTTATGCAATTTTGGTAGATAATAGATGGTTGGAATTTTTGGATCTTGTATCATTAAATATTTAGCCTCCTTTTCATTTAGAACCCCCAGCTCTTTCCCTTTCTTAATAAGATGTTTTAAATGATTCTTTAATTTCTTCGTTGGATTTGATGTCAATACTTTATATGTATCTTTAATGTTCAAAAGTCTATTCATCTCTACCTCATAATCACTTTTATTCAAAATAACGATACTACCTCCTTTATCAGCACCTCTGATCACTATATTTTTCCTTTTTTCCAAATCTTTAATTCCTTGTGTGATCTCTTTTGGAGTATAATATGTATTGTTTAAATTCATATTTTTAATATCATTTTCAACCATCTTTTTAAAAACTTCTAAAAATTAATTTCCTGTATTTTTTGGATTAAACGTCGAAAAATTCTTCAAGGAACTATGTTCATATATGCTTTGGGATCCCTTGGTATTATCATTATTCTTTTTATCTTTATTTAATTCAAAAAAAAATTTATATTCAATTTTCTCACAAATATCTGTATATCAATAAAGATGTCAAACTTCTTTAAACTGGTTCTAGGTACATACTTTAGCCCCAAATCCAATACCTTTAATTCTCTATCTGTAAGAATAACATTACTCAAATTAAAAATGCCATTGCCTATTGCTTTCTTTTCGCTTACTCCCTCTCGTTCCTCTGTATCTGCCATACTTCTTCCTATCCCATACATATCTCAGTCTTTCCATCCCCTTCCTTGCGGTCAGTAATTTCACGGTGTCAGATTCCATCCCCTGCTGTGGCCTTGAAAACCCCCCCTTCCAGGGAAAGTCTCCTGAAAACCCCCTCTTCTAAACCAATTTCCCCTATATCCACCTGGTCTCCTAAAACCAAAGGATCCTCTATTAAATCTCCCACGTCCTTTATTATAGTATCCCTGTGTAGGGTACTCTCTCTCAGGGGTATCAGTACTATTACTCCTGTGTTTCTGAAATTGTACTTTTTGTTTGGAGGGTGATGTATAAACAACCTTATTAGTATTAGGGGATTTCAAACTCCCATTAGAATCCTTTTCAGGTGCTGATTGCTTGGAATCACATTCTGCAATATTCAAACTATCTTGCCATTTGTACACTTTGTTATTTTTGTAATCATCCATATCTCTTTTATATTTGTTTACCTTTTTGTTTTTTGTATCTTTGTCAACTTTGACAATATATTCTTGTACAAATTTGGATCTTTCTTTATATTCATTTGTGTCTACAAATGGCAACATAATGTCTTTTAATTCTTTGATCCTAATTTCTAATTTCTTACGCTTCACCTGTCTTCTCTTTATATTCAGTTCTAACAATTTCCTTTCACACTGATTGAAAAACAGAAACCAATCATCCATAAGGTCTCTATCATCCAATCCATCATTAGCTGGTATATCCCACCTTAATCTTTTTAGTGGGATTTATTATTTTTTTTATAGTGCAAAAAATAAAAAACGCACAGGCAATCAAATACCACCGAAGGAAAGCTCAATTCATGGGGGAAAAAAGATGTAAATTTAATTTTGGTGCAGCATTGCATGACCGCGCAATTGTCAGTTAAAGTAACTCAGCGCCGTAACACAAACCGCTTATGTAACCGCTTCCTGACTGCCCTATAGCAGAAATACTGCTACGGGGTGGCACATGTGTGCAAAATCACATATATATACGTGATTGGCGCTCCCGTGGTTTTCACGCCCCTCCGAGACGGCATCAGCTAGCCCGTCAGTACACCAGTCTTCACATTTAACCCCTTGATTGCCAGGAAGGAGCTCATACACAATAAACCTCCATTGCTAGTATAGTGTCTGAATGGATCAATATGTTTGATCAGATCAGCACTATACCAGTGTTCACTTTAGTATAGCATCCCCAAAAATGCAGTGTTAGCGGGATAAGCCCCGGCACCTGCCAGCACCTGCATTTAGCCAGTGCACTTACCCCCCCTTCTCCCCCAGTAAGTGCAGTGTCAGTAGGTCACTGTCACTTGATACATTGCACACAAAACCGCAGTGTTCGCAGAATCAGGCCTGATCTCTGTTAGCACTTGTCGGTAAATTTTGATGACTCTCATATGCAGCAGAGTGCCAGTACTAGTGCTGCGCTACCTTTTGGTGAATTGGCGACCACCAGCGGTCTAGTACATCCTGGTCTTTCACATACCTCTTAGATTGTAAGCTCCCAGGATCAGGCCCTCCTAACCCTCTTGTATTGAACTGTATTGTTGCTGTATTGTCTCCCATTATATTGTAAACCGCTGAGCAAACTGTTGATGCTATATAAATCCTGTATAATAATAATAATACCAGCACTGCAGTATGACTTGGCGACGTGGCGAGTCCCATAAGTGTAGTACAAGCTGGTGCGGTGGTGAGCACAAGTATTGTTTGGATTTACGAGGGAAAAGATAGTCAAGTGGAGCCCCCCAGATGCCCAGACTACATGCAGTGGCAAATTGGTTTGGGACTTGGTGTCATCCTTCTCCATATGGGGTACCACTTATACGTGGAAATTTTTATTCAAGCGTGCCACTATTTAGACATTTTTAGTCTTGGAACTGGCGCATGTGGCAAAGTGTGACCTAATGTGTGCCCACCATTAGAAGTGGGTGGATGCAGTGTGGTATATTCCAATGGTGGGCATACCACACACTTTTTCTGTTAGAGATTTCTTCTCTTTTTTTCATTCAGTCCACAGGCTGCATACAAAAAAGAGAACATAGCATATACAGTAATACCTCGGTTTACGAATGCCTCTGTTAACGTAATTTTCGGTTTACGAATGAAAATCCATTGAAAATAATGCCTCGGTTTACAAATTTTTTACAAATTTTTTTTCACAATACTAAGTGTATGTCAGTGCTGATTTTTAAATGCAATTGCCATCTTTTTTTTTTCTTTAGTATAGCTCAAAACATTAGCTGTCAGTTTCCCAGAGCTAAAGGATACTTTGTATATTTTAAGAAACTGAATGGAAACATTGTATCTTTTAACGTGGCGAAATAAACTAAAAGAAACTTCCTCTCTTTCTGTTGGAGGGGGAAAGTGACTGCTGAATTTCTGAACTACTGTATAGTGAAGGAAAAAAAAAACGGTAATACATTTAAAAACTGGCACCTGACAGCTGAGTGAATTGCCTACAATTAAAAATTTTTTTTTTAATTACCAGCAATTCTTTTACATTCATCTGTCAGTGGGGAACCGCACTGACAGCTGAAACATTAACACATGGTTGTCACTACTAAAATACTGCATGAGTTAATAAAAAAACTCATGCAGTATTTTAGTAGTGTTTACTGTTTTTCTGACCTTCTGAATGGATTAATTGATTTTCAGTGCATTCCTTTGGGAAACGAATTCCTCAGAGGAAGAGGTTGTGGCCTCGAAACGTGTTAGCCAGTTGGTCATCCAGGGTTCCATCGTATGGACTCAGATGCAACTTGAATATATTATCTTGTTTGGTGTGATATGCCTGTGTTTTTATGTTCATTGTGAGTATAATACTTACCTTGTTTTTTCAATAAATATTTTAAACGATAATGCACTAGGTCGGTGCGCCCTTTTTGTTTTTCTATTTGCATTCAGTGAAGTTGGACCACCCCGGTCTGTTGAGGGCAGCAAGCAGTGCATGTTTCAGAACATCCTTACTGGTTCCACTGAGTCCATTCCCAGCGCAGGAGAAAAGTGTTGTGCTGTGTTGGATTAACCTCCCTAGCAGTCTGATTATGTCCATATTTCTGTGCTCAAAGCGGTACATTTTTTGCATGGAAACATGCCGTTTTTTTATAGCAGGCCTGTCATTTTTAGGAATAACTCAATGAAATCTGTCTGAACAAGAGTCTAGTAAACATTCCGGGTATGTTAAAATTTGAAACACGAAATCATAAATTATAATTTAATAAATAATCATAAAAAATATTATAATAAATTTAATTCAATAATATAATCAAACCAAAAACACTGAAATTTAAAATAGAGCGCCAGTTCGCACATCATTGAGCAAAGTCGCAAAATCGTTTTCAGTGTCTGATGACGAATTTCCCCACAAATCATTATCACTCAATTCTGCAAGTAGTTCTAATTTACTATCGCTGTTCTCTAGCTGCTCTAAAACCGCTTTTGACCTAAAGTGACGCTTTTTGGACGCCATGGACTTTTCTCAGTTTCAAGGCAGAAAGAACAGTAAAAATGCAGGCAGGGCACAGGACAAAGCACTAGGGACAAAATGTATGTGAAATGGTTTGATACAGTAATGTTTTTCTGTGTGATTTTAGTGAATTTAGTGAATGTCACTTTTAAAATTTTCAAATTTCCCACCAGTTCCATCCCCATACGTCCTGACATTGCAGGGAATGGAACCCGGAAGACAGATGGAATGGAATGGAAGCCGGAGGACATTGCCGGGGACACTGCAGGGAGGACATCGCGGGAGCGCAGAACAAGGTAAGTGCAGAAGAGATCCCGGAGCAACGCTGCAAGGTATTCCCAAGTGTAGCTCGGGGTTATTGCTTGTGGTGCTGAAACTTTACCCCGAGTTACACTTGGGAATACCTCCAGTGAGGTTAAGGGGGGTAAATCCTCAGGAGGGCAAGTGGTTAATATAACACATCAGGGTGTGTACAGTAGGTCTGAATAAGCCCTGAAGGGACTCAGCAGCACCTAAAATGATTTCAAATGCAAAAGGAATGCAGCTGAAAATAAGAAATATAAAAATCTCTATAGCGCAAATGGAGAACAAGTGATAAAGTCCCAAGCAAGAAGCCGTAGTCTCTGAATGGTAGCTCCTGGTGTATGAATCAACTTCTATAATGGCTCCAGTTCTTCAAAAGGTATATTTGATATCTCTGTGCACTAAAACAATAAACAAACAGAAGGTGTCGCCATCTAAGTGTATCAATTTAATTAAAAACAAGTAAAGGAAAGGGTTAAAAAACACTCAGAAGGATGAGAGTAAGTCACCGGTCACACCGCTGCAATTTAAAATTCATGTGCAATTTCTGAACACTTTATTGCTACTTGTGAAGATTGCCAATGATTTCTAGCAATTTGCAGTTTGATTTCTATTATATTCTATGTATGTGAAAACTGCAGAAAAAGTAATGCAAGAACTACTTTAGCAATCACGCTGCAGCAAATCGCACATGCTAAGACACTGACATTCACATTCATTAGATGCGATTTCAGGTGCAATTTCAATTCGCAAATCGCACCTGAAATTGCATCAGTATGACCAGGCACTTAATTGGCATATCATCAGTCCATATTTGCTAGCAAGCCTTGGTGGACAGTGGATGGTTGGATGAGATGTATCCTTAAAAGTGTTCTGCAGGATTGGTGGAGTAGGGCTGGACTATGTCAGAATGTAGATTTAAGTGTTACTAAACCCACAATAGTAAAATCAGTCTGTATATGCAGTAAAGCATGCTTGTTATACTCACTGTGGAACCTAAGGGGTTGTATAGAGACTGTTTGATCCTGACTTCTCTGCTCCTCTTGTTCAAATGTTCACACTGATAAGACAGACTGAACCGTGCCGTTCTACACATGCTCAGTTTAGTCTGTATCACTAGAGAGGGTTTTTTTTTCTTGGGAGAGTGCATGGGATCAGCACAGGGCCAATCAGCGCTGTCCAAACAGAGATCAGGGGATTTCCATCCTCCTAGAGCAAAAATAAAACTCCTCCCACAAGCTTTAACCAGTGCTCTGCTGAAGTTACAAGACTTCTCTAACTGCTGATGAAAAAAGGTATTTAGCAGTTTATATGTACTAAAATAATTGCATTTCCATGTTCTGTGTACTGTGGGAGACCAGATATAGTGAATTCAGGGTCCTGGCTTTAGTAACACTTTACGTTGGGACATATTGACATCAGGTGAAGTGTGATGGGGGTGGTAACAGAGCTCACAATAGCTCCTTTGTCAAACTGTAACAGGGAAAGGGAGGAAAGGATAGCTATTCATTAGGCACTGAAGGAGGAAGGGAATGGTTGCAAACACATGGAATACTATTAATAGTTAATAATGGGCAGAACTGACTGAATAAATAAATACTATGTGAATGATCTAAAAAAAAAAAAAAAAATAACAGGGAACTCTAGTGCAAAAAATAAAAATAAAATAAACATAGATAATACAAATAGAATTGCAAAGAAAATTTGACTCACTTATATAAACGATTTATTTAAAAAACAAAACAATAAAGGGGAACTCAAGTTCTTAGAATGAAGATAATGTGAATTGCATTCCAGGAAGTATTTGCAATTTGCTCTCTGTGTATTGATAGATTAACCTCCCTGCGGTATGATTATGTCCATATTTCTGTGCTGAAAGCGGTAAATTTTTTTGCACGGAAATATGTATTTTTTTTGTTGGCCTGTAAGTTTTAGTAAACATTCCGGGTAGGATAAAACTCGAAACACGAAATCATAAATTATAATTTAATAAATAATCATAAAAATAATAATATAATAATAAATTTAATTCAATAATATAATCAAACCAAAAACACTGAAATTTAAAATATAGCGTAAAGTTTGCACATCGCTGAGCAAAGTCACAAAATCATTTTCAGTGCCTGATGACGAATTTCCCCACAAATCATTATCACTCCATTCTGCAAGTGGTTCTGATTTACTATCGCTGTTCTCTAGCCGCTCTAAAATCGCTTTTGAGCAAAAGGGACGCTTTTTGGACGCCATAGACTTTTCTAAGTTTTCAGGCAGAAAGAACAGTCAAAATGCAGGCAGGGCACAGGACAAAGCACTAGGGACAAAATGTATGTGAAATGGTTTGATACAGTAATGTTTTACTATGTCAAATTCATTTCTAAGAAAACGACAGTTTCAAAAAATTTTTAAATTTGCCGCCGTTCCGGCCCCCGTACGTCCCCTACGTCCCGACACTCGCAGGGACCGGAACACGGAAGCTGGATGCTGGCATCGGCCGGAGGAGATGACCGGGGACTCTGCAGGGGACGCATCGCGGGAGCGAAGGACAAGGTAAGCGCTGCAGGGAATCGCTGAGCAACGCCTCATGGTAAGCCCCAGTGTAGCTCGGGGTTACCACTTTTGGTACTGAAACTTTAGATAAGGAGCGAAAGAAATGACAATACATATTATAATAATAGTATAAATATTATAAAATATATAGCTTAAATATAATATAATTGTCAAAACAATGGAACTAAATCATAGCACTGGTTTCTATCTCTTCACTGAGCTCTGTTGGTGTTAGTGTATTCAACGAGAAGATCCAATATGTCTCCTCAGTATCCACTGTAACATCGAATTTAAAGTTTACATGTATTTTTTCTTATGAAAATTATTAAGGTTGTTAATTTATAATTTATTTAAACAGACTTTCTTTTTCTTCAAGATTTTATTATTTACTAAATAATCAGTTTTATTATAGGGTTTAGACTAAAAATCTTTTGAATTATAAGATTGCTGTTAAACAGGCTGTAGAAATATTTCATGACTCATGACTCATAACTAAGATTGTTAGTCACGACTATAGTAAAAATAATATTCTTTTTATAATTACAGCTCTTAGCAGCCTGTTGTTCAGTAAATGGAGGGTCATGTGATTATTGCAAAGGAAGGACACACTGAGGGTGCAATAAAAATAGCAGTTTCTGTTTCTATAGTTGGTTGAAAGTATTTGCAACTGCTCATTTTCACATGCAAAAGCAAAAACTAAAAAGAACATTTCTAATCTTGGTGAACAACAAAACAATTTAAGCCAGTATATAAACAGTAGGCAAGTGCCAATAGCTGATGCATTTGTTGCTTTTGTCACAACTTCAAGCAACTTAGTAAGGTTTCATGTACACGAGCAGCTCCTAAACTCAAGTTTAGGAGCTTTTGGCATTTTTTTGCCAAAACTCCTAAACTCAACTCCATAAAAGCCTATGTGTCCACGTACAGACATGCGGAATAATCTTGTTCAGGATAGGAACGTTTTGACTGCCGACCAGGAGAAACTGCAAAACGTGGCAAAATCGTGGTACCGCAGTTGCCGTGTTTTGCCACGATTTGCGTTGTCCCACGGCCGGCGGTCAGGGTAGGCTCATTTACATGGTGCAGGAGATTTCTTGAAGTATTAATAGCTAAACCAACATTTTCCAACAGTCTCTTTGTTAAGCAGAGAAACAAAACTAAACTTATCCTAACTATACAAATCATAGTACCTAACTAGGAGGGTGCTACACAGGTAAGATGTGGACCTAGGAATTTATGTTTTTCCATCCAAAGCTCCACAAAGCCTCCAGGTTCTAGTACTCAGAACAGGACTTGGAGCCCCTTACCATGTGTGGGTGAGAAACCAAGGTGAAACACATAAACCGTCCACAACCCTGAAAACCAGTGCCTCACACAGGGAATACCCTTTTTAATCCATGTAACAGAAATCCTTATTATATTAAAGGATAAGCACAGTGAGACACGATGGGGGAGATTTACTAAAACTGGTGCACACAGAATCTTGTGCAGCTGTGCATTTTAACCAATCAGCTTCCAGGTTTTATTGCCAAAGCTTAATTGAACAAGCTGAAGTTAGAAGCTGATTGGTTAATATGCACAGCTGCACCCGATTCTGTGTGATTCTGTGTGCACCAATTTTAGTAAATCTCCCCCTATGTTTCCTTACTCTTTTTTCCCATATGCCCCTAAGCAGTCACCCTTCACTCTGAAAGCTGTAGGCTTATTGTCTCCCAATGTATTAATTTACTAAAACTGGAGAGTGCAAAGACTGGTGCAGTTGTGCATGGTAGCCAATCAGCTTCTAACTTCAGCTTGTTCCATTAAGCTTTAACAATAAAACTTGGTGCAGTAGGGGAGCAGCCCTCATCCTTGGAAAATTTGCTCTCTTAAAGTTCATTGTCTTTATCTTTTTAGTATGTGTTTGTTGTTTACAGTGAACATTAAATGAGATCAGGTTAGGGTCACTGCTACCCAGATGTTCTTTTAGATGTTCTTTTAGCAGGCCGGCTTCAAGCTCTTGCTTCGGGGTCTGTGATTCCCAAAGCCCCTTTACTTAATATGCCAATGTTCTTTTAGGGAGAGAGTTAGTAAAGTTCTGCATGGTTTGAGATTATCAGGTCCAGCAATGAATCATTTCTAGTTGTCCTCTATGAACTGTACCATAAAATCGTCTTGTAATAGGTTTATAATTTTTTGCCCTTTAACTGTTCCAGCAGTGCCAATACTCCAATTAATCAATTATAATAGGGTAGTTAAAATTCCCCATTACTGTCACTTTCCCAGCCCTTGCAGCCCTTTCCATCTGTTCAGGAAGCGGAGTCTTCACCTCCTAAATAACACTTGGTGGCCTGTAACAAATTTCAATGATTAACTTTGAACTATGCACATCCATATGCAGTTCCACCCATAATGCTTCAGCCTCATCACCCTTTCCAATAACTAGGTCCTCTTTCACACTCACTTTCAGATCACTTCTCACATAGAGACAGACACCTCCACCTTTATGTTTTACCTTGTCTCTCTGAAAGAGAGCATAACCATAAATATTAATAACCCAGTCCTGTGAGAAATAAAGCCAAGATTCCGAAATACCAATTAAATCATGGTTCTCTTCCTGCACCAAAGTTTCCAACTCGTCTATTGTGTTTGGTGAACAAACACTTTAATTCATTATCACATTTTGTTCCATTCCACCCTCCATTATTGTCTGACCCCTAACTGACCTGTCTCTCCCCATTGAATTGTAGTTCACCCTCCCCCTTAAATTCTAGTTTAAATACTCCTCCAGCCTTCCCATAAACCTCTCCCCAAGCACAGCAGACCCTCTTCCATTTAGGTGCAAGCCATCTTTAACATATAGGTTGTACCCCAATAAAAAGTCAGCCCAGTGCTCTAGAAAACCAAATCCTTCCATCTTACACCAGGTCTTTAGCCATGCATTCCGTTCCCTAATCTCCCCCTGTTTTTCATGTGTTACGCATGGCACAGGTAATATTTCAGAGAATATAACCTTGGAGGTCCTTCCCTTCAACATGCAGCCTAGTTCTTTAAATTGATTTTAAAGAGCCTTCACCTTCTATGTATTCTGTCATTGGTTCCAACATGGATCAAAACAGCTGGGTCATGCCCAGCCCCTCCCAGTAATTTATCAACCCAGTCCACCAAACTCTGGCACCAGGGAGACAGCAAACAATTTGTTTAAGGGGATCCTGGCAACAAATTATTCTATTAGTACTTAGAACTATTACCCCTATTACCACCTACGCCTTCCTACACGACCCTCACCACCCCTACTAAATAGGCTACTCTCCCAGCTGTTAGGGGTAGCAATAACATCCAGGACTGGCACCTCTGTGTTTGCCACCTCCACATCTTCACTCAACTAGGCGAATTTGTTTTGGTGCTCAAACACAGGACTAGATTCCTTTTCTGTGAGACCCTACCACTCCCTCTAGTTGCATTAACCCATCTTCCTACCTGATAATCCTGACCTACCCCTTCACCCTGCACATCAACCACCTGCTCACTGAGCAGAAGGCTCCTTTCATTCTTGTTGTTTCTGCTCAGTGTTGCAACTTGCTCCTCCAGATCTCTAATGGGAGCTTCCAGAAGGGCAACATGCTCACATCTGTCACAGCGGTATGCATCCTGGAGCTGTTGCACAATTTTTACATACATGTGACACACTGTACACTGAGCAAAACTTTCAACCTTGCTAGCACCCATTATCCCTGTTTACAATATAATTGCTAATAGGAAATTTAAGATTTTAGTTACAATTTAGAAGACTCCTGTCTTAACTCCTGAAGCTTACAAATCTGTGAGCTGTTCATTTTATCTATGCTAAACATCAAGTTCACAAGTTTAGGAGTCTTGCCATTAAACAAGCACATAAATTAAAAAAAAAGACGATGATTGGACCCATATCTTAATACCAATATTACTGCTGGTTTAAATGTTTCTTTTTCTCTGACATGCAAAATATGAATTCTTTTTTATCAGACCAGGGTTATAATCTCTGTGTTACCCTTCACAAGGCTTTAGTTGTCTGCCCATTTTTCCTTAGCAATAGTATATGTCATATAGACCTAGGTTAGTATTTGTATTTATATAATTTATATATGACTTATTTATATATATATATATATATATATATATATATATATATACTGCATATTATGCATATAACCTATTTTCATTGGTGTTTCTAAAACAGATTTTCCCAGTTGTTGTTTTTGGATGTGTTATCAAAATGGTTTATATGTTGTGTCTTTGGTATGGATGAGTTGGGCATATCTGCATTAGAACCCCATTGAATTCAGTAGGAGCCAAACCTTTAAAAACAGTTCTTGCCATTTTCAAGGCTAATGCGCAAGGGCATGGGGGGTGTTCATTGTCCAAGGCAGACATATACTAATGGGAAATAAATAAATAAATAACGTGCATTTAGCAAGGGATAGCATAATGCTTAAATTAAACATTACAGCGGTTGTAAAACTCAGACATGAAATATGAACAAAGCATATTCCTCTATAGTATGTACTTGTCTCAATTAAGAGTACTAAGTGTCATTCCTGTTTGTTGCTTCATTCCTTTGCTATCAGTATGAATCACTTCTGACAGATTTTCCTGACACCAAGAGAAAAAAAGTGACAGGGAGGGATTTCCAGCACACAGCTTGTGATTGAGAGCCTCAGCCCTGTTCCTGTGTGCTATGTGAAGGAGGTGCGTCTCTCTCCTCCAATTAGCTCTCAGTGCTTTCCTCTCTGTGCTCTGCAGTGTGCAATTTCAGCTCTCTCCCCCCTGTTTTCTGAAAGCTCAGACATGTATTATAGATTGTGAACTTTGAATGGCTGTAGAGAAGAGAATACATCAGATAAACAGGTACAACCTGCGCAGGAGGCTTTGTTTCATCCATATTTGTCACCTGAGGCTAGTCAATTCCTTGGGTATATGTAAGGATTTACAACCACTTTAAGAATGCCCAGCTTAGAAGTCCCCCCCCCCCAATTTTTAATGTTATTCCTCCGACACATCTTTAGCTTCCACTGCGCCAAATTGATTTCCCTCCCATTTGTCAACCTTACCTGAGGTCTGTTATCTTTTTTTTGTTTAGTCACCTTAATTGTATGTTACAGCAATGCCCAGTTTTCAGGAACAAACAATTTTTACTCTCAGACTGTAACGTCCTTGATTTCTTCTTTCTGCTCTTTATGTTTGTACATGAACATAACATTGATCGCAAATCTATTTGAATGTATTCTAGTACAACCCAATAAAGCATTTTTGAGAAAAAAAATACTAACTCCATTAACCCTTTTACTGCCACTGACATACACTATGTTGCCAAAAGCATTGGGATGTCTGTCTTTACATGCATATGAACTTTATGACATCCAAGTCTTAGTCCGTAGGGCTCAATATTGAGTTGACCCACCCTTTGCAGCTACAACAGCTTCATCTCTTCTGGGAAGGCTGTCCACAAGGTTTAGGAGTGTGTCTATGGGAATGTTTGACCATTCTTCCAGAAGTGCATTTGTGAGGTCAGGTACTGGTGTCGGACGAGAAAGCCTGGCTCGCAGTCTCTGCTCTAATTCATCTCAAAGGTGTTCTATAGGGTTGAGGTCAGGACTCTGTGCAGGCCAGTCAAGTTGCTTCACCCAAAACTTGCTCATTCATGTCTTTATGGAACTTGCTTTGTGCACTGGTGCGCAGTCATGTTGGAAGAGAAAGGGGCTATCACCAAACTTGTGAGCATGAAATTGTCCAAAATGTCTTGGTATGCTTACATTTTAAGAGTTCCCTTCACTGGAACTAAGTGGCCAAGCCCAACCCCTGAAAAACATCCCCACATCATAATCCTCCTCCACTAAACTTTACACTTGGCACAATGCAGTCAGTCAAGTACCGTTCTCCTGGCAACAGCCAAACCCACACACATGTCCATTGGATTGCCAGACAGAGAAGCGTGATTCGTCACTCCAGAGAACATGCCTCCACTGCTCTAGAGTCCAGTGGCAGCATGCTTTACACCACTACATTCAACACTTTGCATTGTACTTGGTGATGTAAGGCTTGGATGCAGCTGCTTGGCCATGGAAACCTATTCCATGAAGCTCTTTACACACTGTTGTGCTAATCTGAAGGCCACAAGAAGTTTGGAGGTCTTTAGCTATTGGTTTTGCAGACAGTTGGCGACTTCTGCGCACTGTGTACACAGTTCTGCCATTTTATATGGCCTACCACTTCGTGGCTGAGTTGCTGTTGTTCCCAGTTGCTGCCACTTTGTTATAATACCACAGTTGATGTGGAATATTTAGTAGCAAGGAAATTTCACGCATGGACTTAATGCACAGGTGGCAACCTATCACGGTACCACGATTGAATTCACTGAGCTCCTGAGAGTGACCCATTCTTTGTAGAAGCAGACTGCATGCCTAGGTGCTTGATTTTATAGCTGACTGGCTACCATGCAGATCTGCACCAGATTCTGAGTGCACCAGTTTTAGTAAATCCTCCCCATAGCCTTTCCATACAAACTGCATTTTAAACGAAGCATCTTGACCTAGTAAAAATGGCACATTTTCTAACAATTTTGAAAAAATGCAGCACAAAACACATCACCCTCAGCAGAAAGTTGGAAGGCTTAGAAGACTAAAATTTGAATATTGAATAGTTGAATATTCCATGAATAATTGAATATTCTATGATGTTGATTTGCTTACATGTCTGCTGCTATGGAAACTGTTAGAGATGAGCGAATTATTAAAAAATTCGATTCGGCTGATTCGGTGAATTCGCGGAATAAATTCGATTCGAGTCGAATATATTCGCTGCGAATTTAACTTATAAAAAGGGTGTTTCTAGGCTTCAGAGAGCCTTTATATTAGTGCAGAACACTGTACCTTTAATTTAAATGCCCTTGGAGTCTGCTGGGGAAGAGAAATAATACTGTCAGTCAGTATGACATGCAGATGAGTGCCGTCGATCTTAGAATCACCGCACACTTCACTCATTTGGGCAGTCACGGGGCCAAAACCAGAGTGTGGAGCCACAGTGTGGCGGTGGAGGAAGCAGCAATGGGAGGCCATACAGCACCCTATGAAAAAATGGAACCCACCAGCAGTGTGAGGAGACCTGAAAGTGGCACATGGCAGAGTGTGGCGATGGAGACAGCAGCAATGGGAGGCCGAACAGGGACCCATGACACACTCTGGACCTTGCAGCAGCATGAGGAGGCGGTACAGGGGCCCATGACAGATTACAGGCCTGGCAGCAGCATGAGGAGTCGGTACAGGGGCCCATGGCAGATTACGGGCCTGGCAGCAGCAATGGGAGGCCATACAGCACCCTATGACAAAATGGAACCCACCAGCAGTGTGAGGAGACCTGAAAGTGGCACATGGCAGAGTGTGGCGATGGAGACAGGAACAATGGGAGGCCGTACAGGGACCCATGACACACTCTGGACCTGGCAGCAGCATGAGGAGGCGGTACAGGGGCCCATGACAGATTACGGGCCTGGCAGCAGCATGAGGAGTCGGTACGGGGGCCCATGGCAGATTACGGGCCTGGCAGCAGCAATGGGAGGCCCGTAATCTGCCAGCACCCTATGACAAAATGGAACCCACCAGCAGTGTGAGGAGACCTGAAAGTGGCACCTGGCAGAGTGTGGCGATGGAGACAGCAGCAATGGGAGGCCGTACAGGGACCCATGACACACTCTGGACCTGGCAGCAGCATGAGGAGGCGGTACAGGGGCCCATGACAGATTATGGGCCTGGCAGCAGCATGAGGAGTCGGTACGGGGGCCCATGGCAGATTACGGGCCTGGCAGCAGCAATGGGAGGCCCGTAATCTGCCAGCACCCTATGACAAAATGGAACCCACCAGCAGTGTGAGGAGACCTGAAAGTGGCACATGGCAGAGTGTGGCGATGGAGACAGCAGCAATGGGAGGCCGTACAGGGACCCATGACACACTCTGGACCTGGCAGCAGCATGAGGAGGCGTACAGGGGCCCATGACAGATTACGGGCTTGGCAGCAGCATGAGGAGTCGATACGGGGGCCCATGGCAGATTACGGGCCTGGCAGCAGCAATGGGAGGCCGTACAGGGACCCATGACACACTCTGGACCTGGCAGCAGCATGAGGAGGCGGTACAGGGGCCCATGACAGATTATGGGCCTGGCAGCAGCATGAGGAGTCGGTACGGGGGCCCATGGCAGATTACGGGCCTGGCAGCAGCAATGGGAGGCCCGTAATCTGCCAGCACCCTATGACAAAATGGAACCCACCAGCAGTGTGAGGAGACCTGAAAGTGGCACATGGCAGAGTGTGGCGATGGAGACAGCAGCAATGGGAGGCCGTACAGGGACCCATGACACACTCTGGACCTGGCAGCAGCATGAGGCGGCGGTACAGGGGCCCATGACAGATTACGGGCCTGGCAGCAGCAATGGGAGGCCTGTAATCTGCCAGCACCCTATGACAAAATGGAACCCACCAGCAGTGTGAGGAGACCTGAAAGTGGCACATGGCAGAGTGTGGTGATGGAGACAGCAGCAATGGGAGGCCGTACAGGGACCCATGACACACTCTGGACCTTGCAGCAGCATGAGGAGGCGGTACAGGGGCCCATGACAGATTACAGGCCTGGCAGCAGCATGAGAAGTCGGTACAGGGGCCCATGGCAGATTACGGGCCTGGCAGCAGCAATGGGAGGCCATACAGCACCCTATGACAAAATGGAACCCACCAGCAGTGTGAGGAGACCTGAAAGTGGCACATGGCAGAGTGTGGCGATGGAGACAGGAACAATGGGAGGCCGTACAGGGACCCATGACACACTCTGGACCTGGCAGCAGCATGAGGAGGCGGTACAGGGGCCCATGACAGATTACGGGCCTGGCAGCAGCATGAGGAGTCGGTACGGGGGCCCATGGCAGATTACGGGCCTGGCAGCAGCAATGGGAGGCCCGTAATCTGCCAGCACCCTATGACAAAATGGAACCCACCAGCAGTGTGAGGAGACCTGAAAGTGGCACCTGGCAGAGTGTGGCGATGGAGACAGCAGCAATGGGAGGCCGTACAGGGACCCATGACACACTCTGGACCTGGCAGCAGCATGAGGAGGCGGTACAGGGGCCCATGACAGATTACGGGCCTGGCAGCAGCATGAGGAGTCGGTACGGGGGCCCATGGCAGATTACGGGCCTGGCAGCAGCAATGGGAGGCCCGTAATCTGCCAGCACCCTATGACAAAATGGAACCCACCAGCAGTGTGAGGAGACCTGAAAGTGGCACATGGCAGAGTGTGGCGATGGAGACAGCAGCAATGGGAGGCCGTACAGGGACCCATGACACACTCTGGACCTGGCAGCAGCATGAGGAGGCGGTACAGGGGCCCATGACAGATTACGGGCTTGGCAGCAGCATGAGGAGTCGGTACGGGGGCCCATGGCAGATTACGGGCCTGGCAGCAGCAATGGGAGGCCGTACAGGGACCCATGACACACTCTGGACCTGGCAGCAGCATGAGGAGGCGGTACAGGGGCCCATGACAGATTATGGGCCTGGCAGCAGCATGAGGAGTCGGTACGGGGGCCCATGGCAGATTACGGGCCTGGCAGCAGCAATGGGAGGCCCGTAATCTGCCAGCACCCTATGACAAAATGGAACCCACCAGCAGTGTGAGGAGACCTGAAAGTGGCACATGGCAGAGTGTGGCGATGGAGACAGCAGCAATGGGAGGCCGTACAGGGACCCATGACACACTCTGGACCTGGCAGCAGCATGAGGCGGCGGTACAGGGGCCCATGACAGATTACGGGCCTGGCAGCAGCAATGGGAGGCCTGTAATCTGCCAGCACCCTATGACAAAATGGAACCCACCAGCAGTGTAAGGAGACCTGAAAGTGGCACATGGCAGAGTGTGGCGATGGAGACAGCAGCAATGGGAGGCCGTACAGGGACCCATGACACACTCTGGACCTGGCAGCAGCATGAGGAGGCGGTACAGGGGCCCATGACAGATTACGGGCCTGGCAGCAGCAATGGGAGGCCCGTAATCTGCCAGCACCCTATGACAAAATGGAACCCACCAGCAGTGTGAGGAGACCTGAAAGTGGCACATGGCAGAGTGTGGCGATGGAGACAGCAGCAATGGGAGGCCGTACAGGGACCCATGACACACTCTGGACCTGGCAGCAGCATGAGGAGGCGGTACAGGGGCCCATGACAGATTACGGGCCTGGCAGCAGCAATGGGAGGCCCGTAATCTGCCAGCACCCTATGACAAAATGGAACCCACCAGCAGTGTGAGGAGACCTGAAAGTGGCACATGGCAGAGTGTGGCGATGGAGACAGCAGCAATGGGAGGCCGTACAGGGACCCATGACACACTCTGGACCTGGCAGCAGCATGAGGAGGCGGTAAAGGGGCCCATGACAGATTACGGGCCTGGCAGCAGCATGAGGAGTCGGTACGGGGGCCCATGGCAGATTACGGGCCTGGCAGCAGCAATGGGAGGTCCATAATCTGCCAGCACCCTATGACAAAATGGAACCCACCAGCAGTGTGAGGAGACCTGAAAGTGGCACATGGCAGAGTGTGGCGATGGAGACAGCAGCAATGGGAGGCCGTACAGGGACCCATGACACACTCTGGACCTGGCAGCAGCATGAGGAGGCGGTACAGGGGCTCATGACAGATTACGGGCCTGGCAGCAGCATGAGGAGTCGGTACGGGGGCCCATGGCAGATTACGGGCCTGGCAGCAGCAATGGGAGGCCCGTAATCTGCCAGCACCCTATGACAAAATGGAACCCACCAGCAGTGTGAGGAGACCTGAAAGTGGCACATGGCAGAGTGTGGCGATGGAGACAGCAGCAATGGGAGGCCGTACAGGGACCCATGACACACTCTGGACCTGGCAGCAGCATGAGGAGGCGGTACAGGGGCCCATGACAGATTACAGGCCTGGCAGCAGCATGAGGAGTCGGTACGGGGGCCCATGGCAGATTACGGGCCTGGCAGCAGCAATGGGAGGCCCGTAATCTGCCAGCACCCTATGACAAAATGGAACCCACCAGCAGTGTGAGGAGACCTGAAAGTGGCACATGGCAGAGTGGGACGATGGAGACGGCAGCAATGGGAGGCCGTACAGGGACCCATGACACACTCTGGACCTGGCAGCAGCATGAGGAGGCGGTAGAGGGGCCCATGACAGATTACGGGCCTGGCAGCAGCATGAGGAGTCGGTACGGGGGCCCATGGCAGATTACGGGTCTGGCAGCAGCAATGGGAGGCCTGTAATCTGCCAGCACCCTATGACAAAATGGAACCCACCAGCAGTGTGAGGAGACCTGAAAGTGGCACATGGCAGAGAGTGGCGATGGAGACAGCAGCAATGGGAGGCCGTACAGGGACCCATGACACACTCTGGACCTGGCAGCAGCATGAGGAGGCGGTACAGGGGTCCATGACAGATTACAGGCCTGGCAGCAGCATGAGGAGTCGGTACGGGGGCCCATGGCAGATTACGGGCCTGGCAGCAGCAATGGGAGGCCCGTAATCTGCCAGCACCCTATGACAAAATGGAACCCACCAGCAGTGTGAGGAGACTTGAAAGTGGCACATGGCAGAGTGTGGCGATGGAGACAGCAGCAATGGGAGGCCGTACAGGGACCCATGACACACTCTGGACCTGGCAGCAGCATGAGGAGGTGGTACAGGGGCCCATGACAGATTACGGGCCTGGCAGCAGCAATGGGAGGCCCGTAATCTGCCAGCAACCTATGACAAAATGGAACCCACCAGCACTGTGAGGAGACCTGAAAGTGGCACATGGCAGAGTGTGGCGATGGAGACAGCAGCAATGGGAGGCCGTACAGGGACCCATGACACACTCTGGACCTGGCAGCAGCATGATGAGGCGGTACAGGGGCCCATGACAGATTACGGGCCTGGCAGCAGCAATGGGAGGCCCGTAATCTGCCAGCACCCTATGACAAAATGGAACCCACCAGCAGTGTGAGGAGACCTGAAAGTGGCACATGGCAGAGTGTGGCGATGGAGACAGCAGCAATGGGAGGCCGTACAGGGACCCATGACACACTCTGGACCTGGCAGCAGCATGAGGAGGCGGTACAGGGGCCCATGACAGATTACGGGCCTGGCAGCAGCAATGGGAGGCCCGTAATCTGCCAGCACCCTATGACAAAATGGAACCCACCAGCAGTGTGAGGAGACCTGAAAGTGGCACATGGCAGAGTGTGGCGATGGAGACAGCAGCAATGGGAGGCCGTACAGGGACCCATGACACACTCTGGACCTGGCAGCAGCATGAGGAGGCGGTAAAGGGGCCCATGACAGATTACGGGCCTGGCAGCAGCATGAGGAGTCGGTACGGGGGCCCATGGCAGATTACGGGCCTGGCAGCAGCAATGTGAGGTCCGTAATCTGCCAGCACCCTATGACAAAATGGAACCCACCAGCAGTGTGAGGAGACCTGAAAGTGGCACATGGCAGAGTGTGACGATGGAGACGGCAGCAATGGGAGGCCGTACAGGGACCCATGACACACTCTGGACCTTGCAGCAGCATGAGGAGGCGGTACAGGGGCCCATGACAGATTACGGGCCTGGCAGCAGCATGAGGGGTCGGTACGGGGGCCCATGGCAGATTACGGGATAGGCAGCAGCAATGGGAGGCCCGTAATCTGCCAGCACCCTATGACAAAATGGAACCCACCAGCAGTGTGAGGAGACCTGAAAGTGGCACATGGCAGAGTGTGGCGATGGAGACAGCAGCAATGGGAGGCCGTACAGGGACCCATGACACACTCTGGACCAGGCAGCAGCATGAGGAGGCGGTACAGGGGCCCATGACAGATTACGGGCCTGGCAGCAGCATGAGGAGTCGGTACGGGGGCCCATGGCAGATTACGGGCCTGGCAGCAGCAATGGGAGGCCTGTAATCTGCCAGCACCCTATGACAAAATGGAACCCACCAGCAGTGTGAGGAGACCTGAAAGTGGCACATGGCAGAGTGTGACGATGGAGACGGCAGCAATGGGAGGCCGTACAGGGACCCATGACACACTCTGGACCTGGCAGCAGCATGAGGAGGCGGTACAGGGGCCCATGACAGATTACGGGCCTGGCAGCAGCATGAGGAGTCGGTACGGGGGCCCATGGCAGATTACGGGCCTGGCAGCAGCAATGGGAGGCCCGTAATCTGCCAGCACCCTATGACAAAATGGAACCCACCAGCAGTGTGAGGAGACCTGAAAGTGGCACATGGCAGAGTGTGGCGATGGAGACAGCAGCAGTGGGAGGCCGTACAGGGACCCATGACACACTCTGGACCTGGCAGCAGCATGAGGAGGCGGTACAGGGGCCCATGACAGATTACGGGCCTGGCAGCAGCATGAGGAGTCGGTACGAGGGCCCATGGCAGATTACGGGCCTGGCAGCAGCAATGGGAGGCCCGTAATCTGCCAGCACCCTATGACAAAATGGAACCCACCAGCAGTGTGAGGAGACCTGAAAGTGGCACATGGCAGGGTGTGGCGATGGAGACAGCAGCAATGGGAGGCCGTACAGGGACCCATGAAACACTCTGGACCTGGCAGCAGCATGAGGAGGCGGTACAGGGGCCCATGACAGATTACGGGCCTGGCAGCAGCATGAGGAGTCGGTATGGGGGCCCATGGCAGATTACGGGCCTGGCAGCAGCAATGGGAGGCCGTACAGGGACCCATGACACACTTTGGACCTGGCAGCAGCATGAGGAGGCGGTACAGGGGCCCATGACAGATTACGGGCCTGGCAGCAGCATGAGGAGTCGGTACGGGGGCCCATGGCAGATTACGGGCCTGGCAGCAGCAATGGGAGGCCCGTAATCTGCCCGCACCCTATGACAAAATGGAACCCACCAGCAGTGTGAGGAGACCTGAAAGTGGCACATGGCAGAGTGTGGCGATGGAGACAGCAGCAATGGGAGGCCGTACAGGGACCCATGACACACTCTGGACCTGGCAGCAGCATGAGGAGGCGGTACAGGGGCCCATGACAGATTACGGGCCTGGCAGCAGCAATGGGAGGCCCGTAATCTGCCAGCACCCTATGACAAAATGGAACCCACCAGCAGTGTGAGGAGACCTGAAAGTGGCACATGGCAGAGTGTGGCGATGGAGACAGCAGCAATGGGAGGCCGTACAGGGACCCATGACACACTCTGGACCTGGCAGCAGCATGAGGAGGCGGTACAGGGGCCCATGACAGGTTACGGGCCTGGCAGCAGCATGAGGAGTCGGTACGGGGGCCCATGGCAGATTACGGGCCTGGCAGCAGCAATGGGAGGCCCGTAATCTGCCAGCACCCTATGACAAAATGGAACCCACCAGCAGTGTGAGGAGACCTGAAAGTGGCACATGGCAGAGTGTGGCGATGGAGACAGCAGCAATGGGAGGCCGTACAGGGACCCATGACACACTCTGGACCTGGCAGCAGCATGAGGAGGCAGTACAGGGGCCCATGACAGATTACGGGCCTGGCAGCAGCATGAGTAGTCGGTACGGGGGCCCATGGCAGATTACGGGCCTGGCAGCAGCAATGGGAGGCCCGTAATCTGCCAGCACCCTATGACAAAATGGAACCCACCCGCAGTGTGAGGAGACCTGAAAGTGGCACATGGCAGAGTGTGGCGATGGAGACAGCAGCAATGGGAGGCCGTACAGGGACCCATGACACACTCTGGACCTGGCAGCAGCATGAGGAGGCGGTACAGGGGCCCATGACAGATTACGGGCCTGGCAGCAGCATGAGGAGTCGGTACGGGGGCCCATGGCAGATTACAGGCCTGGCAGCAGTAATGGGAGGCCCGTAATCTGCCAGCACCCTATTACAAAATGGAACCCACCAGCAGTGTGAGGAGACCTGAAAGTGGCACATGGCAGAGTGTGGCGATGGAGACAGCAGCAATGGGAGGCCGTACAGGGACCCATGACACACTCTGGACCTGGCAGCAGCATGAGGAGGCGGTACAGGGGCCCATGACAGATTACGGGCCTGGCAGCAGCATGAGGAGTCGGTACGGGGGCCCATGGCAGATTACGGGCCTGGCAGCAGCAATGGGAGGCCGTACAGGGACCCATGACACACTCTGGACCTGGCAGCAGCATGAGGAGGCGGTACAGGGGCCCATGGCAGATTACGGGCCTGGCAGCAGCAATGGGAGGCCCGTAATCTGCCAGCACCCTATGACAAAATGGAACCCACCAGCAGTGTGAGGAGACCTGAAAGTGGCACATGGCAGAGTGTGGCGATGGAGACAGCAGCAATGGGAGGCCGTACAGGGACCCATGTCACACTCTAGACCTGGCAGCAGCATGAGGAGGCGGTACAGGGGCCCATGACAGATTACGGGCCTGGCAGCAGCAATGGGAGGCCCGTAATCTGCCAGCACCCTATGACAAAATGGAACCCACCAGCAGTGTGAGGAGACCTGAAAGTGGCACATGGCAGAGTGTGGCGATGGAGACAGCAGCAATGGGAGGCCGTACACGGACCCATGACACACTCTGGACCTGGCAGCAGCATGAGGAGGCGGTAAAGGGGCCCATGACAGATTACGGGCCTGGCAGCAGCATGAGGAGTCGGTACGGGGGCCCATGGCAGATCACGGGCCTGGCAGCAGCAATGGGAGGCCCGTAATCTGCCAGCACCCTATGACAAAATGGAACCCACCAGCAGTGTGAGGAGACCTGAAAGTGGCACATGGCAGAGTGTGGCGATGGAGACAGCAGCAATGGGAGGCCGTACAGGGACCCATGACACACTCTGGACCTGGCAGCAGCATGAGGAGGCGGTACAGGGGCCCATGACAGATTACGGGCCTGGCAGCAGCATGAGTAGTCGGTACGGGGGCCCATGGCAGATTACGGGCCTGGCAGCAGCAATGGGAGGCCCGTAATCTGCCAGCACCCTATGACAAAATGGAACCCACCAGCAGTGTGAGGAGACCTGAAAGTGGCACATGGCAGAGTGTGGCGATGGAGACAGCAGCAATGGGAGGCCGTACAGGGACCCATGACACACTCTGGACCTGGCAGCAGCATGAGGAGGCGGTACAGGGGCCCATGACAGATTACGGGCCTGGCAGCAGCATGAGGAGTTGGTATGGGGGCCCATGGCAGATTACGGGCCTGGCAGCAGCAATGGGAGGCCGTACAGGGACCCATGACACACTCTGGACCTGGCAGCAGCATGAGGAGGCGGTACAGGGGCCCATGACAGATTACGGGCCTGGCAGCAGCATGAGGAGTCGGTACGGGGGCCCATGGCAGATTACGGGCCTGGCAGCAGCAATGGGAGGCCCGTAATCTGCCAGCACCCTATGACAAAATGGAACCCACCAGCAGTGTGAGGAGACCTGAAAGTGGCACATGGCAGAGTGTGGCGATGGAGACAGCAGCAATGGGAGGCCGTACAGGGACCCATGACACACTCTGGACCTGGCAGCAGCATGAGGAGGCGGTACAGGGGCCCATGACAGATTACGGGCCTGGCAGCAGCATGAGGAGTCGGTATGGGGGCCCATGGCAGATTACGGGCCTGGCAGCAGCAATGGGAGGCCGTACAGGGACCCATGACACACTCTGGACCTGGCAGCAGCATGAGGAGGCGGTACAGGGGCCCATGACAGATTACGGGCCTGGCAGCAGCATGAGGAGTCGGTACGGGGGCCCATGGCAGATTACGGGCCTGGCAGCAGCAATGGGAGGCCCGTAATCTGCCAGCACCCTATGACAAAATGGAACCCACCAGCAGTGTGAGGAGACCTGAAAGTGGCACATGGCAGAGTGTGGCGATGGAGACAGCAGCAATGGGAGGCCGTACAGGGACCCATGACACACTCTGGACTTGGCAGCAGCATGAGGAGGCGGTACAGGGGCCCATGACAGATTACGGGCCTGGCAGCAGCATGAGGAGTCGGTACGGGGGCCCATGGCAGATTACAGGCCTGGCAGCAGTAATGGGAGGCCCGTAATCTGCCAGCACCCTATTACAAAATGGAACCCACCAGCAGTGTGAGGAGACCTGAAAGTGGCACATGGCAGAGTGTGGCGATGGAGACAGCAGCAATGGGAGGCCGTACAGGGACCCATGACACACTCTGGACCTGGCAGCAGCATGAGGAGGCGGTACAGGGGCCCATGACAGATTACGGGCCTGGCAGCAGCAATGGGAGGCCCGTAATCTGCCAGCACCCTATGACAAAATGGAACCCACCAGCAGTGTGAGGAGACCTGAAAGTGGCACATGGCAGAGTGTGGCGATGGAGACAGCAGCAATGGGAGGCCGTACAGGGACCCATGACACACTCTGGACCTGGCAGAAGCATGAGGAGGCGGTACAGGGGCCCATGACAGATTACGGGCCTGGCAGCTGCATGAGGAGTCGGTACGGGGGCCCATGGCAGATTACGGGCCTGACAGCAGCAATGGGAGGCCCGTAATCTGCCAGCACCCTATGACAAAATGGAACCCACCAGCAGTGTGAGGAGACCTGAAAGTGGCACATGGCAGAGTGTGGCGATGGAGACAGCAGCAATGGGAGGCCGTACAGGGACCCATGACACACTCTGGACCTGACAGCAGCAAGAGGAGGCGGTACAGGGGCCCATGGCAGAGTGGCGAAGCATAAGCAGCTTAAATTGAAGGCCATACAGAGGCCTATGTTAAAAATAATAACATGTTTGGGGCATGATTCATGGCGGATTTAGTCAGTTGTGTCAGGAACTGGTGGTTTGAAATCCAGACTAATCCACGCCTGATTCATTTTCACAAATGTGAGTCTCTCCACACTTTGGGTGGACAGTCGTGTCCTCCGCGGAGTTACAATACCTCCTGCCGCACTAAACACGCGCTCCGATGCCACGCTACTGGCCGGGCATGACAGCCTTTCAAGTGCAAATTCAGCTAGTTGGGGCCAAAGGTCAAGTTTCGTTGCCCAGTAGTCAAGGGGATTGTCTACCTCGGTTGGCAGGGTGCTATCCAAGTAGGCCCAAGCCTGTTGTTTGAGGTCCTGCTCCAGGTCCACATGATGCTGCTGCTGCTGCGGCTGGTTAGTAGTTTCCTCACTGCGCTGGTGAAGAAAGCTACTCATCATCGACTGCAGACTGAGGCAGCCGCTGCTGGTGGAGCTGCCACTGCTCCTACCACCACACCCCTCCCCTGCTGCCATGGCAGCGGAACGCGAGTGCACAGGTCCCACAGTGTCTGAGGATGGACGTTGGCGCAGAAAGGCAGAGACCAACTGACTACATAGGTGGTTTTTATAGTACGTTATTTTGGCCTCCCTCTCAGCAGGTGTGAAAAAGGCCACCATTTTTGAACGGTAGCGAGGGTCCAACAAGGTGGACAGCCAAAAGTCATCCCTCTGTCTGATGGTTATTATTCGGCTGTCGCTACGCAAGCAACCGAGCATGCTATGGGCCATTTGTGCCAAGGAATGCGAGGGACTCCCTGCCTCCATCTCTACAGCATACTGCCACGGTGCGTCTGGGTCCTCTGTCTCCTCCTCCTCCTCTACCAGATGCTCCTGCTCCTCCACTCCTGTCCGCTGAGTGGAAAAACCACCCATTTCACTCAATAATTCCTGAGCACCAATGTCCTCCTCTACCTCCTCCTCTTCTTCCTGTCCTGCCCCCACAGGGGTCATGTGGCGTTGAGATCTGTGCGCCACGTCTACCGCACCCTGACCAGCCATTGTTAACAGCATTTGTTCCAGGACGTGCAACAGAGGAATGATGTCGTTCATCCCATAGTCCTGCCGACTCACGAATAGCGTGGCATCCTCAAAGGGCCTGAGCAAGCGGCAGGTGTCACGCATGAGCTGCCAATGGCTGACATCTAAGTTACACAGGGGAGTACCTTTATCCGCTTGTAACATCAGGAAATCGGTGATGGCCTTTCGCTGTTCGTAAAGGCGGTCTGACATATGTAGGGTTGAATTCCGTTCTGCCACTGCAACTCAAGGAGGGTGTGCTTTGCGGTGTAGGAATGGCTGAAATGCATGCAAAGTTTACGTGACATTTTAAGGATGTCTTGCAGTGGGATGGTGGATTTTAGGAACCGCTTGACAACCAGATTGAACACGTGAGCCATGCATGGCGCATGGCACAACCTTCCTTGACGCAGAGCAGACACCATGTTCTTTCCGTTGTCGGTCAACATGGTTCCGATTTTCAGTTTGCGCGGAGACAGCCATCTGTCGATTTCTCTGTTCATTACACTCAGAAGTTCCTCCCCTGTGTGACTACGTTCGCCAAGGCATACCAGGTGCAGCACAGCGTGACACCGTTGCGCCCTGCACATGTGATATGCCGGTCGGGTAATGGGACTTGGCACGGGGGTGGCGGCTGAGGACATTGCGGAAGAAGAGGTGGTAGAGGCGGACATCTTTGCTGGACCAAGGACGTGCAAACGTGGAGGCAAAAGCGGCGTGACCTGTCCAAGTTGCTGGTGCGGCTGTGCCGGCACCACGTTCACCCAGTGGGCCGTAAATGACATGTACTGTCCCTGACCGTAGTTACAGCTCCACACGTCGGCGCTGCCGTGCACTTTGGCAGAGACCGACATGCTCAAAGACTGGCCCACCATCTCTTCTACATGTGAATGCAGGGCTGGCACTGCCTTTTTGGCGAAGAAATGCCGGCTTGGCACTCTCCACCGTGGTGCGGCACAAGCCATCATTTCTCGGAAAGGTGCTGAGTCCACCACTTGGAAAGGGAGGGACTGCAGCACCAGCAACTTGGACAGGAGGACGTTCAGCTTCTGCACCGTCGGGTGCGTGCTCGCAAACTGTTGTCTCTTGGAAACGGATACCAAGAAAGACTGCTGACGGAATCCGTGAAGAGGAGTAGCAGGAGAAGGAGCATCTGAACGAGCGGAAGATGCCAACGAGCGACAACTCCCCTCAGCAGAGGTGTTGGAGCCTTGACTGGCTGATAGAGGGCGATTGACGTCGGGTGACGGAGCAAGTAACGGAGCGGGTGATGGAGCGGGGGCTGGGGCAGGCAGAACCGCCGTATCTTTATCACGGTTTTCCCAGGCCACCAAATGGCGACGCTGCATATGCTGACGCAACGCTGTAGTCCCAACATGGGCCCCCTGGCCACGCTTGACTTTCTGGCCACATAGTCGACATACGGCTACGTTTACTTCCTCGGGCGGCTTGACAAAAAATTGCCACACCGCCGAGTAGGAAACTTTGCCCCTGCTACTCCTCACTGGCTGACTGCTACTTCCTCCGTGCACACCGGCACCACTACTGGCCATGGTGGTAGGCTGCAGTGGAGCTGGTGCTCTACTCCGTGGCCGTTTGGCTCCACTGACACTGCTGCGACCCTGCTGCCTCCTGGGCAACCCACCGACTGTTTTGCTCGCTGCCAAGCTGGCACCCTCTTCTCCTGATGATGCGGAAGCAATAGCCTGATGACGAGGAGGCTGCCAAGTGCGATCAGCCTCATCATCATCAATTAGGGTCTCCGCCTCACTATTAGCCCCCTCGGCTGCGTGTGGGTCAGGAGACAGACCTGTCTCTAGACCGGCTACCGAGCCACTCTCCTCGCCAGTACTTCTTCGCCTGGCTGCTGAAGAGGTGGATGTCTCCCCCCGTTCCTGACCGCCCTCTGTTAGCTCTTCCTCACTGTACAGTGGGGCTGAGCCCACAGCATGCGATACTTCGCTTGGTGAGGGAACACCAAAGGACAGGGGCAGGTAGAGGACACGTGATTTCAGTGGGCTTGCTCCCGGGCCATGCCAACTAACGGTTGTGTCTGACGTACCCACCGACCGTTGGCTGTAGGTGTCAGAGGTGACCTGTGAAGAGGAAGACGACCGAGCCAACCAATCGATGACGGCAGGGTTGTCGGTGGAGACACGACCGCTGGATGACACCGGGAGCACTGGCCTTTGGCTGCGACTAGTGCTGCCTCGACCCCTTCCTCTGCTGCCACGTCTGCTCGCTCCTGAAACATTGCCTCCTCTGCCACTCCTCTGCGTGTTGTCTGACATACTCTTTAATTCAACGATTCTGTGTCCCTGAGTAACGATTCTGTGTCCCTGAGTAACAATTCTGTGTCCCTGAGTAACAATTCTGTGTCCCTGAGTAACGATTCTGTGTCCCTGAGTAACAATTCTGTGTCTGTCCCTGAGTAACAATTCTGTGTCCCTGAGTAACAATTCGGTGTCCCTGAGTAACAATTCGGTGTCCCTGAGTAACAATTCTGTGTCCCTCAGTAACGATTCTGTGTCCCTCAGTAACAATTCTGTGTCCCTGAGTAACAATTCTGTGTCCCTGAGTAACAATTCTGTGTCCCTGAGTAACGATTCTGTGTCCCTCAGTAACAATTCTGTGTCCCTGAGTAACAATTCTGTGTCCCTGAGTAACAATTCTGTGTCTGTCCCTGAGTAACAATTCTGTGTCCCTGAGTAACAATTCTGTGTCCCTGAGTAACAATTCTGTGTCCCTCAGTAACGATTCTGTGTCCCTCAGTAACAATTCTGTGTCCCTGAGTAACAATTCTGTGTCCCTGAGTAACAATTCTGTGTCTGTCCCTGAGTAACAATTCTGTGTCCCTGAGTAACAATTCTGTGTCCCTCAGTAACGATTCTGTGTCCCTCAGTAACAATTCTGTGTCCCTGAGTAACAATTCTGTGTCCCTGAGTAACAATTCTGTGTCCCTGAGTAACGATTCTGTGTCCCTGAGTAACGATTCTGTGTCCCTGAGTAACGATTCTGTGTCCCTGAGTAAAGATTCTGTGTCCCTCAGTAACAATTCTGTGTTCCTCAGTAACAATTCTGTGTCCCTGAGTAACAATTCTGTGTCTGTCCCTGAGTAACAATTCTGTGTCTGTCCCTGAGTAACAATTCTGTGTCCCTGAGTAACAATTCTGTGTCCCTCAGTAACGATTCTGTGTCCCTCAGTAACAATTCTGTGTCCCTGAGTAACAATTCTGTGTCCCTGAGTAACAATTCTGTGTCTGTCCCTGAGTAACAATTATGTGTCCCTGAGTAACAATTCTGTGTCCCTGAGTAACAATTCTGTGTCCTTGAGTAGCAATTCTGTGTCCCTCAGTAACGATTCTGTGTCCCTCAGTAACGATTCTGTGTCCCTGAGTAACAATTCTGTGTCCCTCAGTAACAATTCTGTGTCCCTGAGTAACAATTCTGTGTCCCTGAGTAACAATTCTGTGTCCCTGAGTAACGATTCTGTGTCCCTGAGTAACAATTCTGTGTCCCTGAATAACAATTCTGTGTCCTTGAGTAACAATTCTGTGTCCCTCAGTAACGATTCTGTGTCCTTGAGTAACAATTCTGTGTCCCTCAGTAACGATTCTGTGTCCCTCAGTAACAATTCTGTGTCCCTGAGTAACAATTCAGTTCCCTGAGTAACGATTCTGTGTCCCTGAGTAACGATTCTGTGTCCCTGAGTAACGATTCTGTGTCCCTCAGTAACAATTCTGTGTCCCTGAGTAACAATTCTGTGTCTGTCCCTGAGTAACAATTCTGTGTCCCTCAGTAACAATTCTGTGTCCCTCAGTAACAATTCTGTGTCCCTGAGTAACAATTCTGTGTCCCTCAGTAACGATTCTGTGTCCCTGAGTAACAATTCTGTGTCCCTGAGTAACGAATCTGTGTCCCTGAGTAAGAATTCTGTGTCCCTGAGTAACAATTCTGTGTCCCTGAGTAACGATTCTGTGTCCCTAAGTAACGATTCTGTGTCCCTAAGTAACGATTCTGTGGCCCTAAAGTCTCTCTGGCCCTAACTCTGTCCCTAATACAGACAGGTCTGTCTCTCTTGAATGACCGCAGGCTAATGGAGAATTGTAAGATGGCCGCAATTTATAGCTCCACCATTACAGAGTGCTGGCTGGCTGGCTGCTGATTGGCTAATGCGATCACATGTCATGAATGAATGCATTATGGGTCAGCGCGCCTTGTCTGCGCGCCTTCCCAGAGATCCCCGCTCCGTCGCCACACATGTCGCCGTCATTTTTGGGAAAATTCGATTCGTGCATCCGAAGTTTGCTCATTTTCGGATTCGACGCAAATCAAATTTTTCCTGATATTCGAAACGAATTCCACTTCGCCATGTTCGATTCGCTCATCTCTAGAAACTGTTATAAGATGAATGTTGACAGAATGCAGGAACACTGTAACATTAACATTTGCGCATAAAATCTGCCCTGCAAAATGCAAAGAAGGAGGAACTGTGCCATCTGGAAGCAGAGCAGGGAGGAAGAGGAGCAAGAAGAACTGTGTGGTGTCAAAGTGGACCAGACAGGGCTTAGTTTTCCTCATCATTTTTACACAGGAGTGAAGAAATGGTAAACTAAAAATGCCACCAGAGAGGTAAGTGTTTGTTACATGCATATGTATGCAGTATGTATGGACATTATATACAGTATGTATGTGTGTTGCATATATGTGTATGGAGTGTGTATGGACATTGTATGCAGTATGTGTGTTAAATTTATGTGTATGTAGTGTATGTACAGTATGCTGCATACATGTATCTGCAGTGTGTATGTGTGTTGTATGTATGTTGTATGAAGCCTGTATGTATGTTATATGTATGGGTATGCAGTATATATGTATGCTATATGCATGTCTATGCAGTGCACTTGCATGTTGTATGCAGTGTGTGTATGCATGTATGCTGAATGCATGTGTATGGAGTGTGTATATACAGTATGTTGTCTAAAAAACGAAAATACAGCTCTAATTCATACCACTATTGCGCAAAATATAATGAAAAATTCATAAATTCAAGTCCTCAAAAAAGTCCAATAATGTGACTATGTGTTAAATGAAAACTATAGCTTCAAAATGTGATGTGCAGCCAACAGGAAGAAAAAAGGAAGAATCCTCCACCATCACCATTCACAGCCTCTTACCGGAAAATATGACCACAGATCATGCAGTCAAAAACAGCAAATATGGAATAACAATGGACATGTTGGATGCTTGATCTTCTCCCCCATAAAAGGCAGTTCCACCGTTAGTGACTCAATAATAAAGATCCAGTGTTACCCCTCAAAGATAATGGGATGTATACAAAGAGATCAAAAGCTCCTCATAGTGTAGTGTTTTAAAATAATCTGAAGTTTAATAAAAGTATTGCACTTACAAACATAAGTTTTGACACATGGTCTGTTCATATATTTGTAGTTCCAGTCTATTTTAAAATACTACACAATGAGGAGCTTTTGATCTCTTTGTATATACCTCCACAATTTTGCCACACTCACTGTTTGTGGCGATGTGAGCTATCAGACCTGCCCACCCCTCTTCTCGCTATTCTACCCCTATTCTCAGGAAATCTAAGTTTTTCAGGTTCCAAAGATCTCAGGGATGTTCAGGAATATGTAGAATGGTCTCTTAAAGCGGAGTTCCACTCAAAAGCGGAAACTCTGCTCATCCCCCCCCCAATCCATTGCCATATTTGGCCCCTTTTAGGGGGGAGCAGATATCTGTATTTGACAGGCACCTGCTCCCACTTCTGGCTCAGTTCACCGTGGCAAAGTGAACCAGAAGTTCAGCCCCCTCCTCCCTTCTGCAGTCTCCTGGGAACTTTCATAGGTCCCAGAAGACTGCTGGACCAATTAGGAGGCGCAGCGCGACTCGAGCATGTGCAGTGGGCACCAGGCTGTGAAGCCGCAAGCTGTCACAGCCTGGTGCCCACAGTTGAGATGCAGGCACCATTTGAAGTGTATCTCTAAATTAATGAGTTCTAAAGATATTTATTGACTATACAGGTTCAAATCATTTATTGCTGTGCTGTGGGCACTCTGCACTGGATCACGCACCTAGTACATGATCCGCACTCCTGGGCATGGGGCGTGCACATGTGCTGTGATTTGGTACAGCACTAATCAGTGATCAAGTCCAAGCCAAAGATTTTTGACCTGGACCTGCTGATCGGTTGTACCGAATTGGAGATTAGCCTGTATCTCTGTATCTCACAGACACAGGAACTGACGTGATCTTCTCTCTTGGAGCCCTTTCTGTTCCAGAGAGAGAAGAGAACAGATCTATGTGAGTACAAGCAGCTCACGTATACATCAAAACACCTAGTTAGGTACATTTAACCCCCTGACCGCCCCCAGTTAACCCATTTACTTCCCTGTCACCAGTGTTATTGGTAAAGTGTATAGATTTTTTAACTGATCACTGTATTAGTGTCACAGGCAATGTCAGATAGCATTAGCGTCACTTAGCATCCCTCTCAGATAGCTTCCGATTACCCACCACACTATCCTCTCCACATTGAGCCTTTTGATTACCAGTAACACTATCACAGTTGCACTATAACTACCATTACTAGTATAGTGTCTTTGATCAGATCAGAACTATACTAGTGTCCCTAAAGGCACCCCCAAAAATGCAGCGTTAGGAGGAACAGCCCCGACACCTGCCAGCACTTGCGTTTAGCCCCTCTGCCCCCCACAACAAGTACAGGTTCAGTAGATCACTGCCACTTCTGATACACAGGATACAAAACTGCAGAAAGATCAGGCCTGATCTCTGCAAGCACCAATGGCGGAACTACCAGCGTCAAAAAGGTTGCACATGTGACCGCATCTTGGAGGCCCACCACCAGGATAAGCCAGCTTATGCATTTTGTGCTGAATTCCTGGTTCTGGTGCTGAATAAGTTCCAGCACTGAGCACCTGTTTCTTGCCTAACACAGCATGGAAACCTGGGACACCTGTCCTGCATCTCTTGTGGGGTACCCGGGGTCCCACACATGGCGATCGCCCTCTCCGTGGTAACCACATCTCTCCCCGCCAACTCGCTACAGTGCACAGCTCACTGGAAAACTCATTGAAGCCCCCACCTGCCAAAGAAATGCCGCCTGCCACAGAGGGGGCAATTGCAGCATCTAGGACCCCCAGCCCCCCACAAGAGCTGTGGGGAAAGTGTCCAGGGTGGTCTTGCCTAGGGTGCAAAAGAGTCTAGGGCAGTGGTGGGCAACCTTTTTTTTCAACTGAGCCAAATCTCGCCAAAACCACGATTGAAATTTATTTTGAGAGCCACATTTTTAAAACTGAAAATACATCCCCCATATAGTAATTCATCCCCCATAGTAATTCATCCTCCATATAGTAATTCATCCCCCATAGTAATTCATCTCCCCTATAGTAATTCATCCCCCGTAGTAATTCATCCCCCATAGTAATTCATCCCCCATATAGTAATTCATCCCCCATAGTAATGCATCCCCCATATAGTAATTCATCCCCCATAGTAATTCATCCCCCATATAGTAATTCATCCCCCATAGTAATTCATCCCCCATATAGTAATTCATCCCCCATAGTAATTCATCCCCCATAGTAATTCATCCCCCATATAGTAATTCATCCCCCATAGTAATTCATCCCCCATATAGTAATTCATCCCCCATATAGTAATTCATCCCCCATAGTAATTCATCCCCCATAGTAATTCATCCCCCATATAGTAATTCATCCCCCATAGTAATTCATCCCCCATATAGTAATTCATCCCCCATATAGTAATTCATCCCCCATAGTAATTAATCCCCCATATAGTAATTTATCCCCCATAGTAATTCATCCCCCATATAGTAATTCATCCCCCATAGTAATTAATCCCCCATATAGTAATTCATCCCCCATAGTAATTCATCCCCCATATAGTAATTCATCCTCCATATAGTAATTCATCCTCCATATAGTAATTCATCCCCCCTATAGTAATTCATCCCCCATAGTAATTCATCCCCCATAGTAATTCATCCCCCATATAGTAATTCATCCCCCATATAGTAATTCATCCCCCATAGTAATTAATTCCCCATATAGTAATTCATCCCCCATAGTAATTCATCCCCCATAGTAATTCATCCCCCATATAGTAATTCACCCCCCATAGTAATTCAGACCCCATATAGTAATTCATCCCCCATATAGTAATTCATCCCCCAAAGTAATTCATCCCCCATATAGTAATTCATCCCCCCTATAGTAATTCATCCCCATAGTAATTCATCCCCCCTATAGTAATTCATCCCCCCTATAGTAATTCATTCCCCATATTGTGTCAATTCACTTACCTTTGCTCCACGCGTTCCTCTCGCCATGTTTCCGCGCCGTTCTGGTCTTCAGGGCGGACTGTGAGAGGAGAGGAGTTTGTCACGCTGCCCCGCCTACATCCTGACAGCCAATGTTTGCCACGCTCCGCGGGCCGGATTAAAAGGTCCGCCGGGCCGCATGCGGGCTGTAGTTTGCCCATTGCTGGGCTAGCTTCAGAGTCCTGACTTTTGGGGCGGCCGCCCGAGAGGAGGGAGGGGAGCGGGCGCCCGGCACACAGAAGAGCCGCATTAATATGTGTAAAGAGCCGCATGTGGCTCACGAGCCGCGGCTTCCCGACCACTGGTCTAGGGCAAGTGGTTAATCAAGACTGGGTTCTTCTATTTTTTGCTATAGAAATAAAAATAACACCAAAAAATGTTGAAACAAACCGTCTTACTTTATAAATTTAGGTCAAAATGTACTCTGCTACAAAATAATCCAAATCAGTGTATATATAATCTGTATGAAAGTTATAGAGTCTACAAACTATGGTATGTACACTGGTCAAAAAAAATTAAAGGAGCACTTTGAAAACACATCACATCTCAATGAGGAGAAATATCATGCTGGATATCTGATATGGACTGGGTAATGTGTTAGGAACGTAAGGATGCCGCATCATTTGATGGAAATGAAAATTAGCAACCTACAGAGGACTGAATTCAAAGACACAAAAATTAAAGTGAAAAAATGATGCAGCAGGCGAGAGTAGGTGGGTGCCATTCAATGGCATCAATTCCTTCATCCTCCAGGAACTGCCTGCATACTCTCATCACATGAACCCGGGCATTGTCATGCACCAGGAGGAACCCAGGACCCACTGCACCAGCATAGGTACAAAACTAGGAGAAAACAGTAAGAAAAGATGAGTAGGGGAAAAGAATGTCAGTGGCCTCCACCTGTAAAAACATTCATGTTTTGGGGGTCGTCTCATTGTTGCCCATCTAGTGCACCTGTTGTTAATTTCATTAACACCAAAGCAGCTCAAACTGATTAACAACCCCCTCTGCTACTTTACTGACCAGATCAATATCCCAGGAGTTTAATTGACTTAATACTATACTCTGATTAAAAAATGTTCCTTTAATTTTTTTGAGCAGTGTATTTTTATTGGTAAGTGAAAAACAGAAGACACGAGTGACCCAAAGGGTTGTAAATGTACAAACAGTTACAAATGAAAGTAAGAAAGCTTTCATAAAAAAATAAAACATCCAATCAAATACACACATATCAGCATTATAGCTACAACATTACAAAACTGTATAAAAACGAGACAAAAGGCATGTCCAACATAGCTCAAATTTCAAAAAATAAAGTCATGAGGTAAATATCAAGATACATTTTTCTCTAATTTCTTTAGGAAACAAATCATACATTTGGATTGTCGAACTTTCTATGAACTATGTTTATCGGGCTCCTAAGCAAGTGTGTCAGGGATCGCCGTGGTGCTGGTCCCGGCGCATGCACATTAGGCCTTCTCATGTAAGGATGAGGGTGCTAGGTCCTGGCCCGCCGCGGCGACGGAGTTCGCGCATGCGCACTGGCATTAGCGGGTGCGTGACTGGCACCAATGACAGCACAGGGCGTGATATTTAAATCCCCCTGTGCTATCACTGGTTGCCGAATGGTCTTCCTGCGATTCCTGTTCCCTGAAACCTGTGACTGTGAGTACTATTGACCCGGATTGTCTGACCTTTGCTGCCTTCTCCTGTCCTGACCTTTGGCTTGCCTGACCTCGCTCCTGAATGTCCCTATTTATATCTGATCTCCTGTTACTGACCTGGTGTGTGACCCGACCATTCTTTGCCTGCTGCTTTGTACCGCACCGACCCCCGGGCTACCGACTCGGCTTGTCTGACCTAGCTTTAGCTCATCCATCCATCTCACTGGGATCCCCCGGTCCCCTCACATCAGACTCTTACTCTGCGGGAGCCTCTGGCGGACTCCTCTACCACTGGTGGGTATACCCGGTAGTCGCGACCTGGTCTCGGAGCGCTCCAAGTCCATTCCCACCATCAGGGGCCCTGGTGAACAAGTGCTCCGGAACTTAGACTCCGCGCTCCGGGGAAGCCTGACCAGTGGGTTGCTAGAGGTGCTGTCAGGTGGTCCGTTACAGTACCATTCGGCCATGACTGAGTCTGGAGGAGGACCCTCCCCACTGGAGGACATATGCCGGCACTTAGCGACCCTGACCCAAGCCGTCACGGCACTACAAGACAGATACACCCATCTGGAAAACCGCTTCCAGACATTAACCGTGTCAGACACCACCTCCCAGGCCCCGGTGTCTACCACCCCGTCCGGGGAAACTCCTGGGCCTGCCACGTTTTCGAGGAGACCGTGCGTGTTCCGGAATTCCTGTCTCCTCTACTTTGACTTGCCAGCTCACACATTCACCACCAAGTCGGTTAAAGTGGGGTTCATAATCTCTTCCGCTGAATCGGGCCTATACTCTCTTAGACAGGGCCGCCGGGCGGCGGAAGAATATGCTTCAGAATTTAGACGGTGGATGGGGGATACACGCTGGAATGACGCTGCTCTGCGTCATCAATTCTGTATTGGGCTCTCTGAAGCCCTAAAGGACGAGCTGGCCCGAGTGGGCCTACCAGAGTCCCTGGAGGATCTTATCTCCCTGGTGATCCAAATCGATCGCAGGTTGCGGGAATGCAGGTTTGAGAGGTCTAGCCAGGGTCAGGGGATTACCTGGGCCCCTGTCCGGGGGGCAGGCCAACCCGCTACAACGGATAACCGATCTCCTGTTCCTGTCTCCCGAGGAACGCCAGCGAAGATGATCCAAAAACCTCTGTCTCTACTGTGGAGAAGCCGATCACATGGTACGGTCCTGTCCTCTGAAAGCGAGTAAGTCGACTTCTTCATTTTCTTCTTTGTCTATTGGGAAGGTTAGCCAGTCCAGTTACTTAGCTGTACCCCTCTTCTTCCAGCTCCCAGGAAGAACTGTGGAAGTGACGGCTATAATTGACTCAGGGGCATGCAGTTGCTTTGTGGATCTAGACTTCGCACATCAGCAGGAGATCCCTCTACAGCTCAGAAAACAGGGTCTTAATTTATTTCTAGCTGATGGTTCACGGATTAGATCGGGGTTAGTTGATCAGGAAACCCCTCTTATTCCTACCACTATAGCGGGCCAACACCGGGAACTCCTGTGTTTTGATGCCATCACGTCACCCCTTTTTCTAGTTATCTTGGGGCTTCCGTGGTTACAGGCCCACAACCCCCAAATTGACTGGGAGACCGGGCCAGTACGGTTCCTCTCAACATATTGTCAGGAACACTGTCATGCTTCAGGCCCCAGAACTCCCCAGATTCTCCTGTGTTCGGAAGGGGACCCCAGCTTAAGACAAGTCATTCCAGTGGCCTACCATGGCTATCTGGATGTCTTCAGCAAGCGTGGGTCAGACGCCTTGCCTCCTCACCGCCCATACGATTGTCCCATTGATCTGTTACCCGGTTCCGAGATTCCTTTCGGCCAAATTTTTCCTCTGTCCAAATTAGAGTTGGGGGTTCTCAAGGAATACATTGATGAGAATCTCCAAAAAGGGTTCATCCGTCCTTCCACCTCACCAGCAGGAGCGGGAATTTTCTTCGTGGAGAAAAAAGATAAATCCCTAAGACCCTGTATTGATTACCGCGAATTAAATAAGGTTACGATTAAGAATCGCTATCCCTGGTCCCAGAGCTTTTTCAAAGCTTAAAATCTGCAGCCCTTTTTACTAAGCTAGATCTGAGGGGGCATACAACCTGGTTCACATAAGGGAGGGGGACGAGTGGAAGACTGCATTTCGCACTCGTTTCGGCCATTTCGAATACTTGGTCATGCCATTTGGACTCTGCAACGCACCGGCCACATTCCAACATTTTGTCAATGACATATTCAGGGACTACCTTGACATCTTCGTCATTGTGTATCTAGACAACATATTGATATTCTCACCCTCACTGGAAGCGCATAGGGATCATGTGACAAGGGTTCTGGAGCAATTACGCCTACATGGCCTATACGCCAAGGCTGACAAATGCAGCTTCGAACAGTACAGTATTTCCTTTTTCTGGTTGATCATCTCCACCACGGGGGTCGCGATGGATCCCCAAAAGGTCTCAGCAATTCTGGATTGGCCAATTCCCATAGATAAGATGGGCGTCCAGCGGTTCATTGGATTCGCTAACTTCTACAGGAAGTTTATCAGGAACTTCTCAGGTCTGGTCTCCCCCATAACGCAATTGACCAAACAAGGAACCCGCTTTAAATGGACGCCGGAGGCCCAGGCGGCCTTCGAGTCCTTAATGAGCCTGTTGACCACTGCACCCATTCTTGGCCACCCAGATGCTGCGCGGCCTTATGTCCTAGAAGTAGATGCATCTGAAAATGCAGTGGGGTCGATCCTGTCCCAGAGGAAGGGCACGAAGGAACTTCTGCACCCAGTGGCATTCTTTTCAAGAAAACTTACTCCAGCTGAAAGAAACTACAACATTGGCGACCAAGAATTATTGGCCATTAAGACAGCTTTGGAGGAATGGGGATATCTGTTAGAAGGGGCCACACATCCAATCTTGATCTTCACAGATCATAAAAAATTAGAATACTTGAGAACGGCAAAACGCTTACGACCACGCCAGGCGAGATGGGCACTCTTCTTCTCCCGATTCTCATTCCACATAACATACAGACCGGGGTCCAAGAACACGAAGCCCGATGCCCTCTCCCACATGTTCGAGGATCCTATGGAAGAACCAAGACCTGATACCATCCTTTCGTCAGGGAACTTTCTGGCTCTCCAGACAGAACTACGTTCTAAACTGCAGGACGCATCTGTGACTATGCCCATCCCATCTGGGATATCACTCCAGAACACGGGGGGACTCGTATAGAAAGAGGGGTTGATCGTGGTGCCAGATGAGGTCCAGACGTTGGTCCTGGGACATTGCCACGATCATCCGATGGCAGGACACTTCGGGCTAGCAAAGACCCTTGAACTGCTCAGACGCACTTTTTGGTGGCCAAATATGACCAGAGACTGCAAACGGTACGTCAAGTCATGTACCATTTGTCAGAGAAACAAGCCTCCTAGGAGCAAGGCCTGGGGGCTACTACGCCCACTACCTATACCCGATCTGCCCTGGCAAATGATTGCTATGGACTTCATAGTTGAACTTCCTCCATCCCAGGGCCATACCGCGATCTTCGTGATCATAGACCGCCTGTCAAAAATGGCCCACTTCTTACCCCTGAAAAGTACCCCATCAGCTCTTGAGACCACTCAGATCTTCATTCGAGAAGTGGTTAGGTTACACGGAGTCCCCAAAGATATCGTTACAGATCGAGGAGTCCAATTTACCTCCAAATTCTGGAAAACCTTATGTGAGGCACTTGGTATCAAACTGTCCCTCTCTTCTGCATTTCATCCACAGTCCAACGGGCAGACGGAAAGGACCAACCAGACACTAGAACAGTATTTAAGATGTTACATGTCCTTTCTACAGGATGATTGGATGACGCTCCTGCCTGTGGCAGAATTTGCCTATAATAATGCGAATCATTCAACCACGGGACAATCCCCGTTTTTTGCAAATTATGGGTTTCACCCCACCTTCTTACCCGATCTGGTTGGTGAGAGTGCAGTTTCAGCTACCCAAAACACTATCATTTTTTTTCCAACAATAATAAGTTGCTTCAGGAAGCCATGGCTAAAGCCCAGGAAGATAACAAGAAGGCCTTTGACAAGAAGCGAAGGGGGGAACTGGTGCTGCAACCTGGGGATAAAGTCTGATTGGCAACAACCAACCTGAAGATGTTGTGTCCCTCGAAGAAACTAGGACCCAAATTTTTGGGCCCATTTCGTGTAAAGCGCATGATTAATAAGGTGGCATATGAGCTCATTCTTCCGGAAACCTTCAAAATCCACCCGGTATTTCATGTTTCTCTGCTAAAACCAGTCATACCAGACCCATTCCCGGACCGAGAGTCCAGACCCCCAGAAGCTATAACCATTGAATAACAAGAGGAATTCGAAGTGGAAGCAATCCTAAATTGCCGAAAGAGGGGGGGCCAGACCCAGTTTTTAATCAAATGGAAAGGCTATGGTCCAGAGGAGAACTCTTGGGAACCAGCCCAAAATGTCCATGCCCCTAGACTTATCCGGGAGTTTTTTCATGGCCACCCACCGTGGAGAGATCAGTTGGGCACCCGGAGGTTGCCCGTAGGGGAAGGCAATGCCAGGGATCGCCGTGGCGCTGGTCCCGGCGCATGCGCATTAGGCCTTCTCATGCAGGGATGCGGTGCTAGGTCCTGGCCCGCCGCAAGGACGGAGTTCGCGCATGCACACTGGCGTTCGCGGGTGCGCACCTGGCACCAATGACAGCGCAGGGTGTGATATTTAAATCCCCCTGTGCTGTCACTGGTTGCCGAATGGTCTTCCTGCGATTCCTGTTCCCTGAAACCTGTGACTGTGAGTACTATTGACCCGGATTGTCTGACCTTTGCTGCCTTCTCCTGTCCTGACCCTTGGCTTGCCTGACCTTGCTCCTGAATGTCCCTATTTATATCTGATCTCCTGTTACTGACCTGGTGTGTGACCCGACCATTCTTTGCCTGCTGCTTTGTACCGCACCGACCCCCAGGCTACCGACTCGGCTTGTCTGACCTAGCTTTAGCTCATCCATCCATCTCACTGGGACCCCCCGGTCCCCTCACATCAGACTCTTACTCTGCGGGAACCTCTGGCGGACTCCTCTACCACTGGTGGGTATACCCGGTAGTCGCGACCTGGTCTCGCAGCGCTCCAAGTCCATCCCCACCATCAGGGGCCCTGGTGAACAAGTGCTCCGGAACTTAGACTCCACGCTCCAGGGAAGCCTGACCAGTGGGTTGCTAGAGGTGCTGTCAGGTGGTCCGTTACAAAGTGTCTCAACATTGCTATTCTGAAAATGTATCCTTGCATCCAGATAGTTTTCATGTTCTTTGGAAAGGTGTTAAATGTTTGCAGTGGTTTAATCTTTATTTTTGTCTGCATTGGCCTTCTTCTTCAATTTTAATTATTTATTTATCGGATAAAGAGCAAAAAATATAAACCTTAGGTTTGCTTTTCATGATCAAGCGCAATCTTCATCATTTCAAAATGTCTTTCACAAACACAATATTTTTTTGAGATTGTTTCTCAACTTCTTTGGTTGTTTCTTTCTTTTTTAAAACCTTTGGAGAACATTGTAAAATACCGTATTGTCTCAATATTCTGTTAACTTGTACTGATGAGAAAAGTCCAAAATAGAAAGTTCTTCCAGCTCTTGCATAAACTCAAAAATTGATTTAACAATAATATTGCATAAAGTTAGAAATAAAATTTTGGAATACAGAATGTTTAGATAATGTTCAAAAAATATAGCTATGTTCTTGAGATAAAAACTGTATGTAAAATTCAGCCCCCACCTTCTCCTAAAAGTGGGCTGGTTTTCTTTTCTGTCTCTTATAGTCCTACAATGATATTTGGCTACAGATGTATAGAACAAACCCTTCAATCTTCTCCCCTCCCCTAGGAGATAGTCTGAAATTTAATCCTTGGAACTTCTAGTCAAAACTTTACTGACATTCCATCAATCAGGGTAAATGAGATGTGTTACACACACACACACATATATATATATATATATATATATATATAATCTCCTAATCTTAATATAAAAGTTATATCATATATAAGTATAGTAATCAAGAAATATTACAGTATAAATCTTGTATGCTTGACATGTATGAAGTAGAGTCTTACAATTCTCTTATTAGTGAAACTTTAGCTCCTATCCACAGAGATGGGGGGAGATGGGGGAGGAAAAGCTAGCTAGCCAATTCATAACTAATTACTAGCACATGTTGCTTGAATGTAAAGAAAAAAACAAGATGTATATTCACATAGACTATAGAAAGTCTTTTTATCTTACTTTTCCCAATCTAGAACAAATAGAAATATAGCAACTCAATTATTCTATTAAGATCCAACACATTCATACATATGTTAGTACTGTTAATAAGCAGATATTAGATATTAGGTTATGGAAAGCTTCTAACAAACATCAGATGACTCAACAGAATTGGAATTTCAAAGCCTTTAGTGATAGGATAATATTCATCTTTCAGACGTTGGTCTAGATATTTTCAACCTGGAGCATCAATCATGTATTGAAATGTTGTGGGGTAGGCTGGCCTTGTTTTTAACAAGTCCCAGCTGGTGGGGCAACTTTTGTTGAATAATTGTATTATTTAGCTCGGGTCCTGACTGAGCGGTTTGTTTGGATTTTATTCAGTATTTGATTTATTCAGTTTATTAACAATTCATTATTTTATTATGTTTTAGACCAATAATAATGCCACGGCCATTTTACTGCCATCAAGTTGTTGTGTATTTATTTATTATTACTCATTTATTTATGTTATATTGCTATTTGGGGGAGGGTGTGTGGGCTTCAAACTCATTTATAGAAGTGCAATGGAAAACCAAAAAGCCACTGGGTGTATTTCACTTACGGTAAATAAACTCCACAGTGTGATAGGAGTAATGAAATTAGGGTGCTTTAATGAATATTAGCCTCAATGAAATATTACAGTATCTCAAATATACATACAAAACGTGGAGGTACATTTGGATTCTGCATCCAAATGGCAAAGTGCAACATTTACTCTGTGTCTACACTAAGAATCATGACATTTTTTCCTAGAATTTCACTGTAGTGGTTTTCACTTGTCACAGGAACATGAACTAGATCATTTTTATCTATTATAATCCAAGGCAGCGGGGGGTTGGGGTGCATATGCTCAAAAATCATCCCTGTTGTCATGTTCGGTGGGCAGTACCACCCACCAAACATGATCCATTTAACTAAATGGGGGTGCCCCCCAAATGTATGCAATGCATGTGGCGCACTGTTGTAGGCTTTAAGGGATTAAAACGTTTGGTGAGGTGATGATATAACACTTCTTTACTGCCTGTAAAATGCCCTCTGAAGAGCTATCCAACATGGATCACTGTTCAGAGGGCAACACAAGTGTAAACGAGGCCTTTGCTATAATGAAATGCAGGACACTCCTCACAATGAGGGAACAAGTTCCCATCAGAAACAGGTAGCTAAAGTTCCTTCAGGCCTTCCGCTGGAATGGCTCCCTTCCTAGCTCCACAAGTGGCCATTGCTCTGGAGACCAGAGGGCTGAGTGATCCTCCTTTCCAGCTTCCCACTGGGTTCCCTCCAAGGCTCTTGCACAGGTGTCCAGTGCGTCCCCTCCTCAACAAGTCAACAGTACAAAAAATGGACACTGCCCCAGTCTATAACTGGTCTTCACAGCAAGGAGCAGGTGTTTGTTTGCAAGCTGGTTGGTAAGTTGAGCTGGGAATTTTTCTGTTTTATTCTTTGACATGCGTCACCCTTCCATGTGCTCCTTGATGTGAAGGCCAGTTATAGACTGAGGCAGTTGCCATTTTTTGTACTGTTGACCTGTTGGTGACAGGGCGCACTGGACACTTTGGCTGCCATTGTGCTATATGCTGGGTGTCCAGTGCACTCCTGTATCTTTAAGGAGGTTTGTGCTCCCTCAGGTTCACCTGCCCTCAGTCTATTTATTAAATACATGAGCCTCTACTAAGGGGGCTCTCAAAATTTGTAGAGTTAGGAACTGAAGAATATCAAGGTGCTGCGGCGAGGCTCTGTAGCTTACGCATGTATTTGCAAATGTGCGCTACAGTAAGTAAACCCATGATTTTAATGCATACTGTTAGACAGGCTAATTCAGTTTGTTTGCAAGCTGGTTGGTAAGTTGAGCTGGGAATTTTTCTCTATTATTGTTTGACATGCATTGCCCTTGCTGTGAAAGCCAGTTATAGACTGGGGCAGTGGCCATTTTTTGCAAAGCTGAGTATGCACTGTAAGATCTTTCTCATTTGCCCATTCAGCTGAATGAGAGAAATCTATCAATTCTGCATCCAGGACCAATCACTCACATATGATCAAAACATGTGAGATTACATGTAAGTCCTCATGATTAGCTGAAAAAGCTGGCAACCTCCCTTTGCTTTCAATGTGGCTGCCGGCTCTTGCAGCTAATCATGGGAGCCCCCATTTGGGTTCTTACATGCAAAAGCCAGCAGTGTGCAATAGTAAATGTGAATGCACCTTTAATGATATTTGTATTTATCAGACTAAATAGGACCATATAAAAAAAGTTCATGGGGACGTGGTTTGGTCATGACAGAGTGAACACGCACTTGTAAGAGCTCTATGCAGCCCAGACCCCGAGACTACCAGTCTAGCCTTTCCAGTGACCGCCGTAGATGACGGGTGAGAGGAAATCGCAGTGAGCCAACCGGTGAGCCAAGGGGACCAGAGATTACACACTACTTTCTCCGACAACACGCAACCTCCTTTCTGGCGCCAGCTCCTCCATCCAAGATGGAGAGTTAGTATGCCTGGACCCTCTGGTTCTAAGAAGAACCCACTCCATGAGCCACAAATGAAAGATGATATCTCTACCCCACACCCGGTCTCACCTATTCTGACCCTGGTGCTTCCTCGGGCCAACTCCCCTGCTGGCTCTTCTTCTCAGACCTCGGGCACCCAGCAGGATGGTGATCTCTGGGATCTCATCACTGACCTACCTACCAGGTAAGACATACAAGCCATGGTTACCTCCATAGTGTTGGTACTGTCCTGAGAGCTCCATGACCTGAAACAGCAGGTTGACACAGTCAAGGAGAGAGTATAGTTTATGAACGCCTATGGAGGAAATAACACATGCTGTTTTATATTTTATACAATGTGAGTGGCCTGGTGTTTTGTTAGTATTTTAAGCCGGGTGTTGCAGTATTACACTTTGTGTTTTTATCTCTCCTACATTACCTTGAGTTTTTCTGGGAAGAGGAGACTGGTGGTGTTGGAAGTTGGAGGAAAGTTATCTTGTGGTGAAGTGGAGTCCTGGAGGCTTAACATAAGGGTCTAGGATCCCTAAAATACCTAAAAGGCATTTAGTTCACCAGAATCTGGTGAGTGTGGTATATTTTGGTTTAAAGCACTGATCTTTGGTGGAAGTACACTTTTTTGGAACAAGGACTTTTTTGGAAAAATATTTTTTTTTTATTCTGGCACTTGTGATATATATATATATATATATATATATATATAATTTTTTCCACAAATTTTGGAGTGGGACTATTTATAATTTATATATTAGTTAACATTTTTTATTTTTATTGATTTAGAATATATTAATTCATTTTGTGATGTTTTTATGCTTGGATAACGGTCTGGTATGGATTTGGGGGGGCCCCACGCCATTTCTTTTTTATTTTGGGGTGGGGCTTCCCCTCAAGATCTATACCAGACCCGAAGGGCTTGGTATGGATGGGAGGGGGGACCCCACGCCTTTTTTTATTTATTATGGTGCTGGTTTTTAAATGTAATTCTGGCTTTTTTTTTTCTTCACTACAGCTCAGAAATTCAGTTGTCACTTTCCCCCAGCTAAAAGAGAAAGTTTTCTTTGAGTTTATTTCCATAAAGGAAACAATTTTTACTTTTAGTTTATTAAAAGATACAAAGTTTTCTGTAACTCCAGGGAAAGTGACAGCTAAGCTTGTGAACTATAGTGAAGAAGAAAAAAAGGCTGGCATTTGCATTTAAAAATCAGCACCGACATACACTTTGTAATGAGAAAAAAATTATGAAAAATTTGTAAACCAAGGCATTATGTTCAATGGATTTTCATTCGTAAACCAAGCTACTTTTAAAATTGTGCTGCAGCTAATCAAGTATGTTAATAAACTCACATTCACATTCATTACATCCGATATCAGGTACGATTTCAATTCCCAAATCACACCTGAAAGCGTGCACCTTGGATGCGACTTGGCATGCAATTTGCATACCCTGCAACTTGCAAATCACATGCCAAATTGCACTCGATGTGACCGGGGGCTAACACCAAAGTCACATCTAATCCGATTTGGAAATCGGCAACTTACGATTTCAAAATCAGACTGGATGTGAACGGAACCTATAGTGGACAATAGGGTGCGACTTGGCCTACAATTTGCAAGTCGCCTGTCATGCAAATCGCATGACAAATCACACCCGATGTGACTGGGGGCTACCCCGGTCACATCAAAGAGGATTTTGAAGTGGTGCGACTTACACTACGGTCACATCATGGGACTTACAGTGAAGTCGCATGATTTCAAAGTCAGGGGACATGCTGATTTAAAGTGCGATTTGCAAGACATCTGACACAGATCTCTCTGCAAATCGCATGAAAAGTAGTGTATTCATTACTTTATAAATCATTGCGGCTCCGACCAAGTTTGAACCACACCAATATGAATGCTCTAATAGCAGTCACATTGAGTGCGACTTGGCATGTGATTTGCATGACATGCGACTTGCAAAACATATGCCAGTTGCACGCTATTGTCCGTTATTAGTGCGGTTACATGGCTGATTTGTAAAGTAGTACATGTACTTTTTTTGTGGTGATTTGCATAGATATCTGTGTCAGATGTCTTGCAAATCGCAAGGACATCGGCAACTTCACTGTAAGTCGCACGATTTCTAAATTGGCTTTTATGTGACCAGGGTGTGAGGTCTTTTTATGTTTAATTTCTGGAGTGTTTTAACGATTTCTGGGAAATCCCGCATACTAGCAAAAGTGAATTGACATTTTCAGTATTGCATGCGAGATGTGGTCATGTGACTGCCTTAACTCATGCGATAATCTGGAGTGAATTGTGCCCATAGTGCCAATAAATGTTGCCATGGGGTTCCCCTTCACGTCCCTGTTCAATGTTCTGTTGTATGCTGCACAAGTACACTTCACTGTGGATTTCTTTCTCACTCTGATTTGTGGGGTCTGTATACCAAGGGTTAACGCAGGTGAGAAGAGGATTGGTGCTGGATAATCAGGTGCAAACACTTTCTCTGACCAAATGAATGACAGTGGTGGGTGTGGCCTTCATTGGGGGTGGGGCCTTGTTTGGTGTGCTCCAAATGCAACCTATGTTATATAAAGACCTGCAGTAGTGGTTGATTTCCTGTTACTAGGCCAGGTTATTTTCAGCAAGTCCGTGCTTGTGGTGGTTTGGGGAGGAAGAGATATTGTGCTGAATTGGCCCCAGACCCCACTAAGGCTGTTTTGATGTGGGCTGCAAATGTTTTACATTTTTTTCCTTCTAAGGTGTGTTTGTGTATTATTGTACAATGATTGTGTGTTTATTATCTTTGCATTGTAATCCTAACACGTCAATTGCTCTGCTCTTCCAAATCTGCACTTGGCTAAAGTTTGCTTATTTAAACTGAAATGCAGTTTTAGGACAAACCTGATGAGAAATGTATGTGTGGGGGATTTGGGGAGGTGGGAGGCGTTTAGTATTTTGGTAATTTATGTATTTTTATATTGATATTTTGATCTGCAGCATGTTTTGTGGATAGATAATCCTACTAAGTGATGGTGTGTGTTAATTTTATGGCCCTGAAAATGTTGCTTGATTCATATTAACCATTTGTTTCCTGCTGTAATCTGTGAAAGCACAGTTCAATAGAAGTATAATCTGTAGATTGTAAGCTTTTATGAGCAGGACCGTTCTATTTTAGCAACATCAATCCTGCTTTTCTTTTTTTTTCCCACCAAGAAGTTGACTGTACCTACTTGTTGCTGCTCTCCAAATAAATGTGGAATATATATTTGATCAATAAATGTTTGGACTATGTATTTTTTTGGGGGGTTATTTCATGTTCAATATACTAGCACCCCTAACACTTATATTTTGCAAGCTATATAATATACATAAACATATATATATAAAGACCATATATAAGGTGCAGCGCTATAATAACATATAAAACACAAAAGTGCCAATATCAAATCACACTGCGGTGAAGTTAGATGAGATGAATAATAGTCTTAAAATAAATCAGAAGTGGGGATCCAAACGATCCTAATAGGTGCGTGGGATAAGATTCTGTGCAGCACACGGTGACTCTGAGGTAAGAATTACGCACTCACCAGAAGTGCATCAAAAAAACGCATGTGGGTTTTATCCTGTAATATCAGAAAACGATCATCCGTTGCCAAGATAGAATCCTACACCTTCCAGATCGCCCCTTGGGTATGTGCTTCAAGTTTCATAAGCGCATCTCAGGCATATCACCATCCGGGGTCCCCTTTTAAGGCAGATTCTGCAAGTGGGGACTCTCATAGAAGAGAGCCCAATAAGGGACACCACATAGTGTAATACCGTATGAGCTAGGTTTATTGAAGATGCAGCATGAAAATGAATACAAAGCAGTAAAATAGAATAGAACACTGACCAGATACTGTAAAGGATGACCACCAGCGGTGGTCAGACGTCCAGATAATGCAGCCCGCTGACGCGTTTCGTGCAGTGCACATTATCAAAGGGTCCTGGGCTTGATAACGTGCACTGCACGAAACGCGTCAGGGGCTGCATTATCTGGACGTCTGACCACCGCTGGTGGTCATCCTTTACAGTATCTGGTCAGTGTTCTATTCTATTTTACTGCTTTGTATTCATTTTCATGCTGCATCTTCAATAAACCTAGCTCATACGGTATTACACTATGTGGTGTCCCTTATTGGGCTCTCTTCTATGAGAGTCCCCACTTGCAGAATCTGCCTTAAAAGGGGACCCCGGATGGTGATATGCCTGAGATGCGCTTATGAAACTTGAAGCACATACCCAAGGGGCGATCTGGAAGGTGTAGGATTCTATCTTGGCAACGGATGATCGTTTTCTGATATTACAGGATAAAACCCACATGCGTTTTTTTGACGCACTTCTGGTGAGTGCGTAATTCTTACCTCAGAGTCACCGTGTGCTGCACAGAATCTTATCCCACGCACCTATTAGGATCGTTTGGATCCCCACTTCTGATTTATTTTAAGACTATTATTCATCTCATCTAACTTCACCGCAGTGTGATTTGATATTGGCACTTTTGTGTTTTATATGTTATTATAGCGCTGCACCTTATATATGGTCTTTATATATATATGTTTATGTACTTTATTTGAAGGTTTTCTCTTGGTTACCTTTTGGTGTTCTAGCCGCTTTCAGATTTCCGGATAGCGCTCGCTTTTATTTAATTATTTTGTAAAGCTATATAATATGCCCAAATCTAGCTTGTTAGAGCGCCTATATGCAAGTATGTCCAAACTAACAAACCAAAAGCCCACTATTGCACCACAAGACCATGTTATGTACCAGTGAATAGCCCAATGTCAAATACACAATAGAGCTGCAAACATATATTCACCAATGCCAAATACAAAATGGAACTGAAAACATATATTTACCAATGCCAAATACACAATAGAACTGCAAACATATATTCGCCAATGCCAAATACACAATAGAGCTGCAAACATATATTCGCCAATGCCAAATACACAATAGAACTGCAAACATATATTCACGCATGTCATATACACAGTAGAGCAGCGTAGAAAATTGCTATGGTGCACAAATAAACGCCAATACGGCTGTTGGAGGAGGCGCTAGAGCAGCTGTCATACTGGAAATACGTCATGACATTGGCGAAAGGACGTTTGCACACACCCGGAAGTGGTAGTGGATGGGAGTGTAGTTAGGAGAGTTTAGTGGTAATTTGCAAATCTATTTTTTGGCTTTGTGAATTTTTCTTTTGTGGAATTCCAGACCACATCTGGACATGGCGAGATCGCTGTTCTCGACCGAGGAGCTGATCCTCATTTGCAGGGGAAACATTACTAATAATTGTTGTATTTTCAGTTGAAAACATGTCTGATTCCTAGATACATTGAGGTACATAGCAGAGGTTCAAGGTATTCCATAGAAGAAGTTATTGTTCTTCCTAACTATACAGGTGGCACACACACAAGCATACACCCAGGGCCACTGTTAGATATCACAGGGCCCCGTACAGCCTACCTGACAGCCTCCCACCACCAGAGAAAATATCCAAATTATATTTATGGTAAAAATACACTAAAAAATATTATTAATGGATAAATCCCAACCACATTTCTGTGAAATCTAAATGATAAAACTGTACTGAGTTAATAAATAAAGCTGTGTGTGTAATTGAGGTCTTGGGGCTCATTCACATGGGTGCTGTGGCTTGTAGAGTGTGAATCAGTGGTTTGTTTTTGTGGCTGTCGCTGTTTGCAGGCAACTTATGTTACACTATGGAAATGCTGCAGGTCCTAATTTGACAAGCATATGGGTGCAGGTGTACAGCCCTGAACACAGACAGTGAGCATTTAGGGTCACTTCCCAACGCCTTCACACCTGTCAGATTAAAACCTGTGTTCATACAGCTGCTGTGTCCCCATAGTGTAACAGGTGGCTCCAGGCACATGAACAACCACTCATTCATGCTGTACAGGACAGAGGACCTGTGTGAATGTGGCATTTTTGACTTTTTTTTCCCTCAGCTCATTAATTTCAATGGGCTGCCTAACGTGGAAACATGCAAAAAAAACTGCAGGCATATTATTTTAAAAGTGTGTTGCACCTAACCGCACAGTAGTGTGGTGCCATGCGTTTTGGTGGCTGTGAATGCGTCTGTGTTTACTAGACGTATGGAGGTGCAATTGTTTGCATCATGGTACCTGCACACATCTGTAAAGGGCATTGCATTTCTTTGCTGTGCAGGAAAATGCGTGCTCTTGCATGCGTTTCTGCACCACAAATGGTGTGAACAAGTTCTAAGGGCCAGTTTACACTATAGACATACAGTCTAGATGTGTTCCAGATGCGTTTTTACATGCACTTTTTTGATGCATGTTCCAATGCATTTTGGATGCATTTTTTATGTGTTCCAGTGCATTTTTTTATGCATTCCAGTAAATTTTTTCCCCTCTTTTTCTTCAATTTAATTAGGGACATGTGCGTTTTAGTGCATTCCAGGGCGTTTTACCGCATTCCAGTACAGTTCTATGCATAAACAATGCAGCCTGTTCAACTTTTTTGACAGCACCTGCAACGCACTGGAACTGCAAGCGCTGATGTGAACTATGACATTGACAACCATATAACCTTCTGTGCGTTTTGGATGCAGAAAAAGCAACTGAAACACATGTAGTGTGAACTGGCCCTAAAGGTTATTATAGGTAAGGAAACGGGATTGACCAGGAATTGTAAATTCAATCAGACTAATGGTGAGATACATATAGAAATCTTATAATAATGTGAGATCTGAGCTGTAGGTGATAGGAAATGAGACACATTAACTTGATCAGTAAAGAAATAGTTAAATAAAAAGAGTGAGGCGGGGATACATAGATTTGCAGATGGAACAGGTGATGACAAGGGGGGTGGGGGAGGGGGACAAGGAGAGAGATTTAAGGGCTTGTTCACACTTGACTTTATTTCTAACTCTTGCCTAATGCCCCTATAGCATTTGACAGGCGTTTGGGAAACTTTTTTAATGCTCCTCAAATGCTCCCCAAATGCCCTATGCGTGGTTTTGAGGCATTTGATAGGTGTTTGCGTTAAAACTGCATCACAACTGCCTAATAATGAAGATAAATGGTATTAATGCTCCGCAAACGCCTCACAACCGCACCGCAAGTGCTTGCCATGGCTTTGACGAGCGGCACCATAGACTTGAATGGGAGGTTTCAACTCCTCCTGACTGGACATGAGGCACCAGTTTTGCCATGATGCAACACTAATGCTTCAGTGTGAACAGCACTGTGTGTTGCCAAGTGCAGAATTTTCATAGGCGTTTGAGAAGCGTTAAAAACGCTTCCCAAACGCCTGTCTGATGCCTGCTGACAAAGCTAGTGTGAACGTAGCCTAAGAGAAGAGAAACAAAGTTGCAATGAAATATAAACATAAGGAAAATTGAAAGTTTCAAACTTGTCAGAAGAACAGGACGCAGGTAAGATTCACTTCCTTTCCACTTTCTAGTCAGTAGCCAAAATATTAATTGATTGATCAATATTCCTGGCACTGACAGAACCCTGGAAATTGATCTCCATATTTTGGGCATTCACAAAATGTCAAGGAGCTTACAATCTAAGGCCAGAAACTCAGATATATACTTGGCCCAATTAACCTAACAGCATGTCTTTGGAGTGTTGGCAGAAACACACCCGTGCAGAGAAAGCATGCAAACTCCAGACAGCTGCAGCCATGACTGGGATTAGAACCCATGACCCAAGTGCTGTAAGTTCTGAGTTCTAACAACTAAGCCGGTGTAGGAGACAGAGTTTGAGCTGCAATGTAGAATAGTTACATCATTAAAGAGAATGAAGATATATAATTACAGTTGCAAGAAAAAGTATGTGAACCCCTTGGGATTACGTGGAGTTTTGCATGAATTGGGCATAAAATGTGCTCTGAACATCATCTAAGTCACAACAATAGAAGAACACAGTCTGCTGAACATAATACTACACAAACATTAGATGTTGCCATGGTTTAATTGCACATAACATGTAAACATTCACAGTGCAGGGAGGAAAAAGTATGTGAACCTTTGGACTTAATAACTAGTTGACCCTCCTTTGGCAGCAATAACCTCAACCAAACATTTCCTGTAGTTGCAGATCAGACCTGCACAACGATCTGGAGTAATTTTGGACCACTCCTCTTCACAAAACTGTTTCAGTGTAGCAATATTCTTGGGATGTCTGGTGTGAATCGCTCTCTTAAGGTCATGCCACAGCATTTCAATCAGGTTGAGGTCAGGACTCTGACTGTGCCACTCCAGAAGGCGTATTCTGTGCTGTTGCAGCCATTGTTTTGTTGAATTACTTGTATGCTTTGGGTCATTGTCCTGTTGTATCACCCATTCTCTGCGGAGCTTCAGTTGGCGGAGAGATGCTCGTACGTTTTCCTGCAAAATGTCTTGATAAACTCTGGAATTCATTTTTCCATCAATGACAACAATCCGTCTAGGCACTGAGGCAGCAAAGCAGCCCCAAACCATGATGCTCCCTCCGCCATGTTTTACAGTGGGGATGAGGTTTTGATGTTGGTGTGCTGTGCCTTTTTTTCTCCACACATAGTGTTGTGTGTTCTTCCCAAACAACTCAATCTTGGTTTCATCTGTCCACAGTATATTTTGCCAGTAGTGATGTGGAACATCCAGGTGCTCTTTTGCAAACTTCAAACGTGCTGCAATATTCTTTTTGGACAGCAATGGCTTCCTCCGAGGTGTCCTCCCATGTACTCCATTCTTGTTTAATGTTTTCCTTATTGTACATGTGTCAACAAAAATGTTAGCATGTGCCAGAGATTTCTGTAGGTCTTTAGCTGACACTCTGGGATTCTTCTTTACCTCATGCAGCATTCTGCGCTGTGCTCTTGCAGTCATTTTTACAGGACGACCACGCCTAGGGAGAGTAGCAACAGTGCTAAACTTTTTCCATTTGTAGACAGTCTGTCTTACCGTGGACACATGAACATCAAGGCTTTTGGAGATACTTTTGTAACCCTTTCCAGCTTCATGCAAGTCAACAATTCTTGATCGTAGGTCTTCTGAGAGCTCTTTCTGCGAGGCATGGTTCACATCAGACAGTGCTTCTTGAAACCAGTAAACCCAAAACAGGTGTGTGTGTTTTAAGGGCAGGACAGCTGTCAGCAACATATCCAATATCATCACACTGATTGAAGTCAAGGTTGGCTCACTCCTGGCTCCAATTAGCTCTGGGAGAAGTCATTAAGCTAGGGCCCCACATACTTTTTCCTCCCTGCACTGTGAATGTTTACATGTTATGTGCAATTAAACCATGGCAACATCTAATGTTTGTGTAGTATTATGTTCAGCAGACTGTGTTCTTCTATTGTTGTGACTTAGATGACGTTCAGAGAACATTTTATGCCCAATTCATGCAAAACTCCACGTAATCCCAAGGGGTTCACGTACTTTTTCTTGCAACTGTATATTGGGAAATTAGGCATTCAAATTATTTGAGATACAGTCAGGTCCATAAATATTGGGACAGCAACACAATTCTAACATTTTTGGCTCTATACACCACCACAATGGATTTGAAATGAAACAAACAAGATGTGTTTTAACTGCATACTGACAGCTTTAATGTGAGGGTATTTACATCCAAATCAGGTGAACGGTGTAGGAATTACAACAGTTTGCATATGTGCCACCCACTTGTTAAGAGACAAAAGTAATGGGACAATTGGTTTCTCAGCTGTTCTATGGCCAGGTGTGTGTTATTCCCTCATTATCCCAACTACAATGAGCAGATAAAAGGTCCAGAGTTCATTTCAAGTGTGCTATTTGCATTTGGAATCTGTTGCTGTCAACTCTCAAGATGAGATCCAAAGAGCTGTCACTATCAGTGAAGCAAGCCATCATTAGGCTGAAAAAACAAAACAAACCCATCAGAGAGATAGCAAAAACATTAGGCATGGCCAAAACAACAGTTTGGAACATTCTTAAAAAGAAGGAATGAACCGGTGAGCTCAGCAACACCAAAAGACCTGGAAGACCATGGAAAACAACTGTGGTGGATGACCGGAGAGTTCTTTCCCTGGTGAAGAAAACACCCTTCACAACAGTTGGCCAGATCAAGAACACTGTCCAGAAGGTAGGTGTATGTGTGTCAAAGTCAACAATCAAGAGAAGACTTCACCAGAGTGAATACAGAGGGTCCACCACAAGATGTAAACCATTGGTGAGCCTCAAAAACAGGAAGGCCAGATTAGAGTTTGCCAAAAGACATCTAAAAAAGCCTTCACAGTTCTGGAACAACATCCTATGGACAGATGAGACCAAGATCAACTTGTACCAGAGTGATGGGAAGAGAAGAGTATGGAGAAGGAAAGGAACTGCTCATGATCCTAAGCATACCACCTCATCAGTGAAGCATGGTGGTGGTAGTGTCATGGCATGGGCATGTATGGCTGCCAATGGAACTGGTTCTCTTGTATTTATTGATGATGTGACTGCTGATAAAAGCAGCAGGATGAATTCTGAAGTGTTTCAGGCAATATTATCTGCTCATATTCAGTCAAATGCTTCAGAACTCATTGGACGCCGCTTCACAGTGCAGATGGACAATGACCCAAAGCATACTGCAAAAGTAACCAAAGAGTTTAAGGGAAAGAATTGGAATGTTATGCAATGGCCAAGTCAATCACCTGACCTGAATCCGATTGAGCATGCATTTCACTTGCTGAAGACAAAACTGAAGGGAAAATGCCCCAAGAACAAGCAGGAACTGAAGACAGTTGCAGTAGAGGCCTGGCAGAGCATCACCAGGGATGAAACCCAGCGTCTGGTGATGTCTATGCGTTCCAGACTTCAGGCTGTAATTGACTGCAAAGGATTTGCAACCAAGTATTAAAAAGTGAAAGTTTGATTTATGATTATTATTCTGTCCCATTACTTTTGGTCCCTTAACAAGTGGGAGGCACATATGCAAACTATTGTCATTCCTACACCGTTCACCTGATTTGGATGTAAATACCCTCAAATTAAAGCTGACAATCTGTAGTTAAAGCACATCTTGTTTGTTTCATTCGGCATTGCATCTAGAAATGTGCCCAATGTCATTACGTATTTACGAACAGGAAAGAGTCTAGTAAGTAGACTCTTTTTAATCAGCTTGCAGGGCACCTTTCTGAAAACTGACAGGTCTTGATTGATTGAATTGAGTCTGCCTGAATGTTTAGCGTCTGCTGGTAGACTCAATTCTTACTAAATCAGGGCCTCACAGTCAGCAATGCCAAATGATCTGGACAAGGCATCTGCATGTACATTTTTGGAACCGGGCCGGAAGGTAATGTTGAAGATAAATCTGGCAAAGAAGAGGGCCCATTGTACTTGTCTGGGGGCCAGTTGGAGATGGCTTGGAGTTTGGCAGGATCCATAAGCAGCCCTTTATCCGTGACTATGTAGCCTAGAAAAGGAACCTGAGTTTGTTCAAAAAGGCACTTCTCCAACTTTGCATACAGGCGGTGGTCCTGAAGATAAAACAGTACATACGTGCTGACGATGAGTTTTTAAATCTGGAGAAAAAATTAGTATGTCATCCAGATAGACAATGACACAAAGATACAGGAGATCAGAAAAAATGTAATTAACAAAGTTCTGAAAGACGGCTGGAGCATTACAAAAGCCGAAGGGCATTACAAGATATTCAAAATGCCTGTCTCTGGTATTGAAAGCTGTTTTCCACTCATCACCCTCACGGATCCTAACCAGAATGTATGCTCCATGGAGGTCTAGCTTAGTGAAAATTTGAGCATCCCGGAGTCTGTCAAAGAGATCGGAAATCAGAGGTAAAGGGTACCGATTCTTAATGGTGATAGCATTGAGACCTCTATAATCAATGCAGGGCCAGAGCGTACCATCTTTTTTCTCCACAAAGAAGAAGCCAGCCCCAGCAGGAGAATTGGACATATGGATAAATCCTTTCTACAGATTCTCCTGGATGTTCTCAAACATGGCTTGAGTCTCAGGAATGGAAAGAGGGTAAACTTTACCTCGAGGTGGGGAAGTACCAGGTTGGAGGTCAATAGCACAATCATAGTGATGGTGAGGAGGCAAACAGTCAGCAGCTTTCTTACAAAAGATGATTTGGAAAGCCTGATAATGTGGAGGGAGTATCGGAGAGGTGGTGACCTCAGCCACGGGTACACACAGAGGTAGAAGCACTTTAGGGAGACAAGTCCGATGGCATTGTGACCCCCATGACAATACTTGGCCAGAGTTCCAGTCAAGATAAGGTGAGTGTTTCTGCAACCATGGAAGTCCAAGAATGATGGGACTTGAGGACTTAGGGAGGATCAGGAAGGAGATTTCCTCACGATGAAGAACGCCCACTTGCATAGTTATGCTGTTAGTTTGAAAGCGTAGAGGTCCTGAGGCCAAGGTAGAGCCATCAACTGCAGATACTGACAGGGGTGTCATCAAGGGGACAAGAGGAATTCCCAATTCAGTGGCCAATGATTGTTCGATGAAATTTCCGGCTGCCACAGAGTCCACTTAAGCCAAAACCTGATATGAGTTCAGAGCCCAATGGATGGAGACAGGTATAACAACTTGAGGGAAGGTAGCAGAGTTCAGGTTCTGGTGTAGATCACCTCCCTCAGAGTGGCCTGGACCCGAGAGTTTCCCGGACGGACTCAACAAGACTTAATTACATGACCCTCAGCCCCACAGTAAAGGCATAGAATAAGTCTTAGGCGACGCGATCGCTCTTGTGGAGTGAGGCGTGTTCGGCCTAACTGCATAGGTTCCTCAGATGTCAGTACAGTTGCAGAGGTAGATCGTTCAGAGGATTCTTGGAAAATAGGAGCTAATGAACCCACTTGGGGGCGACATGGACCAGACCTTTCCAGATCTCGCTCCTGGAAGCGGACATTGATTTTGATGCTAAGAGCAATCAAGTCATCCAGGGTGGTGGGTATGGTTCTTCCAGCTAGTTCGACCTTATTACGGTCTGCTAGACCCTGCCAAAAGGTTGCAGAAAGGGCCTCATTATTCCATGCAAGTTCCCAAGCTAAGGTGCGAAACTGAACTGCATACTGACCAACCGTCATGGTACCTTGATGAAGCCGAAGAAGGGCTCTCGCAGCAGATGAAGTCCTGTCGGGTACATCAAAGGTTTTCCGGAAAGCTTGCTGGAAGGTTGGGAGACTGCAAACAGTGGGATCTTGATGCTCCCACAGTGGTGAGGCCCAAGCCAGTGCTTCACCCGAAAGGAGGGAAATCATGTATGGCACCTTGGAACGGTCAGTAGGAAAATAATCGTCTGCTAGTTCAAAATGAATAGAGCACTAATTGATGAAGCCCTGACAAGCTTTGGGATCACCAGAGAAGTGAGGCAGTGGAGGCAGCTGGAGTCTCGAAGGACTGAGTTCCACTGGGGGAACAGCGGGAGTTGGAGCAGCAGGAACCAGAACAGGAGCCGAGACAGGAGCAGAAACAGAGGGTGAGGAAGTGGACACAACCTGCAGCTGATCCAACCGGGAGGAGAGTTCCTGCAGACAGTGCATAATTTGTTCTTGATAGGCCTGCTGGACATCGACTCTCTGCGCCAAACACTGACGTTGTTCCAGGAGAGGCTGAGATGTCTCAGAGGAGCTCATGGCCTGAGCAAACTGTCAGCACCTGTAGTAGTGAGCCCTTGTAGATACTTAACTTTGGGTTCCCCAGGGCGCGGAGTCTAAGCCCCAGCCTGCTTCTTTACCAGAGCCCCTGATGGTATGGATGGACTTGCAGCAAGCTGGGACCAGGTCGCGGCCCCCAGGTACGCCCAGCTGAGGATGAGTAGACCGCTCGCGGGAGCAGAGTACAATGGGAGGAGACAAATGGAAATCAGGCAGAAAACAAGCACAGTCAGAGAACGAAGCCGGGGTCGGTACACAAGTAGTCAATGCAGGATGCAGGCAATAGCAACACACATGAGCTCCGACAACTAGGAAGGTGCTCAGGCAAAGTGGCCTAGACTGAGCATGTCTTATATAGGCAGGCAAACAAGGAGGCAGGCCAGGAAGTGATGGAAGGGAAGGAAATAAAACCCAGAGAACAGCAGACAATGTCCATAGGTGAGCACAGACAAGCACATATGTGAAGGGATCAGGAACAGCACTGCAACAAGGAGGTAAGAACACAAACAAGAAACTGCAGGCTAACTTGTGACACATAAACCCATAATCCGGGGCTCCCAGATTAAGATTGATGCACATTTAAACTGCGAAAGGGCCTTACAAGTAGAATACTTTATTAGCTCGCTTGCATCATCAAGAGAGTGTGCATAAGGCCAGTCTAGCACGATCCGCATATAGAGACCTTGTGAAAATGCATGAAGAGCTGAACTCTCCTTTTTCAAAATGTTAATCAGAAATTGGCATGGTCCCATCGCACAATGTATGAGTTATCTAACAAACCAGGTACCCTCCTGGCCTGGCACTTAAGGGCCCTTGCTCTCGTACATTCATTTCACACATCAACTCCGCCTCAGGCTCCAAATTAACTACCTCGGATGCCATGGCCTCAGAATTCCGCTCCTTTTACCATGGCCTGTACAATTTACAACCGACACCTACTAGAGTGACTGCACGGGCCCTCTCTTTGGACATCAGGTCCTACATTTCCTCATACGGAATGCCATCACTCCCACAATCAGTGAGGAAGAAGCTGAATGCACTAATCAGAGTAGAGGAGCTCGGCATGGTGCTTTCCCAATCAAAACCGAAGAGGGTCCCGGATGGTCTAACTACGTCCTACTATAAAACCTTTTGTGACTTGCTTGCCCCCGCCTGGAATTCCTTGGTGAAAGGGAAATCCATGCCCCTTGACTCCCTCCGGACTTATATCTCTGTGATTCCCAAGGATGGCAAAGACCCTGCTCTATGCGGTAGTTATTGGTCGATAGCTCTGCTCAATACCGATCTGACCCTCTTTGCTCTTTGCAAAAGTCATAGCCAATAGGTTACTTCCAAATATTACTTAATTGATTCACAAAGATCAGGCAGGCTTTGTTCCTCTTAGAGAGTCATGAGAGAATACTATACGAGTACTCAATCTAATCCATGGCAGGACCAGTATCACCCGTTCATTCTGTTCTCAACGGATGCAGAAAAAGCATTCAACAGGGTCCGGTGGCATTTCATGCGAGCAACTTTAGAACACATTGGCCTCGGGACCCCCATGCTTTGCTGAATTTCTGCTCTCTACTCAGCAGCGGTGAAAATCAATGAGACCAGGTCTGACTTCCCCATTTCTAATGGGACGCATCAGGGATGTCCCCTCTCTCTCCTTATCTTTATTTTAATGCTGGAACCTTCCTGTGTATGGTTCGGGCAGATTCTAATATTACAGGTTTTTGTAAACCTTCGGGAAGCCACAAAGTCGCAGCTTTCGCGGATAGCCTGATCTTTTTGTCACAAATCCTTTTACATTGCCCAACATTTTATGGGTGCTTTGGACATATGGCTCTCTATCCAACTTCAAGGTCAACTTGTCAAAGTCTTCCGCTCTTAACATGACGTGACCAATATCCATGGCCTCAGACCATCCTTTCCCTTCAAATGGGCTTCAGAAGCCATTAGGTATCTTGGCACGAAACTCATCCCTGATCCTTCTAAATTGTATGGGGCTAACTATGAACCACTTCTCCTTAAAATTAAGGAAGTCCTCTTACATTGGCATTCATTAACATTGATATCGTTTGGACGATGCCCTCAAGATGACGTCACTCCCCAGAGTTCTCGATCTACTGCAAGCCCTTTTAATATGCCTTCCCTCAACATTTTTCCACAGACTCCGTTCCCTCTTCCGGGATTTTGTCTGGTCGCATGGTAGGCCCCATCTAGCTCTACACCACTTGACTCTACCGAAGATGTCTGGGGGTGTTGGCCTTCCAGATATTCGGGCCTATTACAGGGCAACTCATCTTATCAGATTGGTGGACTGGCACTGTCATGGGGGCGCCAAACACTGGGTTGACATGGAAATAGAGGACTCTGGGGGTACTGCCATGAGTTGGCCCTGGATCTCTTCTCTATTATCCAAGGAACTCACATGCACATCCTACCCTCAGCAGCACTTTACTGGTTTCAAGGGAGACATTTCATACCTCCCCAGTCTCTCCATAGTCTTCCCCTATGATCCCCATTTATAGATAACCCAAAATTTAGCTTGGGCCTTCACCACCCTCAATTTCTCCAGCTTCTTCCACACTCACCTGATGAATTTTCTGATATTGGGGGGTGCGCTCAATTCCACAGGCCTTACTTAACTTGCTAACCCTCCCTTAGACCTTTGGGGTGGGCTTTAGCTGCACTACTCAACAATTTCAAGAGAGCTAATTTTCCAAGGCTGAGAGCTACTCTCCGAGACTTAGACTGGGAGGGAATATTGGCATTGATAAAGCCATTTATAACTCTGCCCCAAATTATATCACCAATCTTGTCTCCAAATATCACCAAACTGTCCTCTCCGCTCCTCCCATGACCTCCTGCTCTCTAGCTCCCTTGTCTCCTCCTCCCATGCTCGTCTCCAGGACTTCTCCAGAACCTCCCCATCCTCTGGAACTCTCTACCCCAATCTATCTGACTATCACTTACTCTTTTAGGAGGTCTCTGAAAACCTATCTCTTCAGGGAAGCCTATCCCGCCTTCAGCTAATAACGGAATCTTCTATTCCTCCTATCAGTTCATCCCCCATAGTTATTACCTTTTGTACCACCAGCCCCTCCCTCTTAGATTGTAAGCTCCAAGGAGCAGGGCCCTCCTAACTCTCCTGTATTGAACTGTATCGTTGCTGTATTGTCTCCCTTTATATTGTAAAGCTCTGAGCAATATGTTGGCTCTACATAAATCCTGTATAATAATAATTTGTATTCATTTATTTACCCCATTTTTCACTGTGACTCTGCCTGTCTCACAGATCATCTCCTCTACTTGCTGCTAAATCTGGTGTGAGAGGGAAGTGAAACTTTCAAAACAAACTTTCCTTGTGATCATTATAATTGGTTTGGTAACCACTCAGAACTCCCCGAAATAAGAGCCTTTTAAGCCCAAATGTATAATAAATAGGGATTCCCAGTGAGTTTTGGTAAATTTATTTTGTTGAGAAATTGCTGATTTCATGCTTTGTAACTTTTTGCTAAATTCTCCCTTTAACCATTTGAGGACTGGTATGTTAAAGTTGCACTCCAGGCAAAAAAACTTTTATTTAAAGATATTTCTCAATAGCCACAAAGGTTATATAGGTTATATGCTTCATGTGCATCACAAGCTTTTGCAAAGCCATTTATTACCTTGTAAAAGTATTAGTATCATGATCACTCTGCTGTACATAACCTGTGCAGAGAGCAGAGCAATGGGGGGGGGGCCTAAAAGCTCCGCCCACTACATACTGCCTGGAGAAAATTACTGGAGTGGGCAGAGACAAGACAGGTCACCCTACACAAAGAGAGATAGCAGCAGTGCTCCTGCACAGAAACAAAGATTCACACTGGATTACTGCACAGATCTGTAAGAAATACACACAGCACACACAGATTTAAGTAAGAATACACATGACTCTTGTATTTAGACAATGTTTGCTTATTTCAGAGTTCAGCCTTAAACCCCCTTCCTCTCCAGGCCATGTTTCAATTTTCAGTGTTGTTATAGTTTGACTGACAATCAGTCGGTCATGCAAAACTGTACCCAAATGAATTTTATATCATTTTTAGACAGAACTATATTTTCACAGTATTTTCTGTATGTTATAACCACTGTTATAAACCATAGCAAATACAAATGCCAGGACAGTATGAACATCCCAAAATAACCCCTTTTTAACTCCAAGGTGATCTTTTTTTTTTTTGGAAGAACATCAGGTTGTTAAAACATAAAACTTGGGGCACTAGATAGTAAATTAAAGTTTCAATTGACGGGGGTGTGTCCAAGATGGCGACCGGAGCGGTCGCATAATCCGGAGGTCCGTCGCCTCTCCATCCAATCCACTGCCACCCGGGCGCCAGCGGACTGACAGAGCTTGGCAGAGGTCCCGCCATCCCTGCTGGTACTCAGCGGAGGGGTGCCTAGTGGCTTTGGCTCCTCTCCGCGGCAGTGGACCATCGCGGCTTGTGTGAAGCCTCTTTTAGCGCCAGGCTCGCGCATATCCAGGGGACACGTGAGTACGGTCTGCGGTGGGGGAGGGTGTTTGACGGCCTTCGGGCCCCCCCACCCCGGACTATCAGGCCCTCTCACCCGGACCCAGGGGAATGCAGCCTATAATTAAGGCCTCGAGGGCCCTCCCTTAAAGGCAGCTGTAAAATGGCCCCTACTGGGCCTGAAGGCTTGTTAAGGGAGATAGTCAGCCACTTGGGGGATACATAAGTGCTTCCTGCACCCCCCCCCCCGGTGGGCTCTGGAGCCAGCACCCAAGGGTGTTTATACTTTTACAGCCCCTGTGCCTGTCATCCTCCCCACACAGTCTGAGGCCTACATCTGGGCCCCTGGCCTTTATTGGGATCATATACTTCAAGTTTATAATTGTTATCTCCTCCCATATGGTGACATTTATTTTCCAATATACAGACTGTGTTGCGGTATATAATCGCACCTATGTAGCCGCATCCTTATATCTGCAGTGGGCTGTATAGGTCCCCTGAGGCTATTCACACTTTAGGCTATACAAGTTTCAGTTGATCACCCCCAGGAGACGTCCTGCATACCGTCCACTAAGAAAAAAAGTAAGCGTAATGCTCAAAAATCCCTTACAACATATTTACTGAAGTCGCAGGAGATTTGCAGCATGTCTCAAGATAATTCTGACCGAGCATCCCCATCCCACACCTCGCGCAGGATACTGCAGCTCATTCATCTGCACAGGACAGTGAGTGCATACAGCAACTTACAAAGGAGTACTTAGAATCTTGTTTGGAGACTATGTACACCAATTTGGCCGCTAAGTTCCAATCAGAACTCCACAAGAGTACAAACATCCTCTCTCAGGAAATAGCTGCGTTGGGCTCCAGAACACGATGAGCTCAGCTTGGCTTATGGCGAGCTCTCCAGAGATCATGACCATTTACAAACGGCATTTACACAATTGCAGGCACAGGTGGAAGATCTCGATAATCGCAATCGCAGGAATAATCTGCGCATTCGGGGAGTTCTGGAAACTGTGACTGATCTCTCACAAGCTATATCTAAATTGTTTAAGTCTCTTCTTCCGGACCATGATCCTAGATCCTTTGCCTGCGACCGTATCCATAGAGCTCTACACCGAAAACCCCCTAACGATAAACCACCTTGGGACATTGTTCTGTGAATGAAAGATTTCCTGACCAAAGAAGATATACTCAGGGCTGCTCGTAATATCACCATGATTTCTTTTGAAGGTTCAACTCTGCAAGTCTTTCCGGATATCTCACCCGCTACGTTGGAGAAGCGCAAGAAAATGAAGGAAATTACATCTACCCTTTTTTCTGCTCGCATCCGCTACAAGTGGGGTTCCCCTTTAAATTGACAGCTCCACACAATGGCAGCACATGCACAGCTACATCTCCTCTTGAGGGACGAGAACCTCTGGCTAAATTAGGCCTCGCGGACGCTCCTTCACCTCAACGTCCACCCCCCACCCCTCAGGTATCTCTATCTGGAATACTCCATCTCCATGAAGGGAAAGGAGAGTCAGACAAGATCCAGGTTGAAAGGGTCTTTGGTCATTTGCATATAACTCATTATATTGATAAGATGTTGAGACATGCTGCAGCGTTATTATATTCATATGTGTTTGTTAACTTTGATTAATCCTTTGTCATTGGAACATGCAAAAATTTTCTTGACATGGGTCTTAGAACCCATTATTTACAGCCCGCATGGACGGAGATGTCACTGCCCAGATGTGGAGTGGCCGCTCCGCTTTCCATGTTTTCCGGGTGGCGGGGCTTGGGTCCAGTTGGCCCTTTGAAGTTAAGTTTCTATGTCTTTTCAGGAAAGGCAGCTAGCCTAGCTGATCCATGGTCTACTGTGTTTTTTTGGTTATAGGGGCTCCTAGAGCCCTACTTCTGCTTCTTTATGTTTTTGTTTTTCTGATAACTTTGGTACATGATGGTAATTTTACTAAATCTTGTGAACATTCCGGTCTCAATTTTGGGACTGGGATGTCTCATAAACAGATACTGACATATTTTTTCTTATACGATGTAGGTCTAGATGTTCTACTGATTAGTCAATCTTATTTTGATAATTTTCAGATGGTTATATTTGTGCTGACTGATACTACTTTTTTTCGACATGGTGGTTCACTGTATCTCACATAATGTCCAGGGTTTTAATTCCCCAAACAAGTATAAAACGGCCTTCCTCCAGTACAGACGCCTGGAGGCAAAGATTATTTTGGTACAGGAAACCCATTTTGCATCCGCTAAACACCCTACATATTTACATAGATCCTACAAGCAGGGGTTTTACACCTTACACTCTACTAAAAGTAGAGGTGTAGCTATTTTCCTCCACACCTCGTTCCCCTTTGACGTTCAACATGTTTATAGGGATCCCAAAAGCAGATTTATCATTCTTAAAGGTTCTCGTTCAGGTCGTGCACTCACGATCACCAATGTTTATGCACCTAATGTGGTGCAAGCATCCTTTTTTTCAAGTTCTGGATAAATTCTTATCCCCCCATTTATTGGTGGGAGGTGACTTTAATTTGGTAGCTAACCCCCTTCTAGACAAATGTTCGTCCTCACCTTCCTCCCCGACCTTTCCAAAATCCCTTATTAAAAAACTAGAAACTTTCCAATTGATAGACTCCTGGAGGGCGCATAATGTGGGAGCGAGGGATTATTCATTTTATTCCCATCCACATAACTCTTACGCTAGGCTGGATTATATTTATTGCTCCCCCACACTGCTAGCCAACTCCAAGAAGGCAGGTATACATATATGCTCTTGGTCGGATCATAACATAGTAGCACTCTCTATCACTTTCATAGGTCTAGCACCTACCCCCTACTCCTGGAGATTAAACGATTCTATGCTTACTGTAAAAAGGTCGTGAGAACCACAATCGGGCTCAGGGTAGGATTTCTGCTGCTGTTCCTAATTTTTAGAGAAATGAAGTGCATGTGCAAGCCGGACAATAATCACACTGGCAACTGTGCAGTATAACAACGTCCTCATCTCTGTTTATTGCAGAGCGGTGCCTAACCTTTTATACATAGAAAACAATAGGGTATACGTCACTATTATGTAAATACAGTCATATTCTAAAAGGCACATTTTGCTTGGCTGAAATATGGGAGAAGTGCAGAAACTTGAAGCTTGCTTCTCGCCCGTTATCTTTTCACTCCCCCTCACATACTCAAGGCCTAAGTAAAATCCTCACAGAGCGACGGGAGGGGTTGAGAACATCGCTCTGAACAAACAAGTTAAGGAGGACTGCAAAGCCCAGCAGGCGAAAATATATACGCACAACACATATATTTAGAAATATGAAAAAGTATAAAAGTAAATATATATATATAAAATGTATATTTTAAACAGGAAACAGAATAGGCATTTTACCAAATCCATCACAGTCCCTCCTTAAAATGACTATTTTACTCTGTCCCTATAAAGCCTAGCTCATCTGTCCTTATGTACCTTGGAACTCTTTTATGCTGTACGTTAGACAGGTGATGACTATTTCATCACCCCCCTTGCCACAGACTTTATACATAAGGAAGTCAGATGCTATCCCTACAAAATTGTGAAATTGCTGTTGGCGGGGAGGGACCGTAGAGGAGTGAAGGGTTTATCCTCTTCCATCGCAAGGGGGTCCTCCTCTTCTTGATGGAGAAATGTAGGTGTGCTGTTGTCTACAGCCTTGCTTATTAACTTCTTTACAAATGGTAGAATACAACATACAATCAGAACTAAAAGAACTAGAATTATTAATACCGTTACACCTATTTGGGCGAGCACTTTTTGCCACCCACTCATCCAGCTAAAATATTGATCCCATGGGTCTGTGATACCTGAGTTCTTCTTCAGCTCCACTGACAGATCTTCTAATTTCTTTATAGCCAGAGTAACCTTACCATTTGGGCCAGTATTGTCAGGAATGTAGGTGCAACAGGTTCCCGTTCATTTTATCATTTTACAGACACCTCCTTTCTCAGCTAACACCATGTCTAAGGGCACCCGGTTTTGGAATGCCATTGTCACTTCAAAAGTAGGGTTTGCTGTTGCTATCATGTCTTTTATAGCAAGGATGACAGGTTTAAGAGGATTTGTTATTGGTTTTGATGAGTTATACATGTCTTTTAGGTAAAATTTTGCTAGAGGTGTACCTTTCTGTGGGTGCCTGCCTAACCAGTAAAGTCCTGCATCACCAGGGCTGGGATTCTCAATGTTTAGGATGAGTCTTTCTCCGCTATCACTGCACCCTGACTTCCAGATGGACATACGTTTAATGAGAGGCTTCCCCACCTTATCTTTCCTTTTTAAGGCACTCCATGGTTGATACCCCAAACCTGCTCCAGTACTCCATCCCACTGATCCCCAATGGGCACAGGTCGGTCCCCAAAAATCATCCGTTATACATATGTATATCTGATCCGAGTTGATCGCCAGACAAGCCCGCTGTGCCCAACCCGGTCTACGACTATTGCAATATATGGGTATCATACTACAAAAATCAAAGGTGAACACAGCCACATATGTGTTGGATGAATTGTACCAGAATATGAAGGTGTCATTCATCCTAGTGATGGCCACCTGTTGAACACCTGTTTTGGTGATAGCCATCTGCTGAGCTTCTATCAAACTCATTAGGAAAAGGATGATGTGATATTTACATACTTATAAGCCTTCATCTTGCCGTGGTCCGTTATTACAATTTTATGCCACTCACTGAGGGGATCTTTGTACCCCATGGATTATTATATGCACGGTCACTGGTAGTGATTTTTGCACTGTCACTTTATTTATATATATATAGCACTTGCAGCAAGTCCCTGGGGTCTGTGGCATTGTCCGTAATCGGTACCAGGAATCTGTGTAAGGAGACCTCTCTGTCTCCTCCCTGCTATGTGATAGATCGCGGATCCACGGCAAAATGGCGCTGCCGTGTTCGCGCATGCGCAGTACCCGCTTTCTTCGGGAAAATGGCCGCGGCTAACTGGGCATGTGCCGATTTCCTTATTTTTAACACAGACGTCGGTCACGCTTCTGTACAGCCTCCCCTCTGATGATGTGCCTGTAGCACGAAAGGCCTAAGGAGGAGCTGTGCAGAGCGTGACGTCATTCCACCGCCGGAGCCACGAGGAAGCCCGGCGGTCATCATTACTGGGGTCAGTACTGCTGCATATCTTTATTTTCACCAGATGTTTAGTATGCACACTGACCTGTTTATATGAATAAAGATTACTTTTCTGGAAATACTACACTATCTCTGGCATCTGTTTTCTGGGGCTCCTTCTTGGAGCTATCATCCCCACAGAGAAAGCACTTTGCCATCCTGGGAGGAGGTTTTTTTGTATGGAACACCTGGCTGACCTTAAGGGGACCCCTGGACCAGATTAAAAAGTCTGTGATGACCCACCGTGAGGGAGATGCCTGCTGCCTAACCTCTGATGTACCCACTGCCTGTGATGCATGATCACACATGCGCATATTCCATGCGTTTCTGGTGAGTGCGCATTTCTGTTATCTGACAGAGTGGATGTCGTGGGAATTCGTATTTCTCCAGTGAATCACTGTGGATGCTCGATTATCACTTTATTGACTTTTTCACCTTGTTAAGCGCTGCACTATGTTGTTTTAGGAAAAGGATATACAACACAATCATCGTGGTGCAGGCAGGTCTTGTCTTCAGGAGATAGGGCTTTCTTGAAATGGGAGGCGTGTATCCAGGTGTTTTTCCCTTCTAGCTTGACTGATGTAGCTGTGGTCAGCAGGACTTGGAATGGTCCTTTGAATCGGGGATCAAGTGAATTTTTCCTCGTGAATTTCTTCACCAACACCCAGTCTCCTGGCTGAAGACTATGATTTCCCGAGTCTGCCTCTGGATCTGGAATGGAGGAAAACACTCGAGAATGGATATTGGTTAATTCTCTAGACAGACGTGTGACATAGCTAGTTAACACATCAGATTGTAACTGCAACTGCTGTGGAAAGTAACAGCCAAGTCTGGGGGCTGAACCAAACAAAATTTCATAAGGGGGCAGAGCATGTTTCCCCCGGGGGTGTGTCTGACACTAAACAGAGCAATGGGCAAACTGTCTGGCCAACTCATGTTAGTCTCTTGGGCCATCTTTAGCATCCTGTTTTTTAGAGTCCCATTCATCCTTTCTACCTTCCCACTGCTTTGAGGGTGATATGGGGTGTGTAAGGCCAACTCGACCCCCAGTGCTGTCCAAATCTCTTTTGTAAGGGTTGCTGTGAAGGCTGGACCCTGATCACTCTCTATCACCTCTGGGACCCCAAATCTACAGACTACCTCACTCAGTAGTTTCTTAGCCGTGGTCCTGGCTGTCATGTTTGTAACAGCATAGGCTTCCGGACAACCAGAGAACATATCCACCACCACTAGAGCATATTCATATCGGCCACTTTTTGGCATCTGTATATGATCAATCTGTACCCTCTGGAATGGATAGAGGGGTTTTGCCAGATGTTTCTGCGGTGTGTTTTCCGTCCTCCCCGGGTTGCATTTTGCACATACTACACACGAGGCGCAGCAATTTCTGGTTAAAGTGGTTATCCCTGGAGCCCAGTAATACTTGCTGATCAGTGAGTTCATTAAGTTATTAGAGATGTGCATGTCCATGCGCCCATTGGACAACTGCTGGATACATATGTTTTGATAAACAAGATTTTCCTTTCATCGAATACAATTCTCCATCGTAGTCTGCTCCTTTATCAATCCATTCCAGCCTTTCTTCTGTATAAGCAGCCATTTGCATAGAAAGCAGGTATTGCTTGTCAGATGGCACACGCACCACCAAAAGTATCTGTGCTGAGGTCTCACTCTCCTCTTCGGCCACCTCGGACGTTTTTCGTTGGTTTTTCGCTGCTTCTTTGGCAGCTACAGTATATCCGCCAAGTGGTTCCCTCTGGCCTCTTGAGAATTCAGTTTACCATGTGCTTTAACCTTCAAGACAGCCACTTGGTCAGGCAGGAGCAGTGCATCCATTAAATCCTTGATGGCTGGGCCGTGTTTTACCTGTGTTCCAGTCGCTGTCAGAAACCCTCTGGCTTTCCAGATGATACTGAAGTCATGAGCTACTCCAAAGGCGTACCTTGAGTCTGTGTAAATATTGGCTCTTTTACCTTCTGCCATCTTACACGCTGTAGTGAGGGCTTGAAGCTCTGCTTCCTGGGCAGATAAAGTTGGTGGTAATGCTCCTGCTTGTAGAATTTCAAATTCCGAGGTCACAGCATAACCTGTGTGGTACTTGCCTCCTTCATCTGCATATCTGGAGCCATCCACAAAAAGTGTGTGATCAGGGTTTTCCAGAGGAATTTCACTCACTGTAGGGAGATGTGTGGTTTCCATGCTCATCATTTCAAGGCAGTCATGTGGAGTAGTGCAGGGGTCTCCTTCACCTTCGCCTTCTTCTCCCTCCTCGAAAAATGGCAGAAGGGTGGCTGGGTTGAGGGTGAGACACCTTTGGAGGGTCACATTGTCAGGAATGAGGAGGGAGATTTGCAACCGTAGATGTCTGGCCGTGGACAGGTGTCGGTGTTGTACCTGATTCATCATGGCAGCATGCGGTGCCAGAAGAAGCAGGGGGTGTGCTAAAACAAGGTCTGAAGTTTTGTCCAACAGTGCTTGAGCAGCGAAGACAGCTCTGAGACAGGAAGGACCACCCCTAGCTACGGAGTCCAAATGGCAAGAATAGTACCCAATGGGTCTGGTCTGCCCTCCATGCACTTGAGCTAGGACCCTCGTGGCATGGCCTTGCTTTTCTGACACAAACAGTTTGAAAGGTTTCTCATAATCTGGAAGTCCCAAGGCAGGAGCGGTGGATATTGTTTGCTTCAGCAGAATAAAATTGTCCAGGGCCTCGCTTGACAAAGTAAATGGCACGGACTTGAGAGCATCATAGAATGGTTGCATAAGGACCGATGCATCAGGGATCCATGCCCTGCAGTAGGATATGAGTCCAAGAAAGGCATGCAGTTGTTTAGCTGCTTTAGGTTGGGGAATATCCTGGATTACAGCTACACAGTCCAGTGTAATATGTCTTGTGCCCTTGGAAATGCAGTGGCCCAAAAAGGTGACTTTCTTGGAACACCATTGTAGTTTGTCTTTGGAGGCCTTGCAGCCTTGTTCGGCCAAGTACCGAAGCAGCTTTTCAGATGCTTCTGCTGCTAAGGGCAGGGTGTCGGCACACAGCAAGAGGTCATCAACATATTGGAGCAGGGTCACAGTAGGATTCTCTGCCTGCCACGTGCTTAAGATCCCTGCCATTGCTTGAGCAAATTGGCTGGGTAAATTCTGGGCTCCTTGTGGCACAACTGTCCAGGTGTACTGCCGGCCCTCATGGGTGAAGGCAAAAAGGTACTGGCTATCTTGGGCAAGAGGCACACTGAAGCAGGCATTGGCCAGGTCCACCACTGTGAAGTACTCAGCCTCTGGAGGTACACCTGATAATAAGGTATGTACCTAGATTTGGCACAATTGGGGTATCCAACACCATGGCTTTATTAACTGCTCCCAGATCCTGCACCATTCTGTACCTGTCTGGTTCCCCCTTCGGTGTTTTCTTCTTGACAGTAAAAAGGGGTGTGTTACACGGTGAGGTGCAGGGGACCAAGGCTCCATTTCGGACTAGAGCAACTACATGTTTTGATATAGCTTCTGACTGCGCCAGTTTGAGTGGATATTGTGGTTTTCGGGGCAATGTTGCGCCCTCTTTGAGCTTGACTGAAACCAGTGGCACCTTCAAATGACCGATGTCTTCGGGTCCTGTGGACCATAAACATATAGGGATTCTATCAAGTACTTCCTGTGGTAATGCACCTGGGGTTATTGCTTCATGTAATGTCATCATGAGGGGTAAAGAGCACAAGTCAGAGGAGTCCTCCAAGGATAGGGGAGTGTGTAATTTCACTCCTCCTTCAGGCGTGAAAATGATTGAGGCCTGCAGTCTGGACAGCACATCAGCTCCTAGCAGATTTAAGGGACATGTAGAGGACACCACAAATCTGGCAAACAAATCAGGAAATGTCCCCACTTGGAGTAGCTCTGTAAGTGTGCTGGAGTGGGGCACCCCATCCACACCCACGCAGGAAACATCAATAGTGGAAAGGAAAGAATCAGCAGGCAGGTCCTCAGCACGCTCCTGGCTGCACCGTGTCAACGAGAAAGGTAGTAGGTTTTCCCTGTATGGGTAACGTGACCTTTACAAGGGGTCCCCCAGTCTTGTTCGAGGATACTGCCATAAGGGGTGACACGGGTTTGCCCATTTCCTAACGAGAGTTGGGGCGTGGTGGTTGATGTTCGCGCTGCCCTTCCCGGGGGTCCCTGTCTTGTCTGGGATATCTTGGGGCTCTGCACTCTCTTCTAAAGTGTCCCCGTTTCCCACAGTTATAACAGGTGATCCTTTCCCTGATATTGGGCAATGGTGGTGGACGAGTGTAGGTAGGATCTTCGTCATTGACCACCATGAGGGGCGCTGTTTTTTTCCCTTTTTGGTTTTCTCTGGCCACCGACAGTAAATCAGACATCTTCATAGAGCAGTACTCAGGGCGGGCCACCATCAGACCTTTTCTGATATCCTCTTTGAGCCCTGAGACAAAAGCAGTTGAGAGCATGTGTGTATGTGCCTTTTCATATTGAGAGAAGCCCAGATCATCAAAGGCCTGTATGAATCTGGCATAATACTTCTCCACAGACTCCCCTTTATCTTGGGTGATGCCTTGAATCGTGGTAGTCTGATCCGCCAATTTCTCCTTTGCCCAGTCGTGGAGCTGGGCACAGAACTCCACGCCTGAAGAACAGGAAATGGCACTTGTCAGGCAGGCATCATTGAAGGCTGTCTGCATAACCGGCCAGAAAACATGTCCTGCTTTAATTTGGCATAGACTGAGCAGGTCTTTCCAAGCAGCTGAGTAAGTTTCTTGTATCTGCACTACCCTGCGGTAAAAGGGCATTGGCTGTTTCTCTGGGTCAGGCAGACTCGTCACTAAGGCCACTGCTTGTGATGGGGTAAAAGCGACATACATTACCGGAGCCCCTTCCGGTAATCTTGAATGTCGGGGCTGTCTTGTGTACTGTTCCTGTTTAGGTTGTACTCCACTGTACGTGGGTTTGGGAGTCAAATCTATTGGCGCCCTTGTCACTTGCAGCTGTCGATCACTCCATTCAGATGCATCGTCATTCAATTGGACATCTGGCATAGGTTTGGGCGTCATACCTATCGGCGTCCTTGCCGCTTGCGGCTGTTGATCATCCAACTCGAATGCATTGTCATTCATGTATCCGGCTTGTGAAGGTGACGCTTCCATATTGGGGAAAACGGGAGTGTGGTAGGAACCATCCTGGTTTAGAACAGGGAGATCTGGATAAACGCCTTGTTTAGGCCTTCCGGGTGTACCAAGATGGCCGCCAGGCAGAAGTGCACTGAGCTGGAAGGAAGTGACAATACAGGTGCAGCACGATGATTGCTACCAGGAAGTGTACTGGGCAGGGCAGGAAGTGACAATATAGGTGCAGCAAGATGGCTGCTAGTGGGAATAAAGTGGGCGTTAGACGAAGGGCAGGGCTGTCCCCGCCCTCCTTTGTTCTGAATTCTATCATCATAGGGCGGTGGTTTTAGCACACTTCCATTTTCAATCTTCTGATACACATACATTATACAATCGCCATTTTCTTGAATTTCTTCCAACCATCCTTCTTTATGCAACGCTTTTGCAGTTCTGTACCAAGCTTCTGCCACGTTCAGCAAACCTTTATCACATAAAATTCCTCTCTGTTCCTGCAATAATTTACGCCAGTCCTCTGGCTGAAGTCGGGCAACGCTGACCATCAGCTTACAAACTTTCGCTACTTTAGATAACTTTTTAACTGCTTCACTACCTTCCCTCTTCTTCACAATATCACATGCTAGCAATCCTTGCTGTGGTTTGGCTGTTTTCTGACCCATCTTCCCCCCCTCTCTCTCTGGGTCACCCAATTCGTATCCAAGCTTTTCTCGCTCTGTTCTGTTCTTTCACCGTAGTCTCAGCTAACGGTTTCAGGGGCAGTGCGGGCAACTAATAGGTTAATATCCCTCCTCCGCTGCTTTCTGTTTTATCTCAGAACAAACAGTAATCCACAAATACACTCAGAACAGGACATTACACCTGCCGCCCCTCGCTCCGTGAAGCCTCAGCAGCTGAGCTAAAGCCTCAGGGGTCTCCCACACTGTCAACCCCGAGTCACCGTCCATAGACGATGGTTGCAAGGTTCCGTCTTCCAGGGGCCAACAGCTCACCTGGTCAGAAATCTCGATTGCAACTTTCCTTTCAGTCTACTGAGTTATCACAGTTGCACAGGATGACAGACACTGAACAAATACACAGTCAGCAGAGATCCAGTGGCAGGTTCGTTAAACAGCCCCAGGCGAGGAATAAAAATTACCTGCCTCTCGATGGCCTCCGGAAGCCGACAAGACTGGCAGCCAGAGTGGACAGAAACAATTCGTACAGTGGTAAGTATAAGAAGTACCTACCGTACTCTCAGGGGGTGCGCAAATCCCTTTTGGTGTCCGGCCAGCCGCTCAGTCCTTCGCATGGTCTTCCGTCGGTCAGAACCTGGGGCCCCGCGTGGGCGCAAGCTAAAAAGGTCGTGAGAACCACAATCGGCTCAGGGTAGGATTTCTGCTGCTGTTCCTAATTTTTAGAGAAATGAAGTGCACGTGCAGGCCGGACAATAATCACACTGGCACCTGTGCAGTATAACAACGTCCTCATCTCTGTTTATTGCAGGGCGGTGCTTAACCTTTTATACATAGAAAACAATAGGGTATACGTCACTATTATGTAAATACAGTCACATTCTAAAAGGCACATTTTGCTTGGCTGAAATATGGGAGAAGTGCAGAAACTTGAAGTTTGCTCCTCGCCCGTTATCTTTTCACTCCCCCTCACATACTCAAGGCCTAAGTAAAATCCTCACAGAGAGACGGGAGGGGTTGAGAACATCGCTCTGAACAAACAAGTTAAGGAGGACTGCAAAGCCCAGCAGACAACAATATATACGCACAACACATATATTTAGAAATATGAAAAAGTATAAACGTATAAAAGTAAATATATATATATATATATATATAAAATGTATATTTTAAACAGGAAACAGAATAGGCATTTTACCAAATCCATCACAACTGATGTTAACTCTCGTCAGGAAGTAGTTACTTCAATCCAAGAATACTTTCAGCTGAACGCCACTCCTGATATTTCCCCGGCTACTCTGTGGGTGGCTCATAAGGCGGTTCTACAAGGCCGCCTTATATCCATGGCATCTTCTAGAAACAGGGAGTGGTGGAAACAAATTCAGCAACTTACCCAGGAATTAGAAACGCACTATAGAACTCATGTTGGCAATCCTTCTCTCCTTAACAAAAAACTGATATCATAAAAGAGGCTAGAACTGAATACTTTATTATCCCAGAGAACTGAAAAGGCTTTACAATGGTCTAAGGCTTCTTTTTTTATTACATAGTAATTCAGCTTCTACTATGTTTGCACGGAAACTGCACCATTCTATACGGCCCCAACATATATATAGGTTGCATACTAAGATTGGTTCTATTCCCTCTTTACCTCATGAAGTATTGGGTATTTTTGCACAACTTTATTCCACCCTATTAGCTCCCCCACAAACGACCTCCACCCCTCCAGATGGCTCATGGCTTGATTCTTTAGCCCCTCCCTGCTCTCACACCCTCTCAGATAAGCTCCCTTAATGCCCCATGTACCCTGGAGGAAATAACCTGTGCAATTAGGGCACTGCGACCTTCCATGGCACCGGGCCTAGATGGGTTTACAGCTAACTATTATAAACATTTTGCCCCTGTGTTAGCTCCCTATTTGCTGTCATTGTTTAATAACACTTTGCAGGGTGCAAAGTTCCCTGAGGAAATGCTGTTGGCTAACATGTCCTTACTACCTAAACCGCTAAAAGATCATCATCTACCTCAAAACTATAGACCCATCTCAGTGATGAACAAAGACCTTAAAATATTTAGTCGTATTCTAGCAAACAGATTGGCCCCTATTACTTCTTCTTTGGTCTCACCTGACCAATCGGGTTTTATTCCAGATAGACTTATCACAGATAATATACGTCTCACACTAAATGTTATTCAAGATGCTACCTTACATTCTAAAGAAGTGTTGTTACTAAGCCTGGACATTAATAAAGCCTTCGATAGTGTCCTCTGGCCATATATGTTCTCACTGTTGCAGAAGAAGGGCTTCCACGACAAATTTCTTTCTGGGGTACATGCTTTGTATGCCTCCCCTCAAACAAGAATTAGACTTCCAGGCTGCAATTCTGAATTTTGTAACCTGGGCAGGGGCACCCGTCAGGGATGTCCTTTGTAACCTTTACTATTTGCATTAATTTTGGAACCCTTGGCGATTGCTATTAGAACACACCCGAACATCTCGGGGTATCCCCTTTTGGTATCGCAGTTTAAGCTATGTATGTAGGCAGATGATGTCATGCTTTTCCTTACTAACCCGTTAGTATCACTTCCGAATTAATGCACTTTATTGAATAAGTTTGCATCCATATCAGGCCTCACTGTAAATTTTACCAAATCAGTTCTTATGCCTATTAATGTTACTGGTTCCCTGGGCAAATCTCTCCACAGCTCCTTCCCATTTTGTTGGGCCACAGATCGCATCTCCTATCTGGGTGTATATCTTACTCCCAGCTTTTCGAGATTATTTGCAGTTAATTATCCACCATGTGTTTCACGCCTCTACTTTGTTAAAGATCTGGCATGGATACCCTATCTCATTTTTAGGCAGAGTCACGGTAGTGAAAATGAATGTTTTGCCAAAATTATTGTACTTGTTTCGAGCACTCCCAATCTCGGTCTTGAAAACTTTTCTAGATCGTTGTCAATGTGTGATTAATAATTTTATTTGGCGTAAAAAACGTCCTCATTTCACTTCATCAATCCTTTACCAATCGCAAAAGATGAGAGGCCTAGGTCTTCCCAATTTCTGGCTCTATTACCTGTCGGCCCGCTTCGCACAACTATTGCAATGGGCAACTATTAACTCCCAAGTCACTTGGATCAGATCAGATTTGAATCTCAATCTATATGTCCATTCTATTTACCAGGTATTTTATGGACAGAAATTCCCCCTCACATGTTGATATCCCATAATTCTATTGTTGCCCACTCATTGATGCTTTGGTCCCGTTATAAATTAAAAATTAAATCTTAGTTCTTCCATTCCACCAGGTTCATCATTTTTTGGGGACCTGAAATTCATCACAGCATTCTCGTCTCCACAGGCGTTTCGTTGGTGGTATGACCATTCCTTTATCAGATTATCTGATTTTCAAAGAGGAGGGTCTTATATCACTTTTGAGATGATGCAAGCACTTTTTGATATCCCACTCCGAGAATACTTTCGTTACAGGCAAATTAGACATTTTTTTCATACACATTTTGATTTGACACCTTCGTCCCCGATTGCTTTTTTCGAACGTACTCGCCATGACTCTCCTAAGGGCAGGGTCTTATTTCGGATTTGTATCATCTTTTTTTGGTAACTATCTATTCCTCACCTCCCTTATATAGACAGAAATGGGAGGCGGATAGTGGTGTCGCCTTTTTTTAAGAGGATTGGGACTCCATGGTGGATAGTATACGTAAAAGCTCTTTATCTTTCCGTTCGGGAGACGGCCCTGAAAGTACTAACCCGCTGGTATTAAACCCCTTCTAGGCCATGTGTCATGTTCCCGGGGACGTCCTACCTGTGTTTCTGGGGTTCTGGCCTAGCTGACACCTTGGTGCACACATTTTGGGCTTGCCCAAACCTTTTGTTGGTGTGGCGCAAAGTCTCCTAAGAGGCCTCTGCTGTGGCAGATGCACCTGTGCATCTGTCTATGCAGTTTTGCGTGTTGGGAGCTCACATCGTGGGAATACAGATGGGGGCTATGAGGCTAATCCAAACCATCTGTGTTTCTGTCCTGTGGGTCATTGCCCTGCACTGGAGGTTGCCCACGGTGCCATTGCCCTCGGTTTTGCGGAGAGTTGATGCAGTGATGCTCATGGAGAGAATTCATTACAAGTTACTGGATAGGATGCAGTTATTCGACAGAAAGTGGGAGGTTTGGAAAGCGCATAGACATTTACTATCTGAATAATGAATATTTAGGATTTCATTGATTGTGTTTTTCTGTTGGTGCCATTATGGTTCTGCCTACCCTTTTACCTATTTTGCTCATACACTTAATTTTTCTACCTTACATGATTGTTCCTTTTTGGAATGTATCTGTGCACATCTGTGTGCCTTGTTTCTGTTTTATATGTTACTGGATGCTGTAATGTTGTTTTTGCAGCCTATTTCATAAAAGCTAATAAAATCATTTGTAAACAAAAAAAAATTCAAGTCACACACAGAGGGATCAGGAGGCCCAGGATTTAATCTAAAGGTTACATATTATAGGAGAGTGGAGATGAAAGGGTAACATGCAGATGTGCATGATAAGACAGGTGATGTGTCTGATCAGAGACAGGATGGGGTTGACATATACTGTAGAGGAGTGGTGACACTAGAGGGGTGTGTTACATTTATGACACTGGTTGCTTTTTTTTTTTTTTCCAATATGCTAGTTGTCATCAGTAACTTTCATTTCATCTCACACAGCAATCACTGTATGAGATGAAAATGAACACGGCTGCTAACCACAGCCAGTGTAAACAATATGTGCTTGTTGTGATTGGTAACAGCGACCACATTGTACAGAGCCATTCTAACTGGAACCTTATGTTCCTCCAATAGGCTGCACTGGCCAATGGACAGTGCACTCCCATTGTGGTGGTTGTGTACGCTAGATGGCTCACAATAGCATCTAAAAGAAGAAGCCATTTATGTACAATGGCTGGAAGGCAAGTGGTTCATTTTCCCTTACACTGCAAGCTGAATTTAGTAAAAAAAAAAAAAAAAAAAAGGAGGCTTTCATTTTAACCTCCTGCTAATCATATAATACATGTGTGTAAGGAGGGTAGGCCATAATGCACCACACATCCATCCGTGGCAACTACGATCCCAGCACAGTGACTGAACTGCAACAGACAGCTCAGAGTCTCTAGTTATGAACAGGAGCAGGCTTACAATAATGTGACCACTGTGACCCTCCCACCTTAAGGCTAAAGGGTTGCTGCTGTCACGTGGGAATGGGTTACAATTAGAAACTGCATGACATGCCATTGTTTACATACAAATAAACAGAGACAAGCAGTGCAAAGCTTATGATGCTGTAGTATACTGACTAAAATGTATTAATGATAAAAAGTTTTAAATAATGGGTGGCATAACAAACAAGTCTCAGGCAAGCTAATAGTTCTACCAAAAAGAGGCACAATAAGTGCTTGGGGAAAAAAAGCTGCTAGAACTTAAAGGTGAACCAACCTAATAAATATGTGCAAACAAATAGAACAGAGCTTCAAAAATGACAACAAATGACATAAAAATCAACCAAAATAAATATCTAAATGAGCAATATATTAATAGGTGAAAAATATATATATAATAATATTTACATATTCAGAATAGCCCCAAAGGAGTGAAATTTAAGTGCTAGTGCAAAACTAATAATCTAATCATGAAAGTGCTAGCGCAAACTGATGAATCTTTTCATAAATCATACATAACCATACAAGTTACAGCAATAAGGTGAGACTAGTGTTAGTGCAACAGTCCATAAAAGTTCACAGGGGTTAACAATCTCCACTGTAGGTGGGGTGCAGCTACGTAAATCCTGATAGGTGAGACAATCTTCAGTTTAATTCCTCCACCACTATGCACTCACTTCAAAAATAAAAAATATGCAGCCTAATGAACAATCCAAATGGCCTGGACATCCCCCGTCACTCCTCAGCCTGGACCAAATCGCTAAGCAAAACGACCCTATTGGGAGAATGCTCACCACTCATCAATTTGCACTAGCACTTTCATGATCGGTTTCATTGTTTTGCACTAGCACTTTAATTTCACCCCGTTGGTGTTATTTTGAATATGTAAATATTATTATATATAATTTGTTTTGTTTCACCTATTAACCACTTGCCCTCTAGAGGATTTACCCCCCTTAATGACCAGGCCTCTTTTTGCTACTCGGCACTGCACTAATTCAACTGATAATTGCGCAGTCATGCAATGCTGTACCCAAACAAAATGTATGCCCTTTTTTTCACACAAATAGAGCTTTCTTTTGGTGGTATTTCATCACCTGTGCCCTTTTTAGTTTTTCCGCTGTAAACAAAAAAAGAAAATTTTGAAGAAAAACAATATTTTTTACTTTCGGCTATAAAAAATATATAGTAAACTCAAAGTTAGTTGTAAGTTTAGGCCAAAATGTATTTTGCTACTTGTTTTTGGTAAAAAAAATACCAATAAGTGTATATTGATTGCTTTGTGTGAAAGTTATAAAGTCTACAAACTATGGAATAGATACTGTAATTTACGCCATTTTTTTGCTATACAGCACTGCACTAGTTTAACTGATAATTGCGCGGTCATGTAATACAGTACATAAATAAATTTTATGTCCTTTTTTCACACAAATAGAGCTTTCTTTTGGTGGTATTTGATCACCTATGCGCTTTTTATTTTTGGCGCTATAAACAAAAAAAGTTTTGAGAAAAAAAAAAAATTGAAAAAAACGATATTTTCTCATTGCTGTGATAAAAAATATCCAAAGAAATTTCGTCATAAATTTAGGCCAAAATGTATTCTACTCCATGTTTTTGGTTACAAAATCCCAATAAGTGTATATTGATTGCTTTGTGTGAAAGTTATAGCATCTACAAACTATGGTATAGATAATGGAATTTACACAGCTTTTACTTTCTGACTGCCCATCTCATTTCTTGAGGTGCTAAAATACCAGGATAGTACAAACACCCCCAAATGACCCCTTTTCGGAAAGTAGACACCCTAAGCTATCTGCTGAGAGGCATATTGAGTCCATGGAAGATTTATTTTTTTTCCACAAGTTTCTGGAAAATGACAAAAACATTTTTTTTTTTCTTACACAAAGTTGTCATTTAAATTATATATTTCTCACACAAGCCATGGGTATATGTGGAATTACACCCCAAAATACATTCTGCTACTTCTACCGAGTATGGGGGTACCACATGTGTGAGACTTTCTGGGAGCCTAGCCACATACAGGAGGCTGAAATCCAATGACCAGTTTGAAAGCCTGAAGGTGCGTAACGTCCTCATTTCACTTCCTCACTACCTATCACAGTTTCGAAGGCCCTGAAATTCCAGGATAGCACCAACCCCCCCCCCCCCCCCACAAATTACTCCTTTTTGGAAAGTAGACACCCCAAGGAATTTAAAAAGATGCATGGTGAGTATTTTGCATATCTCATTTTTTCTCACAAGGTTTTGAAATATAAAAAAACAAAGAAAAAATATTTTAGTTTTTTTTCTTAAATTTTAAAAAAACTTGTGGCAACAAATGAGATCTGCAAAATACTTACCATGCTTCTTATAAAATTCCTTGGGGTGTCTACTTTCCAAAAAGTGGTCATTTGGGGGGGGGGTTTGGTGCTATCCTGGCATTTCAGGGCTTCTGAAACTGTGATAGGTAGTCAGGAAGTGTAATGAGGAAATAATGCCATTTAAAAGCCTGATGGTGCCCTTTGGATTTTGGGGTCCTGTACTTGGCTAGACCAAAATGTCTCTCACATGTGGTACCCCCATACTCGGGAGAAGTAGCAGAATGTATTTTGGGGGGTAATTCCACATATACCCATGGCATGTGTGAACAATAAATCATTTAAGTGACAATTTTGTGTATAAGATAAAAAAAAATTTTGTTTGTCATTTTCCAAAAACTTGTGGTAAAAAAATAAAATTCTTCTATTGATTCAACATGCCTCTCAGCAAATAGTTTGTGGTGTCTACTTCTCAAAAATGGGTTGTTTTGGGGGCTGGGGGCATTTTATGCCCAGCATTAGAAGTTTATGCCACACATCATTCACTCTTCTAACCACCTGAAGATCAAGCCTTTTATGACACTTTTTGTTCACATGAAAAAAATCAGTATTTTTTGCTAGGAAATTAATTTAAACCCCAAACATTATATATTTTTTTAAAGAAAACACCCTAGTGAATAAAATGATGAGTGCTGCAATTTTTTATGTCACATAGTAGTCATGCAGCGATTTTTCAAACGCAATTTGTAAAAAAAAAAATACACTTTTTTACTTTTAATGCACAAAAACACAAAATATTGGCCAATTATCTGGTAACACATAAAAGATGATTTACAAGTTACCATTTTAGATTTACAGAGGAGTTCTAGTGTTAGAATTACTGTTCTTGATCTGACGTTCATGGCGATACCTCACATGCATGGTGCAACCGCTATTTCCATACTGGCACATGGTCAAAGCTCGCGAATGCAGATGTGCGGGGAGGGGGGGGGGCGAGGCTACTTTTTTTGATTTTTTTAAATTATTTTAACACTTACCTTCATTTTTTATTTATCACTTTTAATGCTATCACAGGGAATGCAAATATCCCTTATAACTTGAATGGGCATTGTCATATATTCTTTTTTGAGAAATCTGGATTCTATAAGACTCTAGATATCTCCTCTGCCCTTACATTATCTAATCAAACCAAGATCGGTGTGATCAGATGCTTTCCCAATTTATAAATGGCACTGTTTATATCCTGTGGAACTGAAGTGATGATTTCTTAGACTATAGAGATTCTGGTCTCCAATCAGATCTATGGTCAGCTGGCAGAAACACCGGCTGCATTCTCAGGTTGCCCCGATGGCACGGGACTGACCGAGAAGGCAGTGGAAGGCAGCAGGGGAGGGGGCATTGTCTCCTGCTGCTTGTAAAAGCAATCCTGCAGCTAATTAGAAACTAGGATTGCTTTTACATGAAAGCCGATCGCCAGCTGAAAAAAATTACACCAGGATCATGCCTGCAGCTGTAGGCATCATCCTGGTATAACCATTCAAAGTCCAGTGATGTATCAGTACGTTGCTGGTACTTGTTGGGTATACAGTAATACCTCGGATTACAAATTTAATTCGCTCTTCAGGACATTTCTTATAGCGAAGAATTCATAAACCGAAACACTGTTTCCCATAGGAATGCATTGAAAACCAATTAATCCGTTCTGAAGGTCAGAAAAACAGGAAACGCTACTAAAATACCGCATGAGTTATTTTACTAACTCATGCGTTATTTTTGTAGTGACAACCATGTGTTAATGTTTCAGCTGTCAGCGGGGTTCCTCACTGACAGCTGAATGTAAAAGAATTGCTGGCAATTAAAAAAATTATTTTACACTCAGCTGTCAGGTGCCAGTTTTTAAATGTAATTACCGTCTTTTTTTGTTTTCTTCACTATACATTAGTTCAGAAATTCATCTGTCTCTTTCACCCTTCAGCTAAAAGAGAGAAAGTTTATTTTAGTTTATTTCCCCAAAAGAAACAATGTTTCCTTTCAGTTTTTAAAAGATACAAAGTATCCTTTAGCTTCGGGGAAACTGACAGCTAATGTTGTGAGCTATAGTAAAGAAAAAAAAAAGACGGCAATTGCATTTAAAAATTCGTACACCGAGGAATTATTTTCAATGGATTTGCAAACCGAAAATTACGTTTATTACTTATTTATTTCAGGTACTTATATAGCGCCGTCAATTTACGCAGCGCTTTACATACATATTGTGCATTCACATCAGTCCCTAACCCTCAAGGGGCGTACAACCTAAGGTCCATAACTCACATTCATACATACACATACTAGGGACAATTTAGACAGGTTCCAATTCACCTACCAGCATGTCTTTTGGAGCTGCCCATTAACAGAGACAATTGTAAACTGAGGTATTACTGTATATGCTATATTCTTTTTTTTTTTGTATGCAGCTTGTGGACTGAATGAAAAAAAGAGAAGAAATCTCTGCCAGAAAAAGTGTGTGGTGTGCCCACCATTAGAATATACCGCTCTGCATCCACCCACCTCCAAAGGTGGGCACACGGTGCCACATGCGCCAGATTGTACAAATGTCTAAATAGTGGCACACTTGAATAAAAATTGACCATGTATAAGTAGTACCCCATATGGAAAAAGGATGACATCAAGTCCCAAGCTATCTTGCCACTACTCCCCATGTAGTCTGGGCATCTGGGGGGCTCCACATGACTATCTTTTCCCTCGTAAATCCAAAACTTAGAAGTATAGCCTGTTGCCCTCTTACAGGTCTTCTACATCTTGACCCCATATCTGGCATGCTTGCTGGGGAGAAATTGTTTGAATGCAAGGTGGCCAGAAAAATTAATGAGGGACTCATCAACGCACATTTTTTGCTGGAGAGTATAGACATCTGCAAATTTTTGGTTAAGGTGATTTGCGAGGGGCTGAATTTTGTGGAGCCGGTCAAATTCAGGGTCACCCCGAGGATGACAGAGTGTATTGTTATTGAAATGCATAAAAACACATTATACTCTCACATCTATGCCTGGCCATGGCAGCGGAGAACACGGGCATATGATGAATCGGGTCTGTGGACCAATACAACCACAATTCATTTTTTTTAGTAGTGCCCATGTTGAGGGTTAGGTCTGTAATGGGTTCCCATGCGAATGGTCTGGCAAGGTTTGAATCTGGGTTGGCGGCGATAAACTGTTGTGCATATAAATTGCTTTGATCCATAATCAATGCATACAGATCTACCATGATAAACAGCTCCAAAAAATCAAGGGGAGTAGTTAAATTTGCTTTTTCCACCTGAATTCCGGGTTGGGCAATGAATGGGGGAAGTACGGGTACTGCAGAATGTGTGGGCTGCCAATCGGGATTTGCAAGCACATCTGGAAGGATACTAGGGGCTCTATGGGTCTGTGTGCGAATTCTTGGTGGTTGCGGGACAATACTTGTGCTCGCCACCACACCAGCATGTACTGCACTTATGGGACTCGCCACTTCACCAAGTGATACTGCAGTGCTGGTATTATTATTATACAGGATTAATATAACGTCAACAGTTTGCTTAGCGCTGTACAATATAATGGGAGACAATACAGCAACAATGCAGTTCAATACAAGAGGGTTAGGAGGGCCCTGCCCTTTGAAGCTTACAATCTAAGAGGTATGTGAAAGACCAGGAAGTACTAGGCCACTAGTACTCAACAGTTCACCAAAAGGTAGCGCGGCACTAGTACTGGCACTCTGTTGCATATGAGAGTCATCAAAATTTACCGGCAAGTGCTAACAGAGATCAGGCCTGATTCTACCAACACTGCAGTTTTGTGTGCAATGTATCAAGTGACAGTGACCTACTGACAGTGCACTTGCTCGGGGAGAAGGGAGCGGGTAAGTGTAGGGGCTTAATGCAGGTGCTGGCAGGTGCAGGGGCTGATCCCGCTAACGCTGCATTTTGGGGGGCACTATACTAATGTGAACACTGGTATAGTGCTGATCTGATCAAACATATTGATCCATTCAGACACTATACTAGAGGTTTATTGTGTATGAGCGTCTTCCTGGCAATCGAGGGGTTAAATGTGATGAGTGATGTACTGACGGGCAATCTGACGCTATCTGGGAGGGGCGCAAAAACCACTGGAGCATGAATCGCACACATATATATATATATATATATATATATATATGTGATTTTGCATACCTGTGCCGCCCTGTAGCAGTAGTTCTGAAGCGGTTACATAAGCGGTTTGTGTTATGGCGCTGCATCATTTTAACTGACAATTGCGCGGTCATGCAGTGCTGCACAAACATGAAATTTACATTCTTTTTTCCCCATGAATTTGGCTTTCTTTCGGTGGTATTTGATTGCCTGTGCGTTCTTTTGTTTTTTGCGCTATAAAAAAAACTCAACAATTTTGAAAAAAAAATCCAATATTTTGGACTTTTTGCTATAAAACATGTCAGATTAAAAAAATTTAAAAATCAAATTTCGCCATAAATTTATGCCAAAATATATTCTGCTCCATGTCTTTGCTAAAAAAATCCCAATACATGTAAATTAATTGATTTACATGAAAGTTATAGCATTTACAAATGGTGGTATAGATACTGGATTTTTTTTGTATACTAATAATAGAGGCGATCAGCGTCTTATGGCGGCAATCAGTGACTTATGGCGGCAATCAGCGACTTATGGCGGGACTGCGGTGGACATTCTGACACTGGGGGGGAACTGACTTGGGGTCACCGACATCCCCACTGACACCAATACAGTGATCAGTGCAAAAAAACACTGACACTGTAATAATGGCACTGGGGAGGAAGGGGGTTAACTTTTTAGGCAATCAAAGGGTTAACTATGTGAGGGGAGCGTTTTACTAGTGGGTGGTGGGTGTGTACCTCACTGTTGCATGCTGTTCCTGAAAGCTAAGCTCTGCTCTCCGGGACAGTGTGCTGGGAAATGACAGGGAGTAGAGCTGCATTGAAAACAATGTCAGTGTTTGCTGGCAATCTCTGGGACCCAGTGATTGACACCCGCGGCCGCAATTGGTGCCACAGGAAGGGCAGTTGCGTGCCTCGCGCGCGCTCCCTAGCATGTAAAAAAGGATCACATTTATATACGTGATCCTGCCTACAGGGGACGCTTTGCCGCAGTATATGTACTGTGGGCGGTCCCCTAGTGGTTAATATATTGCTCATTTAGATATTTATTTTGGTTGATTTTTATGTAATTTGTTGTTGTGATTTTTGAAGTGCTGCACTATTTGTTTGCACATGTTATTAGTCCTGCTGTAGGCTGTCTTGCCCTGGCCAGGGACTAAATCCACACCTATAGAGTAGTCTGGAAGTGAGAGGAAGCGCTGGGGATCCAAGAAGACCACCATCCAACATCCAAACAGAAGTCCACTAGATGTCAACCCCCGGAAATGACATAAGGTGACAGGAATGTGTTTTAGGGAGGACCTCCTCTTCATCAGCCTACATAAATTGGCTACCTCTGTGGCTTAAAAGCAGCACATTGATAGATATACTACACTATCATACTCTTTCTGCTATATCTAATTTAATTTTGTTTGCATTCACCCGAGTTCCCCCACCTTTGTTTAACCCATTTGATGATGGCAAAACAAATCCTAACTCCTAAACATTTTTGCAACTTTAACATGTGTTAGTAAAACTGTTTATATAATTGCAAATACCAAATATATCCAGGTGGATTATACCTTGTTTTGTCAGGATAAATGGGGCTTTCATTTGGTGTTAAATGGTAATGGATATCTTCTGATTTTTTTTAGTATCAAAACTAGCTCTGATTAATTCTCCTGCTCCTGATTGCAGCAATACCACATATGTTGAATATTTTTTGTTATGTGAACTTGTAGTAGGGCCCAAAAACAATGGTACAGATTTATTTTTTTTATCTTACCTAAAACACACTGACACTAACTGACCCTGATACTAATATCATTTTTTTTAATCCTACCTAAAATACACTGGCCCTGACCTTTGATTTATACCTTGACATTTGACCCTGACCCTGATTCAACCCTGACACTGGCCTAGATCAAGCCCTGATATAGCTATTTTATCTTTATTTTTTATTATTTTTTTTCTTACACACTTTAGTTTGTTTACATTTTTCTCCTCTGGCAGGGAGAAAAAGATACACTGTATCTTTCTCTCTATTCAGTGGAGAACAAAACACATGGGTGGGTGGAACAGTGACTGATCACTGTGATAGCCAATCAGACTTGGACACCCAGTTCCTGATTGTTACTGTGAGAGCTGGGAGTGCACTGTACAAACACATGTATGCATACATGCAGTCTCACAAAAAAAGACCCATTTCAGTTACATAGTAAGTTATATAGTCTGGCTGAAAAAAAGACAAAAGTCCATCCAGTTCAATGATAAAAAAGTTATAATCCTACACCCACAGTTGATCTGTAGGAAGGCAAAAAAAAACCCAGCAAAGCATTGTCCAATTTGCTCCTGCAGGGAAAAAGTTCCTTCCTGATCCCCCGAGAGTCAATAGGATATTTCCTGGATAAACTTTATCTATAAATGTTAGTATCCAGTTATATTCTGTGTATCTAGGAAAGAATCCAGGCTTTTTTTAAAGCAATCCCCTGAGCTGGCCAGAACGTCAAGGGCTTAACCAAGCCGGCTGCATTGGGTCTTCAGTTGGTGTTAGGCAGATTACATGTTTGTTTATAACTTGGGTTTGGGCTGCATAATTAGGTGTTTGCACCACCCTGTAAGAGTTGGTATATAAGTTCATACCACCCTCTGGGAAGGTTTAACACACTTTGTCTGCCTTTAGATTGACTTATGTGGTTTTACATTTTCATACTTGTTTGTTGTAGTGCAGTAGAATTCTGTAAAGAAAATATTTTTTATTTACATTGGCATACCACATCTCAGTACTCCCACAAACGTTCTTTCAATTACACACAAATACCTATCAGATTCAGACTCACTGGAAAATTCAGACCTGCATTTCCAAATCATCCCATGCTGTCTTTCCTCCTCCCAGCTTTTTGGTCACTCTCAAGCTCTTACCACCTCACCTCCAGTACATGATGAAGTCAATGGACGAAACATGTCAGGCATGCTAGAGCTGCTGTTTGTTGGTTTTATTCTTGTTTTAAACTATGCTTTTGTATGTCAAGTTCCTGCCCCATATACTGGAGGATGGATGGAAAATCCCAGATGATTTAAATCTGTAATCTCATTTATCGGTGCTGTTGTGTGTGAGCTGCAGCTGGACATGTATTACAAGCACGGTTAATGTTTGTGAAATGATTGTATACAAAAGAACAGCATATCACTGTCCCCGCTGTGATATGAAATTGTTATGTAAAGAATGGCATGCCATGGCCGTCCACTGTGATATGACCTTGTTGATTTACTGTTGGAAATCATAGTACATTGCTGCATGACATTTCACTATTTATCAGCAACCCATGAATAAATTATCATGTCCCGAATTGACTTGATGACAAATCCAAAGTCCAGTCAAAAGTGTTTATATTTGGGACAGAGCAAAGAAATTAGCCTTGTACACACTGCAAGTTTTTTTGTTCATTTAACCCAGCGGGTTAAACAAACAAAAACCTGACAGATCATAATACCAACACAAGCAATGTTGGTGCGACAATCTCCCTTGTTGTGTCTTTGTATTCTGACATAGGGACTTTGTGCTTGCAATGCCCTGTATGGAGAGGTCCCCTGGCTCCTTAAAGTGTAATTCCACTTTTGCAGTCAAATTGGAATAATACCTACTTTATATTTGTTACATGTTCCCATTAACATTGCATATCTTAAAAAAATAAAAATTGCTGGTTACCTTTTTTGCAAAAAAATTACAAATGTAGAACTTGCTTCCCCACATTGTATGTTAATGAGGCATAGCTCACACTGTGCGGGGATAACAACACTGCAAGACTCCATAAATTCTTAAAATCAGCCATGACACCTTCTTCTTAGAAACATCCATAAGGTGAGATTTTTTTTCCCATTTTTTAGGTATGTTGTGTGTCAGGAATATCAATGTAGGGCCCTCTTCGTCTATACAATAACATACAGTTCAAAGTACTTTGGGAACAATGCGACACATACTGTATATCTAGATGTGTGAGGCAGAATTCAACTTCTTTATTATTAATCAGGCCTTAAGTAATAAATGATAACACGGCATATTTCAGGCGGTTTCCATAAAGCACCAATCAGAACACAGTAAAGAGATTTCAGTAAACTACTCTATGGTTAGTCATAACAAAAATGCAACAGAGTAGTACCTTCTGCAATTTCTCAGAAAAGAAGTGTGTGCATAGATAACAGCATTTCAAACCCAAGGGAACATCTTGTATAAAAAATAAACCAGTTAGTAGGCACAAAGCAAAAGTTAGTTAACTATTAACCCTTTCATTTTGTGAATGTGAACTCATAACATACAGTATATAGAGTGGTGTTTTCTCAAATTTGACTGCTAAAAAGATTAAATACCCTTAAATGCTTCCACATAACCCCCATCAAGGAAAGAACAGAGATATAAAGGATCATGGCATAAAAATGTATCTTTGATAAAGTTTAGCTAAAAACGCAAACAGAAAAATTAGCACAAGGGACATAACTTACATGTAGCACCCTCCTAGTTAGCTAGGGGGAGCTAGCTGATTATTTTTGTTAGGCAGGCTGAGTAGCAACCTGGGCAATAGTCAGCTGGGTCAAATTTTGGTCAGGGCTGAGAGGCTCTGCAGATCAGTTCATTGATACCTCCCCCTGCTCTAGAATCTTGGAGAAGATTTTAGAAGCAGTTGGCAGGGGTGAGGAGAGGCTGATCTGCACTCTCAGGGGATCCTGGCCAATCTCCAAGCAGGAGGCTTGGCATGGGGCCAGGACAGCACTTAAGAGTGGCTGAGCTTGCTCAGCAGCAGGGGAGTTTGGATGGAAGATGTGAGAGAGCTGAGATGCAAGAAGAAAGCTAAGATTCAAGAAGGGGCCTACCTACAGACGGGAAGCTGGAAAGGAGGATTGCTCAGCCTCACTGACCCACAGAGAAAGGACCACCCATACAACCTGGAAAGGAGCCAGCACAGCAGGAGGCCTGAAGGCAGCCACCTACCTAATCCTGCTTGCAGGACTGAAACTTAGTGTGTAATCCTACTCCCCCTGCCAGATAAGGGAAAAAGAGCACTCTGTGGGAAACCTGATTAGCTCCTCACCGGGGCTGTTTCATTTAAAGTGGCAGGCACTGGATCCCCTTGCCCAGGGATGCCTTCAGAAAGTTGGATAAGAAGAGGATTTATCTGGGGTCTGGGGTGGTACACCAGGAGAGACTAGAGAGCTCTCCAAGAAGAGTTTCTGCTGTGTAAAGATTTGTACATAGTTGCTTATGAATTTGTCCTTGGGTTACAGTTTCATTGGGCATCCCATACACCCCTTACCCCATCCAAGTTCAACATACCTTAATAAAACATAAAAAACCCAAGCTCAAGGACTGTTTACTGACTTTGAATGCAAGTCACATGCAAGAAAATGCATGTTACCTGGCTGTGCAAATTCTCAGCAACTCCAACAGGGGGTCAAGCTACATACAGTTAATATGATGTGTCTCTTGTTTTGATTCTTCTTGTTTTAGGAGAAATCTTCATCTCTCCTAGAAGCTATAGTATGGCTTCTATGAACGGTGGATGAGCCAGGAAAAGGCTGATGAGAACTTCTGACAGCCCTTTAGCTGTACTAACCATCTCCACACAGAAAGATTCTGGTGGCGGGGGCAGCTAAGATCGGAAAATTTCTCCTAAGAATCTCAAGACACATCATAACTGTAAGGTATATCCCTTGTGCTAATTTTTCTGTTTGAGTTTTTACCTAAACTTATACTTTAAACTATAAAACCAATACAGCTGTACTTACAAGAATAGTGCTCACTCCAGCACTAGGAAAATTACAGCGTTGGAATGTATTGGGCATCTCAGAACTGCATCAGTGCGTGCGGCTGCCCCTTATGTGTGTGCTGACGTATCTTGCCCCACCAAATGCATTTTGTATTTCCGGATGTCATCAGGAGACGTCAAAGTACTGTGTTGCCATGACAAACAAATATATCCTTCTTTACCCTTTCTCTTTTATTAGTTCTTATCTTCAACAATATTGTAAATCATGTATACACCACTCCCTCTAGTGGCTGTAACAATTTTTACATTAAATACTATTATGCAGTCCTTCATCGCCCCTAAATATCGACTATATTCTATATACTTATCTCTCCCTAGTGGCTATAACAGATATTGCACCAATCTCATTTTATCATAATGCTTAAAAAAATTGAGAAAAAAATGAACAAAACAAAATAAAATAAAAAAACAGCTCATTGACACTCCAAAAAAAAACTTGAGACACTTCTAGAGAACATAATAAATCTAGTATTTGGTAATAAATGCCTAGAAAACATAATCGACCTAGTAGTTAGAGATCAAACAATATAGATCTATGTGGATATTTAAACCCACTGGATGTAGTGTGTCCAATTCAAAAATCTAATTTGACTTGTTCAATATTAATTTCTTCATATTAGAACACTTCCTATGTCTATAAATTCTGTCCATGCCATAAAATGTTATGCCCTTAGAGTCCGTATCATTGACCTATTTAAAGTGAAAGGATACACTGTGCTTAACAAATCCTTCTTTAATATTATTGTTATTGATTCACTCTCAGACTAGACTGTTAGTTTTCCCCTTTTTGGTAAATCTGCCTGCCATTCGTAACATTCACAGCAATCATGCACCAATAGCAAATATAATTAAAATATGCAAAATAGAGTGACGGTCTGATCATCTCTCAGTTTGAATACTAAATCACCTTTGGAGTGGATTTTCTACTTTGCAGCACATCATCTGTTGGAGTTCATCCCTCATTTCTTCAGTGTTGTTGTCACCATATTATTCATTTCTCCCAGAATAACAAGTACTATATGCTCGTTTTTCAACAATCAGCATATTACTCTGGTGAGTTCTATTTAACCATTTTTGGTGGTGGATTTACTTGGTGATGAATTATTTTGGACATTATTGATTATTTGAACTTTTGGACTTTTTTCGTTTTTGCTGGATTTTATTTTGATTTATAATACTGTTTCTTATTGTTTTGTCATTGATTTTCTTGTTATACTTTTGCATGTATTTAAGTGCAACCTATTTTTTTGAAGTTTTGTATATCCTATAAGTTTATAGGCTAGGTTTTGCAGCTTACTGTGTTATATAATTTCCGTGGCGCTGGTTCTTTATTTATATACCCTAAAATATGTAAAGCAATCAGCTTTGACATTTTTTTTCTTGCAGCAGTCCGACATATTATCCCCAAGTATAGAAAGTCAAAGGATGCCCGCTCCTTGGCGTAAGGGATCGAGACACTAAATGACATTATGCATATGATACAATTGGTGTTACATGACAATGTCAGGATAGAGCTATTTGGACTGTGTGGATTATATATAAAAAATCACTCAAATGTACTGTCTAAACTAATGTTGTTTTATCATTATATTGCGAGAAGTCACCCGCTCAGCTCCCTCCCTCCCTTTTTTCCCTTCCTTCTTTTTTTCTTTCTTTCTTCCTTTTGAAACTTTTCCACCACTTCTCACACTCTAGCTTTTATTCTAACCTTGTACACTTCTTTTCCCTCTCTTCTCTGGCTTTCTAAATACCCCATACAATGGCACATGGACATGATGCACACTTTTACAGTTTATTACTGTAGTCTCTTTGACTATTGGAAATGTACCCTGACAACTATGTGAACAAAGCAGACATGTGACTGCCCCATGAATTATCAGTAACACTGTAATAGTACAGTGGGGATCGAAAGTTTGGGCACCCCAGCTAAAAAGTTGTATTATTGTGCATAAAGAAGCCAAGGAAAGATGGAAAAATCTCCAAAAGGCATCAAATTACAGATTAGACATTCTTATAATATGTCAACAAAAGTTAGATTTTATTTCCATCATTTACACTTTCAAAATAACAGAAAACAAAAAAATGGCGTCTGCAAAAGTTTGGGCACCCTGCAGAGTTAATATCTTGTACTGCCCCCTTTGGCAAGTATCACAGCTTGTAAACGCTTTTTGTAGCCAGCCAAGAGTCTTTCAATTCTTGTTTGAGGTATCTTTGCCCATTCTTCCTTACAAAAGTCTTTCAGTTCTTTGAGATTTCTGGGCTGTCTGTCACGCACTGCTCTTTTAAGGTCTATCCATAGATTTTCAATTATGTTGAGGTCAGGAGATTGTGAAGGCCATGGCAAAACCTTCAGTTTACGCCTCTTGATGTAATCCCCCGTGGATTTTGAGGTGTGTTTAGGATCATTATCCATTTGTAGAAACCATCCTCTCTTTAACTTCAGCTTTTTCACAGATGGCATCAAGTTACCATCTAAAATTTGCTGAAATTTTATTGAATCCATTTTTCCTTCTACTCGTGAGATGTTCCCTGTGCCACTGGCTGCAACACAACCCCAAAGCATGATTGATCCAACCCCATGCTTAACAGTTGGACAGAGGTTCTTTTCATTAAATTCTGTGCCCCTTCTTCTCCAAACGTACCTTTGCTCATTCCAGCCAAAAAGTTCAATTTTAACCTCATCGGTCCACAGAACTTGTTTCCAAAATGCATCAGGCTTGTCTATATGTTCATTTGCAAAGTTCAAACGATGATTTTTGTGGTGAGGACGTAGAAGAGGTTTTCTTCTGATGACTCTTCCATGAAGACCATATTTGTACAAGTATCTCTTTATAATGGAATAGTGTACCACAACTCCAGTGTCTGCCAGATCTTTCTGGAGGGATCGTGCAGTCAAACGTGGGTTTTGAATTGTTTTTCTCACAATCCTGCGAGCTGTTCTGTCTGATATTTTTCTTGGTCTTTCAGATCTTGCTTTAACTTCCACTGCTCCTGATGACTGCCATTTCTTAATTCCATTCCGAACAGAGGATATTGACATCTGAAAATGCTTTGCTATCTTCTTATAGCCTTCTCCAGCTTTGTGAGCGTCAACTATTTTCAGTTTCAGTTTTCTAGACAACAGCTTAGAAGAACCCATGGTGCTGATTGTTGGGGCAAGGTCAGATGAGTCTGGGCATTTAAAACCTTTGAGATTGACATCACCTGGTCTTCCCAGACGATGATTGAGAACAATCCATGACACTGGCAGGTCTCAGCTTGGCAAAGGGGGCAGTGCATGCTATAAATTCTGTAGGGTGCCCAAACTTTTGCAGACGCCATTTTTTTGTTTTCTGTTATTTTGAAAGTGTAAATGATGGAAATAAAATCTAACTTTTGTTGACATATTATAAGAATTTCTAATTTGTAATTTGATGCCTTTTGGAGATTTTTCCATCTTTCCTTGGCTTCTTTATGCACATTAATACAAATTTTTAGCTGGGGTGCCCAAGCTTTCGATCCCCACTGTTTATAGTAATAAAGTGCAGCGCTAAATAAATAAATAAATAAAAGTAAAGTCATGATATAACTCAATATGCAGTTGATGCTATGAATAGTGCCAGTAAGCGTATCCTTCTTTATGGTGCTCCATGCAATGATAAAATGATGCACTTACCAGAAGCGCATAGATTATGCGCATTGATATATCCAAAAACAGGAGCATCAGGGTAACAGGGTATGCATCTGGGGCATCCGTCTCCTAATGGGCAGCTCTGCAGTAACTGGGTGATGTCTGTTCCAGAGGACTCCTTTAAGGATCAGCAGGGTCATCCACCTGATTCCAGGAATTCCCCTTCTCTGGATGGTGAAGAACTTCCCAGGGTCTGCATACTTAAAGGCTCCATAAAGGAGTCATAAGAAAAGTGCCCATAGCGTAATATTGCCAAAAAATATTGAATTTATTAAGTACACAAATTTCCAATAAAATAGGTACACTGACCAGTAGTTAAGATGGCCGCCGGACCAGAATATGGCTCCGGCGGCTAAACGTCACAGCGTGTTGATTCCTTAGGCCTTTTGTGCGACCGCACGTCTTCAGAGGAATATCCTCCTGTTTTTGGATATATCAATGCGCATAATCTATGCACTTCTGGTAAGCGCATAATTTTATCATTTGCTTGGAGCACCATAAAGAAGGATACGCTTACTAGCACTATTCATAGCATCAACTGCATATTGAATTATATTGTGACTTTACTTTTATTTATTTATTTAGCGCTGCACTTTATTACTATATACTATATACCGGAGGTTTTTACGTGGTTACCTGAGTGTATCAGGTGCTATTACGAAGAGTGCTCACTATTGCTACTTCTTACTAGTAACACTGTAATGCTTTTCTCATTCTTCTCTCTTAACAAAATCTGATGTAGAGCCCTGCAAAATATTTCTTTTTTAGCTTGTTCAGGGTCAGTGGTTGATGTCTTCTGTCTGCTTCTGCAGGAAACTTACAGAAAATAGAATAGGATGGTCAAACACTGATTTATGAATATGTATTAGACCCCAGCCAATCTCTAGCAAGGGGGTACTCAGAAGGTGGCTGGAGAGGTGATATACAGTGGGGATCGAAAGTTTGGGCACCCCAGCTAAAAATTTGAATTAATGTGCATAAAGAAGCCAAGGAAAGATAGAAAAATCTCCAAAAGGCATCAAATTACAGATTAGACATTCTTATAATATGTCAACAAAAGTTAGATTTTATTTCCATCATTTACACTTTCGAAATAACAGAAAACAAAAAAATGGCGTCTGTCACGACCCGCGGTCGCCGCCACCAACAGAGCGACAATCGCACAGCCGCGACTAACAGTAATACGTCACGCCCACGGCGTCAGACCCCAGACCTTCTCACCAAACTCGTGACCGAAGGGCCGGCCGATCCAAAACCGCGGTGTGATGCGCGTAACAAGGCCCCACCCAGCTGCACCCTACACAGCGATTGCCCAGCTAATGGACTACAATCGGTGCCTGCAGCCTGAATGCGCTTGTTACTGGGTCGGGTTAATTACGCAACTAACCCTCTACTGCCACCACCACTTTTGTCGGAGACTGGGAAACGCCCGTTATCAAATATACACTATAATGATTGAAATATTGATCTATATAGCACGGCCCGCGGACCTACTATACGAAAATATAACCACAGTAGCGTCTCTTCAAAGGCAGGGATTCGTGAATTGCAAGTAAGCGCTTAGAAACAGTTTAACACTTTCAGAAAGAAAGATTTATTACTAAAAGCGTTGGATGCAAAATAAATATGTACAAAGAGATATCACAAAAATATATATATATATGTATATAAAGACACAGCAAACATAGAATAGCGAGGAAATTACAGGGTAAGTTACTTGCCTTGCCTGGTTTTAGCAAATTCAAGATGCAGAGCAGAAAGGTTCTTTGATCTCCCCTTGTTACGATGTTGCTGGGAGATCCCTGTGAGTGAGTCTAACTCACTTACTCTCTTAAAAGGTCCCTCTCAAAAGGGAAGGGGGGCTCTGACTTGGGAGTGGTCATTGGGAAACCCTACACTAAATTACTAGCTTCATATCCCATGATATGAACCATACAGTTGACCTCAGGACTGTGCACTTATTCTGGTCGGTTTGATAATGAGTGGGCTTACATAGTTTTGGGTGATAAAAGTGACACCTTTGCAGACTGGCCGGCTCCACTTCTCATGTCTTAGGTTGTTCCACACCATTTGCCAGGAGATAAAGTCTGCCTCACAGGAATGCAGGGGGGATGTGAGGATTCCAGGAAGACACTGCGTCCTGAGATGTCCGACTTTCCCACAGGTGAAACATATGCGGGTGTCAGGCAGGAAGGGCTTGGCTCCAAGCGCTGCAGGGTTGGGCGGAGGTGAAGCTTGACTCACCGAAGTAGGAGAGGTTGCTAGGGATGATTTCCCCCCTTTCCAGCTGTTTGGAGGAGCCTTGCGAGGTTCAGGCACTCGCGTGTGGACGAAGGTATCTGCCAGGTCTGCTGCAGCTGTAGTAGATGCTGGCTCCCTCTCCAGGACGAACTGTCTGACGTCTGCTGGGCAAATGTGCAAGAGTTGATCTCGGATCATGAGATCCTCCAAAGATTCATAAGAATCAACTTTCAGTCCCTTAGTCCACTGTCGGAATGTGGTACGTAAGCGACTTGCCACATCCGTGTAAGAGTCCCCAGGTCCTTTCTGCATGGACCTGAACCGCTTGCGGTACACTTCCGGGGTCATCTGGTACTTCCGGATAATGGCATCTTTTAAACGTTCATAGTCATCATCTTGCCCCTCTGGCAATTCAACAAACGCTTCCAGGGCCTTGCCTTGTAGCCCTGGTGTCAGGTACCGAACCCATTGAGTTTGGGGCACATGGTACTGACGGCACGTTTTCTCAAAGGACAGTAAGTACGTGTCAATGTCACTGTCCTTTTCCATTGCGGGAAACTTGGCTGCGCCCACGGAAAGAGTGCCGTCCCTGTGATCTAGGGACCCGAGGTTCTGACCCGGTCGCTGCTGGAGCCTTGCCATCTCCAGCTCATGCCGACGATCCGCTTCCCTCTGAGCTTGGCGTTCCTCTCTCTCAGCCGCTGCTTGGCGCTCTGCAGTTTCTCTGTCAGCCGCTGCTCGGCGTTCCTCTCTCTCTGCCGCTGCTTGGCGTTCAAGGAACTGCAAGTATGCCATGGGATCCATCTCCATAACACGCTTCAGGGCTTCCTGCCTCTGAGGAGAGTCTCTGCTAGTTCCAGGCACCACGGTGTTAGCGCACTCAGGCGGTGGTGTGACGTTAACCTTTGGTGATCCTCCAGTGTCAGTCTCTGTATGCCCATCCTGTGAGGCCGTCTCTGAGCCACTGGCAATGTGGGTATCGGGAACCACTCCATGTTCAAGTTCCCCCGAGTTCTGATTTGCTCGGATATCATACTCCACTAGATCACTAATCAAATCTTCACGAGTTTTGCGACCGACGTCCAATCCTCGTGAGGCACATTCAACTTTCAAATCAGCTTTGCTCATTTTCTCGTAATCTGCTTCACCAGGCATAATTGCAAGCAAAGATAGAAGAAAAAAGTAGGAAAAGAAGGAGCTGTTGCTATGTGTCTCTCTATACACACATATATATAAAATAAAATATGCACCACGTGTTTCTAAGGACTGTTTCCACAAAGGTTACAATCCTTCAGTGCAGAGCCAACTTTTAACACTGCACTGAAGCTCTTACTGCAACTATCCCACGTACGCTGCCACCAATATGTCACGACCCGCGGTCGCCGCCACCAACAGGGCGACAATCGCACAGCCGCGACTAACAGTAATACATCACGCCCACGGCGTCAGACCCCAGACCTTCTCACCAAACTCGTGACCGAAGGGCCGGCCGATCCAAAACCGCGGTGTGACGCGCCTAACAAGGCCCCACCCAGCTGCACCCTACACAACGATTGCCCAGCTAATGGACTACAATCGGTGCCTGCAGCCTGAATGCGCTTGTTACTGGGTCGGGTTAATTACGCAACTAACCCTCTACTGCCACCACCACTTTTGTCGGAGACTGGGAAACTCCCGTTATCAAATATACACTATAATGATTGAAATATTGATCTATATAGCACGGCCCGCGGACCTACTATACGAAAATATAACCACAGTAGCGTCTCTTCAAAGGCAGGGATTCGTGAATTGCAAGTAAGCGCTTAGAAACAGTTTAACACTTTCAGAAAGAAAGATTTATTACTAAAAGCGTTGGATGCAAAATAAATATGTACAAAGAGATATCACAAAAATATATATATATGTATATAAAGACACAGCAAACATAGAATAGCGAGGAAATTACAGGGTAAGTTACTTGCCTTGCCTGGTTTTAGCAAATTCAAGATGCAGAGCAGAAAGGTTCTTTGATCTCCCCTTGTTACGATGTTGCTGGGAGATCCCTGTGAGTGAGTCTAACTCACTTACTCTCTTAAAAGGTCCCTCTCAAAAGGGAAGGGGGGCTCTGACTTGGGAGTGGTCATTGGGAAACTCTACACTAAATTACTAGCTTCATATCCCGTGATATGAACCATACAGTTGACCTCAGGACTGTGCACTTATTCTGGTCGGTTTGATAATGAGTGGGCTTACATAGTTTTGGGTGATAAAAGTGACACCTTTGCAGACTGGCCGGCTCCACTTCTCATGTCTTAGGTTGTTCCACACCATTTGCCAGGAGATAAAGTCTGCCTCACAGGAATGCAGGGGGGATGTGAGGATTCCAGGAAGACCTCAAATACACAGACAGAACATGAAAACGAGGGTTGAGGGGGAACTCCGCTCCAATTCTGATGAGCAAGTTTGCCACACCTCCCCCTTAAGTGGTTGCCAAGGAGTGAGCTACAAGTTCTCTCCTGACGCAACCGACATCTGTCCAGAGGTTCCTCTTGGGACGTCCTGGTACCGCTGTACTGCGGGAGAACCGAATTCCGTCTGAACCAGAAGCCATTCTCCCCAGCAGCACTGCTGGGCCGACCAAGTGAGTGGTCACGGGTGGGTACCAGTCGGCTGTGGCTATCCGAATCCTGTGGCAACTGCCGGGGTGCCCACCTGTTCACAAAACACTTCGGCTCAGGGGTGCCATTTGCTAACATATTAATATGTAGCTTCTTGTCGAGGTAGAGAAGAGGGTTTCCCTCTCCTACCTTCTTCCTCAGGCTTAGGCTTACATCTGGCCTGAAGGTAGTAGCGCCCGTGGGCACCGGAACCGGACAGGCGAATTCTGGGCCTCGCCTCCCAGTGGTGTCCGCAGGTACCTTCATCCAAGATGGACAATCCTCGTTACCTGCTAGCATCCAGGATACCAGTTCCTCCAGTTTCCTGTCTGCCAGGTCAGTCACAGGTCCAGCTGAGCCATGATCATCGCATCCAGGCGTCTTACCATAGCCAGCTGTACCCGCGACTGATGTAACCTGCTTTTTGGCCTGGGGAGCAGACCAGCCCTCAACTGCCTCAGTCTCCCCACGCCCAGACCTCTGGGGGTCTCTTTTTACTGATGGGTTCCTAAACTGAACCACTGACATGCCCCTCTGACAGTTACCCTTCTTGGCTGTCGGACTGGGCACAGGCGGTTTGTTCGAGCCTAGTGACAGGGGCCCAAGTGGCTCTTCCCAGACAGGGCCGAGCACCGTGAGGCCCCTAAAGTGGACAACTGCACCCATGTCCACTGCGCATTGCGGGCCACTCCTGACCGCAGGAATGGCGGTCAGTGCCTGCTCAACCCCAACTAGCTTTCCCAAGGATTCAGGCAAGCCACATGGGGTAGTGAAGGCTGGCTCGTCTGGAGCTTGCTGGGTTAGAGATGGTGGCCCATGCTCCTTGCTCAGGCCCATGATGGCAAAACAGTAGGCATCTTCCGGATGCTCCATTGCCTCATGGCTCCTGGGCATGGGGTAGGCCACAAACCCAGGGCTGGTGTTCAGTTTCCCAAGGTTCTCAGAAAGCCTGGTCATCATATCCTGCTGGAGGACCGCGACCACTAGGACTGCCCAGACTCTAGCTGATCCCTGGATTCCTGACTGTGCCATTCCCTTTGCCTCTGTGGCCCAATCAGCCGGCACCTTCTGAATCCAGACACCATCTATCAGAGGCCTGGGGAGCTGCTCCGGACCCCGAGTGCTAGGGGAGGGTGATTGGGTCTGGGCCCGGAGGCCCTCTCTCTGTAACCCAAGCATCAACCTTCCTTCCACTCGTAATCCAGACCTGCTGCCTCTGACCTCTGTCTGTCTGCCTGTGAACACACCTTGACCAGTGAGATTAACTAACAGGCTTTCAGGCTCCCAGCCCCCACTGACTAGGCCAGTCATTCTAGCCTCTTTGCTCTTTTGTTTACTCTCCCCAGCAGGGGGGCTCACACCTAGCCCTGGACTAAAATTTCCATCTGAATGGCTTTCCAGAGCAGTCTCCCCTGTGGGACTACAAAGCTCAGTTAGCTTATCTCTGAAGGTCCTTTGAGACTCACTTTTCAGGGCTGCCTGAAGTGTGGAACTACAAGTACCAGCCAGCTTACCTCTGAAGGTCCTTTGGGACTCACTTTTCAGGGCTGCCTGAAGTGGGGAACTACAAGTCCCAGCCAGCTGTGGTGTGCCTTCTTTAGCAGGGTAACTCACAGCTAGCGGGCCTCTGAAGCTCCGTTGGGAATCGCTTTTCAGTGCTGCCTGAGGCGTGGGACTACAAGTCTCAGCCAGCTGCCTAGTCCTATGCAAGGCCAACGGCTGGGCACTTATCAAGGCACAATCTTCTGAGCCTGGGCAAGGGACAGACCTATCCAGACAATCCCCTTGCTCAGCCTCCAGAGACTGTACCTCAGCCCCCAACACTGAAAACGCATCCTTTGTTTCATCACAAATCTCATTGTTAGCATTACCAACATTGCCGTCAACAATACAAACATTATCAATGACATTACCATCAATGCTACTGATATTATCCATGACATTCCTATCAATGCTACTGATATTATCCATGACATTCCTATCAATGCTACTGATATTATCCATGACATTCCTATCAATGCTACTGATATTATCCATGACATTCCTATCAATGCTACTGATATTATTACTGACATTCCAGACTGTATTCCCAATGTTACTAACATTAGTAAGATCACCCTCAGTGTCACCACAACGATCCTCAACAGTCATGTTCATAATATCAGAGACACATGAGTCCAATACCTCCCCAGGCCAGGGGATTTCTTCTGGGTCTCCAGCTAATGGAGACTCCTGCAGCCCCACACCATTCCCAGCCCCCTCCCTCTGTCCATCCACCGGTGGCCCAGACATTACCCCAATATCTGTCCACAGTTCCTTAGCTTGTCCAGAGAGTTCCAGGGGGCCCTTCCGGGTCTTCTCGGCAGGGGCGTAATATGAAACAAGAGTGCCTAGGTCAGCACCCAACAAAACAGGGGTGGGCAGTTTATCCGAGACCCCCACCTCCCTCATCCCCCTCCCCACACCCCAATCTAGGAATACCTTTGCACAGGGTGTGCGTGAACGGGTCCCCCCAACTCCTGTGAGGGTCAGGAACTTTCCTGGGATGAGGTTCTGTGGCTCAATCAGCTCTGGCTGGATCAAAGTGACGTCTGCCCCGGTGTCCCGGAAACCAGTTGCAGACCGGTTGCCCACGGTAACGGGCTGCAAGTTGGCGGGGTTTACCCGCATCTTCCTGCGAACGAACAGCACAGAAGAAGAGTTGCTGGCCGGCTGGCCAGATGATGTCATCTGCTTCTGCTCAGGACACTGCGTCCTGAGATGTCCGACTTTCCCACAGGTGAAACATATGCGGGTGTCAGGCAGGAAGGGCTTGGCTCCAAGCGCTGCAGGGTTGGGCGGAGGTGAAGCTTGACTCACCGAAGTAGGAGAGGTTGCTAGGGATGATTTCCCCCCTTTCCAGCTGTTTGGAGGAGCCTTGCGAGGTTCAGGCACTCGCGTGTGGACGAAGGTATCTGCCAGGTCTGCTGCAGCTGTAGTAGATGCTGGCTCCCTCTCCAGGACAAACTGTCTGACGTCTGCTGGGCAAATGTGCAAGAGTTGATCTCGGATCATGAGATCCTCCAAAGATTCATAAGAATCAACTTTCAGTCCCTTAGTCCACTGTCGGAATGTGGTACGTAAGCGACTTGCCACATCCGTGTAAGAGTCCCCAGGTCCTTTCTGCATGGACCTGAACCGCTTGCGGTACACTTCCGGGGTCATCTGGTACTTCCGGATAATGGCATCTTTTAAACGTTCATAGTCATCATCTTGCCCCTCTGGCAATTCAACAAACGCTTCCAGGGCCTTGCCTTGTAGCCCTGGTGTCAGGTACCGAACCCATTGAGTTTGGGGCACATGGTACTGACGGCACGTTTTCTCAAAGGACAGTAAGTACGTGTCAATGTCACTGTCCTTTTCCATTGCGGGAAACTTGGCTGCGCCCACGGAAAGAGTGCCGTCCCTGTGATCTAGGGACCCGAGGTTCTGACCCGGTCGCTGCTGGAGCCTTGCCATCTCCAGCTCATGCCGACGATCCGCTTCCCTCTGAGCTTGGCGTTCCTCTCTCTCAGCCGCTGCTTGGCGCTCTGCAGTTTCTCTGTCAGCCGCTGCTCGGCGTTCCTCTCTCTCTGCCGCTGCTTGGCGTTCAAGGAACTGCAAGTATGCCATGGGATCCATCTCCATAACACGCTTCAGGGCTTCCTGCCTCTGAGGAGAGTCTCTGCTAGTTCCAGGCACCACGGTGTTAGCGCACTCAGGCGGTGGTGTGACGTTAACCTTTGGTGATCCTCCAGTGTCAGTCTCTGTATGCCCATCCTGTGAGGCCGTCTCTGAGCCACTGGCAATGTGGGTATCGGGAACCACTCCATGTTCAAGTTCCCCCGAGTTCTGATTTGCTCGGATATCATACTCCACTAGATCACTAATCAAATCTTCACGAGTTTTGCGACCGACGTCCAATCCTCGTGAGGCACATTCAACTTTCAAATCAGCTTTGCTCATTTTCTCGTAATCTGCTTCACTAGGCATAATTGCAAGCAAAGATAGAAGAAAAAAGTAGGAAAAGAAGGAGCTGTTGCTATGTGTCTCTCTATACACACATATATATAAAATAAAATATGCACCACGTGTTTCTAAGGACTGTTTCCACAAAGGTTACAATCCTTCAGTGCAGAGCCAACTTTTAACACTGCACTGAAGCTCTTACTGCAACTATCCCACGTACGCTGCCACCAATATGTCACGACCCGCGGTCGCCGCCACCAACAGGGCGACAATCGCACAGCCGCGACTAACAGTAATACATCACGCCCACGGCGTCAGACCCCAGACCTTCTCACCAAACTCGTGACCGAAGGGCCGGCCGATCCAAAACCGCGGTGTGACGCGCCTAACAAGGCCCCACCCAGCTGCACCCTACACAACGATTGCCCAGCTAATGGACTACAATCGGTGCCTGCAGCCTGAATGCGCTTGTTACTGGGTCGGGTTAATTACGCAACTAACCCTCTACTGCCACCACCACTTTTGTCGGAGACTGGGAAACTCCCGTTATCAAATATACACTATAATGATTGAAATATTGATCTATATAGCACGGCCCGCGGACCTACTATACGAAAATATAACCACAGTAGCGTCTCTTCAAAGGCAGGGATTCGTGAATTGCAAGTAAGCGCTTAGAAACAGTTTAACACTTTCAGAAAGAAAGATTTATTACTAAAAGCGTTGGATGCAAAATAAATATGTACAAAGAGATATCACAAAAATATATATATATGTATATAAAGACACAGCAAACATAGAATAGCGAGGAAATTACAGGGTAAGTTACTTGCCTTGCCTGGTTTTAGCAAATTCAAGATGCAGAGCAGAAAGGTTCTTTGATCTCCCCTTGTTACGATGTTGCTGGGAGATCCCTGTGAGTGAGTCTAACTCACTTACTCTCTTAAAAGGTCCCTCTCAAAAGGGAAGGGGGGCTCTGACTTGGGAGTGGTCATTGGGAAACTCTACACTAAATTACTAGCTTCATATCCCGTGATATGAACCATACAGTTGACCTCAGGACTGTGCACTTATTCTGGTCGGTTTGATAATGAGTGGGCTTACATAGTTTTGGGTGATAAAAGTGACACCTTTGCAGACTGGCCGGCTCCACTTCTCATGTCTTAGGTTGTTCCACACCATTTGCCAGGAGATAAAGTCTGCCTCACAGGAATGCAGGGGGGATGTGAGGATTCCAGGAAGACCTCAAATACACAGACAGAACATGAAAACGAGGGTTGAGGGGGAACTCCGCTCCAATTCTGATGAGCAAGTTTGCCACAGCGTCTGCAAAAGTTTGGGCACCCTGCAGAGTTAATATCTTGTACTGCCCCCTTTGGCAAGTATCACAGCTTGTAAATGCTTTTTGTAGCCAGCCAAGAGTCTTTCAATTCTTGTTTGAGGTATCTTTGCCCATTCTTCCTTACAAACGTCTTCCAGTTCTTTGAGATTTCTGGGCTGTCTGTCACGCACTGCTCTTTTAAGGTCTATCCATAGATTTTCAATTATGTTGAGGTCAGGAGATTGTGAAGGCCATGGCAAAACCTTCAGTTTACGCCTCTTGATGTAATCCCCCGTGGATTTCGAGGTGTGTTTAGGATCATTATCCATTTGTAGAAGCCATCCTCTCTTTAACCTCAGCTTTTTCACAGATGGCATAAAGTTACCATCCAAAATGTGCTGAAATTTTATTGAATCCATTTTTCCTTCTACTCGTGAGATGTTCCCTGTACCACTGGCTGCAACACAACCCCAGAGCATGATTGATCCAACCCCATGCTTAACAGTTGGACAGAGGTTCTTTTCATTAAATTCTGTGCCCCTTCTTCTCCAAACGTACCTTTGCTCATTCCGGCCAAAAAGTTCAATTTTAACCTCATCGGTCCACAGAACTTGTTTCCAAAATGCATCAGGCTTGTCTATATGTTCATTTGCAAAGTTCAAACGATGATTTTTGTGGTGAGAACGTAGAAGAGGTTTTCTTCTGATGACTCTTCCATGAAGACCATATTTGTACAAGTATCTCTTTATAGTGGAATAGTGTACCACAACAAATTTTTAGCTGGGGTGCCCAAACTTTCGATCCCCACTGTATTTAATAAATGCCTGCGTAATGGAGTTGCAGTTTGAACCTCAGAAGGTGCTTGGCTGAGGGCCTGGATAAGTTATACTAAAAGGATTTTTTCTGGAAGACATCAACTTGGAGTCTGGTCTGGAGAAGGATCTTTGTCTCCCTCACTAAAGATTATTATGTGGAAGCTGGGTGGTAGTAGCTGCCCTAGGACAGTGTGAGTAAGACCTGGTTTTGGACTCTCAGTTATGCATGTGCTATAGGAAATTGAGTGCCAGAGGTTAGTGGATGGACTGGGTCTGCTCTTTCAGAGACCTAGAATTAATGGCCATTCCCTATTCCCTCCAAACACGGTTTCAAGAGGATTTTGTAAGAAGTTTGTCCTCCTGTTAACTTCTGACATCTACTCCTGTTCAAGTTTCTGCAATAAATTTCACAAAAATACTGAGCCTGCATTGTTGGTGTGCATGAAACTTTGTCTGTGGCAAGCAACCTCTGTACTAATAAGGGAGGCTTATTCGCAGTGACCCATCCAGGGATGGATGCTACACTGAAAAAATACAACTGCAATAAATTGTTACATTTACACATTGTAAAAATGTACATAACAAACCAAGGACCTTCTACAATTTATGGTGTACAACAGCCACACACAATCAGCGTGTCTTCGCTTGACCTGATGATCACATGACTATTGTATACACACAATAGGCACCTGATTAGCACGTCCAAATTTGACCTGCTGATCACATTGTGTACAACATTATACAGGTTCTTGCTTTGCTGTGTCAAGTTTTCATAAATGTCACAACCTAATTGCTGTTGACATAACTATTGGCTACAAACACAGCATGATTATTATTAACTATTGACTACAAACGAACATGGTTAGCAGATCAAGAAAGGCCCTGCTGATCATGTGTCTTATGTTTTCATCTTAAAGGAACAGTAGTTTCACCTTTTCCATTAAGTCCAATTGGTTAAACCAGGGGTGAGCAACCTTTGAGAAGTGGAGGTTTACCTGAACAGCATGAAAGAGATCAAAGATCATTGGGGTTCGGAACCCCCCCTTTTTTTTAAGAAATGAACTAGGAAGACCTAATTGAATTGTAAGAAAAACTATAATAAAACAATAGTCACTGTAAAAATATAAACTTAGCCTTCCTTAACTGGTTGCCATCCAGCCGCAGTGTTTATACTGCGGCAGGGCGGCATCGCTGCGCAGAATCACGTTTTTAAACATCATTCTGCAAAACAGGTAGGGGGCGCGCGTGCGACCACCCTACCCACGCTGCTGATCGTGGCCGCGGGTGTCAATCACCGGGTCCCGGCCAGTCAGTGCCCGCCGGGGGTCGGCGATTACCGGCAATCACTGACAGGGAGCAGAGCTGCAGTGTTTACACTGCAGCTCTGCTCCCTGTCGGTTCCAAGCACACTGATCCTGAGAGAGGAGTTTCTCTCGGGATCAGTGTGTTCCTGTGAAGCACACACCCCTGCCCCCTAGTAAAATGCTCCCCTCACACAGTTAACCCTTTCATTGCCTAAAAAAAAAGTTAACCCCTTCCTCCCCAGTGCCATTAGTACAGACTCAGTGTTTTTTTTGCACTGATCACTGTATTGGTGTCACTGGGGATGTCAGTGACCCCAAGTCAGTTCCCCCCCAGTGTCAGAACGTCCGCCACAGTCCTGCCATAAGTCGCTGATCACCGCCATAAGTCTCTGATCTCCGCCATAAGTTGCTGATTGCCGCCATTATTAGTATAAAAAAAAATTTAAAATCCTGTATCTAAACCTCCATTTGTAAACACTATACCTTTCACGTAAACCAATTAATTTACACATATTGGGATTTTTTTTAGCAAAGACATGTCGCAGAATACATGTTGGCCAAAATTTATGACGAAATTTGATTTATACATTTTTTTACTGGACAGGTTTTATAGCAAAAAGTTCAAAATATTGTTTTTTTTTTAAAAATTGTTAGCCTTTTTTTTTATAGCGCAAAAAATAAAAAACGTACAAGGGAATAAATACCACCGAAAGAAAGCTCAATTTGTGGGAAAAAAAGGACGTAAATTTAATTTGGGTGCAGTGTTGCATGACCATGCAATTGTCAGTTAAAGTAACGCAGCAACGTAACACAAACCGCTTCTGTAACCGCTTCCTGACCGCCCTATAGCAGAAATACTGCTACAGGGCGGCATGGGTGCACAAAATCACATATATATACGTGATTCGCGCTCCCGTGGTGTTCACACCCCTCACAGATAGCCTCAGATTGCCCCTCAGTACAACAGTCATCACATTTAACCCCTTGATTGCCAGGAACATGCTCATGCACAATAAACCTCCATTGCTAGTATAGTGTCTGAACGGATCAATATCTTGTTAACATTAGCATAGTGTCCCCAAAAACACAGCATTAGCGGGATGAGCCCCGGCACCTGCGTTTAGCCCCTACGCTTACCCCCCCTTCTCCCCCAGCAAGTGCAGTGTCAGTAGGTCACTGTCAATTGATATATTACACACAAAACCGCAGTGTTCGCAGAATCAGGCCTGATCTCTGTTAGCACTTGTCAGTAAATTTTGATGACAATCATATGCAGCAGAGTGCCAGTACTACGCTACCTTTTGGTGAACTGGCGAGTACTAGTGGCCTAGTACATCCTGGTCTTTCACATATCTCTTAGATTTTAAGCTCCCAGGATCAGGTCCTCCAAACCCTCTTGTATTGAACTGTATTGTTCTGTATTGTCTCCCATTATATTGTAGTGCTGAGCAAACTGTTGGCACCATAAATCCTGTATAATAATAATACCAGCACTGCAGTATGATTTGGCAAGGTGGTGAGTCCCTTAAGTGCAGTACAAGCTGGTGCAGTGGTGAGCACAAGTTTTGTCCCGCAACCACAAAGAATTCGCACACAGGCCTTAGTATCCTTCCGGATGTGCTTGCAAATCCCGATTGACAGCCCACAAATTCTGCAGCACCCGTACTTCCCCCATTCACTGCCCAACCCGGAATTCAGGTGGAAATTGCAAATTTGATTTTTGGAGCTGTTTTTCACGGAATATCTGTATGCGTTGATTGTGGATCAAAGCAATTTATATGCACAACAATTTATCGCCGCCAACCCAAATTCAAACCTTGCCAGACCAGTCACATGGAATCTCATTACGGTTTTCAAATTTACATTTTTTTTGGGCCTAACCCTCAACATGGGCATTACTAAAAAAAATGAATTACGGTTGTATTGGTCCGCAGACCCAATTCATCATATGCCGTGTTCTCTGCTGCAATGGCCAGGCATAGATATGAGAGTATAATGTGTTTTATGCATTTCAATGACAATACACTTTGTCATCCTCGGGGTAACCCTGAATTTGACCGGCTCCACAAAATTCAGCCCCTCGCAAATCACCTTAACCAAAAATTTGCAGATATCTATACTCTCCAGCAAAACATCTGCGTTGATGAGCCGCTCATTAATTTTTCTGGCCGCCTTGCATTCAAACAATTTCTCCCCTGCAAGCCTGCCAGATATGGGGTCAAGATGTAGAAGACCTGTGAGAGGACAACAGGCTATACTTATAAGTTTTGGATTTACAAGGGAATAGATATTCACGTGGAGCCCCCCGAATGCCCAGACTACATGGGGAGCAGTGGCAAGATAGTTTGGGACTTGGTGTCATCCTTTTTCCATATGGGGCACCAATTATACGTGGACAATTTTTATTCAAGTGTGCCACTATTTAAACATTTGTTCAATCTTGGAACTGGCGCTTGTGGCAAAGTGTGACCTACACCCTGTTCCAAATTATTATGCAAATTATATTTTTCTCATTTACCTAAATAACACAGGTCTGCGACTAAAAAGCTGTTTGATTTTCATCTAATTTCCATGTATTTTGGTGTGCTGAAAACAAATAAATATTGAAAAAACTCCTAGACGTCATGATTTGCCACAAAATGCAAAATTGTCTTCAAATTTATCAAATTTTTTTTTTTTTTTTTTTTACAATATTGGTTTTTAACCAAATTTAAAGTCCAAATTACTATTAATTAATTCACATAAGTGCATTTAAGATATAAAATGCCAAAAAAAACTTAAAGGGGTTGTCCGAGTTATGTAAAAAAAAATATAGCACTGTAAATCTGATGGTCAGGAATATATACATAAGCTGAGCAAGTTTTAGGGAAAAAAAATTATATTTCCTCATTTCCCTAGTTCTCTTCTGGCCCTTTGTTATTTGCAGGTAAACAATCTCTGCCCCTCCCCCCCTGAAAAGGGGGTGAATACAAGTGCTGCTCTGAGTGACATGTCTGACTACTGGGATACTCAGTAGCATGCTGTATGTGTAAGCCTCAGCCCTGAGTCTGTGCTTCTAATGGTAGAAGGGGTTAATCTTTCCTGAAGAATCCAGTGGGTGGGATACCAAATACCCTTGTTTTCTGTGTCTATGGGACAGTCGAGACTGACAAAATCACTGGACCAAGAAGAGTTCGCAGGGGAGGGTGCTAACAGTCGGTGAAAAAAATGTCCTCCGAGAAACTTTGGTACCTTCCCAAGTGCTTCTACCACCTCTCCACATAAAATTGGGATTGATGAAGTAATTCGTAAAATCACTTCCAAGAGATGGAGAATGCTTCAAATACTTGTTCACCAAGTTTCCAGGCGTGTCGGAGGCAAAATTGAAGGAAGGTGTGTTCGTCGGACCAGCATTAGAAGGCTTATAGTTGATCAAGAGTTTGTCAATACCATGATCCTCAAAAAGAAGGGTGGATTGCATTTAACCACTTCCAGACCGGACACTTTTACCCCCTTCTTGACCAGGGCAATTTTCAGCTTTCAGCGCTATCACACTTTGAATGACAATTGCGAGGTCATGCAACACTGTACCCAAATGAATTTTTTACCATTTTTTTGAGACCGATAAAGCTTTATTTTGGTAGTATTTATTCACCACTGGGATTTTTATTTTTTTTTGCTATGTAAATGAAATAGTCCAAAAATTTTGAAAAAAAGTGTTTTTTTTATACAATTTTGCAAATAAATAATATTTCATCATAAATCTTGGCCAAAATGTATTCCATTATCTTTTTAGTAAAAAACAAAAAAATTCAAATTAGTTTATAACCAAAAATTATAGTTTTTAAACATTTTTTTTTACATTTTTATTTTATTTTTTTATATTATTATTTTTTATTTTTTTTTTACATACTGGCACCCTAGCAGTACAGTGTCACCATGGTGAAACTGTACTACTTGTGGGGTGGTGAAGATTTTTTTTTTTTTTACGCTGATTGCTTTTACACCCATATAGGATGTAAAAGCAATCATCTCTCTTTCTCTCTGTCTGCATTCTTGCACTCATTGCGAAGTACTGAGTGAGCTGTGATTGGTCACAGCTTGTCACATGGTACAAGGCTGTTGTGAATAGCCTTGTACCATGTGATCTCTGTGATCATTCACAGATTTCACACGTAGTAAGCAATGATGTCACAAGTGACATCTTGCTTACTACTTTGCATGTTATCACTGATTGGCCAATCAGTGATCACATGATCGGGACCTTGTACAGAGGTCCCGTCCGAAGATCAGTGTTTCACTGTGTCCAGAGGACACAGCAGGCACCGGATCGCGGTGCTGCGCGCTCCCAGGGAGCGCGCACAAGCAGAGTGTGGGGAGGCCGTGTATAAACGGCCACCCGACCCTGCAGTGCCACTGTCCGGCTGTTTATATGCAACGGCCGGTGGGGAAGTGGTTAAGGAAGTCGTACAGAAATTTTTAGGCAATAACAAAGATCCTCACTACAAAAAGATCGTCGGACCAATGCTGAAAGCATTTCAAGCTTTAGGTTGCCTGATGAGTTTGAAAGTGCATTTCCTCCAGTCCCACCTTGACTACTTTCCTGAACATTTGGGAGCTGTGAGTGAGGAACAAGGTGAATGATTCCACCAAGACATAAAGAGATGGAAAGGAGATACCAGGGAAAATGGAGCATTACAATAATGGCAGACTACTGTTGGATGCTTCAGAGAGACATTCCAGATGCTACTCACAAGCGTAAATGCACCAAGAGGAGCCTCACAGGGAAGAAGAATCGAGTTTAGTGTGTGTAGGTGAGCTCATTTCAGTTCAAAAAAGGATTTTCATGAAAAAATTGTAATAAAACTTTAATTTTTAAGTCTTTTTAAGTCTATTTCCATTTATTTTGAGGTATTGCCTTATTTAACATAGTTACCGAAATTGTCAGGAAACGTGATGTCCTATGACAAAATGGAGGTCATTTTCGGATTCAGCGCACCAAAAAACATAAAGATTACATGGAATAACCAAAACAGCTCTTGAGAAAAATTTTTTTGCAGACCTGTGTAATTGATGTAAACAACAGTCAGCATAATTCTCATGTTATCAACTATTAAGAGTACAATTCAAATTTTATTGAACAAACCTCCTAATGATAACAGTATTTTTTTTAAACATAAAAAACTTACAATGCACTGTTCCAAATTATTACGCACAGTAAGTTTCAAAACACTTTATAGGTTGTAAAGAACTGAAAATTGTCATTTGTTGTGTTTACAGCATATTTACTGAAATCAAAAGCTATTTCAATCAAACTTTTAACAACATTTTAACTTTTTAAACGTTTTAACAGGTCACGTTTCATTTTAACATAGGACCCCTTATTTGATAGCAGCTTCACAAGTCTTGCATCCATTGAACTTGTGAGTTTTTGGACAGTTTCTGCTTGAATTTGTTTGCAAGATGTCAGAATAGCCTCCCAGAGCTGCTGTTTGGATGCCTCCCACCCTCATAGATCTTTTGCTTGAGGATGCTCCAAAGGTTCTCAATAGGATTGATGTCAGGGGAGGATGGAGGCCACACCATGACTTTCTCTCCTGTTATCCCCATAGCAGCCATTGATGCAGAGGTATTCTATACCATGTCTTTGTCATGCATGAAGATGATTTTATTACGTAAAGCATAGTTCTTCCTTCTGTATCAGGGAAGAAAGTGGTCAGTCATAAACTCCACATACTTTGCAGAGGTCATCTTTACACCCTAAAGGGGCTGACCAGCTCTGTTCCCATGATTCCGGCCCAAAACATGACTCCACCACAGCCTTGCTGACGTCGCAGCCTTGTTGGAGCAAGGTGGCCATCCACCAACCATCCACTTCTCCATCCATCTGGACCATCCAGGGTTGCATGGCACTCATCAGTGAACAGAACTGTTTGAAAATTAGTCTTCATGTATTTTTCTGCCCAATGCAGCCATTCCTGCTTGTGAGCATTGGTTAGTGGTGGCTGAATAGAAGGTTTATGCACAGTTGCAAGACTCTGGAGGACTCTACACCTTGATATCCGTGGGACTCCAGAGGCACCAGCAATTTCAAATATCTGTTTGCGGCTATGTAATGGTATTTTAGCAGCTGCTCTCTTGATCCGATGCATAGATCTGGCAGCAATCTTCCTCAATGTGCCTTTATCTGCACGAACCTGTCTGTGCTCTGAATCAGCCACAAATCTCTTAATAGTGCGATGATCACGATTGAGTTTACGTGAAATATCGAATGTTTTCATACCTCGTCCAAGGCATTGAACTATTTCACTCTTTTCGGGAGCAGAGAGATCCTTTTTCTTCCTCATATTGCTTGAAAATGGTGCTCTGCTTAATAATGTGGAACACCCTCCTTTAGTAGTTTTTCCTTAAATTGGGCTCACCTGCCAATCTAATTATCACAGGTGTTCGAGATTGTTTTCAGTGATCAAAAGAGCCCTGAGACACAATGCCATCCATGAGTTAAATGTGTGCCCACCATTAGAAGTGGGTGGATGCAGGGCGGTATATTCTAATACCACACACTTTTTTTGGCAGATTTCTTCTCTTTTTTTATTCAGCCCACAGGCTGCATACAAAAAAAAAAGAACATAGCATATATAACCAACAAGGATCAGCGATGTACTGGTACATCATTGGACTTTGAATGGTTATACCAGTATAATGCCTACAGCTGCAGGCATCATTTTTTTCAGCAATTGTCTTTCATGTAAAAGCAATCCTAGTGGCTAATTAGCTGCAGGATTGCTTTTACAAGAATCGGGAGATGATGCCCCCCTCCCCCGCTGCCTTCCACGGCCTTCTCGGGCAGTCCCATGCCATTGGGGGAATCTGAGAATGCAGCCAGTGTTTCTGCCAGCTGACCATAGAGCTGATCGGAGACCAGAGTGGTGCCAATCATCTCTATAGTCTAAGAATTCAGAAGCTACAAACATTTCATCACTTCAGTTTCACAGGATATAAACAGCGCCATTTGTAAATTGGGAAAGCATCTGATCACACCGATTTTGGTTTGATTAGATAATGTAAGGGCAGAGGAGATATCCAGAGTCTGATAGACCCCAGATTTCTCAAAAAAGAATATATAACAATGCCCATTGAAGTTATAGGGGATATTTGCATTCCCTGTGATAGCATTAAAAGTGATAAAAATTAAAAGGTACAGTGTAAAAATAATAAAAAAAAAATCAAAATAATTTAAAAATATTAAAAAAAGTAATAAAAACATATTTTTTCTATTCTTTTTTTATATTTCAAAAACTTGTGAGAAAAAATTAGATCTGCAAAATACTCACCATTCCCCTTTTTAAATTCCTTGGGGTGTCATTTGGGGGGTTTGGGGGGTTTGGTGCTATCCTGGCATGTCAGGGCCTTCAAAACTGTGATAGGTAGTGAGGAAGTGTAATGAGGATTTATGCACCTTCAGGCTTTCAAAGTGGGCATTGGATTTCAGGCTCCTGTATGTGGCTGGGCTCCCAAAAAGTCTCACACATGTGGTATCCACATACTTGGTAGAAGTAGCAGAATGTATTTTGCGGTGTAATTCCACATATACCCATGGCTTGTGCGAGAAATAAATCATTTAAATGACAACTTTGTGTAAAAAAAAAAAAAATGTTTTTGTCATTTTCCAGAAACTTGTGGAAAAAAAATAAATCTTCCATGGACTCAATATGCTTCTCAGCAGAAAGCTTAGGGCGTCTACTTTCCGAAAAAGGGGTCATTTGAGGGTGTTTGTACTATCCTGATATTTTAGCACCTCAAGAAATGTGATGGGCAGTCAGAAAGTAAAAGCTGTGTAAATTCCATTATCTATACCATAGTTTGTAGATGCTATAATTTTCACACAAAGCAATAAATATACACTTACTAGGATTTTTTTTATTCAAAAACATGTAGCAGAATACATTTTGGCCTAAATTTATGACGAAATTTTAGTTTTTTATGACCGAAATGAGAAAATATTGTTTTTTTCAAAAAAATGTATTTCTTCAAAACTATTTCTGTTTATAGTGCCAAAAATAAAAAATGCACAGGTGATCAAATACCACCAAAAGAAAGCTCTATTTGTGTGAAAAAAGGACATAAATTTCATTTATGTACCGTATTGCATGATCGCGCAATTGTCTGTTAAACTAGCGCAGCGCTATATAGCAAAAAAATGGCGTAAATTGCAGTATCTAACCAAAGTTTGTAGACTCTATAACTTTCACACAAAGCAATCAATATACACTTATTGGGATTTTTTACCAAAAACATGTAGTAGAATTTTGGCCTAAATGTATAACTAACTTTGAGTTTACTGTATATTTTTTATAGCTGAAAGTATAAATTAGTTTTTCTTCAAAATTTTCGGTCTTTTTTGTTTATAGCATGAAAAATACAAAGCGCACAGGTGATCAAATACCACCAAAAGAAAGCTCTATTTGTGTGAAAAAGGACGTAAACTTTGTTTGGGAGCAGCATTGCATGACCGCACAATGATCAGTTGAATTAGTGCAGTGCCGAGTAGCAAAAAGAGGCCTGGTCAGGAAGGGGGATAAATCCTCAGGAGGGCAAGTGGTTAAAAGTGGACAGTGTCTGAATTTTCCTCATTATATTCTGCTGTGTCCATTGTTCTGGTTAGGTTTTTTTCTCCATCTTTACAGATTACTTGCCCTGCAGGGCTTTCTTCCTTTTGTGGCCCCCTGATGTACATCTCCTTGTCAAGCTAGCAAAAATGAGAAGTTGTTGCTGTTTTTTTAGCTTTTGCCATCTCTGTTACTATGTACTCTTCTGACCTGGGAATGCCCAATAGGATGTTTTGTAACTACTCACTTCTTCACAAAGATATTGGGACATCCCTCCAAATCATTGGATTCAGGTATTCCAATCACCTCCATGGCCACAGGTGTATAAAATCAAGCAGCTAGGCATGCAGACTGCTTCTACAAACATTTGTAAAAGAATGGGTTGCTCTCAGGAGTTCACTGAATTTAAGTGTGATACCATGATAGGTTGCCACCTGTGCAATAAGTCTATCCATGAAATTTCCTTGCTACTAAACATTTCACAGTCAACTGTTAGTGGTATTATAATAAAGTGGAAGCAACTGGGAACAACAGCAACTCAGCCACCAAGTGGTAGGCCATGTAAAATAACAGAGCAGTGTCAGAGCATGCTGAAGTGCACAGTGCGCAGAAGTCACCAACTGTCTGCAGAGTCCATAGCTAAAGACCTCCAAACTTTGTGTGGCCTTCAGATTAGCACAATAGCACAATAGCAGTGCGTAGAGAGCTTCATGGAATGGGTTTCCATGGCTGAGCAGCTGTATCCAAGCCTTACATCACCAAATGCAATGCAAAGCCTCAGATGCAGTGGTGTAAAGCACACCACCACTGGTCTCTAGAGCATTGGAGACGTGTTCTCTTGAGTGATGAATCCCACTTCTCTGTCTGGGTTTGCTGGTTGCCAGGAGAACAGTACTTGCCTGACTGCATTGTGCCAAGTATAAAGCTTGGTGGAGGGGGGAATTATGATATGAGGTTGTTTTTCAGGGGTTGGGCTTGGCCCCTTAGTTCCAGTGAAGGGAACCCCTTAAGGTGTCAGCATACCAATATATTTTGGACAATTTCATGCTCCCAACTTTGTGGGAATAGCTTGGGGATGTCCCCTTCCTGTTCCAACATGATTGCGTGCCAGTGCACAAAGCAAGGTCCATAAAGACATGGATGAGAGAGTTTGGGGTGGAGAAACTTGACTGGCCTGCACGGAGTCCTGATCTCAACCTGATAGAACACCTTTGGGATGAATTAGAGCGAGATTGCAAGCCAGGCCTTCTTTTCTGACATCAGTGCCTGACTTAAAAAATGCAGTTCTGGAAGAATGGTCAAACATTCCCACAGACACACTCCTAAACCTTGTTGGACAGCCTTCCCAGAAGAGTTATAGCTGCAAAGGGTGGGCCAGCTCAAATATTAAACCCTACGGACTAAGACTGGGATGGCATTAAAGTTCATGTGCTTGTAAAAGCAGGCATCCCAATACTTTTGGTAATATAGTGTACCTTAATAAAGAGAAGTTATAGAAAAAAAAAGTGGACAGTGTCAGGCAGTAGACCAGTGGACAGTGTCAGTAAGGCAGTGGCTAGGGCCATGGATGGGCTCAGTAGGACAGTGGACTTTATCAGTAGGGCAGTGGACGGTGTCAGTAGAGCAGTGGACGTGTAAGAAGGTTGGTGTAAGTAGGGCAGTGGACGGTATCAGTCAGTAGAGCAGTGGATGGTGTCAGTCAGTAGAACACCGGATGATGTCACTAGGTCAGTGGACTTTGTCAGTAGGGCAGAGGATGGCATCAGTGGAGCAGTGGATGGTGCCAGTAGTTTTAGTTTTGTTATTTTATTTAATTTATTTTTAGAATTATTTTTAATATTAAAAGCATTCTGTGAATGGCATCAATGTTGAGTTGCCAACCTCCTCTGTTCACAATGCAGGAGAGCAGCAGCTCAGTGTGGGACCTGCGAGCAATTGGAGAACACTGAAGTAAAGGTGTCTACTTCAGTAATTAGCTCCTGGGGCATCAATTAGGTATGGTATATACAAGGCTACATTTGCTGAATGCATTTTGCCCCCTTTAGAATTTTTTTCTATCTTAAAAACAGATCAATACTAACTAGCATTGAAGGTTTTGAAAGAAGCTATAGTAGTTGATAAACTCGGTCACTTTTGTATTCAAAAGCTGGTTGAAAGTGATTGCAAGTACCATTTGTATGGCTAGCATTAGATTACAAAAATTCTTTTTGCCTTTCTGTTGGGCACATGTCTGGTATAAAAAAAACAAAAACTATAAAATATTAATGTGTGTTACTAAAAGATCTATTTAGTAGTTGTTGTAAAATAAAATGCTGGTTAAATGTGTTAATTGTGTTAAATATGTTAATGTGTAAATTGTTATCTGCTATAGAACACCGCAAAAACTCCACAAACTCTGCCAGATTATGGTGGTGGGATTGCATCTTGATTCAACCCTTTTGGGAAACTGTGTACTCTTATGCACTGGAAATCAATTCACTGGCTCCCCATTGCAATACAATCTTAAGAAACTGCTGCTTTAGCACACCCCCAGCCTGATCTCCAAATATAAAAAGTCTCTGAGAACCTATTCAATGCTACTAAATCGCTTATCCCACTCCACTGGAAAAAATATGCTCTACATTCTACTACAGAATATTTCCAAAAATGTACTATATATGACCCAGAAGAAAAAAGATAGAACACCTGTTAACAAGACCATCATCCACTTCATTAGAATCTGGTCAGCCAGGAGACTACAATCCCTCAGCCCCCCCCACACACACACACTTACTCACCATTAAAAGTAAAGTGCCTACCATTCTACTGTGAACACCCTTGAGCTACAGAGAAGAGGGTACAAGAATCTGCACAGGTGCTCTTCTGGTTTTGTGTGCCAGGTACTTTGATTTGCACATCTTAATCCCTGGTATGTGCCCGTTGTACCATGTACTTGTGTTAAAAAAATATCCTGTTCTTCTTGTATTTCTTCCTTTGTATTGAAATACCTGGTGTTCCTGCTAGTCCCGTCCCCCCCATTTTAAACTGACCGTGTTAGGCATGAGAGCACCTCCATACAAGAGTGGTAGGTTTTCTGGCTTTACTGGGAGAACAGAGCCTGCCTGTCCTCCAATGATTAGACTTGTGCTGACATGCCCCAACCAAAACCGCCCCCCCGCGCACAGCCATTCACTGGGAAGATCAGTGAACTCTCCAAGATCCTTATGCCCCTCTGATGATGTGTACTCACACGATACGCGTTAGGGAAGTGCCAAGCTATGTTTATCCTTTGTACGTGTACTTCTGGTCTGGCCGTTTATGAGCAGCTGAACCTTTGTTAGTAAGTTCTTTTCTGATTACCTATAAACTTTAATAAACGTTATCACACTATTTGAGGCCTTTTTCCATGGGCTCTTTATTTCTGGGGAGCCTGTAATCCTGAAGGTCCTGGGGCTGAGCCTAGCAAGAACACATCTGCAAGTGACATCCCTGGATCCATGATACAGCTCCTCCTTGAACAGATGACATCTAGTGGTCGCCCTATAGATGACACCCACCTGATCCATTAATACAGTGGCTGGACCCAGCTTCCATCCGGATGGATGACATCTAGTGGTCACCCTACAGATGACACCTCCTTGTTCCAGTGATACAGTGGCTGAGCACCAGGGGCAGGTCTTAAATGCCCCATGCGCTTTAATATGGCTATCTGGTTAGTGCATTATTTGACTATCTCTTATCATTTCTGAAAGTTACTACTTTTGGTTCCTTACATACTGGAGACTGTATGCATACTCAGCACATTTGATGAACTTACGCTGACATTTTACTGATCCACAATCACATGTGGTCTATCATATGTTTAGTCACTATTTGGGTTAGCGCTGCACTTTCATTCTTTATCAAGATCCTTATGCAGCTGAGAGCAGATCACTTATAAAGAAAATGGAAAAAAAGGATTGATATTTTTTGTTTATATATACACAAGCAAACATTTTGGCTTTCATTTCTATTTTACCTGAATGGGTTATTTTACAAGGTAAGGGTTTACATATACTTTAACCACTTCCCGTCCAGCCCACTTACATAAATGGCCAGACGGGAGCAGTGCCGAAGCGGATTGCTGTTTATAAACGGCGCCCACAGTCACTGCCTGTGCGCGCTCCCAGGGAGCGCACGGCACTGCGATCCGGTACCCGCTGTGTCCGGATCGCACACCGGTCGCTGTACGGGACCTCTGTGTGAGATCCCAATTCATGTGATCCCTGATCAGCCAATCAGTGATCACATGAACAGTAGTAAACAAGATGTCACTTGCTGACATCATTGCTTACTACTTGTGAAATCTGTGAATGATTATAAAGGTCACATGGTACAAGACTATTGTAATGATCCACCTGGCAGTACCTCTGGCAATACACCGGACAGGATTCCCCAGAGCTCGGAGTCTAAGTCCCGGTCTACTTGTTCACCAGGGCCCCTGATGGTGGGGATGGACTTGGAGCAGACCAGGACCAGGTTGCGGCCTCTGAGTACACCCACCTGTGGTAGAGGGATCTGCCGGAGATATCTACAAGATGAGAGCCTGATGTGAAGAGGCAGAAGGGCCCAAGCAGGATGGATGGATGGATTCGTAGTCAGACAGGCCTGGTTGGTTACAGTGGGAGCAGCGCGGTACAAGGCTGCAGGCAGAGGATAGTCAGGTTACACGCAGGGTCAGTACCAGAAGATCAGATCCAATAGGGGGCATCCAAGGGAGAGGTCAGGCAAGCCAGGGGTCAGAGCAGAATACAGCACAGTCAGGGGCAATCCGGGTCAGCAACGATCAAATATCAACAAATACAGAAGCAGGGAACACAGGATAGACCAAACAGCAACCAGTGTCAGCGCAGGGCGGATTTAATTACCGCATTCCCACCCTGTCATTGGTGCCAGGCGTGCACCCACGGCCCCCAGTGCGCACGCGCGAGTTCATCTCTGCCGTGGTCGGCCAGGACCTAGCGTCCGCAGCCCAGCGCGAGCTGGCAAACTGCGCATGCGTCGGACCGAATGCTGCAGCGGACCCTGACATTGCCCCCCCTTACAGGCAACCTCCGGGTGCCCAACTGACCTCTCCACCGTGGGTGGCTTTGATAAAATTCCCGGATAAGCCTAGGGGCATGAACATTTTGGCGGGTTCCCATAAGTTCTCCTCAGGGCCACAACCCTTCCATTTGATCAGGAACTGTGTCTGGCCCCCCCTTTTTTGACAGTTCAGGATTGCTTCCACCTCAAATTCTTCTTCTTCATCTATGGTTATTGCTTCTGGAGGTCTGGACTCCCAATCCGGAAATGGGTCTGGCGTAGCTGGCTTCAGTAGCGACACATGGAAGACTGTGTGGATCGTAAAGGTTTCCGGAAGATTGAGTTCATACAAACTTCAGCCCCAGTTTTTTCGATGGGCAAGACATCTTCAAGTTCATCGTTGCCAGCCAAACCTGATCCCCAGGTTGCAATACTAGTTCTCCCTTCTCTTCCTGTTGAAGGCTCTTTTGTTATCCTCTTGCGCTTTTACAATAGCCTCCTTGTTGTTGGCAGCGAAAAAACTCAACGTCCTTTGAGTGGCAGGAACTGAGCTTTCGGCCATCAAATCCGGCAGAAACGTAGGATGGAACCCATAATTTGCAAGAAATGGAGATTGCCCCGTAGCTGAATGATTCGTGTTGTTATAGGCAAATTCTGCCAGTGGCAAATGTGTCAGCCAATCGTCCTGCAGGAAGGATGTGTAGCATCTCAAATATTGTTCCAACGTTTGATTCGTCCTCTCCGTCTGCCCATTTGCCTGTGGGTGGTAAGCGGAAGAGAGGGACAATCTGATTCCAAATGCTTCACATAACGCCTTCCAGAATTTTGAGGTAAATTGGACTCCCCGGTCTGACACAATGTCTTCAGGAACTCCATGCAATCTTACCACTTCCCATATAAAAATTTGCGCGGTTTCCAGAGCCGATGGTGTATTCTTCAGAGGTACAAAGTGGGCCATCTTTGATAGGCGATCCACAATTACAAAGATCGCAGTGTGGCCTTGCGATGGAGGAAGCTCAACTATTAAAGTTCATGGCAATCATTTGCCGCGATCGATCGGGTATCGGCAGTAGGCGTAGCAAACGCCAGGCCTTGTTCCTGGAGGGTTTGTTCCTCTGGCAGGTGGCGTAGGTCTTGACATAGAGCCTTGATCATATTTGGCCACCAGAATGTGCGCTGAAGTAACTCCAAGGTTTTTGCTATTCCGAAATGGCCTGCCATTGGGTGATCATGGCAGTGTCCCAGGACCAATGTTTGGACCTCTTCTGGTACTGCGATTAGGCCTTCTTTCCATAAGAGTCCTCCCTTGCTCTGGAGGGATACCCCAAGTGGGTTTGGCATTCCCACGGATGCATCCTGTAGCCTGGAACGTAGCTCCGTCTGGAGAGCAAGAAAGTTTCCCGAGGACAAGATAGTGTCAGGCTTAGGGACTTCTTCAGGGTCTTCAAACATGTGCGAAAGAGCGTCGGGTTTCATGTTTTTGGAGCCTGGCCTGTATGTGATGTGGAAGGAAAACCGGGAGAAAAAGAGTGCCCATCTCGCTTGGCTGTTCTCAAATACTTCAAGTTCTAGTGATCGGTGAAGATCAGGATTGGATGTGTGGCTCCTTCCAGCAGGTATCTCCACTGCTCTAGTGCGGTTTTAATGGCCAAAAGCTCGCGATCTCCAATGTCATAGTTTCTTTCTGCCGGTGTAAGTGTCCTCGAGAAGAATGCTACTGGGTGCAGGAGCTCCTTGGTGCCCTTCCTCTGGGACAGGACGGCCCCTACTGCGTTTTCTGAAGCATCCACTTCTAAGACATAAGGCAAGGATGAATCAGGGTGACTGTGAATGGGAGCAGTGGTGAACTGCTTCTTCAGGGTTTCAAAGGCTGTTTGAGCCTCGGGCGTCCATTTAAAACGGACTCCCCGTTTGGTCAACTGAGTAATGGGGGAAACCAGACCAGAGAAGTTCCTGATAAATTTTCTATAAAAATTTTAAAACCCAATAAAGCGTTGTACGCCCTTCTTAACCGTAGGTATTGGCCAATCCAAAATTGCTGAGACCTTCTGAGGATCCATCGCCACCCCCGTGGTGGAGATGATCAGCCCCAAAAACGCAATACTGTGCCGCTCAAAGCTGCACTTGTCAGCCTTGGCATACAGACCGTGGTGGCGTAATCGTTCTAACACACTTGTCACATGACCCCTATGAGCTTCGAGTGAAGAAGAGAAGATTAATATGTCATCTAAATAGATGACCACGAAAACATCAAGATAATCACGAAATACATCGTTGATGAAGTGTTGGTACGTGGCTGGGGCATTGCAGAGTCCGAATGGCATGACCAAATATTCGAAATGGCCGAATTCCACTCATCCCCTTCCCTTATACGGACCAGATTGTTTGCCCCTCTTAAATCTAGTTTTGTAAAGATCACCGCGGATTTCAGTCTCTGGAAGAGTTCTGGGACCAGGGGCAGTGGGTAGCAATTTTTTATCGTGATCTTGTTTAGATCGCGATAATCAATGCAGGGCTGAATGGACTTATCATTTTTCTCAACAAAGAAAATTCCGGCCCCGGCTGGTGATGTGGATGGACGAATGAACCCTTTTCGGAGGTTCTCTTCGATGTATTCCTTGAGAACCCCTAATTCTAGCTCAGACGGGGAAAATCCGACTGAATAGAATCTCGGAACCAGGCAGGAGGTCAATTGGACAGTCATATGTTCGGTGTGGAGGAAGGACGTCTGCTCCCCATTTGCTGAAGACGTCCAGAAAACTATGGTAGGCCGGGGGAATCGTCTGAGTTAGGTTAGAATCCCTGTCTGCGCATAGGAGGAACTGGGGAGCCGCGGGGCCTGAGGCGTGGCAGTGTTCCCGACAATACGGGGATTGAAACTGAATAGACCCGGTCTCCCAATCAATCTGGGGGTTATGGGCCCGCAACCAAGAAAGCCCCAGAATGATTGGGAAAAGAGGGGAGGCTATAGCGTCCAGTTGGAGGAACTCTCGATGATGGCCAGCTACTGTAGTGTAGATAGGAGCAGTCTCCTGGTCCACCACTCCTGACTTAATACGTGACCCGTCGGCCAAAAAGATATTAAGGTCCCGTTCCTTAGTCTGGAGGGGGATTCTCTGTTGATTGGCAAAAGTTAAATCCACAAAGCAACTGCATGCTCCGGAATCAATTATTGCCATCACCGACACGGTTCTTCCTGGGAGCTGAAAGGAAACAGGTATAGCTAGGTAACAGGACAGGTTGGGACTTTCAGCAGATATAGAAGAAGAAATAGAGGCAGACTTACTCATTTTTGCCGGGCAAGAACGTACCATATGACCGGCTTCTCCACAATACAGGCATAGGTTCTGGGACCGCCTCCTCTGGCGTTCTTCAGCTGATAACGATGGCCGAGCCAGTCCCAGCTGCATGGGTTCAGAGGTGTCCACAGGCTCTGAGCTCCGGTTCCCTCCCAGCAGAGGTTGGGCTGCTCCCCACAGGGGTATCCATGTTCCCTTCTGACCCTGGCTGGTCCTCTCAAACCGGCGTTCCCGCAGCCTGCGGTCTATCTGAATGGCCAAAGTAATGAGGTCCTCCAAAGAGTCTGGCCTTGTCAGAGGGAGTATAATGCCATTTCTGCGGAGGCTGTCCGCTGCGGGTCATCGTATAACATGGCCATAGCATCAAAAAAATCTGTTACCGTTTCCAGGTGGGGATCATGGTTCTCCATCAGACGGTGAGCCCAGTCCTGGGGTTCATCCTTGATCAGGGAGATGATAAATCCCACCTTAACTGCCTCTGTGGAAAACGTGCGTGGCTGCAGGTTGAAAAAAAGGAGACACGCATTCCGGAAGGCCCTGAATCGGCCTCGGTCCCCGAGGAAGCATTCTGGTAATGGAACGCGGGGTTCTGGGGTGGATGGCGCGCCTACTGCTCCAGTAGATGAACTTGAAGATTCCCCGGATGGAGCGGGGGTAGTCGGACTCTGGGAGTTGGTAGCAGGTGCGACTAGCGTCTGCATGTGATTTTCCAGGTGTGCGTATCCATCTTGTAGCATCTTGACGGCTTGGGTTAGAGCCGCCAGATGCTGGGATATATCCTCTAGGGGGGGTGGTGCTCTTCCAGGCTCTGTCATGGCCGTTTGGTACTGTAATGATCCACCTGGCGGTACCTCTGGCAACCCACCGGACAGGATTCCCCAGAGCGCGGTGTCTAAGTCCCGGTCTGCTTGTTCACCAGGGCCTGTGATGGTGAGGATGGACTTGGAGCAGACCAGGACCAGGTCGCGGCCTCTGAGTACACCCACCTGTGGTAGAGGGATCCGCCGGAGATATCTACAAGATGAGAGCCTGATGTGAAGAGGCGGAAGGGCCCGAGCAGGATGGATGGAAGGATGGATGGATTCGTGGTCAGACAGGCCGGGTTGGTTACTGTGGGAGCAGCGCGGTACAAGGCGGCAGGCAGAGGATAGTCGGGTCACACGCAGAGTCAGTACCAGAAGATCAGATTCAATAGGGGGCATCCAAGAGAGAGGTCAGACAAGCCAGGGGTCAGAGCAGGAGAATACAGCACAGTCAGGGGCAATCCGGGTCAGCAACAATCAAATATCAACGAATACAGAAGCAGGATAGACCAAACGGCAACCAGTGTCAGTGCAGGGCAGATTTAAATACCGCGCCCCGCGCTGTCATTGGTGCCAGGCGCGCACCCGCGGCCCCCAGTGTGCACGCGCGAGTTCGTCTCTGCCGCGGTCGGCCGGGACCTAGCGCCCGCAGCCCAGCGCGAGCCGGCAAACTGCGCATGCGCTGGACCGTACGCAGCAGCGGACCCTGACAGCTATTCACAACAGCCTTGTACCATGTAACAAGCTGTGACCAATCACAGCTCGCACAGTATTTCTCAATGGTTGCAAGAATGCAGACAGAGAGAAGGAGAAATGATTGCTTTTACAGCCTGTATGGGTGTAAAAGCAATCAGTGTAAAAAAGGAAAAAAAAATCTTCATCACCCCCCACAAATATTAGTGACACTGTACTGCAAGGGGACGGTATGTTAAAAAAAAAAACAAATAATAATACAAAAAATATTTTGAAAAATTATTTTTGGTTATAAACTAATTTGGGTTATTTTTTTTTACTAAAAAGATAGCTGAATACATTTTGGCCAAGATTTATGAAGAAAATTGTTTATTTGCAAAATGTTATAAGAAAAACAGTTTTCTTTTCAAAATGTTTAGATTTTTCATTTATATAGCAAAAAAATAAAAATCACAGTGGTGAATAAATACCACCAAAATAAAGTTTTATCTGTTTCAAAAAAAGGCTAAAAAATTCATATGGGTACAGTGTTGCATGACCGAGCAATTGTCATTCAAAGTGTGATAGCACTGAAAGCTGAAAATTGGCCTGGACAGGAATAGGGTGAAAGTGTCCAGACGTGAAGTGGTTAATTAAGCCCAGTAGATCCTTTAAGTGTAATAGGGCCAGGGGGCATGGTGCGTAGGTGTCTTGTGCTTCCATTTTTTGCTCTAGTTACCACCCTCTCCAACCATTTCCCTTACCCTACGCCTTTCCCACAACACCTCCACTTATCCTTCTTCTATGTCCATTCTAATCCCCCTTAACCTTTGAGCAGCATTCCAAATACATGCCCATCCTTCACTTACCTAAAGTACAGACTTATTTTTATCACAGTCTCCCTATTGGGGTGTTTTCTGCAATTAGAAAACAGACAAAATCACATTTTTATTTTCCAATGGTTTTTATTAGATTTTCAATAGAGGTATAAAAATCCAATAGCGTCACGAGTAGAAAAGTCATCTGTAGCACCCTCCTAGTTGGGCGCTAGGATTTGTATAGTTAGGATAAGTATAGCTGTGTTTATCTGCTTACCAGAGAGGCTGTTAAGTACATTTAGTGTGGTATACTGCTTAACAGAGTGCTCTAATTGATGGGCTGATGCTGTTTAAGTTTGTCTTGAGCTCCACCTGCCTTCAGGAAGCTATAAAAGCCTTCCAGAACATAGGTAGGGGCTAAGCAAATGAACAGAATGAATATGGATATAGTCCTGGCAAATTGCAGGGGAGGGTGGCCCCATTGCATGCTGGGAGTAGTATTTATGTTCTGTGAGCACGTGGGTTCAGCCTCTTTCCCTGGAGAGGATTGCACCAAGCCAGGCTGGAGCCAGGCAAGAGTGACCCTTGTTCTACAGTAAGCTGACTGAGGGGAGCTGTCTGCCAAAGATCTGTCTGGTATAACTGGAGAGAGTTGTTTGGAAGATTGGAAGGAGGCTGCCATTCTGTTCTTGGACTTTTGAGTACTGACACAGAGATCTTGGGGGATCTGTGTGCTTGCTACCCCTTTGGTGCTTGATAGTCAGCATGGGTCTAAGAAAAGGGAACACTTGCTGGTGTTCTGAAGAACTTGTCCAACTGTTGCTACTGCTTGAGACTTTGCTCACTCCTAAACTACTTGTTGCTACAATCTAAAGAGAAGTCTGCTATCTGCTTTCAACCAGGACTTCAACAGTGCCCAATTAAGAGATCAGCTAGTAGTCCTCAGTTGTGAATAGTTCTAATTTTGGAATATCCTAGTAAATTCCAAATCCCTATCCCCAGTTTTACAATTAAACTCCAAAGACAACATCCCCTAGACTGGTCATTGGAGATAAAAAGTGAAAGTGTGTGTGCACCTTGCTGTAGAAAATACGTTGTGCGGGATGAAGCAAGGGGAAACCTGGCAAAAAAATGCAAGCAGCTCCTTCGGAGGTAGCACTACACATCAAATAAGCAAACGGGTAACATGTTGTCAACCGTCAATATTTTCTTCAAACACAGAATAAAAGTCTAGAACCTTTTACAGTAATGATTAGAGATGAGCGAATCGAACATGACGAAGTGGAATTCGTTCCAAAGATTTGGAAAAATTCTATTCGCGACGAATCCGAAGATTAGCAAACTTCGGATGCACGAATCGAATTTTCCCAAAAATGGCCGCGACATGTGTGGCCACAGAGAAAATGGACAGAGAAGATGGGGCGGGGATCTCTGGGAAGGCGCGCAGACAAGGCGCGCTGACCCATAATGCATTCATGACATGTGATCGCATTAGCCAATCAGCAGCCAGCCAGCACTGTGTAATGGTGGAGCTATAAATCGCGGCCATCTTAGAATTCTCCATTAGCCTCCGGTCATTCAAGAGAGACAGACCTGTGTGTATTAAGGGACAGAGTTAGGGCCACAGAGACTTTAGGGCCACAGAATCGTTACTCAGGGACACAGAATCGTTATTCAGGGACACAGAATCGTTACTCAGGGACACAGAATCGTTACTTAGGGCCACAGCTATCAAAGAATCGAAAATTTAAAGTGACATACACCCTTTTTTTTTTTGGTGGCTGTCGTGCACAGTTGGTGCTGCAGTTTGCCGATTGTGCAAAATAAACTGACTTTCTGCTTCACAACCACTATTGTACGTTCAAAGAGTTAAATCCATTTACACGCCGGCTGGCGGTAATATTTTTTGGGTGATTAGTGCATTCCAGTGACACAAACGTACAGTTTCCAGCCAACGGCAAGCTGCAATTGACCGATTGTGTACAATAAACTGACTTTCTGCTTCACAACCACTATTGTACGTTCAAAGAGTTAGATCCATTTACACGCCGGGTGGCGGTAATATTTTTTTGGTGATTAGTGCATTCCAGTGACATAAACGTACAGTTTCCAGCCAACGGTAAGCTGCAATTGACCGATTGTGTACAATAAACTGACTTTCTGCTTCACAACCACTATTGTACGTTCAAAGAGTTAAATCCATTTACACGCCGGCTGGCGGTAATATTTTTTGGGTGATTAGTGCATTCCAGTGACACAAACGTACAGTTTCCAGCCAACGGCAAGCTGCAATTGACCGATTGTGTACAATAAACTGACTTTCTGCTTCACAACCACTATTGTACGTTCAAAGAGTTAAATCCATATACACGCCGGGTGGCGGTAATATTTTTTGGGTGATTAGTGCATTCCAGTGACATAAACGTACAGTTTCCAGCCAACGGCAAGCTGCAATTGACCGATTGTGCTAAATAAACTGACTTTCTGCTTCACAACCACTATTGTACGTTCAAAGAGTTAAATCCATATACACGCCGGGTGGCGGTAATATTTTTTGGGTGATTAGTGCATTCCAGTGACATAAACGTACAGTTTCCAGCCAACGGCAAGCTGCAATTGACCGATTGTGCTAAATAAACTGACTTTCTGCTTCACAACCACTATTGTACGTTCAAAGAGTTAAATCCATTTACACGCCAGCTGGCGGTAATATTTTTTGGGTGATTAGTGCATTCCAGTGACAGAAACGTACAGTTTCCAGCCAACGACAAGCTGCAATTGACCGATTGTGTACAATAAACTGACTTTCTGCTTCACAACCACTATTGTACGTTCAAAGAGTTAAATCCATTTACACGCCGGCTGGCGGTAATATTTTTTGGGTGATTAGTGCATTCCAGTGACATAAACGTACAGTTTCCAGCCAACGGCAAGCTGCAATTGACCGATTGTGTACAATAAACTGACTTTCTGCTTCACAACCACTATTGTACGTTCAAAGAGTTAAATCCATTTACACGCCGGCTGGCGGTAATATTTTTTGGGTGATTAGTGCATTCCAGTGACCTAAACGTACAGTTTCCAGCCAACGGCAAGCTGCAATTGACTGATTGTGTACAATAAACTGAACGTACAATAGTGGTTGTGAAGCAGAAAGTCAGTTTATTTAGCACAATCGGTCAATTGCAGCTTGCTGTTGGCTGGAAACTGTACGTTTATGTCACTGGAATGCACTAATCACTCAAAAAATATTACCGCCAGCCGGCGTGTAAATGGATTTAACTCTTTGAACGTACAATAGTGGTTGTGAAGCAGAAAGTCAAAGAGTTAAATCCATATACACGCCGGGTGGCGGTAATATTTTTTGGGTGATTAGTGCATTCCAGTGACATAAATGTACAGTTTACAGCCAACGGCAAGCTGCAATTGACCGATTGTGCTAAATAAACTGACTTTCTGCTTCACAACCACTATTGTACGTTCAAAGAGTTAAATCCGGTTTTATTTTTGGGGTGCTTATTGAATTAAAGAGTATGTCAGACAACACGCAGAGGAGTGGCAGAGGAGGCAATGTTTCAGGAGCGAGCAGACGTGGCAGCAGAGGAAGGGGTCGAGGCAGCACTAGTCGCAGCCAGAGGCCAGTGCTCCCGGTGTCATCCAGCGGTCGTGTCTCCACCGACAACCCTGCCGTCATCGATTGGTTGACTCGGTCGTCTTCCTCTTCCCAGGTCACCTCTGACACCTACAGCCAACGGTCGGTGGGTACTTCAGACACAACCGTTAGTTGGCATGGCCCGGGAGCAAGCCCACTGAAATCACGTGTCCTCGACCTGCCCCTGTCCTTTGGTGTTCCCTCACCAAGCGAAGTATCGCATGCTGTGGGCTCAGCCCCACTGTACAGTGAGGAAGAGCTAACAGAGGGCGGTCAGGAACGGGGGGAGACATCCGCCTCTTCAGCAGCCAGGCGAAGAAGTACTGGCGAGGAGAGTGGCTCGGTAGCCGGTCTAGAGACAGGTCTGTCTCCTGACCCACACGCAGCCGAGGGGGCTAGTAGTGACGCGGAGACCCTAATTGATGATGATGAGGCTGATCGCACTTGGCAGCCTCGTCGTCATCAGGCTATTGCTTCCGCATCATCAGGAGAAGAGGGTGCCAGCTTGCCAGCGAGCAAAACAGTCGGTGGGTTGCCCAGGAGGCAGCAGGGTCGCAGCAGTGTCAGTGGAGCCAAACGGCCACGGAGTAGAGCACCAGCTCCACTGCAGCCTACCACCACGGCCAGTAGTGGTGCCGGTGTGCACAGAGGAAGTAGCAGTCAGCCAGTGAGGAGTAGCGGGGGCAAAGTTTCCTACTCGGCGGTGTGGCAATTTTTCGTCAAGCCGCCCGAGGAAGTAAACGTAGCCGTATGTCGACTATGTGGCCAGAAAGTCAAGCGTGGCCAGGGGGCCAATGTTGGGACTACAGCGTTGCGTCAGCATATGCAGCGTCGCCATTCGGTGGCCTGGGAAAACCGTGATAAAGATACGGCGGTTCTGCCTGCCCCAGCCCCCGCTCCATCACCCGCTCCGTTACTTGCTCCGTCACCTGACGTCAATCGCCCTCTATCAGCCAGTCAAGGCTCCAACACCTCTGCTGAGGGGAGTTGTCGTTCGTTGGCATCTTCCGCTCGTTCAGATGCTCCTTCTCCTGCTACTCCTCTTCACGGATTCCGTCAGCAGTCTTTCTTGGAATCCGTTTCCAAGAGACAACAGTTTGCGAGCACGCACCCGACGGTGCAGAAGCTGAACGTCCTCCTGTCCAAGTTGCTGGTGCTGCAGTCCCTCCCTTTCCAAGTGGTGGACTCAGCACCTTTCCGAGAAATGATGGCTTGTGCCGAGCCGCGGTGGAGAGTGCCAAGCCGGCATTTCTTCGCCAAAAAGGCAGTGCCAGCCCTGCATTCACATGTAGAAGAGATGGTGGGCCAGTCTTTGAGCATGTCGGTCTCTGCCAAAGTGCACAGCAGCGCCCACGTGTGGAGCTGTAACTACGGCCAGGGACAGTACATGTCATTTACGGCCCACTGGGTGAACGTGGTGCCGGCACAGCCGCACCAGCAACTTGGAGAGGTCACGCCGCTTTTGCCTCCACGTTTGCACGTCCTTGGTCCAGCAAAGATGTCCGCCTCTACCACCTCTTCTTCCGCCGTGTCCTCAGCCGCCACCCCCGTGCCAAGTCCCATTACCCGACCGGCATATCACATGTGCAGGGCGCAACGGTGTCACGCTGTGCTGCACCTGGTATGCCTTGGCGAACGTAGTCACACAGGGGAGGAACTTCTCAGTGTAATGAACAGAGAAATCGACAGATGGCTGTCTCCGCGCAAACTGAAAATCGGAACCATGTTGACCGACAACGGAAAGAACATGGTGTCTGCTCTGCGTCAAGGAAGGTTGTGCCATGCGCCATGCATGGCTCACGTGTTCAATCTGGTTGTCAAGCGGTTCCTAAAATCCACCATCCCACTGCAAGACATCCTTAAAATGTCACGTAAACTTTGCATGCATTTCAGCCATTCCTACACCGCAAAGCACACCCTCCTTGAGCTGCAGCGGCAGAACGGAATTCCACAGCATCGCCTGATCTGCGACGTTGCAACAAGGTGGAATTCAACCCTACATATGTTAGACCGCCTTTACGAACAGCGAAAGGCCATCACCGATTTCCTGATGTTACAAGCGGATAAAGGTACTCCCCTGTGTAACTTAGATGTCAGCCATTGATCTTCTTCGCACCCACGGCATCACCTCATAGAATCTCTGCATTGCATCTGCAATCACAACGCTGACTTCCCGGATCACCACTCAGCCATTGGACTCTTGATAGTCGTCTCCCCACACTGCTGCTGGGGGGACTTTTTAACCTAGGCCTGTGTATGGCCTTCAATTGAAGCTGCTTCCGCTCCGCCACTCTGCCATTGGACTCTTGATAGTCGTCTCCCCACGCTGCTGCTGGGGGGACTTTTTAACCTAGGCCTGTGTATGGCCTTCAATTGAAGCTGCTTCTGCTCCGCCACTCTGCCATTGGACTCTTGATAGTCGTCTCCCCACACTGCTGCTGGGGGGACTTTTTAACATAGGCCTCTGTATGGCCTTCAATTTAAGCTGCTTACGCTTCGCCACTCTGCCATGGGCCCCTGTACCGCCTCCTCTTGCTGCTGCCAGGTCCAGAGTGTGTCATGGGTCCCTGTACGGCCTCCCATTGCTGCTGACTTCATCGCCAGACTCTGCCATGTGCCACTTTCAGGTCTCCTTACACTGTTGGTGGGTTCCATTTTGTGATAGGGTGCTGTATGGCCTTCCATTGCTGCTGCCTCCACCACCACCCTGCGCCATGTGCCTCTGTCGTCTGCTCACGCTGCTGACGGCTTCCGCTTTTTAACCGAGGCCTGTGTTTGGCTTCCGAATACTGCTGCATCCACCGCCACCCTGCGCCATGTGTCTGTCGTCTGCTCACGCTGCTGACGGCTTCCGCTTTTTAACCTAGGCCTGTGTATGGCTTCAGAATAATGCTGCCTACACTGCCACCCTGCGCCTCTGTCGTCTGCTCACGCTGCTGCCAGGTCCATACTGATTCATGGCCCCCTGTACCGGCTCCTCATGAACGTGGTTCAGCGGGTTTGCATCACTTAACGGCAAATCGTTGACAAACGCTGGGACGTTCAGTGTTGTGCGCATTAAGCCAGACACCAAAGGGCAGCACAGACCTGTTATTACTCGCTCAAGCATGGCTGAACAAAACCAGTCTCTACCACAAATTGGACCCAGACCTGCCCAGGGTCTCGTAAGTAGATTGCACGGAGGAGTAGAGTTCGTTATTGGAATTAACTGTGAGGGACTTTTAAACCTAGGCCTGTGTATGGCCTTCAATTGAAGCTGCTTCTGCTCCGCCACTCTGCCATTGGACTCTTGATAGTTGTCTCCCCACGCTGCTGCTGGGGGGACTTTTTAACATAGGCCTCTGTATGGCCTTCAATTTTAGCTGCTTACGCTCCGCCACTCTGCCATGGGCCCCTGTACCGCCTCCTCATGCTGCTGCCAGGCCCGTAATCTGCCATGGGCCCCCGTACCGACTCCTCATGCTGCTGCCAGGCCCGTAATCTGTCATGGGCCCCTGTACCGCCTCCTCATGCTGCTGCCAGGTCCAGAGTGTGTCATGGGTCCCTGTACGGCCTCCCATTGCTGCTGTCTCCATCGCCACACTCTACCATGTGCCACTTTCAGGTCTCCTCACACTGCTGGTGGGTTCCATTTTGTCATAGAGTGCTGTATGGCCTCCCATTGCTGCTGCCTCCACCGCCGCACTGTGGCTCCACACTCTGGTTTTGGCCCCGTGACTGCCCAAATGAGTGAAGTGTGCGGTGATTCTAAGATCGACGGCACTCATCTGCATGTCATACTGACTGACAGTATTATTTCTCTTCCCCAGCAGACTCCAAGGGCATTTAAATTAAAGGTACAGTGTTCTGCACTAATATAAAGGCTCTCTGAAGCCTAGAAACACCCTTTTTATAAGTTAAATTCGCAGCGAATATACTCGGCTCGAAGCGAATTTATTCGGCGAATTCGGCGAATCAGCCGAACCGAATTTTTGAATAATTCGCTCATCTCTAGTAATGATATCTAAGCTTAGACCTGAACATACCCTAACCGCAAGAATGTTATTCATAAAGTAGGGGAACAATCAGGTTGTACAGCTGTAGTACTTGGGTAAATCAAGCCATCCACTGTGGGTCCAGTGGGTAAAGGGCAGAGTAGGTAAGACAGAGCTACTCCCCTAGAACACAGGTCTAAGGTTAGCTCATATTCAGCTTTACTTCACAACAGGTGGCCTGTCATGTGTAAATAACAATAGAAAAGAAAGTAGGAAGAAATGGTAGATAATAAAAGAAGGAAAGCATAAGGAAAGAAGTGCACCCTGTCCAGATAACCGTAACAAAAACAATTATGTCTTATGAGGCATCTGAGAGTATTTAATCCAGGGATCCCATGTGTTTTCAAAGAAATCAAGTTTGTCTTTCAAAATCGCCAAAAGGCGTTTACTAACCATGGTCCAAGATAGCTTCAATATTAAATGAGATCATAGGAGATTTCCAAGACCTGACAATGGAGATTCTAGCACCCACAAATATAAATGCTATGAGCTTCCTCGTGTGTCCTGGTACCCCTTTCACCGGGAGTCCCAGTAGGGCTTGTAGTGGTTATTTGATGAGGTTCACATGGGTAAGTGACTAAATAAAGTTATAAGTGCAGATTCAAAATCTCCTTACTTTGGGGCAAGTCTACCAAGTGTGGAACATTGTGCCATCCTGGCCACAACCTCTGAAACACACCAGGGAGGTCCCTGGGACACAAGATGCAAATCTCGTGGTACCATGCACCACCTTAGTAGGACTTTATAATTTGCTTTAATCAGTGAAGTGTTGATGTATGTTTTAGATGTACAGTATATTGTGCCATCTTACACCAATCCTGCACTTCCAATGTCTAGCCTATACCATGTTCCCATTTATCCATATAAATCAGTTTGGTGGAAGCTGAGGTCAAGAGGTTATAGATTTTGGATAAGTGACCCATGCATTTGTCGAAGTTCCTTCATAAATGTTCCATTGCAGTAGAGGGCATGAAAATCAGAGATTTGGTTCAAAGTAGCTAACAAATGCATTATCTGAGTATAACTATAGAATTCTGAATTACTGTAGGAAACTGAAATTTTTCCTGCATGAATTGTTTAGACAAGACACCTCTATGGTCACAGAGGTTTGTAATCCATAGCAGTTTGGTGTAGGGGAGATTATGATGTGGGGTTGTTTTTCAGGGGTTGGGCTTGGCCCCTTAGTTCCAGTGAAGGGAACTCTTAAGGCATCAGCATACCAAGACATTTTGGACAATTTCATGCTCCCAACCATGTGGGAAGAGTTTGGGGATGGCCCCTTCCTGTTCCAACATGACTGCGCACCAGTGCACAAAGCAAGGTCTATAAAAACATGAATGAGTGAGTTTAGGGTGGAGGAACTTGACTTGCCTGCACAGAGTCCTAGATGGTCGATTGTACTTGACTAAGATGAATATTTTACCAAGGCTATTATATTTGTTCAGAACCCTGCCTGTTTCGATCAAAATGTTGGACTTAAAATTGTTCCAATAAAGGTTGTTGAAATTTTAATGGGGGAATAAGAGACTCAGGGAGAATAGGCACACACTGTACATGCCCAAATTGAAGGGGGGGATTGGGAGTACCTGACCTGGTCAAATATTATCAAGGCGCACAGCTGTTCTGCTTTCACATGCGGCAATGTCCTCCACTTTGGATGACTTTGAAGTCTTCTCTCTCCTTCCAAGACAATGAGCCATTTGATGTGGTTGCAGGCAAAGGACAGACCGGTAGTACTGTCTCTAACTCTGTCATTCTCATTTAATTTATGGGACAGATTAACGACAACACATGGATATAAATCTCCCCATGTTCCTTTGGCCCCATTGCTTGCTAATTCCAATTTCACCCAGGTCTCCACTCCCAAAACTTTGTTTGGTGGACCAAAAGGGCCTGCTATGGATTACAGACCTCTGTGACCATAAAGGTGTCTTGTCAAAACAATTCCTGCATGAAAAATTTCAGCTTCCTGCATTCATTCAGGGGCCTATGCATAGGAGGCTGTTTCCAACATTACCACACTTCACTAAGATATTAGTGAAGGTATCGTGAACATGACTGCCTGCCATTTCTCAGTTTCTACTGTCCTCCGTGCTGATAATTTGCCTGCTGCCTGGACTGACCATGCCTCTGTTTGGCCTGTTAATCAACCATGACTCTGCCTGCAGCCTAAACTGACCCTGGCCTGTTTAGCAACAATACCTCTGCCTCCCACCTGAACTGACTCTGGCCTGTTTATCAACCACACTTCTTCCTGCTGCTTGTACTGACCCTGGCAAGTTTATGGACCATGTCCCTGCCTGCTGCCTGGACCAATACTTTGGCTGTGCTGATCATGTCTCTGTCTGCTGCCTGTACTGACCCTGGACTGTTTATGAACCATGTCCCTGCCTGCTGCCTAGACCAACATTTTGGCTGTGCTGACCATGTCTCTGCCTGCTGCGTCTACTGACCCTAGAATGTTTATGAACCATGTTTCTTCCTGCCGCTTAGACCAATACTTTGGCTGTGTTGACTATATCTCTGCCTGCTGCCTGTACTGACCCTGGACTGTTTATGAACCATGTTCCTGCCTGCTGCCTAGACCAATACTTTGGCTGTGCTGACCATGTCTCTGCCTGCTGCCTGTACTGACCCTGGATTGTTTATGAACCATGTTCCTGCCTGCTGCCTCGACCAATACTTTGGCTGTGCTGACCATGTCTCTGCCTACTGCCTGTACTGACCTCGGACTGTTTATGAACCATGTTCCTGCCTGCTGTTTGGATGTCAGTCTGCTGCCTGTACTGACCATGTTCCTGTCTGCTGCCTAGACCAATACTTTGGCTGTGCTGACCATGTCTCTGCCTGCTGCCTGCACTGACCCTGGACTGTTTATGAACCATGTTCCTTCCTGCTGCCTGGATGTCAGCCTGCTGCTCTACGGACCATGTTCCTGCCTGCTACATGCCTGCTGCCTGTACTGACCCTGGACTGTTTATGAACCATGTTCCTGCCTGCTGCCTAGACCAATACTTTGGCTGTGCTCACCATGTCTCTGCCTGCTGCCGGGTTGATTCCTTTGGCTGTTGCTGACCACATCTCTTCCTTCTTTCTGGACCAATACTTTATCTGTTTGCTGCCCACATCTTTGCCTGGCACCAGCACAGGCCTATCTGCACGTCCCACTGGCTACGTTCCAGTGAGACACTAGTCCCACTCCACAGGTAGTATTTTGTACTTTCTGGCCAGTGAACATAGCATTTTGCTATGGTGGCAGCCACATGCCAGTAGGTTAGGCCTGCTTGACTTTTTGGAATAGGAACTGCTGTAGGTGAAGCTAGCTACACTATACTACATTCACTGACCGCTCGTACAGAGGTTACCATTACACTACATTGTTTTCTATACAGTGTTGGTTGATTTTTGTGTTACAAAGGTTCCAATGTTGGGTACATAATCACTCCTGATATTGAAAAAGTCTTACATATGTGGTATCCCCATACCTGGGAGGAGTAGAAGATTTTGGGGTGTAATTCTTAGGATGTCCATGCCATGTGTTAGAAATATCTTATAAATCGACAACTTTGTGTAAAAAAAAAAAAGTTATATTTTCTTTCTACATTTTCAAAAAAACATGGCAGAAAAATTTAAAAGGTTCATTATGCCTCATACAAAATCTTAATAAAAATATATACAAGATAAATAATTGTTTTTTGTTATATTATTAGGGGATGTACATTGGACAGGGTAACAGGGATTATGAGATGCCCAATTTAACTGAATCAATGCACAGGGACAATTTCCTTCCTATTTACAGAAACCGATCCAGGACTGTTCTTTTCCTTAAAAGTTGTCAGTCATTACAGATCAGTAGCAACTGGGAGTGCTGATGTACTCACTCTGTCCTCCTTGCTCTCAGGCATTGATCCTGTTCATGGCGTGATGCTGAATGGACCCTCCTGAGCCAGCCTGAACCCAGCCTGGAGGTGTCAGAGAATGCGCATATCTATGTGCGGGCGCAGAACTCCTGTTGGTCCTGCTCATGGCCGGTTGGCGGGTGCGCGTGGGTGCGCATGCGCAACGGCACGTGGCAGGCTATTTAAACTGAGCTGGGACATTGCATCAATGCCATTTGGTCTTTACCTCTGTGCATCTGTGTATCCTGCTATCCGTTTCCTATTGCTGATCCGATCTGTCATTGACCTCGATAGAACGCTGCCTGCATTGACCCCTGGCCTGCCCTCTGGACTATTCTTCTGCCTGCTGATTATGTCTTACTTGCCTGCTAGTTGCTGACCCAGACCGCCTTACCTTGCTTATTCTGATCTTGCTCCTAAACCGGCTTAACCCTGCCAGTATCCTGCAGCTGCACGTCTGCCTGAGCGTCAGCTGCCAAACCATTCCTGCACCTTTGCAGGTGTGCCATCCTCCAGCAGCTCCTGCATTCCTGACGCAGGTCAATCCCGTGGGAGTCCTACCAGGCACTCGTGCACCTCTGTGCTCCGGCACTCCCTGTTACTTTACCAGGGCCCCTGAGCCAGAGCCGTAAGGGAGGCCTTCCTCTGCATCTCAGGTTCTACCATCAGTTACATGAAAGGAGGTCAGCTGCCCCTAGATGTAGAGGACCCCTCCCAGGCACAAACAGTCTCCTTAGCACTCCATCTTCCACTTAACTCCCATGCCAGACTGACTCTCCTATATTTATGGGTTGGTCTCACCACTCTACCAGGGCCTCCAAACCTGGGATTGGTTAAACTCCCATAAACATGCAGATTAGGTCTCCATCTCTTCCACCCACTGGCTTCTGGAAGGTTCCCTGGTCCTCCAGAACCAGGTAGAGGTGAAAAGAGTCCCAACCTGTTAAGCCATCCAGCCTGTACCTGCAGTAACTTGACCTGATTTACAGACTCACACATACAGGCATACACAATAGATTTCCCTACACTACTCTAGTGGCACACTAGAGGGTGCTACACCCATACCTGTGAGGAGCAGAATAATGTGTTTTGAGGTGTAATTGTAAGTATTCTGTGTGCAATAAATAACTTATTAAAATAACAATTATGGGAAAAAAATGTTATTTTTTTCTTTTCAAAGAATTGTGGGGAAAAAATTACAGTTTCAAAAATTCACAATGCCTCTTACTAATAACTCAGACTTTTCAAAAAGGAGTAATTTTGGGATATTTGTACTGTACTGGCATTTTAGGGCCTCAAGAAAAAGGATAGGCAGTCAGCACATCTGGATTGATCAATTTTCAAGTGTATATATATATATATATACTGTGTATATATATATATATATATATATATATATATATATATATATAAAACTTTCACACAGACTAAATAATATACACAGATTTGGGTTATTTTTACCAAAGAAAGATTACATTTTAGCATACATTTATGTAGAAAGATTACTTATTTGCAAAATTTTATAAAATAAATTAAGAAGAACTCGTTTTTTGTTTTTTTGTTTGGTCATTTTCATTTACATAGTTACATAGCTGCCTAAATAAAGACAAACGTTCATCACGTTCAACTATAAAAAAAAAAAAATAATATAATCCTACACCCACAGTCCATCCAGTGGAAGGCAAAAAAAACCAGCAAAGCATGATCCAATTTTCTCCTGCAGGGGAAAAAATTCCTTCCTGATCTCCCAAGAGGCAATGGATATTCCCTGGATTAACTTTACCTATAAATGTTAGTATCCAGTTATATTCTGTGTATCCAAGAAAGAATCCAGGCCTTTTTTAAAGCAATCCACTGAGCTGGCCAGAACCAACTCTTGAGGGAGTCTAGTCCATGTTTTTACAGCTCTTACTGTGAAGAACCCTTTCCGTATTTGAAGATTAAATTTCTTTTTCTCCAGACATAAAGAGTGCCCCCTTGTCCTCTGTGATGACCTCAAGGTGAATAACTCTACATCGAGTTCACTATATGAATCACTGATGTATTTATACGTGTTGATCTCTTCTCAAGAGAGAATAAATTCAGTTCCTCTAATCTTTCCTCATAGCTGATCTCCTCCATGCCTTGTATCAGTTTGGTTGCCCTTCTCTGTACTTTCTCCAGTTCCCCAATGTTCTTTTTGTGAATTGGTGCCAAAAACTGAACTGCATATTCCAGATGATATCTTACTAATGATTTGTACAGGGGTAATATGATATCTCTCTCTCTGGAGTCTATACCTCTTTTAATACAAGAGAGGATTTTGCTCACTTTAGAAACCACAGATTGGCATTGCATGCCATTATTAAGCTTGTGGTCTACCAGAACACCCAGATCCTTCTCCACCATTGATTCCCCCAGTTGTACCCCCCCTAGTGTGTATGATGCATGCATATTCTTAGCCCCCAAGTGCATAACCTTACATTTATCAACATTAAACCTATATTATTTATTTGTATTTATTTCAGGTACCATCATATAGCGCCATCAATTTATGCAGCGCTTTATGTGTGTGTGTATAGATTGTACATTCACATCAGTCTCTAACCCTCAAGGGGCGTACAATCTAAGGTCATACATACACATACTAGGGCCAATTTAGACAGGAACCAATTAACCTACCAGCATGTTTTTGAAGTGTGGTAGGAAACCGGAGTACCCAGAGGAAACCCATGCAGGCACAGGGAGAACATATAAACTCCAGGCAGGTGGGCCATGGCTGGGATTCGAACCAATGACCCTAGTACTGCCAGGCAGAAGTGTTAAGCATTTAGCCATTGTGCTGCCATTTGCAACATGGTTGCCTAATTAAACTGCATTGAGGTCGACTTGTAGCTTGGATACATCTTGTAAGGATGTTATTCCACCGCAAAGCCTGATGTCATCTGCAAAGATGACTGAAACTGTATTTTTAATCCCAGACCCTTTATCATTTATACATATATTAAAAAGTAAGGGTCCCAACACTGAACCCTGGGGTACACCACTAACAGCCCTAGACCATCCCAGCAATTGTTGAAGTGTTCCAGACATCCATGTGAGGCAGTCCCATTATTGTCTATTGGGATGCAAAGGCTGAATGGACAGTACTGCTCCCAATTTGAATCCGTGTGGGTGCACGTCCCTGTATGGACCCTGTAAACACAGCCATTGCATTGGCATACACTGCAGTACTCCTGTGTAAATGAGGCCTTTTAAATGTAATCCTTGGAAAATGAACAATATTCAATAATGAAATAAGGGAGTTAATATTTCATATCCATAGGCTTTTTCAGTTGCCTACAGTTTAGCTTTGAAAAATAATGTAAATAATGTTTTAGCAACTTGGCAGACTGCCCTGAATGCATAGGTTTAACTTTAAACTATATATGCAACACTAAAGAGCATGTGAAATTGAAAAACTCTAACTAGAATCTTTGCCACACTAGCCAGTACATACATATATATATTAAATAATACAAATTATAAGATGAAGAGGCTGGGCTTTTTCCCCTGTTGTTTCTTGTTTTTGCTACTGTGCATTGTATTATACAGTATTATTTGTGCTGTCCATGCTTGTTTTAACTATTACATTGTATGGAACAAAAGGGGGATATTAGCACTGTATAAAAGATATTAACGCATATGTTGCTAAAAAAAATACATGTAGTATAAAGAAGACCATTCGCCTATACTGCACAGGCAGCTTTATGCTTTTTTAATGCTTTTATGCTTTTTTAATAGGAAGCACATACCAAAAAACAAAGGTCACAGTATGTGAAAATAAATACTGTCAGTTAACAATTCCAATGTGTATGCTATAAACAGACGATATTTTTTGAAAATATTTAGTAGGTTAAAAATAATAAAAATGAAAGAACAAAGAAAAAAATAAAAGCAACAAAAAATGTGCACTTCATAGGTTTTATCAGTAGAGGGCGAAGCTTCAACATAGAACTAAGTAGTTTTATACAGATTAACTGCTGATACACTGGAACACATCAGTTTAAGCCATGGAAAAGGGATCTAATTGTCTTGTAGGCCAGCAATTTTTTTAATCATCTTTTGATTTGTTATTTTTACAAATGCATGAAGAGAATAAATGCTGTAGATGGTACTTATGCATATTGGAATCACCCAAGGATATTTTTTCTGTAAGCATGAGCAAAGATGTATGCTCAAAGAAAATGGTGCCTTCAAACCGAAGATGAGCCTGCCCAATCAGAGAATGTTCACTTGTCAGTAGGCCCTTCCCACCCGATGCAAATCCTTCCTGAGTAAGTCCCTTCTTAAGTCTCCCTATGTCTTCTCTATCCCTACAAACATGCAGGTTTACCCAATTCAAATGTACAGGTTTAAAGAATGATCTTTCTCAAAATGATTACTCAGTGGCAAGATTTCTTGCACAACCAGTCCTCTAGTGTATGTTGGTAGCTTTAAATGACACTAAACGATATTCTTATTCTCCAAAACTAATCCATACACAAACATTACATAATGGCCCTGTCATTATTTTTCATGAAATTGTTCCTTATTATACTTTTCTGCTTCCTTGTGTAGTCCTCTGTGAGCTTCCAAACCTCTTATTTTCCCTCTTGCTTCCTTTTGTTTGGAACAAACAGTGCATGTTAGTCATGTGCACTGCTCTATGCACACTATAAATGCCATAGTCCACAGTCCATCTCAGGAGCAAGCAAGAGAAGATGGCTACATTCTTACATATAGTGGGACCACAGAGAACAAAACACCCCCCAAGCATGAAGTTGAATCAAAGCAGCAAAAAAGGGAATTTGGTGGAGCATGAGAGCAATGCAATGTATCTTTTGAGTTAAAAATGCATATTTGAATAGAATTTGTTTTTAGTTAGACTGTAGTGACACTTTATTTTTGCTTTTGCAGTCAAATTAGAATAACACCTGCTTTATATTTGTCACACATTTCCATTCACATAGCAAAATTTAAAAAAAAAAAAAAATTGCTGCCTACGTGTTTACTTACTCTTTTGTGAAAACTCCAAACCTCAAGTTTTCTTAGAGTATGTAATGTTAAGGAGGGGGCTGGGAGGTAATGTTCACCATAATGAATCCTGTCTTTTTTGTGCTGGCAGACTTCATTATCAACTGTAAACTACATTTCATCACTGCCTGTCCTAACAAAGGGTTAAAGATTTCCAGGTTTGGGTTTGCATTGTATGTTAATGAGTAGCTTGTGGTCTGTTCAGAACAAACACTTGAATAGCAAGAAATATTAAAAGAAAAATTATTTTTAAGTACAGTATGCTGTGTGAATGGGAACACATAAATATATAGTGGGCTTTCTCAAAGTTGACTGCAAATGTCAAAATTCACTTTAACGGTAGTCATAGATTTTTAGAAGGTGGTCAGGGGGCCTCCCCCTCAGTTATTGTTTTAATGTCCATGGCGCTAAACAGAAAGGCTTGTCTCAGTCACCTCTGCTAATATAGTAGGAAATGCCATAAGAACAGCTTTCCTTACCAAATATTCACACTAAGCCCTGGTTCACACCGGTGCGACTTGTCATGGGATTAGACAGTTTCAAATTGCAGGACAAGTCGCACCCTATTGTCGGCAATATAACCATACAAATCACTGTGACTCTGACTTTGTGGTGTCGTACCGAATGTGAAAAAAATATACCTGCACTATTTTTTGCGATTTCAGGTGCAACTTGCATAGACGTCTGTGCATGAAGTCACACAAATGTATATCAAGTCGCACCTGAAGTCGCACTGACATGCAGCGTTTATTTCAAGTGAAGTCACAGGATTTCAAAATCGGATCCAATGTGAACCAATACTAAAGGTTGGTCTGTGAGTGGCTGTGCATGGGAATCTGGTCATCTCTCATGTCTATGAGCAGTTTATTTTTTAAAGGCCTGTAATCTCTTAAAGCGGAGTTCCAGTTGAATAAAAAAAGTAAAAGTCAACAGCTACAAAAACTGTAGTTGCTGACTTTTAAAATACAGACACTCAGCCTGGGTTCACATATATGCGGTGCGGTATATCGCAAGTGATTCGCACAGGAACCGCACCACATTCCTGTGCAAATCACATGTGATTTGTGCGCGGTGCGATTGAAGCCATACATTTTGTATGGCTCTAATCGTACCGCACTGGCACCAAAAAGGTGCAGGTCCCTTTTTTTGGTCCGCACTAGAACCGGATCACATGGGTATTCACACCTTTACAATCCGATTGTGCACATCGCACCATGTTTTGCGGACCGATTTCAGGGTGTTGTTAACTTAACATACACACCCGCAGCGGTTCGCACCAGCCGTCTTCTCTCCTCAGCGCTGGCATCCTTAGTGTGGGCACCTGGCTGTGACAGCTTGCAGCTTCACAGCCTGGTGCTCATTGAGTATGCGCGAGTAGTGCTGCGCTTTGTGAATGGTCCTGTAGTCTTCTGGGACCTGTCACATATCACAGAAGACTATGGGGAGGGAGGGGTGAGGACAACTTCCATTTTCCAGCCTGTCAAATTTGGGTACCCACTCCCCAAAAGGTGCCAATCCTTAACTGGGAGTGTGGGACAAAGCATTAATGTGGAACTTTCCCTTTTGGGTGGAGCTCCTCTTTAAGGACAGAGGGTCCTTATTTGCTCTGGACTAATCAAGCATGGTGTTGTATTCTTTTTTGTGTGTATGTGTTTTATGCTGAATATTTGTGTTTTGAGATATTGTAACTATTCATTGTAGTATTTAACATTATACATGAGATGACGATCAAGATATATCTATATAATAAGGAATATTTGTCAGTGTTTTTTTTATCATAGTGTACTCCTCTTTGTATTTGTGGAGTTGCAAGCACCCAAAAGGCTTTGTAATGCATCAAAAGCAGAGATCACCCTTCCCCCATAAAACAAAGGCGTGACACAAGCAATTGCAGGAAATATAACCCTCCCCCACAATAGGAACAGATGCAGGGCGGGCACAGAGACTACATCAAGAGCAAAAGCATTCTTAGTTTTTATTCCTTCTCCATACACCTACTGAAACCTTAGTGCAAATAATAGTAAACCTAAATTACAAGCTGCCTTTTTCAACATTGCCTTTTGTTAAAACATTCCTACCTATATATTTAAAATAAATTTGTGTATAGCATGGATGGAGGAATGTGTTATTTTTTTTCAGCCCACAGGTTAAATGAAAGTAACGTATGTATGTATACCCAGCTGTAGGCTGTAAGATCATAGCGGCAGGGCTCTCTTTCCAAGAGCATCTTGTACTGCTCCTGATTATTGCTATATGTTCACATCTATATTTTCCATTTCTGTTATAAATATTACTTTGTACAGTGATAGATGATGTCACTGTATAAATCAACAGAAATAATCAGTTAATCTCTGGCAAGTGACTGACCTATATGTAGAACATTTGTTTAATTTTAACCACTTCATCTCTCTCACCTGCATAAACATTATGGACCAGAGCAATTTTTACATTTTGGCTAATGATTTGTTACAAAAAGTAAATGTAAACCCTACCTGAATGACAGTTAAATCACTGTACATTATAAATTTTGCCATTTCTTTTTTTGTAGTAAAATCATGTTTTCAGCTTTTTTTCATCCTTTGGTTCATATCAATACTGCTGATCTCCTGCAGCCTCTTTGCAGCCACCTCTTGTCTACATGCATGCACTCCAGCAATGGCTGCATGGCAATTCTCAGGACATACTTCTTGATGATGATGATGATGATAGCTGAACATGCCTGCACAATGTGCCTAGGCACAGCCTCTTGTATTATCTGAGCAGGTAACAGAGTGAACAATTGGAAGACAAGGACAGAGCATTGTAATCCTATAACTGGACGTTCCAGAACAAATACTATAATGGCAGGATCAATGTGTACTAATGAAAGCTACATAATTAAAAAAATTGAAATGTACTTTTGAAATGAACTTAAAAAATATGTGAGCCCAGTCACTAAAATCTAAGAAACTGAAGTAATATACATATAACATTTTTAAGATATAAAGGTTCATACTTTATTCTGTTATTAAACAACAACACAGCATCAGCTCCAGCGGTCATATACTATATGTCTATGGGAACAGTTATGAAGTTTTGAAGGCCTGAGCCACAGCATATAGGAATCTTTTGGGACTTCTTGGACACAATTTCTTCTTTCTTTCACATCTTACAAAGGGTATGTTTCTCTCCCAGCTTTATATAATAAATATATATATATTTATATAATAAATATATATATATATATATATATATATATATAGGCACTTTCAATATATTTAATGGAAGACAATTCTAATTAATTGGGGCACTCCAGGGATCAACAATTGTGGTTTACATTATATGATTGGTATTTATGGCCCTAAAGGGATATTGTTAATTACATATTGTGGGGAGTAGGGTGCAGTTAGGAGACGCATGGGTCATTATGGCCATCAGCAGACATCATCCATTACTTATTGGAGTGCTTTTTAGATTTTTTTTTTGATCAAATTGATATCTGTAATTTATAAATTATACATATTCTCTGTATTTTAATAAATGACAACTTTGTGTAAAAAATAATTGATAAGATATTTTTAACAAGCAGCACAGGCATACTTAGCAATACACCCCAAAACACATTCTGCTACTCCTCCCAAGTATGGAAATACCACATGTGCAAGACTTTTTCACATCCTAACTACATAGAGAGGCCCAAAATCCAGGGAGCACCTTCAGGCTTTCTAGAGGCATACATTATGCAATTATTTTTCTGACTACCTTTCATATTTTTGGTGGCTATGCAGCATCACAACAGTATAAACACCCACAAAATGACCACATGTTGGAGAAAAACTACCCCAATGAATTTTTAAAGAGGCATGGTGAGTCTGAAGACTTCAATTTTTTTTGCCACAAATTTTTGGAAAATGTTTAAAAGTGAAAATGATTTTTTACAAAAAGTTGTCAATTTAATAAGATATTTTTCACACATAGCTTGGGAATATTTAGAATTAAATCACCATACTCATTCTGCTATTCCTCCTAAGTATGGCGATATCATATGTGTGAGACTTTTTCAATGTTTGGACTGATTATGTATGTTTTGCATCACACAAATCAACCAATTGTATCCAAACCAGTGTATTGTAATGGTCACCTCTGTTTGAGTGGTCAGGGGCTATAGCTAATGTAGTGTCACCTATAGCAGTCCCCATTCTTATAAGCCAAGCAAGTCTAGTCTACTGGTATGTGGCTGCCTTAGGAATGCCATGTTCACTGGTCAGGAATTATAGGAGGCTGAAGAAAGGAAGAACAAAAGTGTTATTGCATTTCCAGGACACAGTAATCCACGGGGGATGGCTGGGACCAGTCTCTCACAAGAACAAAGTCAGTGAGATGTACAGATGGGTTAGTTCAGGCAGCAGGCAGAAAGATGGTGAGCAAACAAGCCAAATATTGTGAAAAATGTGGTCAATAAACAGGCCAGGGTCAGTACAGGTGGCAGGCACAGGCAACACTGCACTGGTCTGGTCACGCTGGGATTGGTGTGGTCAGAACACCACTGTTACTGGCTTCATTGGTCTGATGATACTGGGACTGGTGTGGCAGTGATCAGGAACACATGCTGGCTAACACTGGTCTGGTGACACTAAGGCTTGTGTAGCTGGAATCAGGAAAAAATACTGGCTTACACTGGACTGGTGACATTTGGACTGGTGTGGCAGTGGTCTGGAATACTGTTGCTGGCATATACTGGTCTGGTGACACTTGGATTAGTGTGGCAGTGATCCGTACTGTTGCTGGCTGCACTGGTCTGGTGTGGCCGCAATCAGGAGCACTGTTTCTAGCTGCATCAGTCTGGCAGCAGTGGCTGGTGTGATGTCCTTGGAAGACAATAGGGCTGTCTGTATTATTAGGGCTCATTCACACATAAGGTGGGTGGATGGTAAAAACTCACAGTTGAGCCATTGTTTTACCACCCCTAGTTGCTAACCCCCCGTAAGCTGCAGATGCAATAGTCAGGGTTGTACATATGCTGTTGCTGTGATGCTTTGCAGCAGTGGCAGGAATTATGCTCCCTGTACATCCACTGATTGTGACCCATTTAAGTGAATGGGGGCGCTTGTGTGGGGTCCAAGGGGTTTAGGCAGGTGGTGAGAAGGTGATACAAAGTTTTTATTGAATTTTAGTAAACAATATAAAAACAGATGATATGTTTCACAATAGGACAATTCATAATCCACATCAGGAATGCTCAAGTAAAAAATAATATTTAGGACGTATACATACCTAATTCACAGTCGAAAATAACCAGAGCCTTGCTGTGGCAAAGAGACATTTGCAGTTAATTTAGTTCCGAATCGAAATTCGGCCAAAATGTTCATTATATGGAGGTCCAGATGTATCTGAATTTCCGAATTGCAATATTAACAAATTTAAACTAATCCAAAATAACAAAACATAATTTCGTACAAAATAACAAATTATCCAAATTCGAAAACAAATTCTAAATGTAAACATATTGCTGACTATTGCTGATTTCCTTCAAAGACTATATCAATGTCAGAATATAGCCATCTGCCAAAATTAAAATTTTGAAAACAATAGAATAAAACAGAAGAGAATAGAAAAGGACAGAATAGAAAATAAAAAAATAGAATAGAAAAGAACAGAATAGAAGAGAATAGAATAAAAAAAAATAGACTAGAAAGAATATAGCTGTCTTCTGAACATTGATTTCGAATAGAATAAAAGGAAATAGAAAGAATGCAGACCAGTAGTTAGCACTTCCACCTAGTAGCACTCGAATCCCAACCATGGCACTGCCTGCCTGGAGACTGCATGTTCTTCCTGTGCCTGTGTGGGTTTCCTCCCAAACTCCAAAGACATGCTGGTAGCTTAATTGGCTCCTGTCTAAATTGACCCTAGTATGTGTATGTATGAATGCGAGTTAGGGACCTTAGATTGTACTCTCCTTAAGGGTTAGGGACTGATGTGAATGTATAATATATATGTAAAGCACTGCATAAATTGACTGCATTCTATAAGTACCTGTAATAAATAATAATAATATAGCCGTCATTCGAATTTTGAAATTAGAAAAAAATAGATGAAAATAGAAAGAATATAGCTGTTTTCTGAAATTCAAATTTTGAAAAGTATAGAATAGAATAGAAAAGTATGAAATAGAAAAAAAAATAGAATAAATATAGCCTTCTTTCAAAATTCAAATTTTGAGGTTTAAAATTTGAATAGAATAAAATAGAAAGAATATAGTTTTCTTGCAAAAATTTAATTTTGAAATGTAAACTTTGAATGGAATAAAAGAACAAAGAAAGAATATAGCCGTCTTCTGACATTTGAATTTGAAAAAGGATAGAATAGAAAAAAAAGAATAGAATAGAGAAAAACAGAATAGAATAAAAAATAAAAGAATAGAATATAATAAAATAAAAAGAATATAGCCATCTTCCTAAATTTGAATTTCAAATAGACTATTACTAGCTATTTTTCACAATGAATTTGGATCAAGTCGGTATTTTCAATTGGAATACTTCAAATCCATGGGAAAAATTTTAATCCGGTCAAACGCATAAATGAAACAAAAACAAATGCAATGAAAGGAAATTAGTAACTTAACGAATCAATCCAAAACTAAACATTTTTTTCGTTCTGCACAGGTCAAGTGCCAAATGATACTATGTATGGTTATATATAAACTAAAAAACAAAAGTAACAGAAAAGGAAATTAACATAACGTATGTTCCTTTTCTTCAAAGAGTAAAGTTTCAAAGGTGACAATACAAAAGACCCCCTTGGTATAATTCTAATCTGTAAAAGGTAATAATGGTAGTAAACACTAAGGGATACAGTTTCAAGAAAAAGTATGTGAGCCCCTTGGGATTACGTGGAGTTTTGCATGAATTGGGCATAAAATGTGCTCTGAACGTCATCTAAGTCACAACAATAGAAGAACACAGTCTGCTGAACATAATACTACACAAACATTAGATGTTGCCATGGTTTAATTGCACATAACATGTAAACATTCACAGTGCAGGGAGGAAAAAGTATGTGAGGCCCTAGCTTAATGACTTCTCCCAGAGCTGATTGGAGCCAGGAGTGAGCCAAACTTGACTCCAATCAGTGTGATGATATTGGATGTGTTGCTGACAGCTGTCCTGCCCTTAAAAAACACACACCAAGAGCACAGCGCAGAATGCTGCATGAGGTAAAGAAAAATCCCACAGTGTCAGCTGAAGACCTACAGAAATCTCTGGCACATGCTAACATTTTTGTTGACACATCTACAAGAAGGAAAACATTAAACAAGAATGGAGTACATGGGAGGACACCATGAAGGAAGCCATTGCTGTCCAAAAAGAATATTGCAGCACGTTTGAAGTTTGCAAAAGAGCACCTGGATGTTCCACAGCACTACTGGCAAAATATACTGTGGACAGATGAAACCAAGATTGAGTTGTTTGGGAAGAACACACAACACTATGTGTGGCTGCTTTGCTGCCTCAGGGCCTGGATTGTTGCCATTGATAGGAAAATGAATTCCAGAGTTTATCAAGACATTTTGCAGGAAAACGTACGACCATCTGTCCACCAACTGAAGCTCCGCAGAGAATGGGTGATGCAACAGGACAATGACCCAAAGCATACAAGTAATTCAACAAAACAATGGCTACAACAGCACAGAATACGCCTTCTGGAGTGGCCCAGTCAGAGTCCTGGCCTCAACCCAATTGAAATGCTGTGGCATGACCTTAAGAGGGCGATTCACACCAGACATCCCAAGAATATTGCTACACTGAAACAGTTTTGTGAAGAGGAGTGGTCCAAAATTACTCCAGATCGTTGTGCAGGTCTGATCTGCAACTACAGGAAACGTTTGGTTGAGGTTATTGCTGCCAAAGGAGGGTCAACCGGTTATTAAGTCCAGGGGTTCACATACTTTTTCCTCCCTGCAACTGTGAATGTTTACATGTTATGTGCAATTAAACCATGGCAACATCTAATATTTGTGTAGTATTATGTTCAACAGACTGTGTTCTTCTATTGTTGTGACTTAGATGACGTTCAGAGCACAGCAACTGTACATTAAACAATCTCACATGGAGGTGAGCTTGTATTATTGCCAAGCATCTCATCTTTGATGAAATTTAACAGACGTGCCATCTTTGTAGGCCATGAATTGTTCATAACCACTGGTTACATCTAGGTGTTGCTTAATCTCGGTTACAGTGCCTTGAAAAAGTATTTCTACCCCTTGAAATTTTCCACATTTTGTCATGTTGCAACCAAAAATGGAAATGTATTTTATTGAGATTTTATGTGATAGACCAACAAAAAGTGGCACATTATGAAGTGGAAAGAAAATGATAAATGGTTTTCCAAATTTTGAACAAATAAATATGTGCAAAGTGTGCCGTGCACTTGTATTCAGCCCACCTTTACCCCACTAACTAAAATCCAGTGGAACCAATTGCCTTCAGAAGTCACCTAATTAGTAAATCGAGTCCACCTGTGTGTAATTTAATCTCAGTATAAATACAGCTGCTCTGCAAAGTCCTCAGAAGTTTGTTAGAGAACATTAGTGAACAAACAGCATCATGAAGGCCAAGGAACACACCAGACAGGTCAGCGATAAAATTGTGGAAAAGTTTAACGCAGGGTTAGGTTATAAACACATATCCCAAGCTTTGAACATCTCATGAGCACTGTTCAATTCATCATCTGAAAATAAATAGAGTATGGCACAACTGCAAACCTACCAAGACATGGCCATCCACCTAAACTGACAGGCCAGGCAAGAAGAGCATTAATCAGAGAAGCAACCAAGAGGCCAATGGTAACTGCAAAGATCCACAGCTCAGGTGGGAGAATCTGTCCACAGGACAACTATCAGTCATGCACTCTACAAATCTAGCCTTTATGGAAGAGTGGCAAGAAGAAAGCCATTATTGAAAGAAAGCCATAAGAAGTCCAGTTTGCAGGTTGCGAGAAGCCATGTTGCTGACACAGCAAACATGTAGAAGAAGGTGCTCTGGTCAGATGAGACCAAATTTTAATTATTTGGCCTGAAAGAAAAACGCTATGTGTGGTGGAAAACTAACACTGCACATCACCCTGAACACACCATCCCTACCCCACCGTGAAACATGGTGGTGACAGCATCATGTTGTGGAGATGCTTTTCTTCAGCAGGGGACAGGGAAGCTGGTCAGAGTTGATGGGAACATGGATGGAGCCAAACACAGGGCAATCTTAGAAGAAAACCTATTAGAGTCTGCAAAAGACTTGAGACTGGGGCAGAGGTTCACTTTCCAGCAGGACAACAACCCTAAACATACAGCCAGAGCTACAATGGAATGGTTTAAATCAAAGCATATTCATGTTAGAATGGCCCAGTCAAAGTCCAAACCTAAATCCAATTGAGAATCTGTGGCAAGACTTGAAAATTGCTGTTCACAGACGTTCTCCATCCAATCTGACAGAGCTTGAGTTATTTTGCAAAGAAAAACAACAACTTCACTCTCCAGATGTGCAAAGCTGGTAGAGACATACCCAAAAGACTTGCTGCTGTGATTGCAGCAAAAGGTGGTTCTACAAAGTATTGACTCAGGGGGGCTGAATACAAATGCACGTCACAGTTTTCAGACATTTATTTGTAAAAAATGTTAAAAACCACTTATTATTTTCCTTCCACTTAACAATTACATGCCACTTTGTGTTGGTCTATCACATAAAATCCCAATAAAATACATTGATGTTTTTGTATGAATAGTATGAAAAGTATGAATACTTTTTCAAGGCACTGTATGCCAGGGATTGAGGCCAACTTCCATTTCCTAACAATCATAAGGCATGCTACAGAAAGGATGCTTAGGACCACAAGTCTTACTAAAGATGGGTTTTATCTATGTTTACACTTAACTAAAGCAAATGTAGAACAAGCAATCTTATTATATTTACTTAGGCAGCTCTAGGTTTTGTGAGGCCTTAGGCAAAACCTAGACATGAGGCCTCACTCACTCCCATAATGGGAAAAATAATTAATGTCATAAGAATTAGCTGTATAAATTGCTCCATATATCCAGCAAAGAGACACGCCCAGTGGCGGACTGACCATTTGGAAACTCGGGCACTGCCCGAGGGCCCTGGGTCAGTAGGGGGCCCCATGAGATGCCCCTGGTACCTTTTTCATAGGCTTTTTTGAGTTTGGGCAAGGACACAGGGGCCCCATGATCCCCTATTGCCCGGGGGCCCCATGAGTTGTCAATCCACCCCTGGACACGCCCCATATATATAGCAAAGGGACACGCCCCATATATCCAGCAGAGAGACATGCCCCATATATCCAGCACAGAGACATGCCCCATATATCCAGCACAGAGACATGCCCCATATATCCAGCAACTAGACATGCCCCATATATACAGTAACTAGACATGCCTCATATATCTATCAAGGAGACATCCTCCATATATCTAGGAAAGGGATATGCCCCATATATCCAGTAAATGGACATGCCCCATATATCCAGCAAATGGACATGCCCCATATATCCAGCAAAGGGACATGCCCCATATATCCAGCAAAGGGACATGCCCCATATATCCAGCAAAGGGACATGCCCCATATATCCAGCAAAGGGACATGCCCCATATATCCAGCAAAGGGACATGCCCCATATAGCCATCAAGTAGACATCCCCCATGTATACAGCAAGGAGACATCCCCCATATATCTAACAATATGATATGCCCCATATATTTAGCAAAGTGACACCCCCATATATCTAGCTAACAGCCCAGTCCAGCTAAGAGAAAGTTCCAGCTAAGAGACAGCCCAATCCAACTAAGAGACAGTCCCAGCTAAGAGACAGCCCAGTCCAGCTAAGAGAATATCCAATCCAGCTAAGAGACAGCCCAGTCCTGCTAAGAGACAGATCAACCCAACTAACAGACAGCCCAATCCAGTTAAGAGACAGCCCAATACAGCTAAGAGACAGAACCAGCTGAGCTAAGAGACTGTCCAATCCAGCTAAGAGACAGTTCAATCCAGCCAAGAGACAGTCAAAGAGAGACTCACATCCAAGCAGCATTAATAGACAAAGTCCTCTGTTGTGCAACTTTGCCAATCCAAATGCCATTCAATAATTTACCTTTACAAAAGGTGGCTGTACAACTTCTCTCCACAGCAGTGCAGCACAGACATCACTGAGCAGTTAGGATACACGCAGCATCGCTCTTCTTCCACACAGCTCCGAGTGCGACTGCCGCTAAGGAGCATGCGGTCAGCAGGGATAGGCAGAGTGTAGTTGATATCACTTCGCCATCACTTCCACTCTCTCAGGCTGCAGTGCATTAGTGTTATTGTACAGCAAAACATCTTTCTGCGAGATATAGTGAGTGCAAGCTCCCAGAGAAAACATACGCCTGCTCCAACTAACTCCATAGTTTGATATGAGTTGGATGTATCCAAAATTTTAGTTGGTCTAAGATAGTATGATAGTCTTTAAGGATAGGTATCCCCATACCTCCCGCTGTCCTATGTTTAGTTAAGTGTTCATTTAGTTAAGTGTTCTTGCATGGCAAGACCACATACTGTTATCTCACATATGTATTCTTATTATTATAGCCAAATTTACCACCCTAACTCCTCCCACAGTTTTTACACTACATAGACAGTAATATACCGAAACGTGCGGATTGTTCCTGATTGGTGTGCTATTACTTTGTGGAACGTTTCGCTGAATGGTTCACGAAATATCAGCGTTTTTGTGGTGAAATTGGTCCCATAGGAATGAATGGTGGAATGTTCAAAACTAGAGTGGGAGCTGACAAAAGCTAGAGTGTGAGCTGAAAAATCAGGACATGATTTCTAAACTGCCATCACTCCCTCATTTTCAAGCCCACCTACACAAATCTTATATCAAAATGTTCTGCTATCCCTGCTGCCACTAAAAATGTCCACGGCTAACCCATAGTCCGGATAGTTTTCACAATATGACCATTTGTTTGCAACTCACGCCGCCCATTGACATTCATTAAAACTCCACTCTAGCCACCTCAAATTTGAAGGGCAATTTCTAAACTGCGACTGTGCCTTCATTTTTTATATTTCAGAGACATACTATGCATCAAAATGTAGGTCTGGGTCTTGTGATTCTCAAAATATAAAGCTCTTCACTGTAGGAGTTATAGTTTTTAAAACTACAACCATTTGAAGATGCCACTGAAGTGAGCAATTTGGAGTAGTTTGTTTTTAACCGCTCTTCTCTGCCCTATTTGAAATCTAATTTTGAATTCGTGACAGTTTGGCCGGCTTCTGGTTAAAGGTTTGGAAATAAGTTTTCTACAGTAGAGAGTATTTGAGGTGATAATGCTGCTAATGTTTTTATAAATGTATGTTTTAATGTAACTGTGAAGCATTTTGGGCAACAACATTGCACTTAAATGTGCTATATAAATAATTAAAAGTTGAAATGCATTTCTCACTCTATCAAGCTTGCCATGTACACTTTTTAAATTTGATCAATCAATTGGTTAGTGTAATATTTACTATCTTTACTCACTCCAAACACTCCACACAGTTACTCTGCCCACTCCATAAAGTTACTCTGCCCAGTCCAACCTTTTCACAGTTACTCCAGCCACTCCAACCACACAACAGTTACTAAAGTCACTCCACCCAGTTACTCCGCCCACTCCGGTTGTAGACTACTGGTGGAGGCAAAAACACTTCACACAATATCCCCAGAAATTGTAGCTTTTCTAGTTAAAATAGCAAGGTGACTTTCTTATTTAGCCAAAAGTATTTGAAAATTTTTGTCAGAAGGGTTTGGTAAAGTACTCGGAATACAAAAGTCCTGAAATAATATAACATGTTTGGAAGAACCAACATCTTGAAAGCAGCTAACCTATCAGACTACAATACATAGTGCTTTTATATTTTCTCAGATTCTGGTTGACCAAGTCAAGGAAGGGAATCAAATTTACACTGTACAGAGTAGAGGGGCAAAGTAAGGTAATACCCAGGTACTACAGTGACCCTTGTGTTCATGGGAAGGAAAACATAGGCTGTAGAGAAGATTTCAATTCCGTGTTCACATTCATACCTAAAATACTCGACTTGGTCTCATTGATTTTGTAGTAAGACACTTTACTAAATACCTGAAGCACCTCGTATGTCTTTGGCGGGGGAGAACAACATCAGCAAGTAATGTTACGGTGTGGGAGCTGTTGCAGACTTTTATATGAATAACACTGTTCAACAAATATTTATTTTTTGCCAGTTTTGGAAACAAAAGGATCCATTTCTTAATGAATTTCACATTCTGAGTTCAAATATAACAATGAAATTTGTCAATTGGCTCTAGTTTTTCTGTAAACGGAAAGTTTTCTACTATAGGCGTAATGACTACATAATGCACAATAATTATATAGATAGATGTCTTTCCACAAATATAAAGCAAGTGATATTGACTACATAACAAAGCCTAAATGGCATAATATATTGCATAGGATTACCAAGAAAAATTATAGCCATAAGCTAAGTTGAATCATTTTAATACTTAGGATTCTCACTAGTTTTGTCTTCAGTTTGTGTCGGTTTTGCTTCTCTTGGCTTTTCTCTTGTATTCGAGGAAAGGGCTATCTCTTACAACTGCACGTGACTACACGCTTCAGGTTCTTCCTCACTTGACTCAACCACGAAGGATTCTGGTGCTTTAGGAATTGGTAGCCCCTCTCCATGAGGAACTGGACGTATTGCCGATGGAATATTTGGATAGTGCACAGATAACTTTTTCTTCTTATTTAGCCCTTTTACAATTGGAGGCACCATACAAAAGTAACAATTACTAACATGATCTGTTGGCTCTCTCCAAATCATTGGCACAGCGAAAGGCATAGATGCCTTTTTTCCATTCAACCATTGCTCCAGTGCCGTCCCACAAGAATTGCAGCATATATGTGGTGCCCAGCTCTTGTCCTGGTCTCCTATCTTGCAGCCAAAATACAAGTTGTAGGCTTTCTTAATCATTCCTGTTATCCTCCTTTTTTGTGAGATAAAAGTTATTTCACCGCAGATATAGCAGAAATTATCTGCTTTATTCACACAAGTTCGAGGCATTACTGAGTAGCCTATATAAGCATAAAAGGAAATGTAAAGACGCTGTCGAACTACAATCAGCTACAGATACTGCAGCTTTTATGCAGTGAAGTGATGCAATTAAAGGCTAATATTGCATCATCTCAGTATACATGCAATTTTCTATTGGTCACCAGTATCAATTGTGCAATATGCAGCTGAAGTTGCATCATAATTTTGAATGGCTTACGTCATTAGATGGGTGAATATATCATGGAAACTAGAGCCAATCAACATTTTTTAGGGTCATTTTCGTTTTCAGCACCCCAAAATTATGTAAGATTAGCTAATTTTATGCCCAAAACTTTTTACCTGTTGAACAGTGTAATTTGAGAGATTTTTTTTTCAAGTGGCTCCATAAGTAATGGAAAAATTAAAGGGAAGAGGGGACACCCCTGATTCTTACCAATTGTAATAGAGAATAGATCCTCCGTGAATACAAAGGCTGTAGGCTGTGTGTATGGTGCAGAGATGGCTGCATGTATTTCTCTGGCCAAACTTATTTAGCACCTGCAATAAGTAGCCCCAGTGGATCCTATCTTAAGGCCTTCTCGGCTTCTGCATGGTGGATACGGTTTAAGATGCGTCTTGTAGTGTCCGGAGCTCACCGTCCAAGGACAAAATTCACTTGGTCCTGCTTAAGCGCTTGACCTCTGGAAAGTTTTACCCCCTTCATGAGCAGGCCATTTTTTGCGATTCGGTACTGCACAACTTTCACTGGTAATTGCACGGCCATGCAACACTGTACCCAAACAAAATTAATATAATTGTTTTTCACACAAAAATACAGCATTATTTTGGTGAAATTTGATCACCACTGGGTTTTTTATTTTTTATTATACAGTTGTGTTCAAAATAATAGCAGTCAGACATCACTAACCTGATCAATCACTGTTTTTGGTAGAAATGATATCTCTACATGGCAAATAATTTACTAGCAGGTGTAGTAGAGTAATAGAAATCCAAAAGACCCAACAGTCATGACATGCATGCTGCTGATTCTGTGTAATTGAATCACTAATTGAAAGGAGCATGTTCAAAATAATAGCAGTGTGGAGTTCTATTAGTGAGGTCATTCATTCTTTAAAAAACAGGTGGCAATTATTGCCCTTATTTAAGGAAGGAAGGCAGCAAATGTTGTACATGCTGGTTACAGTGCATTTCTCTCTGAAATTCTGAGGAAAATGGGTCATTCCAGACATTGTTCAGAAGAACAGCGTACCTTGATTAAAAAGTTGATTGGAGAGGGGAAAACATATATAGAAGTGCAGAAAATGATAGGCTGCTCAGCTAAAATGATCGCAAATGCTTTAAAATGGCAACCAAAACCTGAAAGACGTGGAAGAAAGTGAAAAACTACCATTCGAATGGATAGAAGAATAGCCAAAATGGCAAGGACTCAGCCAACAATCAGCTCCAGGAAGATCAAAAAAGGTCTAAAGTTACCTGTGAGTACTGTTACTATTAGAAGACGCCTTTGTGAAGCCAAGCTATCTGCAAGAATCCCCCGCAAAGTCCCACTGTTGAAAAAAAGATGTGCTGAAGAGGTTACAATTTGCCAAAGAGCACATTGACTGGCCTAAAGAGAAATGGTGCAACATTTTGTGGACTGATGAAAGTAAGATTGTTCTTTTTGGGTCTAGTGGCCGGAGACAGTTTGCCAGAAGACCCCCAAACACTGAATTCAAGCCACGGTACACTGTGAAGACAGTGAAGCATGGTTGCGCAAGCATCATGATATGGGGATGTTTCTCATACTACGGTTTTGGGCCTATTTATTGCATACCGGGGATCATGGATCAGTTTGAATACATCAGTATACTTGAAGAGGTCATGCTGCCTTATGCTGAAGAGGAGATGCCCTTGAAATGGGTGTTCCAACAAGACAACGACCCCAAACACACCAGTAAAAATGCAACATCTTGGTTCCATATCAACATGATTGACATTATGGAGTGGTCAGCCCAATCCCTGGGGTGACATCTAAAATGCAGCTTCTGAGGCAAAACCAAGAAATAGAGAAGAACTGTGGAATGTAGTCCAATCATCCTGGGCTGGAATACCTGTTCACAGGTGCCAGAAGTTGGTTGACTCCATGCAACACAGATGTACAGCAGTTCTCAGAAACAATGCTTATACAACTAAATATTAATTAAGTGATTCAAAGGAAAGCAAAATCTACAAACATTTTTCTGTTTATATAGTGAATGTTTGAGTTTGTAAAGAAGAATACAAACACTGCTATTTTTTTTAACAGTCTAATATTCACTTTTCTTCAATTTATTTAGAGGAACAACACAAATTTGATATATTTTTCTTCATGTTTTGATTTGGAATAGAATGTGTAGTGTTCCTAATGCATTTGTGTGTATGGAAATTAAAGCTATTAGAAGGATTTTGAGCTTTATTCACTTTTTTCAAAACACTGCTATGGTTGGTTCTGATGGTGTTGGGATATCAGCACATGAAGAAGCACATTTATCTGTGAAAAGTTATACCAGTGAAGCATTATTGATGATTTTACATTTATGGACTCATTTTCATGGCCACTTTATTTCAATTATGTTTTAATTCAGTTTAATTTTATTTTGTTTTAATTTGCAGCACAGCATTGTTTTATTTATGATTTATGGTTTGGTTGTGGGAACACAATTTTAATGCTAGCAGCAGCCTTCATTGTTACATATTTTTCACATAATTTTGTTTGCTCACTATATTTAGGTAGCGCAGGGGTTTTTTTGCATTTATATGTGGAACTACACCCCAAAACACATTCTGCTATTTCTCCTAAGCAAATGTGAGAGAATTTTTGTTAGCCTAGCCACATACAGGCACCCAAAATCCAATGACCACCTTTAGGCTTTCAAAGGGCATATTTCCTCATTCCTCACTACCTATCACAGTTTCAGAGGCCCTGAAATGCCAGGATAGTGAAAACAACCTCCCTCCCACCACCACCACCACCACCACATGACACATCAAGAAATTTGATAAGAGGTATGGTGAATATTTTTCAGATCTCATTTTTTTGTCCCAAGGTTTTGAAAATGAAAGAAATGAACTGAAAAGTAAAAAAAATAATTTTTGTTTTCTTTGTACATTTTCCAAAAACAAAAAAAATCTTCAAAATACCACTAATACCTTGGAGTGTTTACTTTCCAAGACGGGGTAATTTTTTTTTGGGGGGGGGGGTGGTTGTACTATCCTGGCATTTCAGGGCCTCCAAAACTGATAGGTAGTCAAAATGCGAACTGAGGATATTACGTCCTTTGTAAGCCTGAAGGTGGTCATTGGCTTTGGGGTGTAATTCCAAAAAATGTGTTTTGGGGTGTGATTCCACATATACCCATAGCACTGTCATTGAAATTCATAAATCGCATTATATTCTCATTTCTACCCCTGACCATTGCACCAGACTCTCCTTCGGTCTCATCTGACATTTTCAGAATTACATACCTTTTTAATTCCTTCAAAATAATGGGCAATGCTTGTCTTGGATTAGATGTATAAAAGAAAATAAACATACAAAACAGTGTAGCACAACCAAAAATAAATAATCATAGTTACATAGTTAGTCTGGCTCAAAAAAGACAAAAGTCAATCTAGTTCAACCAAAAAGAAAAAGTTATAATCCTATACCCACGGTTGATCCAGAGGAAGGCAAAAAAAAACAGTAAAGCATGGTCCAATTTGCTCCTGCAGGGGAGAAAATTCCTTCCTGATCCCCAGCGGTTGGATATTCCCTGGATCAACTTTACCTATAAATGTGAGTATCCAGTTATCTTATGTGTATCTAGGAAATTATCTGGGCCTTTTTTAAAGCAATCCACTGAGCTGGCCAGAACCAACTCTTGAGTGAGTCTATTCCACATTTTCACATTAGTTATTGTGAAGAAACCTTTCCATGTTTGGAGATTAAATCTCTTTTCCTCCAGACGTAAAGAGTGCCCCCTTGTCCTATGTGATGACCTCGGGGTGAATAACTCAAACTGAATCCACTATATGAACCACTGATGTATTTATACAAGTTGCTCATGTCCCCCCTTAATCTCCTCTTCTCAAGAGAGAATAAATTAAGTTTCTTTAATCTTTCCTCATAGCTGAGCTCCTCCATGCCTCTTATCAGTTTGGTTGCCGTTCTCTGTACTTTCTCCAGTTCCCCAATGTTCTTTTTATGAATTGGTGCCAAAGACTGAACTACGTATTCCAGATGAGGTCTTACTAATGATTTGTACAGGGGTAAAATTCTCTCTCTCTCTCTCTCTCTCTCTCTCTCTGGAGTCTATACCTCTTTTAATACAAGAGAGAATTTTTCTCGCTTTAGAAACCACAGCTTGGCATTGCATGCCATTATTAAGCTTATGATCTACCAGAACTCCCAGATCCTTCTCCACTATTGATTCTCCCAGTTGTATTCCCCATAGTATGTAGGATGCATGCATATTGTTAGCCCCAAGTGCATACCTTTACATTTATCAACATTAAACTTAATTTGCCACATACTTGCCCAATTAAAACAAACATTTTTAAACCTACTACAGGACAATTTTATGGTACAGTTCATAGACGCCCTTACTAGGAATGATGGTCTGCTGGACCTGGCAGTCTCAAAGCATGCAGAGCTTATTACGAATGTCAATATAAAAGAACATCTGGGTAGCAGTGACCATAACATGATTTCATTTATTGTTAGCTGTAAACATCAAGTACATACGGGAAAAATAAAAACGCTCAATTTTAAGAAAGCTAATTTTCGAAGGCTGAGAGCAGCTCTACAAGACTTAGACTGGGAGGGAATATTGGCATCGATGAACAAAACACAGAAATGGGAGTTCTTCAAAAAGACTGTATGTGAATACACTGCAAAATATATTCCCATGGGCAACAAGTTTAAAAGGCTAAAAATCAAACCTATGTGGCTTACGGCCAAAGTTAAAAAAGCTATAGATATTAAGAAAAGAGCTTTTATTAAATATAAAAATGAAGGAACGCTATCATCCTTTAAACATTACAAAGAATATAACAGAATATGCAAAAAGGAAATAAAGGCCGCAAAAATTGAAAACGAACATCAGATTGCAAATGATAGCAGGACCAACCCCAAACAATTCTTCAAATATATTAATAGTAAAAAAGGTTCAGTCCGAGCATGTAGGCCCTTTACAAAATAATCTAGAGTGGGTGACTGGGGACAAAGAGAAGGCAAATTAATTAAATACAAAGGAGCATGGGGGAGCTCTTGTCCATAATGGGCATGGTATTGGCACAGCTCCAGATGATCCACATTGACTCACTTGATATGATCCAAAAATATTTAGACAAAATAAAGGTGACTAAAGCACCTGGACCAGATGGCATACACCCACGGGTCCTTAAAGAATTGAGCTCTGTCACTTCAAAGCCATTGTTTCTCATTTTTAGGGACTCTTTAATGACTGGCATAGTACCACTGGATTGGCGTAAGGCCAATGTGGTGCCAATATTTAAAAAGAGGTCAAAATCTTTACCAAGTAATTATAGACTTGTTAGTTTAACTTCTATAGTTGGGAAGATACTGGAGAGTTTAATAAAAGACCACATAGATGAGTTCTTGGTTGAAAATATTTTAAGCAACAGACAGCATGGATTCATGAAAGACAGAATTTGTCAAACAAATCTGATTTCTTTTTATGAGGAGGTGAGCAAAACCTTGGACAGAGGGGTGGCGGTAGACGTAGTATACTCTTTACGTCTGGAGGAAAAGAAATTTAATCTCCAAACATGGAAAGGTTTCTTCACAGTAAGAGCTGTGAAAATGTGGAATAGACTCCCTCAAGAGTTGATTCTGGCCAGCTCAGTGGATTGCTTTAAAAAAGGCCTGGATTCTTTCCTAGATACAAAGAATATAACTGAATAGTAACATTTATAGGTAAATTTGATCCAGGGAATATCTGATTGCCTCTCTGGGGATCAGGAAGGAATTTTTTCCCCTATAGGAGCAAATTGGATCATACTTCACTGCATTATTTTTTTGCCTTCCTCTGGATCAACTGTGTAGGATTATAACTTTTCTTTTTTTTATTAATGGTTGAACTGGATAGACTTTTGTCTTTTTTCAGCCAGACTAACTATGTAACTATGATTTAAAAAACTAAAAGCTGCTAACAAGACCACAAAGAAGAAAATAAAACAACTGCAAGCACCAGCAGTCAAAAGCAAAATGGTTTTTCACTCTCCACTCAAACTTCCCACTCTTTTTAACTTCCAGCCAGCAAAATGTTCCAAACAAAATGTTCATTACCTTCCATGTGAATGATAAACACAAATCCCAGTGTCCAAAAATCAATAATAGTGTTCAAATCTTCTCCAGTGTCAGTGTGCAATGACTGAACAAGTGAGGAAATCCCTCTCAGGACATAATGGCCCCGATTTACTAAGACGTGAGTCTACTAGCAGACTCTGACCATTCAGGCAGACTCAGTTAAATCAATCAAGACCTGTCAGTCTTCTGAGCGGCGTCTAGCAATCTCATTGACGAACGTCTACTTTGCTATTAGTAAATGTGGAATCGCGTCTGGCACATTTTTAGGTGCAATACTGGATATGTACGCTAGATGGCGCACAAGTGCGGGCTTTATAGCGTTGGCGTTTTTGTGTTAGCAAAAGAGAATATTTAGAATGTAACAAATAGTACACCTATATTAGAATTGGTTTTTTTTTTGCTGTTTCTCCAAAATGATCAGACAACTAATGCATTTACTAATGAATGTCATACATTCTATTTTCAAATGTTAAACATTTTCACACTTATATCTCAAATAATTTGGATACTTCTAATTTCCCAATATAATGATATATCTTCATTCTCTTTTATCACGTAACTATTCTATGTTAAAGTCAAATGCAGCACTATAAATACATGTGATCAATATTGAACGCATGTAAAAACCAAAAAGTGCAAATAATTGCAATAATGTTGTAAAATGGTAAATGATGCTAAAATAAGTTCATATAATCATTCCTGAATAATGGAATGTCCTTCGTGTGAGAGTACCAACTCAGGGAGTGCCTATGAATGGCACGTGTGGTTTCTCCGTGACGGACAGTAGTGCATGAACTCGTGAAAGATAAACCACCCTTGGGACTGGTCTACACTCACCAGAACAAAAGTATTAATGCGCATGGGTTATACACATCACACATCTGGGGGTGCAGCGGTATGCTGGCAGCTATGGGTTAGTCATCCAGCTCCAGCCATCCATCCATCAGGGTGGGTGCCCAAATGGTCCTGGGGAGGAATTAGCTCAGCCACAGGAGCCAGAAAGGTGCTTAATAGTGTAGTACACTGTCACAAGGGTGGATGACCTTTCACGAGTTCATGCACTACTGTTCGTGGTTATATTTATCTTGTGTAATACCATTTTAGTAGTCTATATAATTTTACCAGCGCTCGCTTTATCTTTTTTAAACAATGTAACTATTCTACATTGTATCTCAAACTGTGTCTCCCACAGTGGTTTAGTGGTTAGAGCTCAGAACTTACAGCACTTGGGTCATGGGTTCTAATCCCAGTCATGGCTACATCCCAGTTTGCATGCTTTCCCTGTATGGATGTGTTTCAGCCAACACTCAAAAGACATGCTGTTAGGTTCATTGGACCTAGTTACATGGCTGAGTTTCTGTCCTTAGATTATAAGCTCCTTGACATTTATGAACGTTAAAAAAATGGAGATCAATTTTCTGGGTTGTGTCAGTGGCAGGAATATTGATCAATCAATTATGATTTTGCCTAATGACTAGAAAGTGGATGAATGTTACCTGCGTCCTGTTCTTCTGCCAATTAGGAAATGTGCAAGTTTCATGCTGTGTATATTTCATTGTAACTTTTTTCTCTTCTTTTAAATCTGTCTCCTTATACAACTTGACCCCTCCCCCACCCCATCATCACCTGTCCCATATGCAAATCTATGGATCACCGCCCCACTCTTTTTAACTATTTACTGATCAAGTGAATGTGTCTCATTTTCTATCAGCTACAGCTCAGATCTCACATTATTATACGATTGCTGATTGTAAATCACCACTAGTCTGATTGAATTCACAATCCCTGGTCAGTCCCGTTCCCTTACCTCTAATAATCTTTAGGACCAGTTCACACTACATGTGTTTCAGTTGCTTTTTCGGCATTACAAACGCACAGAAAGAAGGTTATATGGTTGTCAATGTAATTTTATCATTTAGATTTCACAGGAATATGGTTGGGATTATGTCCATTAATAATGTTTTTAGTGTATTTTTACCATACATATAATTTGGATATTTTCTCTGGCGGTGGGGGGCTGTCAGGTATGCTGTACGGGGCCCCATGATATCTAACAGTGGCCCTGGGTGTATGCTTGTGTCTGTGCCACCTGTATAGTTAGGAAGAACCTTGAACCTCTGCTATGTACCTCAATTAATCTAGGAATTGGACATGTTTTCAACTGAAAATACAACAATTATTAGTAATGTTTCCCAAGCAAATGAGGATCAGCTCCTCGGTGGAGAACAGCGATCTCGCCATGTCCAGATGTGGTCTGGAATTCCACAAAAGAACAATTCACAAAACTAAAAGATAGACTTGCAAATTACCACTAAACTCTCCTAACTACACTCCCATCCACTCACACTCCCCACTTCCACTTCCGGGTGTGTGCAAACGTCCTTCCGCAAACGTCATGACGTATTTCCGGTATGACAGCTGCTCTAGCGCCTCCTCCAACAGCCGTCTTGGCGTTTATTTGTGCACAATAGCAATTTTACATGCGGCTCCATTGTGTATATGACATTCGCAAATATATGTTTGCAGTTCTATTGTAGATTTGGCATTGGTGAATGTATGCTTGCAGCTATACTGTGTATATGACATTGGCGAATATATATTTGCCAGTAAAGGCCCAAAGTCAACTAAAATTGGGGGCCCAATGTATTACTGTTAAGAGGATTGTAGAAAAAGAATAGCTAGCTGCACATTGAACACGACCTATTCATTGATACAGAACATGGTCTTGTCGTGCAATAGGGGGCTTTTGGTTTGTTATTTTGGACATACTTGCACATGTGCACTCTAACAAGGAAGATTTGGGCATATTATATAGCTAGCAAAAATAAGTGTTAGGGGTGCTAGTACATTTCAGATACTTATATAGTGCTGTCAATTTACGGAGCACTTTACATATAGATGTGGTAAATTCACATCAGTCCCTAACCCTCAAGGGGCATACTAAGAGCCCTAACTTACATTCATACATATACTAGGGCCAATTTTGACAGGATCCAATTAACCTACCAGCATGTCTTTAGAGTGTGGGAGGAAACTGGAGGAAACACAGGCACAGGGAGAACATGCAAACTCCAGGCAGGAGGTGCCGTGGCTGGGATTCGAACCAACGACCCTAATACTGCCAAGTGGAAGTGCTAACCATTTAGCCACTGTGCAACATTCAACTAGAACATGAAATAATCCCCCCCAAAAATACATAGTACAAATGTTTATTGATCAAATACACATTCCACATTTATTTGGACAGCAACAAAAACCTACATTCAATATCTTGGTGTGAAAAAAAAAATAACCACAGGATTGATGTTGCTAAAATAGAACGGTCCCGCTCATAAGAGCTTACAATCTAAAAGATTATACTTCTAATGAACTGTGCTTTCACAGGTTACAGCAGGAAACAAACGGTTAATATCACTTGGGCTTATTCACAAAACAAGCTGCAGATTGAAATATCAATATAAAAATACATACGTGCCAAAATAATACCTCCCACCTCCCCAAATCCCCCACACCTACATTTCTCACCATGTTTGTCTGAAAACTGCATTTCATTCTAAATAAAGCAAATTTGGAAGAGCAGAGCAATGGACATGTGTTAGGATTACAATGCAAAGGTAATAAACACAATCATTGTACAATAACACACAAACACACCTTAGAAGGAAGAACATGCAAAACATTTACAGCCCACATCAAAACACAGCGTGAGTGTGGCCTGGGGCAATTTACCACAATATCTCTTCCTCCCCAAACCACCACAGACAAGGACATGCAGAAATAATGTGCCTGTATAAGGCAAAAATCAGCCACAACTGCATCTCCTTATATAAGGTAGGCCACACCCACCACTGTCATTCATTTGGTCAGAGAAAGTGTTTGCACCTGATTAATTCTCTTCCCACCTGCGTTAACCCTTGGTATAAAGCCCCCACAAATCAGAGTCATAAAGAAAGCCACGGTGAAGTGTACCTGTGCAGCATACAGCAGAACATTGAACAGGGATGTGAAAGGGAACCCTATTGGCAACATTTCTTGGCCCTATGGGCACAATTCACTCCAGATTATCGCATGAGTTAAGGCAGTCACATGACCACATCTCGCATGCAATACTGAAAATGTCAATTCACTTTTGCTAGTATGCGGCATTTCCCATAAATCGGAAAAACACTCAGGAAATCAAACATAAAAAGGCCTTACACTGCGGTCACATCAAAGCCGATTTAGAAATTGTGCGACGTACAGTGAAGATGCTGATTTCCTTACGATTTGCAAGACATCTGACACAGATGACATCTATGCAAATCGTCACAAAAGTAGTACATGTACTACTTTAGAAATCAGTGTCGGAAACGCACCCATGTGACTGCTCTAATAGCAGACAATAGGGTGCGACTTGGCATACGATTTGCAAGTCGCATGCCATGCAAATCGCATGCCAAGTCGCATCCAGGGTGCACGATTTCAGGTGCAATTTGGGAATTGAAATTGTACCTAATATCCGATCTAATGAATGTGGATGTGAGTGTCTTAACGTAAGCAATTTGCTGCAGCACAATTTCAAAAGTAGTTCTCGTCTAACTTTTTCAGCATTTTGTAGTGATTTCACATATAGACTACAATAGAAATCGCAATGCAAAACACAATTGAAAACGCAATAACTCATTGGTAAATCTACAGAAAACACGGTGAAATTGCCAACAAAAAGCACAATTTTAAATCACATCTAGTGTGAAACAAGCAGGCAATTCAACAAAGGAAATAAATCTTTGAAGGCATGTGGTATCTGCATGCTCAGATAAGGGTCTGTGAAGGATTTGGGGGGGGGGGGGGCGACTCCATGCCATTATTTAATTTTTTTGTTTTTAATCCATTTCTTTTGCTCACTCTTCTCATGGTTTGACAAACTTTCCCAAAAGGAGGTGGAGTGCAAACCAGCATTATCCAATCAATCATTAGTCCAGGCCCTTATCTCATCCCATCATTTGACATTCACATAAGGTGCTACTTTAAAGGTGTTTGAACAGACAAGGCCTCATTCTAATTCACATTCTAGGGATCATTTAAACAGAAAGCAAAGATGCTGCCACCAGCACATGTATGTTAGGGTAGTCACACAGAGATCATGAAAATCCATTCCTGTGGTTGGGATTCAAACCAACAACCCTAGTGTTGTGAGACAGTAGTGCTAACCACTAATCCACGGAGCTATTCAACACTAATCCTGCCTGTATTTCTGTGGTGTGAATCAATCCTAAATCCCTGGGCAAGGTCAGTGTAACTAGCCAGATATCTCAAATGTGGCACAAATGTTGTGCTATGTTGCCAGTTCAGATGTATGTTGGTTCTATGTATCCCAATACAAAGGATTGCAATACTAATACAGGCATACCTCGGTTTACCAACGCCTCGGTTAACGTAATTTTCGGTTTACGAATGAAAATCCATTGAAAATAATGCCTCGGTTTACACAATTGTTAATAATTTTTTTTCGCAATACAAAGTGTATGTCAGCGCTGATTTTCAAATGCAAATGCCAGACTTTTTTTTTTCTTCACTATAGTTCACAAGTAGAGATGAGCGAATTATTCAAAAATTCGATTCGGCTGATTCGCCGAATTTGCGGAAGAAATTCGATTCGATGCGAATTTATTCGCTGCGAATTTAACTTATTTAAAGGGTTTCTAGGCTTCAGAGAGCCTTTATATTAGTGCAGAACACTGTACCTTTAATTTAAATGCCCTTGGAGTCTGCTGGGGAAGAGAAATAATACTGTCAGTCAGTATGACATGCAGATGAGTGCCGTCGATCTTAGAATCACCGCACACTTCACTCATTTGGGCAGTCACGGGGCACGAAGAAGAAGAAGAAGAAGAAGAAGAAGAAGAAGGAGAAGGAGAAGGAGAAGAAGAAGAAGAATGAGAAGAAGAAGAAGAAGAATGAAAAGAAGAAGAAGTAGAATGAAAAGAAGAAGAATGAAAAGAAGAATGAAAAGAAGAAGAATGAAAAGAAGAATGAAAAGAAGAAGAGGAATGAAAAGAAGAATGAAAAGAAGAAGAAGAATGAAAAGAAGAAGAATGAAAAGAAGAAGAAGAATGAAAAGAAGAAGAATGAAAAGAAGAAGAAGAGGAATGAGAAGAAGAATGAAAAGAAGAAGAAGAAGAATGAAAAGAAGAATGAAAAGAAGAAGAATGAAAAGAAGAATGAAAAGAAGAAGAAGAAGAAGAATGAAAAGAAGAAGAATGAAAAGAAGAAGAATGAAAAGAAGAATGAAAAGAAGAAGAAGAAGAATGAAAAGAAGAAGAATGAAAAGAAGAAGAATGAAAAGAAGAATGAAAAGAAGAAGAATGAAAAGAAGAAGAAGAAGAATGAAAAGAAGAAGAAGAAGAATGAAAAGAAGAAGAATGAAAAGAAGAATGAAAAGAAGAAGAAGAAGAATGAAAAGAATGAAAAGAAGAAGAAGAAGAATGAAAAGAAGAATGAAAAGAAGAAGAAGAAGAATGAAAAGAAGAATGAGAAGGAGAATGAAAAGAAGAATGAGAAAGAGAATGAAAAGAAGAATGAAAAGAAGAAGAAGAATGAAAAGAAGAAGAAGAATGAAAAGAAGAATGAAAAGAAGAAGAAGAAGAATGAAAAGAAGAAGAAGAAGAAGAATGAAAAGAAGAAGAAGAAGAATGAAAAGAAGAATGAAAAGAAGAAGAAGAAGAATGAAAAGAAGAAGAAGAATGAAAAGAAGAAGAATGAAAAGAAGAATTCCAGTACAGCAAAAAGTGTATCTGCAGAGAGCTCCGCTATTTCTGACAGTTCTCTGACAGTTCCTTCACATTTACAGCGGTTGAAACATTGTATCTATTTGTTTCCGAATAAAAACATCTGTATCCTAAATGGAAACAAATAGATACAATGTTTCAACCGCTGTAAATGTGAAGGAACTGTCAGAGAACTGTCAGAAATAGCGGAGCTCTCTGCAGGGACACTTTTTGCCGGCTGTAGAAGGGATGAAAATCGGCCAATCGGGAAAAATTCGATTCGCGCATCCGAAGTTTGCTAATATTCGGATTCGGTGCGAATCGAATTTTTCCTAATATTCGAAACGAATTCCACTTCGCCAAGTTTGATTCGCTCATCTCTATTCACAAGCTTAGAAGTCACTTTCCCCAAAGTTACAGAAAACTTTGTATCTTTTAATAAACTCAAAGTAAACATTGTTTCCTTTAGGGATATAAATTCCAAGAAAACTTTCTCTTTTAGCTGGGGGAAGTGACAGATGAATTTCTGAGCTATAGTGAAGAAAAAAAAAGGGAAAATTACATTTAAAAACCAGCACCATAATAAATAAAAAAACGGCATGGGGTCCCCCCTCCCATCCACACCAAGCCCTTCGAGTCTGGTATGGATATTAAGGGGTAACTCCACGCTGAAATTAAATAAAAAACAGCTTGGGGATCCCCCCAAAATCCATACCAGACCCTTATCCGAGCATGCAGCCCGGCAGGTCAGTAAAGGGGGGGGACGAGCGAGCGCCCCCCCCCCCCTCCTGAACCATACCAGGCCACATGCCCTCAACATGGGGGGGTGCTTTGGGGCAGGGGGGGCTCCCCCCCAAAGCACCTTGTCCCCATGTTGATGGGGATAAGGGCCTCTTCCCCACAACCCTGGCCGGTGGCCCCCAGATCCCGCCACCCCCCCCCCCACGTGAATGAGTCTGCGGTACATGGTCCTGCGACTCATTCAAAAAAAACAAAGTGTGGTGTAAAAAAAACACAGTACAGGGTCTTTGACAAGTCCTTTATTAAAACAATGTCCCCCGAAGTAGCCCCCCCTGCGCCAAAGCACCCCCCCATGTTGAGGGCATGTGGCCTGGTATGGTTCAGGAGGGGGGGGGGGGCGCTCGCTCGTCCCCCCTCCTTTCCTGACCTGCCGGGCTGCATGCTCGGATAAGGGTCTGGTATGGATATTGAGGGGGACCCACGCTGTTTTTTTTTTTTAAATTTCAGCATGGAGTTCCCCCTTAATATCCATACCAGACCTGAAGGGCTTGGTATGGATGAGAAGGGGGACCCACTCTGTTTTTTTTTTTTTTTTCATTGCGGACCTTTATTTTTACATGCAGCTGTCAAAATAAATATTATCTAGACCTTTGAAATAAGTAAAATCATTACAGAAATAATTATAAAGGATAAGAAACAAAAATAGAATCACTAGAACTAAGGAAATCAAATTAGAATACATAAAGATATGCCTAGTGCTGTTTGTTGAACACGGTAGACGTGACCGAATGTCAGCTGTCAGAGGAATCCACACTGAGATTTACTATTGAGCAGTGGCTAAAAAGCAAGCGCCCACAGAGGACGTCTAAAATGTGTTCTGCACATGCGCATTTATATCGGCCAAAGACACTGCACGGGCGTCTAGTTTTTTACTGTGTTAATTTGCTTTAAAAAAACTATTTTTAACACATTCTTAATTTTTTTTGAAATGGCAGATATTGTTTAAAGTGAAGTCCTGATATTTGGCAAAGCAAATTTCAAAGTGAACATGTCTCTGCATGCCTCTTAGCAAGTCTGCTTTGTGAGTCTGATTCTGAGCGTGTGTCTCGTTAGTAAATTCGATTGGGTGTCTACTTATGGACGCTGCTCAATAGTAAATCTCGTTGCGGGGTAAAAGTAGACGGTCGCTCGTAAAAAGTAGACGTTTGCCCACGGAAATGCGCCCAGGCACAATAGTAAATCAGGGCCCATACGTGTATGGGATGGAGCTACATACGTGACGCCATTTTGCGGCCATCTTGCTGACTTATGACTAGCTTGTTCATGCCTGTTATCCTGCACAATTGAGTGCCTCATTTTGTAAGTTTTTATCCACTTTTTAGCAGTAAAATTGTTTAAATGGTAAAAACTATGGGCTGTTTCTATATTTCTGCATGAGTGATGTACATTCTAGCGGTTGAAAAGTGGCGTCCAGATTATTATCATTTGCCCTTAAAGGGAAAACTCCTTTGACCTTCTGTTAGCTCAGGGGTCATTCTTTTGAGGCGAGCAGTCAATTTGGTGGAGGTTTTCACAGTGGTGATAATGTTGAAGATTTAAAAAATCATCACTTGTTCAGTCATTGCACACCGATGACACTGGAGAAGATTTGAACACTATTATTGATTTTTGGACACTGGGATTTGTGTTTTATTATTCACATGGAAGATAATGGACATTTTGTTTGGTTGATTATTTTTTGTTGCGCCACACTGTTCTGTATGTTTTTATATATATATTTTTTTTTAATTTAAATATTTATTTATTTTCCATATAATATACACATTTCTTCATCATTTTCATATACAAAAAAAACATTTTCCAAACCCTTAAATACTTTCCTACCCCTAATTTATTCCCTCAGCGACCCCCAACCCACTCCAAAAGCCCACGCACCCCCTAAAATATCCCCATTTCCCATTAATAAACCCTCCCCCTCTGCATATTTCTAATGACTTTTTTTTTCCTAAATAGAATATACAAGTTCTTCCTCCTCTTCCTAAGTTGTTACTTCGTGGATCTTGCTACAAAATCTTCCCATGTTCTCCACTTCTTAAAAAATAGCCCCATCTTGTCTTCTTGCATATAATATAATTTCTCCATCTTACATGTCTGATTTGTTCTTTCTACCCAATCCTCCTCCCTCGGTATCTCTGATCTATGCCAAAACCTAGGAATCAGACCTTTTGCCGCGTTCAAGTAATGCCATACACCCGAGTCTTTATATCTATTTACTGGTAGATCTGTACAGTGTAATAGACACACCTCTGGGTTCAATCCTATTTTTAACCCAGTGATTGTCTCAATTAATTGGACTATTTTCTCCCAGAAGGCTTGTATCATTGGGCACTCCCACCATAGATGATATAGGGTACCTATTCTTCCACATCCCCTCCAACACTCTGAAACCTTTTCCCCATTCATCCTGTGTTCCACATTCGGTGCAATGTGCCACCTCGTTAAACATTTATAATTTACCTCCACCTCTCTCATACTTATATTCTCGTGTATCAATCTATATATTTTCCCTTGTTTATCCTCATCTATCTCCATTACCAGATCTCTTTCCCATTTTGCTATATACATTGGCTTTGTGTGTGTGACTAACTCGGTGAGAATCTTATATACCTTAGCTGTGCCCCGTTTCCCTTCTCCACGTGTATCCAACAACTTCTCAAACGAGTTCCAATCCTTTCTCATTCTCAAAGGTTTCGGAAGATTTCTAACAAAGTGTTTTAACTGGTGATATCTCCACTCATCTATTTTAATAAAAAGTTCTCTTTTATCTTTTTTCAAATCCTCAAGTGTTCTCAACTGCTGTCCATCCATAATATCTCTCAGTTGAATATCCTCTTTCCTAAACCATTTACCCGTACTCTCCTCCCTACCTGGGGGAAAAAAATCTGTGTTCCTAAGTGATATTAATTGTGAATTGAAATCCCATTTCATATATTTGTGCAAATTATCCCACACTTTTAAAACATTTAATGTGAAAACACTCGTGGAATCTTTTAAACCTCTATACTTTGCTGGGACCCATATACTTTTACTCAGGGTAGTTCCGCTTAATTCATTCTCAATCAGATTACAACTCTATAGTACCTCTTAATATCAGGCAATCCCAATCCTCCCTTCTCCTTATTTCTACTCAACAGGTCGTATGCTATTCTAGGTTTTTTGTTTTTCCATATATATCTTGTTAGCATGTTTTTTATTACTTTAAAGAATACATCCGGGATTTTAACTGGGACCATCTGAAATTTATATAGGATTTTAGGTACAATTACCATTTTTATCAGATTTATACGCCCTATCCAAGACGGGTTACCTCTTCCCAATTTCCTTAGTTCCTCCTTGATCTCATTTAAGAGTGGGATATAATTTAGCTTATATAAGTTCGTAAATGAAGCAGATAATTTAACCCCTAAATACTTTATCTCTCTGTTCTTCCATATAAAAGGGAATTCTTTTTGTATTTTTTCTTTTTCACTACTTGGGAGATTGACGTTTAAAATCTCAATTTTTGATGGATTAATTTTCAGGTTTGATAACTCCCCATATTCCTTTAAGATCTTCATTAAGTTGGGAAGTGTTATCCTCGGATTTCCCACATAAAACAACAGGTCATCTGCAAAAGCTGCCACTTTATGATCTTCCCCTCCTATTTGCACCCCTGTTATATCTATATTCTTCCTAATTGTTGCCAGCAAAGGTTCCAACGACAGCACATACAATAATGGGGACAGTGGACATCCCTGTCTAGTTCCATTTGACATTCCTATAGTTTCCGAACTCTCCCCATTAACCACAATGACCGCGGAAGGTTCTCTGTACAACTTTCCTATCCACTCTCTCATTCTTGCTCCCACACCTAAAGTCTCCAGAGTATCCATCGTAAAGCTCCAGTTTACTCTATCAAATGCTTTTTCAGCATCTATCGAAAGCACCACTACCGGCATCTTCCCCTTCCTAGCCTTCAGGATAAGTAACAGAGTTCTCAAACCGTTATCTCTACCCTCTCTCCCTGGCACAAATCCCACCTGGTCAGCGTGGATCCAATCTGGCATTAGGTCTTTTAATCTATTTGCTAGGACCTTTGCGTATAACTTTGTGTCGATATTCAGAAGTGATATTGGTCTATAACTGGAGCATTGAGAAGCATCCTTCCCCTCCTTTTGGATTAACACCACATGGGCCTGCAAAGATTCCCGCCTCATCTCCATCTCCCCTCCCAGGGCATTCATATATTTCTCCATTTTTGGTAGTAACAAGTCACTATATTTTTTATAGTACCTCACTGTATAACCATCTGGGCCTGGGCTTTTCCCATTTATGGTACTTTTTAATGCACTTTTTATTTCTTCCTGCGAAATTTCCATATCTAGGGAATTCAATAGATCCTCACTTAACTTCGGTAGTCCTGCATTTTTAAAATACACTCTTCTTTTTTCTCTACTCACTTTACCACTTGTATTTACTAGGTCTTGGGAGGCAATGTTATACAACTTACTATAGTATTCTTTGAACACCCTAGTAATCTCTTTGGTAGAATAAACCAGTTCTCCTTTGGGGTTTCTTATTTTTTCTATATAATTCCTGTTTTTCTTTTCTCTCAAAGCTCTCATTAAATATTTACCTGGTCTATCTGCCCATCTATATCTCTCACTAGCAACTTTATTAAAGACTCTTCTCTTCTCCTCCTCCAACAATAACCCCAGTTCTTCTCTCTTTTTTACTACCTTCTGTCTTATCTCTTCTGTTCTTTTATTTTTATGTAACTGCTCCAAATCACTTATTTCTTTTAACAGCCCAGTAAGTTTCTCTCTTCTTTCCCTTTTCTTTTTTGCTCCAATCGCAATCAATATACCTCTTATGTATGCCTTATGGGTCTCCCACACTGTGGCCACCGACACCTCCCCTGTCTCATTCTCCTGGAAAAATCTCTCAATTTCTTCTCTAATTTTCCGATCCACCTCCTGGTCTAGAAAGAGAGCCTCATTCAACTTCCATCCTATCCCTCCGGACGAACATCTCCCCCACCTCACTTTCAATGTAACCGGCGCATGATCCGAGAGAGACATCGCTTCTCTTTCTGTTTTGTCCACCCTTTCTATGAGTTGATGATCAACTAATATGTAGTCCAATCTGGAATACATCCCGTGGGCATTGGAGAAATATGTATAATCTCTCTCTTTTCCATGTGTCACTCTCCAAATATCCACCAATTGACATTCATGTATCACACCCTTCAGAGTTTTCAAAGCTCTACTTCCCTCTCTCTGCACAGATGATGTCGTGTCCATTTGTGGGTCCATGCAAAAATTCAAATCCCCCGCCACAATCAAAAGACCCTCCTTAAAGGCCAACAATTTTCTCAAAACTCCCTTCAGGTATACCTCTGGTCTCTTATTTGGGCAATAAATATTCACAATTGTACATTTCTGTTCTTGTAATCTACCTTTCAAAAATAAGAATCTCCCCTCCGGGTCTGTTTCTCTCTCTTCAATCTCCCACCTTATATTTTTTGCAAACCCTATTGCTACGCCCTTAGCTCTTTTAATCGGGGAATCAGCACAGAACCATGTTGGATAATTTCTTGAGTACAACTTTACATTTGACTTGATTTCTAAGTGAGTCTCCTGCAGAAAAACCACTGACGCCTCTCTATGTTGCAACTCCTTGAATACTTTATACCTCTTCCCTGGGCAGTTCAAACCTTTTACATTATATGTTAAAAATCGCAAGTTTTCCATAGATCTTGTATCAATATATTCTTATTCCTCATTCTAACATGCAGAGACTTGACCCTAAGACCCCCCCTATCCCCTCTTATCTTTCTACTCATATCCCTCCGCCCCTCTCCCACTAGTCCCCTCCCTTCCTCCCCCCTCCTACCCGCTCCACCACCCCCCTTTTTAAAACCACCTTTGATTATTTGTTTAAACCTTGGGGTTGAGCTCCTCCCATGTACGGCTTACCCACCCTCCGACCACCACGGTTTCCCTCGCTTACATTAAACCTTTTAACCTTAGCGGTGCAATTTAGAGAGAAAGTTAGGAAAGAGAAGAGAAAAAAAAAAAAAATTCACACTATCCCAACTAACTCCTCGCTACCTCCCCCCTACCAACTTCCTGCCATACTTCTTTTCCCCCAATGCCTATTTCAGTCTCTGTTTCCCATCCACTAATCCTCATTCTCTGCAATTCCAGTCTGTCACAGAAGTCTCTTAAGTCCTCGGGAAATCTCAAATATGCTGTAACACCGTTCTTCCATCTGATCAAACACTCTGGGTTACCCCATCTATATTGAACATTCCTTGATCTCATCTGCTCTAATAGGGGCCTCAAGGCTCTTCTCCTCCCCAAAGTCTCATACGATAAGTCCGCAAAAATCTGGATATTTATATCTCCATAGTTAATAGTTGTTCTTCCTTTAGTCCTTCTCCAGATCTCTTCCTTATCTCCATATTTTTGCAGCTGCACAATCACATCTCTTGATTTTTCCTTCCCGTTACCTTGTTGGGGCTTTCCTGATCTATAGACTCCATCCAGTTTAATTACCTCTGTTTCAGGTCTGTCCATAATAGAGTTTAACATTTTACAAACAATTTCTTGCAGTTCTCCCCCTTTCAGGATATCTGGGATTCCTCTTATCCTCAAGTTACTTCTCCTAGACCTGTTCTCCTGTACTTCTATTTTATACTGCAGTTGTTTCTGCGTGTTCCTCATCATAGCTGACCTTTTTTCTAAGTCCGAAATGAATTGGGTATGTTTGTTGATATTTCCCTCCATTTCTTCCGTTCTCTTTAACAGATGCCCTAGATCCTGACTTATATTTGTCATTTCTTGCTTAATAGTTTTTTCCAAGTCCTTAAACATTACGGCCATCTCTCTTTTATTCGGCACTTGTAAGTCTTTTTCAAGATCTTTCCTCGCTAGGTTTTCTGTCCACTGTTGGCTGCTACTATTCAGGCCTAATGACAATCTAGGGCTATTCTCCAAGGTGGTTTCCATTTCCCCTTTTTCATTTCCGCTATAGGCCCTTTCTGGAGTCACATTACCCTGGGAAGTATATTTTTTAATTGTGCCCGTCTGGGACCCTTTAAGCCCACTTCCTTTAGCGCTTTTATTCTTCATATCTTCTGCACTTAGTTTTGCTCTTTAATCGGCGGGGAACTTTAGGCTGTATATTGGGGTATTAATATTAATCAGTCTCTATCAATTTAACACTTCATTTTCTTTTCCCAGGTCTCTTCTGGAGCCACTTAGTAATTTCTCATTCCCTCTTCTTTCTGTTCTCACTTTTCCAGATCCCCTGGGAATCCCCCTTCTCACTTTGTTAGTAATTAGCAGTCCTACCCACAGTTCAACATAGTAATACAGTTACATGTGGGTTCATACGTGTGGACTCACCCATCCGCTCACCACACTCAGCCGATGTCTCTGGGGGATTCCTGCAGGGTCTCCTGTAGGTATATATCCAATATCACCTTCCACTCCTGTGCTGTAGATTTTTGAAAATTGAACCGGCGTCTCCGCTCTCCGCTCTCCCACCAGGGAGCCGGCACCTGTCAGGGAACCGGCCGGCGCCTCTGCCTCCCAGTGCTCCTTTGCGGCCAGCTAACGTGACCACGCCGCACTGCTCCGTCTCCCCGGCAACCCGACAGCTGGTCCCAGGTCTCCGCGGCGCGAACTCCTCCCGGAGCTCCGTATCCATACTCGCTCTCCTCTCCCTTCAGCGCGCCGGTACCCTCTCTCTCCGGAGACCTCCTCGCTCAGGTAGGGCTCCGCTCTTCAGACCTTAGGGGTTCTCATGGTGGTCTACTCGTGGGTTATCGGAGAGCAATCACATCGTGCTCTCCGGCGCCGCCATGTTTAGGCTCCTCCCCCACTTGTATTGAAAACCTGTATGTTTATATTGATAGATGGTAATTAGAGATGAGCGAAGTATTCAAAAATTCGATTCGACTGATTCGGCGAATTCGTGGAAAAATTTCGATTCGAGTCGAATATATTCGCTGCGAATTTAACTTATAAAAGGGTGTTTCTAGGCTTCAGAGAGCCTTTATATTAGTGCAGAACACTGTACCTTTAATTTAAATGCCCTTGGAGTCTGCTGGGGAAGAGAAATAATACTGACAGTCAGTATGACATGCAGATGAGTGCCGTCGATCTTAGAATCACCGCACACTTCACTCATTTGGGCAGTCACGGGGCCAAAACCAGAGTGTGGAGCCACAGTGTGGCGGTGGAGGCAGCAGCAATGGGAGGCCATACAGCACCCTATGACAAAAATGGAAACCACCAGCAGTGTGAGGAGACCTGAAAGTGGCACATGGCAGAGTGTGGCGATGGAGACAGCAGCAATGGGAGGCCGTACAGGGACCCATGACACACTCTGGACCTGGCAGCAGCATGAGGAGGCGGTACAGGGGCCCATGACAGATTACGGGCCTGGCAGCAGCATGAGGAGTTGGTACGGGGGCCCATGGCAGATTACGGGCCTGGCAGCAGCAATGTGAGGCCGTACAGGGACCCATGACACACTCTGGACCTGGCAGCAGCATGGGGAGGCGGTACAGGGGCCCATGACAGATTACGGGCCTGGCAGCAGCATGAGGAGTCGGTACGGGGGCCCATGACACACTCTGGACCTGGCAGCAGCATGAGGAGGCGGTACAGGGGCGCATGACAGATTACGAGCCTGGCAGCAGCAACTTGGACAGGAGGACGTTCAGCTTCTGCACCGTCGGGTGCGTGCTCGCAAACTGTTGTCTCTTGGAAACAGATTCCAAGAAAGACTGCTGACGGAATCCGTGAAGAGGAGTAGCAGGAGAAGGAGCATCTGAACGAGCGGAATATGCCAACAAGCGACAACAGGGGCCCATGACAGATTACGGGCCTGGCAGCAGCATGAGGAGTCGGTACGGGGGCCCATGGCAGATTAGGGGCCTGGCAGCAGCTATGGGAGGCCCGTAATCTGCCAGCACCCTATGACAAAAAATGGAACCCACCAGCAGTGTGAGGAGACCTGAAAGTGGCACATGGCAGAGTGTGGCGATGGAGACAGCAGCAATGGGAGGCCGTACAGGGACCCATGAGAGACTCTGGACTTGGCAGCAGCATGAGGAGGCGGTATAGGGGCCCATGGCAGATTAGGGGCCTGGCAGCAGCTATGGGAGGCCCGTAATCTGCCAGCACCCTATGACAAAAAATGGAACACACCAGCAGTGTGAGGAGACCTGAAAGTGGCACATGTTTGGGGCATGATTCATGGCGGATTTAGTCAGTTGTGTCAGGAACTGGTGGTTTGAAATCCAGACTAATCCACGCCTGATTCATTTTCACAAACGTGAGTCTCTCCACACTTTGGGTGGACAGTCGTGTCCTCCGCGGAGTTGCAATACCTCCTGCCGCACTAAACACGCGCTCCGATGCCACGCTACTGGCCGGGCATGACAGCCTTTCAAGGGCAAATTCAGCTAGTTGGGGCCAAAGGTCAAGTTTCGTTGCCCAGTAGTCAAGGGGATTGTCTACCTCGGTTGGCAGGGTGCTGTCCAAGTAGGCCTAAGCCTGTTGTTTGAGGTCCTGCTCCAGGTCCACCTGATGCTGCTGCTGCTGCTGCTGCTGCTGCGGCTGGTTATTAGTTTCCTCACTGCGCTGGTGAAGAAAGCTACTCATCATCGACTGCAGACTGAGGCAGCTGCTGCTGGTGGAGCTGCCACTGCTCCTACCACCCCACCCCTCCCCTGCTGCCATGGCAGCGGAACGCGAGCGCACAGGGCCCACAGTGTCTGAGGATGGACGTTGGCGCAGACAGGCAGAGACCAGCTGACTACATAGGTGGTTTTTATAGTACGTTATTTTGGCCTCCCTCTCAGCAGGTGTGAAAAAGGCTACCATTTTGGAACGGTAGCGAGGGTCCAACAAGGTGGACAGCCAAAAGTCATCCCTCTGTCTGATGGTTATTATTCGGCTGTCGGTGCGCAAGCAAGCGAGCGTGCTATGGGCCATTTGTGCCAAGGAATGCGAGGGACTCCCTGCCTCCATCTCCACAGCATACTGCCACGGTGCGTCTGGGTCCTCTGTCTCCTCTTCCTCCTCCTCTACCAGATGCTCCTGCTCCTCCACTCCTGTCCGCTGAGTGGAAAAACCACCCATTTCACTCAATAATTCCTGAGCACCAATGTCCTCCTCTATCTCCTCCTCTTCTTCCTGTCCTGCCCCCACAGGGGTCATGTGGCATTGAGATCTGTGCGCCACGTCTACCGCACCCTGACCAGCCATTGTTAATAGCATTTGTTCCAGGACGTGCAACAGAGGAATGACGTCGTTCATCCCATAGTCCTGCCGACTCACGAATAGCGTGGCCTCCTCAAAGGGCCTGAGCAAGCGCAGGTGTCACGCATGAGCTGCCAATGGCTGACATCTAAGTTACACAGGGAGTACCTTTATCCGCTTTTAACATCAGGAAATCTGTGAAGGCCTTTTGCTGTTCGTAAAGGCGGTCTAACATATGTAGGGTTGAATTCCACCTTGTTGCAACGTCACAGCATGAGGAGTCGGTACGGGGGCCCATGGCAGATTACGGGCCTGGCAGCAGCAATGGGAGGCCCGTAATCTGCCAGCACCCTATGTCAAAAAATTGAACACACCAGCAGTGTGTGAGGAGACCTGAAAGTGGCACATGGCAGAGTGTGGCGATGGAGACAGCAGCAATGGGAGGCCGTACAGGGACTCATGACAGACTCTGGACTTGGCAGCAGCATGAGGAGGCGGTATAGGGGCCCATGGCAGATTAGGGGCCTGGCAGCAGCTATGGGAGGCCCGTAATCTACCAGCACCCTATGTCAAAAAATTGAACACACCAGCAGTGTGAGGAGACCTGAAAGTGGCACATGGCAGAGTGTGGCGATGGAGACAGCAGCAATGGGAGGCCGTACAGGGACCCATGAGAGACTCTGGACCTGGCAGCAGCATGAGGAGGTGGTACAGGGGCCCATGGCAGATTAGGGGCCTGGCAGCAGCTATAGGAGGCCCGTAATCTGCCAGCACCCTATGTCAAAAAATTCAACACACCAGCAGTGTGAGGAGACCTGAAAGTGGCACATGGCATGAGACACTGTGGACCTGGCAGCAGCATGAGGAGGCGGTACAGGGGCCCATGGCAGATTAGGGGCCTGGCAGCAGCTATGGGAGGCCCGTAATCTGCCAGCACCCTATGACAAAAAATGGAACACACCAGCAGTGTGAGGAGACCTGAAAGTGGCACATGGCAGAGTGTGGCGATGGAGACAGCAGCAATGGGAGGCCGTACAGGGACCCATGACAGACTCTGGACCTGGCAGCAGCATGAGGAGGCAGTATAGGGGCCCATGGCAGATTAGGGGCCTGGCAGCAGCTATGGGAGGCCCGTAATCTGCCAGCACCCTATGTCAAAAAATTCAACACACCAGCAGTGTGTGAAGAGACCTGAAAGTGACACATGGCAGAGTGTGGCGATGGAGACAGCAGCAATGGGAGACCGTACAGGGACCCATGAGAGACTCTGGACCTGGCAGCAGCATGAGGAGGCGGTATAGGGGCCCATGGCAGATTAGGGGCCTGGCAGCAGCTATGGGAGGCCCGTAATCTGCCAGCACCCTATGACAAAAAATGGAACACACCAGCAGTGTGAGGAGACCTGTAAGTGGCACATGGCAGAGTGTGGCGATGGAGACAGCAGCAATGGGAGGCCGTACAGCGACCCATGACAGACTCTGGACCTGGCAGCAGCATGAGGAGGCGGTATAGGGGCCCATGGCAGATTAGGGGCCTGGCAGCAGCTATGGGAGGCCCGTAATCTGCCAGCACCCTATGTCAAAAAATTGAACACACCAGCAGTGTGTGAGGAGACCTGAAAGTGGCACATGGCAGAGTGTGGCGATGGAGACAGCAGCAATGGGAGGCCGTACAGGGACCCATGAGAGACTCTGGACCTGGCAGCAGCATGAGGAGGCGGTATAGGGGCCCATGGCAGATTAGGGGCCTGGCAGCAGCTATAGGAGGCCCGTAATCTGCCAGCACCCTATGTCAAAAAATTGAACACACCAGCAGTGTGAGGAGACCTGAAAGTGGCACATGGCATGAGACACTGTGGACCTGGCAGCAGCATGAGGAGGCGGTACAGGGGCCCATGGCAGATTAGGGGCCTGGCAGCAGCTATGGGAGGCCCGTAATCTGCCAGCACCCTATGTCAAAAAATTCAACACACCAGCAGTGTGAGGAGACCTGAAAGTGGCACATGGCAGAGTGTGGCGATGGAGACAGCAGCAATGGGAGGCCGTACAGGGACCCATGACAGACTCTGGACTTGGCAGCAGCATGAGGAGGCGGTATAGGGGCCCATGGCAGATTAGGGGCCTGGCAGCAGCTATGGGAGGCCCATAATCTGCCAGCACCCTATGTCAAAAAATTGAACACACCAGCAGTGTGAGGAGACCTGAAAGTGGCACATGGCAGAGTGTGGCGATGGAGACAGCAGCAATGGGAGGCCGTACAGGGACCCATGAGAGACTCTGGACCTGGCAGCAGCATGAGGAGGCGGTACAGGGGCCCATGGCAGATTAGGGGCCTGGCAGCAGCTATAGGAGGCCCGAAATCTGCCAGCACCCTATGACAAAAAATGGAACACACCAGCAGTGTGAGGAGACCTGAAAGTGGCACATGGCAGAGTGTGGCGATGGAGACAGCAGCAATGGGAGGCCGTACAGGGACCCATGAGAGACTCTGGACCTGGCAGCAGCATGAGGAGGCGGTATAGGGGCCCATGGCAGATTAGGGGCCTGGCAGCAGCTATGGGAGGCCCGTAATCTGCCAGCACCCTATGTCAAAAAATTCAACACACCAGTAGTGTGAGGAGACCTGAAAGTGGCACATGGCAGAGTGTGGCGATGGAGACAGCAGCAATGGGAGGTCGTACAGGGACCCATGAGAGACTCTGGACCTGGCAGCAGCATGAGGAGGCGGTATAGGGGCCCATGGCAGATTAGGGGCCTGGCAGCAGCTATGGGAGGCCCGTAATCTGCCAGCACCCTATGTCAAAAAATTCAACAGAACCAGCAGTGTGAGGAGACCTTAAAGTGGCACATGGCATGAGACACTGTGGACCTGGCAGCAGCATGAGGAGGCGGTACAGGGGCCCATGGCAGATTAGGGGCCTGGCAGCAGCTATGGGAGGCCCGTAATCTGCCAGCACCCTATGACAAAAAATGGAACACACCAGCAGTGTGAGGAGACCTGAAAGTGGCACATGGCAGAGTGTGGCGATGGAGACAGCAGCAATGGGAGGCCGTACAGGGACCCATGACAGACTCTGGACCTGGCAGCAGCATGAGGAGGCGGTATAGGGGCCCATGGCAGATTAGGGGCCTGGCAGCAGCTATGGGAGGCCCGTAATCTGCCAGCACCCTATGTCAAAAAATTCAACACACCAGCAGTGTGTGAGGAGACCTGAAAGTGGCACATGGCAGAGTGTGGCGATGGAGACAGCAGCAATGGGAGGCCGTACAGGGACCCATGAGAGACTCTGGACCTGGCAGCAGCATGAGGAGGTGGTATAGGGGCCCATGGCAGATTAGGGGCCTGGCAGCAGCTATGGGAGGCCCGTAATCTGCCAGCACCCTATGACAAAAAATGGAACACACCAGCAGTGTGAGGAGACCTGAAAGTGGCACATGGCAGGGGCATGATTCATGGCGGATTTAGTCAGTTGTGTCAGGAACTGGTGGTTTGAAATCCAGACTAATCCACGCCTGATTCATTTTCACAAACGTGAGTCTCTCCACACTTTGGGTGGACAGTCGTGTCCTCCGCGGAGTTACAATACCTCCTGCCGCACTAAACACGCGCTCCGATGCCACGCTACTGGCCGGGCATGACAGCCTTTCAAGGGCAAATTCAGCTAGTTGGGGCCAAAGGTCAAGTTTCGTTGCCCAGTAGTCAAGGGGATTGTCTACCTCGGTTGGCAGGGTGCTGTCCAAGTAGGCCCAAGCCTGTTGTTTGAGGTCCTGCTCCAGGTCCACCTGATGCTGCTGCTGCTGCGGCTGGTTAGTAGTTTCCTCACTGCGCTGGTGAAGAAAGCTACTCATCATCGACTGCAGACTGAGGCAGCCGCTGCTGGTGGAGCTACCACTGCTCCTACCACCCCACCCCTCCCCTGCTGCCATGGCAGCGGAACGCGAGCGCACAGGGCCCACAGTGTCTGAGGATGGACGTTGGCGCACAAAGGCAGAGACCAACTGACTACATAGGTGGTTTTTATAGTACGTTATTTTGGCCTCCCTCTCAGCAGGTGTGAAAAAGGCCACCATTTTTGAACGGTAGCGAGGGTCCAACAAGGTGGACAGCCAAAAGTCATCCCTCTGTCTGATGGTTATTATTCGGCTGTCGCTACGCAAGCAACCGAGCATGCTATGGGCCATTTGTGCCAAGGAATGTGAGGGACTCCCTGCCTCCATCTCCACAGCATACTGCCACGGTGCGTCTGGGTCCTCTGTCTCCTCCTCCTCCTCCTCCTCTACCACATGCTCCTGCTCCTCCACTCCTTTCCGCTGAGTGGAAAAACCACCCATTTCACTCAATAATTCCTGAGCACAAATGTCCTCCTCTACCTCCTCCTCTTCTTCCTGTCCTGCCCCCACAGGGGTCATGTGGCGTTGAGATCTGTGCGCCACGTCTACCGTACCCTGACCAGCCATTGTTAACAGCATTTGTTCCAGGACGTGCAACAGAGGAATGACGTCGTTCATCCCATAGTCCTGGCGACTCACGAATAGCGTGGCCTCCTCAAAGGGCCTGAGCAAGCGGCAGGTGTCACGCATGAGCTGCCAATGGCTGACATCGAGATTACACAGGGGAGTACCTTTATCCGCTTGTAACATCAGGAAATCGGTGATGGCCTTTCGCTGTTCGTAAAGGCGGTCTAACATGTGTAGGGTTGAATTCCACCTTGTTGCAACGTCGCAGATCAGGCGATGCTGTGGAATTCCGTTCTGCCGCTGCAGCTCAAGGAAGGGGGTGTGCTTTGCGGTGTAGGAATGGCTGAAATGCATGCAAAGTTTACGTGACATTTTAAGGATGTCTTGCAGTGGGATGGTGGATTTTAGGAACCGCTTGACAACCAGATTGAACACGTGAGCCATGCATGGCGCATGGCACAACCTTCCTTGACGCAGAGCAGACACCATGTTCTTTCCGTTGTCGGTCAACATGGTTCCGATTTTCAGTTTGCGCGGAGACAGCCATCTGTCGATTTCTCTGTTCATTACACTCAGAAGTTCCTCCCCTGTGTGACTACGTTCGCCAAGGCATACCAGGTGCAGCACAGCGTGACACCGTTGCGCCCTGCACATGTGATATGCCGGTCGGGTAATGGGACTTGGCACGGGGGTGGTGGCTGAGGACACGAAGGAAGAAGAGGTGGTAGAGGCGGACATCTTTTGTGGACCAAGGACGTGCAAACGTGGAGGCAAAAGCGGCGTGACCTGTCCAAGTTGCTGGTGCGGCTGTGACGGCACCACGTTCACCCAGTGGGCCGTAAATGACATGTACTGTCCCTGACCGTAGTTACAGCTCCACACGTCGGCGCTGCCGTGCACTTTGGCAGAGACCGACATGCTCAAAGACTGGCCCACCATCTCTTCTACATGTGAATGCAGGGCTGGCACTGCCTTTTTGGCGAAGAAATGACGGCTTGGCACTCTCCACCGCGGCGCGGCACAAGCCATCATTTCTCGGAAAGGTGCTGAGTCCACCACTTGGAAAGGGAGGGACTGCAGCACCAGCAACTTGGACAGGACGACGTTCAGCTTTTGCACCGTCGGGTGCGTGCTCGCAAACTGTTGTCTCTTGGAAACGGATTCCAAGAAAGACTGCTGATGGAATCCGTGAAGAGGAGTAGCAGGAGAAGGAGCATCTGAACGAGCGGAAGATGGCAACGAGCGACAACTCCCCTCAGCAGAGGTGTTGGAGCCTTGACTGGCTGATAGAGGGCGATTGACGTCGGGTGACGGAGCAAGTAACGGAGCGGGTGATGGAGCGGGGGCTGGGGCGGGCAGAACCGCTGTATCTTTATCACGGTTTTCCCAGGCCACCAAATGGCGACGCTGCATATGCTGCCGCAACGCTGTAGTCCCAACATGGGCCCCCTGGCCACGCTTGACTTTCTGGCCACATAGTCGACATACGGCTACGTTTACTTCCTCGGGCGGCTTGACAAAAAATTGCCACACCGCTGAGTAGGAAACTTTGCCCCCGATACTCCTCACTGGCTGACTGCTGCTTCCTCCGTGCACACCGGCACCACTACTGGCCGTGGTGGTAGGCTGCAGTGGAGCTGGTGCTCTACTCCGTGGCCGTTTGCCTCCACTGACACTGCTGCGACCCTGCTGCCTCCTGGGCAACCCACCGACTGTTTTGCTCGCTGCCAACTGCCACCCTCTTCTCCTGATGATGCGGAAGCAATAGCCTGATGACTACTTCTTCGCCTGCCTGCTGAAGAGACGGATGTCTCCCCCCGTTCCTGACCGCCCTCTGTTTGCTCTTCCTCACTGTACAGTGGGGCTGAGCCCACAGCATGCGATACTTCGCTTGGTGAGGGAACACCAAAGGACAGGGGCAGGTAGAGGACACGTGATTTCAGTGGGCTTGGTCCCGGGCCATGCCAACTAACGGTTGTGTCTGACGTACCCACCGACCGTTGGCTGTAGGTGTCAGAGGTGACCTGGGAAGAGGAAGACGACCGAGCCAACCAATCGATGACGGCAGGGTTGTCGGTGGAGACACGACCGCTGGATGACACCGGGAGCACTGGCCTCTGGCTGCGAATAGTGCTGCCTTGACCCCTTCCTCTGCTGCCACGTCTGCTCGCTCCTAAAACATTGCCTCCTCTGCCACTCCTCTGCATGTTGTCTGACATACTCTTTAATTAAACGATTCTGTGTCCCTGAGTAACAATTCTGTGTCTGTCCCTGAGTAACAATTCTGTGTCCCTGAGTAACGTTTCTGTGGCCCTAAGTAACAGTTCTGTGGCCCTCAGTAACAATTCTGTGTCCCTCAGTAACAATTCTGTGTCCCTCAGTAACAATTCTGTGTCTGTCCCTGAGTAACAATTCTGTGTCCCTGAGTAACAATTCTGTGTCCCTGAGTAACAATTCTGTGTCCCTCAGTAACAATTCTGTGTCCCTGAGTAACAATTCTGTGTCTGTCCCTGAGTAACAATTCTGTGTCCCCAAGTAATGTTTCTGTGGCCCTAAGTAACGGTTCTGTGTCCCTCAGTAACAAATCTGTGTCCCTCAGTAACAATTCTGTGTCCCTCAGTAACAATTCTGTGTCTGTCCCTGAGTAACAATTCTGTGTCTGTCCCTGAGTAACAATTCTGTGTCTGTCCCTGAGTAACAATTCTGTGTCCATGAGTAACAATTCTGTGTCCCTCAGTAACAATTCTGTGTCCCTGAGTAACAATTCTGTGTCCCTGAGTAACAATTCTGTGTCCCTGAGTAACAATTCTGTGTCCCTCAGTAACAATTCTGTGTCCCTGAGTAACAATTCTGTGTCTGTCCCTGAGTAACAATTCTGTGTCCCTAAGTAACGTTTCTGTGGCCCTAAGTAACGGTTCTGTGGCCCTAAGTAACGATTCTGTGGCCCTAAGTAACGATTCTGTGGCCCTAAGTAACGTTTCTGTAGCCCTAAGTAACGTTTCTGTGGCACTAAGTAACGTTTCTGTGGCCCTAAGTAACGTTTCTGTGGCCCTAAGTAACAGTTCTGTGGCCCTCAGTGACAGTTCTGTGGCCCTCAGTAACAATTCTGTGTCCCTCAGTAACAATTCTGTGTCTGTCCCTGAGTAACAATTCTGTGTCCCTAAGTAACGTTTCTGTGGCCCTAAGTAACGTTTCTGTGGCCCTCAGTAACGTTTCTGAGGCACTAAGTAACGTTTCTGTGGCCCTAAGTAACGTTTCTGTGGCCCTCAGTAACAATTCTGTGTCTGTCCCTGAGTAACAATTCTGTGTCCCTAAGTAACAATTCTGTGGCCCTAAGTAAAGTTTCTGTGGCCCTAAGTAACGTTTCTGTGGCCCTAAGTAACGATTCTGTGGCCCTAAGTAACGTTTCTGTGGCCCTAAGTAACGTTTCTGTGGCCCTCAGTAACAAATCTGTGTCCCTCAGTAACAATTCTGTGTCTGTCCCTGAGTAACAATTCTGTGGCCCTAAGTAACGTTTCTGTGGCCCTAAGTAACGATACTGTGGCCCTAAGTAACGTTTCTGTGGCCCTCAGTAACAAATCTGTGTCCCTCAGTAACAATTCTGTGTCTGTCCCTAAGAAACAATTCTGTGGCCCTAAGTAACGTTTCTGTGGCCCTAAGTAACGTTTCTGTGGCCCTAAGTAACGGTTCTGTGGCCCTAAGTAACGGTTCTGTGGCCCTAAGTAACGATTCTGTGGCCCTAAGTAACGTTTCTGTGGCCCTAAGTAACGTTTCTGTGGCCCTCAGTAACAAATCTGTGTCCCTCAGTAACAATTCTGTGTCTGTCCCTAAGTAACAATTCTGTGGCCCTAAGTAATGTTTCTGTGGCCCTAAGTAACGGTTCTGTGGCCCTCAGTAACAATTCTGTGTCCCTCAATAACAATTCTGTGTCTGTCCCTAAGTAACAATTCTGTGGCCCTAAGTAACGTTTCTGTGGCCCTAAGTAACGTTTCTGTCGCCCTAAGTAACGATTCTGTGGCCCTCAGTAACAATTCTGTCTGTCCCTGAGTAACAATTCTGTGTCCCTGAGTAACAATTCTGTGTCTCTGAGTAACAATTCTGTGTCCCTCAGTAACAATTCTGTGTCCCTCAGTAACAATTCTGTGTCTGTCCCTGAGTAACAATTCTGTGTCCCTAAGTAACGTTTCTGTGGCCCTAAGTAACGGTTCTGTGGCCCTAAGTAACGGTTCTGTGGCCCTCAGTAACAAATCTGTGTCCCTCAGTAACAATTCTGTGTCTGTCCCTGAGTAACAATTCTGTGTCCCTAAGTAACGTTTCTGTGTCCCTAAGTAACGTTTCTGTGGCCCTAAGTAACGATTCGGTGGCCCTAAGTAACGATTCTGTTGCCCTAAGTAACGTTTCTGTAGCCCTAAGTAACGTTTCTGTGGCACTAAGTAACGTTTCTGTGGCCCTAAGTAACGTTTCTGTGGCCCTAAGTAACAGTTCTGTGGCCCTCAGTGACAGTTCTGTGGCCCTCAGTAACAATTCTGTGTCCCTCAGTAACAATTCTGTGTCTGTCCCTGAGTAACAATTCTGTGTCCCTAAGTAACGTTTCAGTGGCCCTAAGTAACGGTTCTGTGGCCCTAAGTAACGTTTCTGTGGCCCTAAGTAACGTTTCTGTGGCCCTCAGTAACGTTTCTGTGGCCCTAAGTAACGTTTCTGTGGCCCTAAGTAACGTTTCTGTGGCCCTCAGTAACAATTCTGTGTCTGTCCCTGAGTAACAATTCTGTGTCCCTAAGTAACAATTCTGTGGCCCTAAGTAAAGTTTCTGTGGCCCTAAGTAACGTTTCTGTGGCCCTAAGTAACGATTCTGTGGCCCTCAGTAACAAATCTGTGTCCCTCAGTAACAATTCTGTGTCTGTCCCTAAGTAACAATTCTGTGGCCCTAAGTAATGTTTCTGTGGCCCTAAGTAACGGTTCTGTGTCCCTCAGTAACAATTCTGTATCCCTCAGTAACAATTCTGTTTCTGTCCCTGAGTAACAATTCTGTGGCCCTAAGTAACGTTTCTGTGGCCCTAAGTAACGTTTCTGTGGCCCTAAGTAACGATTCTGTGGCCCTAAGTAACGTTTCTGTGGCCCTCAGTAACAAATCTGTGTCCCTCAGTAACAATTCTGTGTCTGTCCCTAAGAAACAATTCTGTGGCCCTAAGTAACGTTTCTGTGGCCCTAAGTAACGGTTCTGTGGCCCTAAGTAACGATTCTGTGGCCCTAAGTAACGTTTCTGTGGCCCTAAGTAACGTTTCTGTGGCCCTCAGTAACAAATCTGTGTCCCTCAGTAACAATTCTGTGTCTGTCCCTAAGTAACAATTCTGTGGCCCTAAGTAATGTTTCTGTGGCCCTAAGTAACGGTTCTGTGGCCCTCAGTAACAATTCTGTGTCCCTCAATAACAATTCTGTGTCTGTCCCTAAGTAACAATTCTGTGGCCCTAAGTAACGTTTCTGTGGCCCTAAGTAACGTTTCTGTGGCCCTAAGTAACGATTCTGTGGCCCTCAGTAACAATTCTGTATCCCTCAGTAACAATTCTGTGTCTGTCCCTGAGTAACAATTCTGTGTCCCTAAGTAACGTTTCTGTGGCCCTAACAAACGATTCTGTGGCCCTAACTAACGTTTCTGTGGCCCTAAGTAACGTTTCTGTGGCCCTCAGTAACAAATCTGTGTCCCTCAGTAACAATTCTGTGTCTGTCCCTAAGTAACAATTCTGTGGCCCTAAGTAACGGTTCTGTGGCCCTCAGTAACAATTCTGTGTCCCTCAATAACAATTCTGTGTCTGTCCCTAAGTAACAATTCTGTGGCCCTAAGTAACGATTCTGTGGCCCTCAGTAACAAATCTGTGTCCCTCAGTAACAATTCTGTGTCTGTTCCTAAGTAACAATTCTGTGGCCCTAAGTAACGTTTCTGTGGCCCTAAGTAACGGTTCTGTGGCCCTCAGTAACAATTCTGTGTCCCTCAATAACAATTATGTGTCTGTCCCTAAGTAACAATTCTGTGGCCCTTAGTAACATTTCTGTGGCCCTAAGTAACGATTCTGTGGCCCTCAGTAACAAATCTGTGTCCCTCAGTAACAATTCTGTGTCTGTCCCTAAGTAACAATTCTGTGGCCCTAAGTAACGATTCTGTGGCCCTCAGTAACAAATCTGTGTCCCTCAGTAACAATTCTGTCTGTCCCTAAGTAACAATTCTGTGGCCCTAAGTAACGTTTATGTGGCCCTAAGTAACGATTCTGTGGCCCTCAGTAACAATTCTGTATCCCTCAGTAACAATTCTGTCTGTCCCTGAGTAACAATTCTGTGTCCCTAAGTAACGTTTCTGTGGCCCTAAGTAACGTTTCTGTGACCCTAAGTAACGATTCTGTGGCCCTAAGTAACGTTTCTGTGGCCCTAAGTAACGTTTCTATGGCCCTCAGTAACAATTCTGTGTCCCTCAATAACAATTCTGTGTCTGTCCCTAAGTAACAATTCTGTGGCCCTAAGTAACGTTTCTGTGGCCCTAAGTAACGATTCTGTGGCCCTCAGTAACAAATCTGTTTCCCTCAGTAACAATTCTGTGTCTGTCCCTAAGTAACAATTCTGTGGCCCTAAGTAACGATTCTGTGGCCCTCAGTAACGATTCTGTATCCCTCAGTAACAATTCAGTCTGTCCCTGAGTAACAATTCTGTGTCCCTAAGTAACGTTTCTATGGCCCTAAGTAACGTTTCTGTGGCCCTAAGTAACGATTCTGTGGCCCTAAGTAACGTTTCTGTGGCCCTAAGTAACGTTTCTGTCGCCCTAAGTAACGATTCTGTGGCCCTCAGTAACAATTCTGTCTGTCCCTGAGTAACAATTCTGTGTCCCTGAGTAACAATTCTGTGTCTCTGAGTAACAATTCTGTGTCCCTCAGTAACAATTCTGTGTCCCTCAGTAACAATTCTGTGTCTGTCCCTGAGTAACAATTCTGTGTCCCTAAGTAACGTTTCTGTGGCCCTAAGTAACGGTTCTGTGGCCCTAAGTAACGGTTCTGTGGCCCTCAGTAACAAATCTGTGTCCCTCAGTAACAATTCTGTGTCTGTCCCTGAGTAACAATTCTGTGTCCCTAAGTAACGTTTCTGTGTCCCTAAGTAACGTTTCTGTGGCCCTAAGTAACGATTCGGTGGCCCTAAGTAACGATTCTGTTGCCCTAAGTAACGTTTCTGTAGCCCTAAGTAACGTTTCTGTGGCACTAAGTAACGTTTCTGTGGCCCTAAGTAACGTTTCTGTGGCCCTAAGTAACAGTTCTGTGGCCCTCAGTGACAGTTCTGTGGCCCTCAGTAACAATTCTGTGTCCCTCAGTAACAATTCTGTGTCTGTCCCTGAGTAACAATTCTGTGTCCCTAAGTAACGTTTCAGTGGCCCTAAGTAACGGTTCTGTGGCCCTAAGTAACGTTTCTGTGGCCCTAAGTAACGTTTCTGTGGCCCTAAGTAACGTTTCTGTGGCCCTCAGTAACGTTTCTGTGGCCCTAAGTAACGTTTCTGTGGCCCTAAGTAACGTTTCTGTGGCCCTCAGTAACAATTCTGTGTCTGTCCCTGAGTAACAATTCTGTGTCCCTAAGTAACAATTCTGTGGCCCTAAGTAAAGTTTCTGTGGCCCTAAGTAACGTTTCTGTGGCCCTAAGTAACGATTCTGTGGCCCTCAGTAACAAATCTGTGTCCCTCAGTAACAATTCTGTGTCTGTCCCTAAGTAACAATTCTGTGGCCCTAAGTAATGTTTCTGTGGCCCTAAGTAACGGTTCTGTGTCCCTCAGTAACAATTCTGTATCCCTCAGTAACAATTCTGTTTCTGTCCCTGAGTAACAATTCTGTGGCCCTAAGTAACGTTTCTGTGGCCCTAAGTAACGTTTCTGTGGCCCTAAGTAACGATTCTGTGGCCCTAAGTAACGTTTCTGTGGCCCTCAGTAACAAATCTGTGTCCCTCAGTAACAATTCTGTGTCTGTCCCTAAGAAACAATTCTGTGGCCCTAAGTAACGTTTCTGTGGCCCTAAGTAACGGTTCTGTGGCCCTAAGTAACGATTCTGTGGCCCTAAGTAACGTTTCTGTGGCCCTAAGTAACGTTTCTGTGGCCCTCAGTAACAAATCTGTGTCCCTCAGTAACAATTCTGTGTCTGTCCCTAAGTAACAATTCTGTGGCCCTAAGTAATGTTTCTGTGGCCCTAAGTAACGGTTCTGTGGCCCTCAGTAACAATTCTGTGTCCCTCAATAACAATTCTGTGTCTGTCCCTAAGTAACAATTCTGTGGCCCTAAGTAACGTTTCTGTGGCCCTAAGTAACGTTTCTGTCGCCCTAAGTAACGATTCTGTGGCCCTCAGTAACAATTCTGTATCCCTCAGTAACAATTCTGTGTCTGTCCCTGAGTAACAATTCTGTGTCCCTAAGTAACGTTTCTGTGGCCCTAACAAACGATTCTGTGGCCCTAACTAACGTTTCTGTGGCCCTAAGTAACGTTTCTGTGGCCCTCAGTAACAAATCTGTGTCCCTCAGTAACAATTCTGTGTCTGTCCCTAAGTAACAATTCTGTGGCCCTAAGTAACGGTTCTGTGGCCCTCAGTAACAATTCTGTGTCCCTCAATAACAATTCTGTGTCTGTCCCTAAGTAACAATTCTGTGGCCCTAAGTAACGATTCTGTGGCCCTCAGTAACAAATCTGTGTCCCTCAGTAACAATTCTGTGTCTGTCCCTAAGTAACAATTCTGTGGCCCTAAGTAACGTTTCTGTGGCCCTAAGTAACGGTTCTGTGGCCCTCAGTAACAATTCTGTGTCCCTCAATAACAATTATGTGTCTGTCCCTAAGTAACAATTCTGTGGCCCTTAGTAACATTTCTGTGGCCCTAAGTAACGATTCTGTGGCCCTCAGTAACAAATCTGTGTCCCTCAGTAACAATTCTGTGTCTGTCCCTAAGTAACAATTCTGTGGCCCTAAGTAACGATTCTGTGGCCCTCAGTAACAAATCTGTGTCCCTCAGTAACAATTCTGTCTGTCCCTAAGTAACAATTCTGTGGCCCTAAGTAACGTTTATGTGGCCCTAAGTAACGATTCTGTGGCCCTCAGTAACAATTCTGTATCCCTCAGTAACAATTCTGTCTGTCCCTGAGTAACAATTCTGTGTCCCTAAGTAACGTTTCTGTGGCCCTAAGTAACGTTTCTGTGACCCTAAGTAACGATTCTGTGGCCCTAAGTAACGTTTCTGTGGCCCTAAGTAACGTTTCTATGGCCCTCAGTAACAATTCTGTGTCCCTCAATAACAATTCTGTGTCTGTCCCTAAGTAACAATTCTGTGGCCCTAAGTAACGTTTCTGTGGCCCTAAGTAACGATTCTGTGGCCCTCAGTAACAAATCTGTTTCCCTCAGTAACAATTCTGTGTCTGTCCCTAAGTAACAATTCTGTGGCCCTAAGTAACGATTCTGTGGCCCTCAGTAACGATTCTGTATCCCTCAGTAACAATTCAGTCTGTCCCTGAGTAACAATTCTGTGTCCCTAAGTAACGTTTCTGTGGCCCTAAGTAACGTTTCTGTGGCCCTAAGTAACGATTCTGTGGCCCTAAGTAACGTTTCTGTGGCCCTAAGTAACGTTTCTGTGGCCCTTAGTAACAATTCTGTGTCCCTCAATAACAATTCTGTGTCTGTCCCTAAGTAACAATTCTGTGGCCCTAAGTAACGTTTCTGTGGCCCTAAGTAACGATTCTGTGGCCCTCAGTAACAATTCTGTATCCCTCAGTAACAATTCTGTCTGTCCCTGAGTAACAATTCTGTGTCCCTAAGTAACGTTTCTGTGGCCCTAACGAACGATTCTGTGGCCCTAAGTAACGTTTCTGTGGCCCTATGTAACGTTTCTATGGCCCTAAGTAACGATTCTGTGGCCCTAACTAACGTTTCTGTGTCCCTAAGTAACGTTTCTCTGTCCCTAACTCTCTCCCTGCATACAGCCAGGTCTGCCTCTGTTGAATGACTGGAGGCAAATGGAGAATTCTAAAATGGCCGCCATTTATAGCTCGACCATTACACTGTGCTGGCTGGCTGGCTGCTGATTGGCTAATGCGATCACATGTCATGAATGAATGCATTATGGGTCAGCGCGCCTTGTCTGCGCGCCTTCCCAGACATCCCCGCTCCGTTGCCGCACATGTCGCCGCCATTTTAGGAAAAATTTCGATTCGCGCATCCGAAGTCTGCTTATTTTCGGATTCGACGCAAATCGAAATTTTCCTAATATTCGAAACGAATTCCACTTCGCCTACTTCGATTCGCTCATCTCTAATGGTAATGTGATAACCTTCAGTGTTTAGCTTGGCATCCAATTTTATATATTATAAGAATTTATTTGGGTTATTTATTGTTATTCATATTGGAGGTGAGTGACAGTGCAGATTTATTCACACAGGTTTTGTTTACATAAAACAAAATGTCGTCTGCGAATGCAGAGACTTTGTGTTCCTTTCCAGCTACCTCTATACCCTGTATCTCCTGATCTGCCTGATTCATCACTAGGAGTGGTTCCAAGGACAATAGGAAAAGCAAGGGTGAGAGTGGGCACTCCTCCCGTTTCCTTTTTTTTTTAAGAAAAACAGTTGTGACAGAGTCCCGTTCATCCGGACCTGCGCGAATGGTTTAGAATACAATGCCTCTATCCATTTAACCATACGCAAGCCTAGATTTAGGTGTTGTACTGTCAAGAGCATATAATCCTAATCTACCCTATCAAATGCCTTTTCAACATCTATTGACAAGAAAAGTACTGTTTTTTATTACCTTTCTTAGCTCTATGTATGAAAAAGATCGTTCTCAAGACATTGTCTCTTGCTTCCCTCCCAGGGATGAACCCCACTTGATATTTCTCTATCTAGTCTGGCATATAAAGATTTAGCCTCTTGGCCAATATCTTCCTGTACAGTTCAATATATTATGCTGTTAATGATATTGGCCTGAAGCTAGAGCATAACGTTGGATCTTTCCCCTTCTTAAGGAGGACTGATATATGGGCCACTAGAGACTGAATGCATCTCTGTACCTCTCCCAATGGAATTCATATATGCATGAAAATAAGGTATTAACCATTAGCCGCCCGGCCAATGGCCGTTTGGCGGCTTCAGATGTGCCTCTTCATTCCGGGTGCACGCCATTTGGCGTGCTCCCGCACATGCGCCGTTTGCGGTAATGCAGAGCGGCGCAGCAGCGGGATTTGTCACGGGCCGTGCACCTCGGACACGGGCGATGACAGATCCGAGTACCGGCTCCTGTTGCTGGTACCATGTGACCTGCTGTGACCAATCACAGCAGGTCACATGACAGTTGTATACAATGGATGGCTTCATTCATGATGCCATCCATTGTATACTAGTGCCTAGCTGTGAATGGTCACAGCTAATCACATGCACATGTCGTGTGATTAGCTGTGACCAAATCACAGCTAAGCACAAAAAAAAAAAAAAAAAAGCTGAATGAATCGATTTCATTCAGGTAAATGCTTGCTTATAGCAAAGTAATTCCTTGCTATAAGCAAATTGTGTAAAAAAAAAAAAAAATACTGCTCACTTCCCCAAAGTAGTACAGTGTTACTATGGTAACATTGTACTATTTTGGTCATAGTAAAATATGAAAAAAAAATCTTAAAAAAAATAAAAATAAAGAAAAAAAAAAAATATATATATATTTTTTTCATACTGTCACCAGTCAGTGTCCCTGTTAACCGCCATGCCAGTTATATGATGATGCTGTACTGCACTGGTGACAGTATGTAAAAAATAAAAAGTGAAAATAATTTTTTTAATTTTTTAATTTTCCGAAAAATTATGACATAAAAATACAACTTCAAAAAACTCGCCATGCCTCTTATGAAGTACGTCGGACTGTCTACTCTGCAAAAAGGGGTCATTTGTGGGATATCTGTACTGTTCTGACATGCTTGGACCTCAAGAAATTAGATTGGCTGTCAGTACTTCAGGATTGATCAATATTCAGATCTATACCATAGTTTGTGAACTCTATAACTTTCCTACAAACTAAAAAATACATCCTAATTTGGGTTATTTTCACCAAAGACATGTAGCAGAATACATCTCGGCCTAAATTTATGAAGAACAATTATTTATTTGTAAACTTTTATAACAGAAACAAAGAAAAATTTGTTTTTTTTTCCAAATTTTTGGTCTTTTTTTGTTAATTTAGCAAAAAATAAAAACCCCAGCAGTGATTAAATACCACCAAAAGAAAGCTCTAGTTGTGTGAAGAAAATGATAAAATTTTAGTTTGGGTACAGTGTTGTATGACCGTGCAATTGTCATTCAAAGTGTGAGAGCGCTGAAACCTGAAAAATGGCCTGGGCAGGAAGGTGTAAAATTGCACGGTATTGAAACGGTTAAAACCCCTATAATTTTTTTTATATTATAAGGATATGTACCTGTCTGGGCTCCTACCTACTTTAGAACTTTTAATTGCTGCTTCAATTTCTTCTTTAGAGATCTCCCTATCCAAATTAGCGATAATCTATTCTGATAACTAGAGATGAGCGAATCGAACATGGCGAAGTGGAATTCGTTTCGAATATTGGGAAATATTCGATTCGCGCCGAATCCGAAAATTAGCCAACTTCGGATGCACGAATCGAATTTTCCCAAAAATGGCGGCGACATGTGTGGCGACGGAGCGGGGATCTCTGGGAAGGCACGAAGACAAGGCGCGCTGACCCATAATGCATTCATTCATGACATGTGATCGCATTAGCCAATCAGCAGCCAGCCAGCCAGCACTGTGTAATGGTGGAGCTATAAATTGCGGCCATCTTACAATTCTCCATTAGCCTGTGGTCATTCAAGAGAGACAGACCTGTCTGTATTAGGGACAGAGTGAGGGCCAGAGAGACTTTAGGGCCACAGAATCGTTACTTAGGGACACAGAATCGTTACTTAGGGACACAGAATCGTTACTCAGGGACACAGAATCGTTAATCAGGGACACAGAAATGTTACTCAGGGACAGACACAGAATTGTTACTGAGGGACACAGAATTGTTACTGAGGGACACAGAATTGTTACTCAGGGACACAGAATTGTTACTCAGGGACACAGAATTGTTACTCAGGGACAGACACAGAATTGTTACTGAGGGACATAGAATTGTTACTGAGGGACACAGAATTGTTACTGAGGGAAACAGAATTGTTACTCAGGGACACAGAATTGTTACTCAGGGACACAGAATTGTTACTCGGGGACAGACACAGAATTGTTACTGAGGGACACAGAATTGTTACTGAGGGACACAGAATTGTTACTCAGGGACACAGAATTGTTACTCAGGGACACAGAATTGTTACTCAGGGACAGACACAGAATTGTTACTGAGGGACACAGAATTGTTACTGAGGGACACAGAATTGTTACTCAGGGACACAGAATTGTTACTCAGGGACACAGAATTGTTACTAAGGGACACAGAATTGTTACTGAGGGACACAGAATTGTTACTGAGGGACACAGAATTGTTACTGAGGGACACAGAATTGTTACTCAGGGACACAGAATTGTTACTCAGGGACACAGAATTGTTACTCAGGGACAGACACAGAATTGTTACTGAGGGACACAGAATTGTTACTGAGGGAAACAGAATTGTTACTCAGGGACACAGAATTGATACTCAGGGACACAGAATTGTTACTCAGGGACACAGAATTGTTACTCAGGGACAGACACAGAATTGTTACTGAGGGACACAGAATTGTTACTGAGGGACACAGAATTGTTACTGAGGGACACAGAATTGTTACTCAGGGACTCAGAATTGTTACTGAGGGACACAGAATTGTTACTCAGGGACACAGAATTGTTACTCAGGGACACAGAATTGTTACTCAGGGACAGACAGAATTGTTACTCAGGGACACAGAGTTGTTACTGAGGGACACAGAGTTGTTACTCAGGGACAGACACAGAATTGTTACTGAGGGACACAGAATTGTTACTGAGGGACACAGAATTGTTACTCAGGGACACAGAATTGTTACTGAGGGACACAGAATTGTTACTCAGGGACACAGAATATTTACTCAGGGACAGACAGAATTGTTACTCAGGGACACAGAGTTGTTACTGAGGGACACAGAATTGTTACTCAGGGACAGACACAGAATTGTTACTCAGGGACACAGAATTGTTACTCAGGGACACAGAATTGTTACTGAGGGAGACAGAATTGTTACTCAGGGACACAGAATTGTTACTCAGGGACACAGAATTGTTACTCAGGGACAGACACAGAATTGTTACTCAGGGACACAGAATTGTTACTCAGGGACACAGAATTGTTACTGAGGGACACATAATTGTTACTCAGGGACAGACACAGAATTGTTACTCAGGGACACAGAATTGTTACTCAGGGACAGACACAGAATTGTTACTCAGGGACACAAAATTGTTACTCAGGGACACAGAATTGTTACTGAGGGACACAGAATTGTTACTCAGGGACAGACACAGAATTGTTACTCAGGGACACAGAATTGTTACTCAGGGACACAGAATTGTTACTCAGGGACAGACACAGAATTGTTACTCAGGGACACAGAATTGTAACTGAGGGACACAGAATTGTAACTGAGGGACACAGAATTGTTACTCAGGGACACAGAATTGTTACTCAGGGACACAGAATTGTTACTGAGGGACACAGAATTGTTACTGAGGGACACAGAATTGTTACTGAGGGACACAGAATCGTTACTGAGGGACACAGAATTGTTACTCTGGGACACAGAATTGTTACTCAGGGACACAGAATCGTTGAATTAAAGAGTATGTCAGACAACACGCAGAGGAGTGGCAGAGGAGGCAATGTTTCAGGAGCGAGCAGACGTGGCAGCAGAGGAAGGGGTCGAGGCAGCACTAGTCGCAGCCAGAGGCCAGTGCTCCCGGTGTCATCCAGCGGTCGTGTCTCCACCGACAACCCTGCCGTCATCGATTGGTTGGCTCGGTCGTCTTCCTCTTCCCAGGTCACCTCTGACACCTACAGCCAACGGTCGGTGGGTACGTCAGACACAACCGTTAGTTGGCATGGCCCGGGAGCAAGCCCACTGAAATTACGTGTCCTCTACCTGCCCCTGTCCTTTGGTGTTCCCTCACCAAGCGAAGTATCGCATGCTGTGGGCTCAGCCCCACTGTACAGTGAGGAAGAGCTAACAGAGGGCGGTCAGGAACGGGGGGAGACATCCGTCTCTTCAGCAGCCAGGTGAAGAAGTACTGGCGAGGAGAGTGGCTCGGTAGCCGGTCTAGAGACAGGTCTGTCTCCTGACCCACACGCAGCCGAGGGGGCTAGTAGTGAGGCGGAGACCCTAATTGATGATGATGGCAGCCTCGTCGTCATCAGGCTATTGCTTCCGCATCATCAGGAGAAGAGGGTGCCAGCTTGGCAGCGAGCAAAACAGTCGGTGGGTTGCCCAGGAGGCAGCAGGGTCGCAGCAGTGTCAGTGGAGGCAAACGGCCACGGAGTAGAGCACCAGCTCCACTGCAGCCTACCACCACGGCCAGTAGTGGTGCCGGTGTGCACGGAGGAAGTAGCAGTCAGCCAGTGAGGAGTAGCGGGGGCAAACTTTCCTACTCGGCGGTGTGGCAATTTTTCGTCAAGCCGCCCGAGGAAGTAAACGTAGCCGTATGTCGACTATGTGGCCAGAAAGTCAAGCGTGGCCAGGGGGCCCATGTTGGGACTACAGCGTTGCATCAGCATATGCAGCGTCGCCATTCGGTGGCCTGGGAAAACCGTGATAAAGATACGGCGGTTCTGCCTGCCCCAGCCCCCGCTCCATCACCCGCTCCGTTACTTGCTCCGTCACCCGACGTCAATCGCCCTCTATCAGCCAGTCAAGGCTCCAACACCTCTCCTGAGGGGAGTTGTTGCTCGTTGGCATCTTCCGCTTGTTCAGATGCTCCTTCTCCTGCTACTCCTCTTCACGGATTCCGTCAGCAGTCTTTCTTGGAATCCGTTTCCAAGAGACAACAGTTTGCGAGCACGCACCCGACGGTGCAAAAGCTGAACGTCCTCCTGTCCAAGTTGCTGGTGCTGCAGTCCCTCCCTTTCCAAGTGGTGGACTCAGCACCTTTCCGAGAAATGATGGCTTGTGCCGCGCCGCGGTGGAGAGTGCCAAGCCGTCATTTCTTCACCAAAAAGGCAGTGCCAGCCCTGCATTCACATGTAGAAGAGATGGTGGGCCAGTCTTTGAGCATGTCGGTCTCTGCCAAAGTGCATGGCAGCGCCGACGTGTGGAGCTGTAACTACGGTCAGGGACAGTACATGTCATTTACGGCCCACTGGGTGAACGTGGTGCCGTCACAGCCGCACCAGCAACTTGGACAGGTCACGCCGCTTTTGCCTCCACGTTTGCACGTCCTTGGTCCAGAAAAGGTGTCCGCCTCTACCACCTCTTCTTCCGCCGTGTCCTCAGCCGCCACCCCCGTGCCAAGTCCCATTACCCGACCGGCATATCACATGTGCAGGGCGCAACGGTGTCACGCTGTGCTGCACCTGGTATGCCTTGGCGAACGTAGTCACACAGGGGAGGAACTTCTGAGTGTAATGAACAGAGAAATCGACAGATGGCTGTCTCCGCGCAAACTGAAAATCGGAACCATGTTGACCGACAACGGAAAGAACATGGTGTCTGCTCTGCGTCAAGGAAGGTTGTGCCATGCGCCATGCATGGCTCACGTGTTCAATCTGGTTGTCAAGCGGTTCCTAAAATCCACCATCCCACTGCAAGACATCCTTAAAATGTCACGTAAACTTTGCATGCATTTCAGCCATTCCTACACCGCAAAGCACACCCTCCTTGAGCTGCAGCGGCAGAACGGAATTCCACAGCATCGCCTGATCTGCGACGTTGCAACAAGGTGGAATTCAACCCTACATATGTTAGACCGCCTTTACGAACAGCGAAAGGCCATCACCGATTTCCTGATGTTACAAGCGGATAAAGGTACTCCCCTGTGTAACTTAGATGTCAGCCATTGGCAGCTCATGCGTGACACCTGCGCTTGCTCAGGCCCTTTGAGGAGGCCACGCTATTCGTGAGTCGGAAGGACTATGGGATGAACGACGTCATTCCTCTGTTGCACGTCCTGGAACAAATGCTGTTAACAATGGCTGGTCAGGGTGCGGTAGACGTGGCGCACAGATCTCAACGCCACATGACCCCTGTGGGGGCAGGACAGGAAGAAGAGGAGGAGGTAGAGGAGGACATTGGTGCTCAGGAATTATTGAGTGAAATGGGTGGTTTTTCCACTCAGCGGACAGGAGTGGAGGAGCAGGAGCATCTGGTAGAGGAGGAGGAGGAGACAGAGGACCCAGACGCACCATGGCAGTATGCTGTGGAGATGGAGGCAGGGAGTCCCTCGCATTCCTTGGCACAAATGGCCCATAGCATGCTCGGTTGCTTGCGTACCGACAGCCGAATAATAACCATCAGACAGAGGGATGACTTTTGGCTGTCCACCTTGTTGGACCCTCGCTACCGTTCAAAAATGGTGGCCTTTTTCACACCTGCTGAGAGGGAGGCCAAAATAACGTACTATAAAAACCACCTATGTAGTCAGTTGGTCTCTGCCTTTCTGCGCCAATGTCCATCCTCAGACACTATGGGCCCTGTGCGCTCGCGTTCTGCTGCCATGGCAGCAGGGGAGGGGTGGGGTGGTAGGAGCAGTGGCAGCTCCACCAGCAGCGGCTGCCTCAGTCTGCAGTCGATGATGAGTAGCTTTCTTCACCAGCGCAGTGAGGAAACTACTAACCAGCCGCAGCAGCAGCAGCATCAGGTGGACCTGGAGCAGGACCTCAAACAACAGGCTCGGGCCTACTTGGACAGCACCCTGCCAACCGAGGTAGACAATCCCCTTGACTACTGGGCAACGAAACTTGACCTTTGGCCCCAACTAGCTGAATTTGCCCTTGAAAGGCTGTCATGCCCGGCCAGTAGCGTGGCATCGGAGCACGTGTTTAGTGCGGCAGGAGGTATTGTAACTCCGCGGAGGACACGACTGTCCACCCAAAGTGTGGAGAGACTCACGTTTGTGAAAATGAATCAGGCGTGGATTAGTCTGGATTTCAAACCACCAGTTCCTGACACAACTGACTAAATCCGCCATGAATCATGCCCCAAACATGTTATTATTTTTAACATAGGCCTCTGTATGGCCTTCAATTTAAGCTGCTTACGCTTCGCCACTCTGCCATGGGCCCCTGTACCGCCTCCTCTTGCTGCTGCCAGGTCCAGAGTGTCTCATGGGTCCCTGTACGGCCTCCCATTGCTGCTGTCTCCATCGCCACACTCTGCCATGTGCCACTTTCAGGTCTCCTCACACTGCTGGTGGGTTCCATTTTGTCATAGGGTGCTGGCAGATTACGGGCCTCCCATTGCTGCTGCCAGGCCCGTAATCTGCCATGGGCCCCCGTACCGCCTCCTCATGCTGCTGCCAGGTCCAGAGTGTCTCATGGGTCCCTGTACGGCCTCCCATTGCTGCTGTCTCCATCGCCACACTCTGCCATGTGCCACTTTCAGGTCTCCTCACACTGCTGGTGGGTTCCATTTTGTCATAGGGTGCTGGCAGATTACGGGCCTCCCATTGCTGCTGCCAGGCCCGTAATCTGCCATGGGCCCCCGTACCGCCTCCTCATGCTGCTGCCAGGTCCAGAGTGTCTCATGGGTCCCTGTACGGCCTCCCATTGCTGCTGTCTCCATCGCCACACTCTGCCATGTGCCACTTTCAGGTCTCCTCACACTGCTGGTGGGTTCCATTTTGTCATAGGGTGCTGGCAGATTACGGGCCTCCCATTGCTGCTGCCAGGCCCGTAATCTGCCATGGGCCCCCGTACCGACTCCTCATGCTGCTGCCAGGCCCGTAATCTGTCATGGGCCCCTGTACCGCCTCCTCATGCTGCTGCCAGGTCCAGAGTGTCTCATGGGTCCCTGTACGGCCTCCCATTGCTGCTGTCTCCATCGCCACACTCTGCCATGTGCCACTTTCAGGTCTCCTCACACTGCTGGTGGGTTCCATTTTGTCATAGGGTGCTGGCAGATTACGGGCCTCCCATTGCTGCTGCCAGGCCCGTAATCTGCCATGGGCCCCCGTACCGACTCCTCATGCTGCTGCCAGGCCCGTAATCTGTCATGGGCCCCTGTACCGCCTCCTCATGCTGCTGCCAGGTCCAGAGTGTCTCATGGGTCCCTGTACGGCCTCCCATTGCTGCTGTCTCCATCGCCACACTTTGCCATGTGCCACTTTCAGGTCTCCTCACACTGCTGGTGGGTTCCATTTTGTCATAGGGTGCTGTATGGCCTCCCATTGCTGCTGCCTCCACCGCCACACTGTGGCTCTACACTCTGGTTTTGGCCCCGTGACTGCCCAAATGAGTGAAGTGTGCGGTGATTCTAAGATCGACGGCACTCATCTGCATGTCATACTGACTGACAGTATTATTTCTCTTCCCCAGCAGACTCCAAGGGCATTTAAATTAAAGGTACAGTGTTCTGCACTAATATAAAGGCTCTCTGAAGCCTAGAAACACCCTTTTTATAAGTTAAATTCGCAGCGAATATATTCGACTCGAATCGAATTTATTCCGCGAATTCGCCGAATCAGCCGAATCGAATTTTTGAATACTTCGCTCATCTCTACTGATAACATAGATAGTTTTATCTCTTTCAGATATAGGCCAACTTTATTCTGCCTTAATTGAATCTCCTCAGAACTTTGGATAATCTTTACTTTATAAAGGTGTTGATAATTCCTGAAAAGTTTTTATAACATCACTTGTGGAATATTTTAACTCTCTTATCCTTAATTTTAGCTAGAAAATTTCCTTGACTAATGCTCCTGCCAGCAATTTCGCTGGCTTATTTCCCATCTCATAATAATGTTTTGCTACTGCATTAAACGCACATTTAGTTTCTTGTTCCATCAAATTCTTTAGGGCCTCTCTTTTTTCTGCTACTCTCACCAGAGCTTGATTTTTATTTGTTGCTTTATGTAATTGCTCCAGTCCTTGAATATCCTGAAGAAGGCATTACAACTAGGCTCAACATAATTTCTTCCTTTTAGCCCCCTTTGCTACTAATTTTCTTCTCATATAGATTTTGTGGGCTTCCCAAAGCAAAGGCAGGGATATATTTTCTACATCATTCTACTTAAAAAAAAAAGTGGAAAAAAACCCTCACAGGTCTAGCTCTAGGTCTTTGGCAACACTAGGATCATGTAAAAGAGACTCATATAGCCTCCATATTGTCTGTCTTGCTAGGAGATCCTTTACGTCTAAGGTTGCCAATACCGGAGCACGGTCTGACGGTTTATTGATTTTATTTCTACTTCTATCAAGGCCTCTAATAACTAATGATCCAGGAGAATGTAACTCATTCTTGAATATGAGGAGTGTACTTGTGCATAGTATGTAAAATCTTTTCCTTTTGAAAGTAAGATTCTCCATACGTCTACTAATTATTGTTGATGCAAGCTCCTTTTAATCTTCCTAAGTTGCCCTCCTTCAGACTGTAAAGGTATAGGTTGGGTATCCAAGGCTGGGTCAAAAACAAAATTAAAATCTCCTGGTAATATTTTTTTCCCTACTCCAGCTCTGTAGTTTACTAAGAACCCCAAAAGGGAAGACCAATTATTAAGGTAATATATAGAGATGAGCAAATCGAAGTAGGCGAAGTGGAATTCGTTTCCAATATTGGAAAAATCCGAAAAATAGCCTACTTCGGACGCGCGAATCGAAATTTTTCCTAAAATGGCGGCGGACATGTGCGGCGACGGAGCGGGGATGTCTGGGAAGGCGCGCAGACAAGGCGCGCTGACCCATAATGCATTCCTTAATGACATGTGATCGCATTAGCCAATCAGCAGCCAGCCAGCCAGCACTGTGTAATGGTCGAGCTTTAAATGGCGGCCATTTTAGAATTCTTCATTTGCCTCCAGTCATTCAAGAGAGGCACACCGCTCTGTATTAGGGACAGAGTTAGGGCCACAAAAACGTTACTTGGGGACAGAGAAACGTTACTTAGGGACAGAGAAACGTTACTTAGGGACAGAGAAACATTACTCAGGGACACAGAATTGTTAGTGAGGGCCACAGAATCGTTACTTAGGGCCACAGAAACGCTAGTTAGGGCCACAGAATTGTTACTCAGGGACAGACAGAATTGTTACTGAGGGCCACAGAATTGTTACTTAGGGCCACAGAAACGTTACTCAGGGCCACAGAATTGTTACTGAGGGCCACAGAACTGTTACTTAGGGCCACAGAAACGTTAGTTAGGGCCACAGAATTGTTACTCAGGGACAGACACAGAATTGTTACTGAGGGCCACAGAATTGTTACTTAGGGCCACAGAAACGTTACTCAGGGACACAGAATTGTTACTGAGGGCCACAGAACTGTTACTTAGGGCCACAGAAACGTTAGGGCCACAGAATTGTTACTCAGGGACAGACACAGAATTGTTACTGAGGGACACAGAATTGTTACTGAGGGCAACAGAACTGTTACTTAGGGCCACAGAATTGTTACTCAGGGACACAGAATTGTTACTGAGGGACACAGAACCGTTACTTAGGGCCACAGAATTGTTACTCAGGGACAGACACAGAATTGTTACTCAGGGACACAGAATTGTTACTGAGCGCCACAGAACCGTTACTTAGGGCCACAGAATTGTTACTCAGGGACACAGAATTGTTACTGAGGGCCACAGAACCGTTACTTAGGGCCACAGAATTGTTACTCAGGGACAGACACAGAATTGTTACTCAGGGACACAGAATTGTTACTGAGGGCCACAGAACCGTTACTTAGGGCCACAGAATTGTTACTCAGGGACAGACACAGAATTGTTACTCAGGGACACAGAATTGTTACTGAGGGCCACAGAACCGTTACTTAGGGCCACAGAAACGTTACTCAGGGACACAGAATTGTTACTGAGGGCCACAGAACCGTTACTTAGGGCCACAGAATTGTTACTCAGGGACACAGAATTGTTACTGAGGGCCACAGAACCGTTACTTAGGGCCACAGAATTGTTACTCAGGGACAGACACAGAATTGTTACTCAGGGACACAGAATTGTTACTGAGGGCCACAGAACCGTTACTTAGGGCCACAGAAACATTACTCAGGGACACAGAATTGTTACTGAGGGCCACAGAACCGTTACTTAGGGCCACAGAATTGTTACTCAGGGACAGACACAGAATTGTTACTCAGGGACACAGAATTGTTACTCAGGGACACAGAATCGTTGAATTAAAGAGTATGTCAGACAACATGCAGAGGAGTGGCAGAGGAGGCAATGTTTTAGGAGCGATCAGACGTGGCAGCAGAGGAAGGGGTCGAGGCAGCACTATTCGCAGCCACAGGCCAGTACTCCCGGTGTCATCCAGCGGTCGTGTCTCCACCGACAACCCTGCCGTCATCGATTGGTTGGCTCGGTCGTCTTCCTCTTCCCAGGTCACCTCTGACACCTACAGCCAACGGTCGGTGGGTACGTCAGACACAACCGTTAGTTGGCATGGCCCGGGACCAAGCCCACTGAAATCACGTGTCCTCTACCTGCCCCTGGCCTTTGGTGTTCCCTCACCAAGCGAAGTATCGCATGCTGTGGGCTCAGCCCCACTGTACAGTGAGGAAGAGCTAACAGAGGGCGGTCAGGAACGGAGGGAGACATCCGCCTTTTCAGCAGCCAGGCGAAGAAGTACTGGCGAGGAGAGTGGCTCGGTAGCCGGTCTAGAGACAGGTCTGTCTCCTGACCCACACGCAGCCGAGGGGGCTAGTAGTGAGGCGGAGACCCTACTTGATGATGAGGAGGTTGATCGCACTTGGCAGCCTCGTCGTCATCAGGCAATTTCTTCCGCATCATCAGGAGAAGAGGGTGGCAGCTTGGCAGTGAGCAAAACAGTCGGTGGGTTGCCCAGGAGGCAGCAGGGTCGCAGCAGTGTCAGTGGAGGCAAACGGCCACGGAGTAGAGCACCAGCTCCACTGCAGCCTACCACCACGGCCAGTAGTGGTGCCGGTGTGCACGGAGGAAGCAGCAGTCAGCCAGTGAGGAGTATCGGGGGCAAAGTTTCCTACTCGGCGGTGTGGCAATTTTTCGTCAAGCCGCCCGAGGAAGTAAACGTAGCCGTATGTCGACTATGTGGCCAGAAAGTCAAGCGTGGCCAGGGGGCCCATGTTGGGACTACAGTGTTGCGGCAGCATATGCAGCGTCGCCATTTGGTGGCCTGGGAAAACCGTGATAAAGATACGGTGGTTCTGCCCGCCCCAGCCCCCGCTCCATCACCCGCTCCGTTACTTGCTCCGTCACCCGACGTCAATCGCCCTCCATCAGCCAGTCAAGGCTCCAACACCTCTGCTGAGGGGAGTTGTCGCTCGTTGGCATCTTCCGCTCGTTCAGATGCTCCTTCTCCTGCTACTCCTCTTCACGGATTCCGTCAGCAGTCTTTCTTGGAATCCGTTTCCAAGAGACAACAGTTTGCGAGCACGCACCCGACGGTGCAAAAGCTGAACGTCCTCCTGTCCAAGTTGCTGGTGCTGCAGTCCCTCCCTTTCCAAGTGGTGGACTCAGCACCTTTCCGAGAAATGATGGCTTGTGCCGCGCCGCGGTGGAGAGTGCCAAGCCGTCATTTCTTCGCCAAAAAGGCAGTGCCAGCCCTGCATTCACATGTAGAAGAGATGGTGGGCCAGTCTTTGAGCATGTCGGTCTCTGCCAAAGTGCACGGCAGCGCCGACGTGTGGAGCTGTAACTACGGTCAGGGACAGTACATGTCATTTACGGCCCACTGGGTGAACGTGGTGCCGGCACAGCCGCACCAACAACTTGGACAGGTCACGCCGCTTTTGCCTCCACGTTTGCACGTCCTTGGTCCAGAAAAGATGTCCGCCTCTACCACCTCTTCTTCCGCCGTGTCCTCAGCCGCCACCCCCGTGCCAAGTCCCATTACCCGACCGGCATATCACATGTGCAGGGCGCAATGGTGTCACGCTGTGCTGCACCTGGTATGCCTTGGCGAACGTAGTCACACAGGGGAGGAACTTCTCAGTGTAATGAACAGAGAAATCGACAGATGGCTGTCTCCGCGCAAACTGAAAATCGGAACCATGTTGACCGACAACGGAAAGAACATGGTGTCTGCTCTGCGTCAAGGAAGGTTGTGCCATGCGCCATGCATGGCTCACGTGTTCAATCTGGTTGTCAAGCGGTTCCTAAAATCCACCATCCCACTGCAAGACATCCTTAAAATGTCACGTAAACTTTGCATGCATTTCAGCCATTCCTACACCGCAAAGCACACCCTCCTTGAGCTGCAGCGGCAGAACGGAATTGCACAGCATCGCCTGATCTGCGACGTTGCAACAAGGTGGAATTCAACCCTACACATGTTAGACCGCCTTTACGAACAGCGAAAGGCCATCACCGATTTCCTGATGTTACAAGCGAATAAAGGTACTCCCCTGTGTAACTTTGATGTCAGCCATTGGCAGCTCATGCGTGACACCTGCCGCTTGCTCAGGCCCTTTGAGGAGGCCACGCTATTCGTGAGTCGGCAGGACTATGGGATGAACGACGTCATTCCTCTGTTGCACGTCCTGGAACAAATGCTGTTAACAATGGCTGGTCAGGGTGCGGTAGACGTGGCGCACAGATCTCAACGCCACATGACCCCTGTGGGGGCAGGACAGGAAGAAGAGGAGGAGGTAGAGGAGGACATTTGTGCTCAGGAATTATTGAGTGAAATGGGTGGTTTTTCCACTCAGCGGACAGGAGTGGAGGAGCAGGAGCATGTGGTAGAGGAAGAGGAGGAGGAGACAGAGGACCCAGACGCACCGTGGCAGTATGCTGTGGAGATGGAGGCAGGGAGTCCCTCGCATTCCTTGGCACAAATGGCCCATAGCATGCTCGGTTGCTTGCGTAGCGACAGCCGAATAATAACCATCAGACAGAGGGATGACTTTTGGCTGTCCACCTTGTTGGACCCCCGCTACCGTTCAAAAATGGCGGCCTTTTTCACACCTGCTGAGAGGGAGGCCAAAATAACGTACTATAAAAACCACCTATGTAGTCAGCTGGTCTCTGCCTTTGTGCGTCAACGTCCATCCTCAGACACTGTGGGCCCTGTGCGCTCGCGTTCCGCTGCCATGGCAGCAGGGGAGGGGTGGGGTGGTAGGAGCAGTGGCAGCTCCACCAGCAGCGGCTGCCTCAGTCTGCAGTCGATGATGAGTAGCTTTCTTCACCAGCGCAGTGAGGAAACTACTAACCAGCCGCAGCAGCAGCATCAGGTGGACCTGGAGCAGGAGCTCAAACAACAGGCTTGGGCCTACTTGGACAGCACCCTGCCAACCGAGGTAGACAATCCCCTTGACTACTGGGTAACGAAACTTGACCTTTGGCCCCAACTAGCTGAATTTGCCCTTGAAAGGCTGTCATGCCCGGCCAGTAGCGTGGCATCGGAGCGCGTGTTTAGTGCGGCAGGAGGTATTGTAACTCCGCGGAGGACACGACTGTCCACCCAAAGTGTGGAGAGACTCACGTTTGTGAAAATGAATCAGGCGTGGATTAGTCTGGATTTCAAACCACCAGTTCCTGACACAACTGACTAAATCCGCCATGAATCATGCCCCAAACATGTGCCACTTTCAGGTCTCCTCACACTGCTGGTGTGTTGAATTTTTTGACATAGGGTGCTGGCAGATTACGGGCCTCCCATAGCTGCTGCCAGGCCCCTAATCTGCCATGGGCCCCTATATACCGCCTCCTCATGCTGCTGCCAGGTCCAGAGTCTCTCATGGGTCCCTGTACGGCCTCCCATTGCTGCTGTCTCCATCGCCACACTCTGCCATGTGCCACTTTCAGGTCTCCTCACACTGCTGGTGTGTTGAATTTTTTGACATAGGGTGCTGGCAGATTACGGGCCTCCTATAGCTGCTGCCAGGCCCCTAATCTGCCATGGGCCCCTATACCGCCTCCTCATGCTGCTGCCAGGTCCACAGTCTCTCATGCCATGTGCCACTTTCAGGTCTCCTCAGACTGCTGGTGTGTTGAATTTTTTGACATAGGGTGCTGGCAGATTACGGGCCTCCCATAGCTGCTGCCAGGCCCCTAATCTGCCATGGGCCCCTATATACCGCCTCCTCATGCTGCTGCCAGGTCCAGAGTCTCTCATGGGTCCCTGTACGGCCTCCCATTGCTGCTGTCTCCATCGCCACACTCTGCCATGTGCCACTTTCAGGTCTCCTCACACACTGCTGGTGTGTTGAATTTTTTGACATAGGGTGCTGGCAGATTACGGGCCTCCCATAGCTGCTGCCAGGCCCCTAATCTGCCATGGGCCCCTATATACCGCCTCCTCATGCTGCTGCCAAGTCCAGAGTCTCTCATGGGTCCCTGTATGGCCTCCCATTGCTGCTGTCTCCATCGCCACACTCTGCCATGTGCCACTTTCAGGTCTCCTCACACACTGCTGGTGTGTTGAATTTTTTGACATAGGGTGCTGGCAGATTACGGGCCTCCCATTGCTGCTGCCAGGCCCGTAATCTGCCATGGGCCCCCGTACCGACTCCTCATGCTGTGACGTTGCAACAAGGTGGAATTCAACCCTACATATGTTAGACCGCCTTTACGAACAGCAAAAGGCCATCACAGATTTCCTGATGTTAAAAGCGGATAAAGGTACTCCCTGTGTAACTTAGATGTCAGCCATTGGCAGCTCATGCGTGACACCTGCGCTTGCTCAGGCCCTTTGAGGAGGCCACGCTATTCGTGAGTCGGCAGGACTATGGGATGAACGACGTCATTCCTCTGTTGCACGTCCTGGAACAAATGCTGTTAATAATGGCTGGTCAGGGTGCGGTAGACGTGGCGCACAGATCTCAACGCCACATGACCCCTGTGGGGGCAGGACAGGAAAAAGAGGAGGAGGTAGAGGAGGACATTGGTGCTCAGGAATTATTGAGTGAAATGGGTGGTTTTTCCACTCAGCGGACAGGAGTGGAGGAGCAGGAGCATCTGGTAGAGGAGGAGGAAGAGGAGACAGAGGACCCAGACGCACCGTGGCAGTATGCTGTGGAGATGGAGGCAGGGAGTCCCTCGCATTCCTTGGCACAAATGGCCCATAGCATGCTCGCTTGCTTGCGTACCGACAGCCGAATAATAACCATCAGACAGAGGGATGACTTTTGGCTGTCCACCTTGTTGGACCCTCGCTACCGTTCCAAAATGGTGGCCTTTTTCACACCTGCTGAGAGGGAGGCCAAAATAACGTACTATAAAAACCACCTATGTAGTCAGCTGGTCTCTGCCTTTCTGCGCCAACGTCCATCCTCAGACACTGTGGGCCCTGTGCGCTCGCGTTCCGCTGCCATGGCAGCAGGGGAGGGGTGGGGTGGTAGGAGCAGTGGCAGCTCCACCAGCAGCAGCTGCCTCAGTCTGCAGTCGATGATGAGTAGCTTTCTTCACCAGCGCAGTGAGGAAACTAATATCCAGCCGCAGCAGCAGCATCAGGTGGACCTGGAGCAGGACCTCAAACAACAGGCTTAGGCCTACTTGGACAGCACCCTGCCAACCGAGGTAGACAATCCCCTTGACTACTGGGCAACGAAACTTGACCTTTGGCCCCAACTAGCTGAATTTGCCCTTGAAAGGCTGTCATGCTCGGCCAGTAGCGTGGCATCGGAGCGCGTGTTTAGTGCGGCAGGAGGTATTGCAACTCCGCGGAGGACACGACTGTCCACCCAAAGTGTGGAGAGACTCACGTTTGTGAAAATGAATCAGGCGTGGATTAGTCTGGATTTCAAACCACCAGTTCCTGACACAACTGACTAAATCCGCCATGAATCATGCCCCAAACATGTGCCACTTTCAGGTCTCCTCACACTGCTGGTGTGTTCCATTTTTTGTCATAGGGTGCTGGCAGATTACGGGCCTCCCATAGCTGCTGCCAGGCCCCTAATCTGCCATGGGCCCCTATACCGCCTTCTCATGCTGCTGCCAAGTCCAGAGTCTCTCATGGGTCCCTGTACGGCCTCCCATTGCTGCTGTCTCCATCGCCACACTCTGCCATGTGCCACTTTCAGGTCTCCTCACACTGCTGGTGTGTTGAATTTTTTGACATAGGGTGCTGGCAGATTACGGGCCTCCCATAGCTGCTGCCAGGCCCCTAATCTGCCATGGGCCCCTATACCACCTCCTCATGCTGCTGCCAAGTCCAGAGTCTGTCATGGGTCCCTGTACGGCCTCCCATTGCTGCTGTCTCCATCGCCACACTCTGCCATGTGCCACTTTCAGGTCTCCTCACACTGCTGGTGTGTTGAATTTTTTGACATAGGGTGCTGGCAGATTACGGGCCTCCTATAGCTGCTGCCAGGCCCCTAATCTGCCATGGGCCCCTATACCGCCTCCTCATGCTGCTGCCAGGTCCAGAGTCTCTCATGGGTCCCTGTACGGCCTCCCATTGCTGCTGTCTCCATCGCCACACTCTGCCATGTGCCACTTTCAGGTCTCCTCACACACTGCTGGTGTGTTCAATTTTTTGTCATAGGGTGCTGGCAGATTACGGGCCTCCTATAGCTGCTGCCAGGCCCCTAATCTGCCATGGGCCCCTATACCGCCTCCTCATGCTGCTGCCAGGTCCACAGTCTCTCATGGGTCCCTGTACGGCCTCCCATTGCTGCTGTCTCCATCGCCACACTCTGCCATGTGCCACTTTCAGGTCTCCTCACACACTGCTGGTGTGTTCCATTTTTTGTCATAGGGTGCTGGCAGATTACGGGCCTCCCATTGCTGCTGCCAGGCCTGTAATCTGCCATGGGCCCCCGTACCGCCTGGTCACGCTGCTGCTGGGTCCACAGTGTGACATGGGTCCCTGTACCGCCTCCCATTGCTCCCACTCTGCCATGTGCCACTTTCAGGTCTCCTCACACTCCTGCTGGTTTCCATTTTGTCATAGGTTGCTGGCAGATTACAGGCCTCCCATAGGTGCTGCCAGGCCCCAAATCTGCCATGGGCCCCCGTACCGCCTGGTCACGCTGCTGCTGGGTCCACAGTGTGACATGGGTCCCTGTACCGCCTCCCATTGCTCCCACTCTGCCATGTGCCACTTTGAGGTCTCCTCACACTCCTGCTGGTTTCCATTTTGTCATAGGTTGCTGTATGGCCTCCCATTGCTGCTGCCTCCACCGCCACACTGTGGCTCCAAACACTGGTTTTGGCCCCGTGACTGGCCAAATGAGTGAAGTGTGCGGTGATTCTAAGATCGACGGCACTCATCTGCATGTCATACTGACTGACAGTATTATTTCTCTTCCCCAGCAGACTCCAAGGGCATTTAAATTAAAGGTACAGTGTTCTGCACTAATATTAAGTCTCTCTGAAGCCTAGAAACACCCTTTTTTAAGTTAAATTCACAGCGAATATATTCGACTCGAATCGAATATTGTCCACGAATTCGCCGAATCAGTCGAATCGAATTTTTGAATACTTCGCTCATCTCTAGTAATATACATTAGCCAATGTACAAATTATATTATACAAAGATCCTTTAATAAATAAGTATCAACCTTCTGGGTTTGACAATATTGCTTTTAATACAAATGGTGTACTCCTGTCAAACCCTATTACGACTCCCCTCGATCTTTTATTGGAGGTATAACCATAATATCATGTTGGCTAAGGCTAGTTTTAGAGGACCATTTCTGGTGAGTTTCATATCACATTATGAATAAGCACTGTTCTTTTATAATATATTTCCCCTATAAAAAAGCTTTTCCTAGTGTTACACTATGACAAGGGTGTCCTGAGGCTTAAAGCCTGTTTTCTTCCCTAGGTGATTTTCTACTTTCACCTCATCCAGGACATTGTCCTTTCCGTCTTAATGCCATAATCCAAAACATCCCATGGAAATTTTCTCCACACTCTTCACCTGGTAAGCACTGTGAGAATTTACTTCTTAGCTACAATCTTTTGTAGGCAGTCAGATTCCCTCTTTGTTTCCAAAAGGTGGATCCCTGCTTCTTGTTTCATCACTGCTAGGTGAATTTGACAAGCCATATTTCAAGGCTATGGTTAACGCTAAGTTCACACTAGCTTGCAGGCTGGTGGCGAGTGCAGGAATTGCACATTTCCGCACCCACAACCACATCATGCTGCTCTTGCAAGAAGCGCGGGACTGCCATTCATTCTGAATGGCACCCCCACGCATCTCAGCCCACAGTGTGATCGCTGGTGCTGGAACCGCAGGGAAACCGCATGGTCTTTTACCTGCAGCTGCATTTTTTAATAGGTGCATACATGCTTTCTGCGGGACATGTGGCTCAGCAGCCCATTCCAATGAAAAACATAGGGTTTTTCTCTTTGCTGTTAAGACACACTCTATAAGACCTATTAGTGTCTGATGGGCTTTTCATCAGGCATCTCTTTCCCAGATTTGTAAGGCTGCCACCTGCTCTTCAATTGACAGATTTGTTAAGTTTTACCAAACGGATGTTGCATGCACCTTTTTGTGCAGGACATGCAGCTCAGCAGCCCATTCAAATGAATGGGCTGTCGTGCCCAAGCAAACACAGGCTACACAGCCCACACTAGTGTGAACAGTGTAAAAGTATAGGGTTTTTCTCTTTGCTGTTAAGACACACGATATAAGACCTGTTAGTATCTGATGCGTTTTTCATCAGGCAATGCTGCCACCTGGTCTTCAGGTTGACAAGTTTGTTAACTTTTACCAGACAGATGTTCAGGCCTTTTCCAATACCATTTTCAGGTATAAGGTGCTAAAGCTGCTGTCTGAGTCTGTCAAGCCCTTCTTCGCCCGTTATTTTGGGGCCTGTTAGTGACTGTTTGCCGTGTTGCCCTCCCCTCAGTTGGATTACTTTTGGATGTCCCATGGTTAAAGACTAAAGACTCTGTTCTTTATAATCTCTACATTGCTTGATACAAAAGTGAGGCTAGCTGGGAGTGGAAGGGATTATATAGAGGATGTCCCTGCAGCCCTTTTTTTTTTTTTTGCCAGTGTCCAATTACCTTAGGGTAGTTGCCAATTACTCATGGTTAAAGACTAAAGATCATGTGCCCTTTACTGTACTTACATAGTTACATAGTTAGTCTGGCTGAAAAAAGACAAAAGTCTATCCAGTTGAACCATAAAAAAAAAAGTTATAATCCTACGCCCACAGTTGATCCAGGAGGAAGGCAAAAACCCAGCGATTCATGATCCAATTTGCTCCTGCAGGGGAAAAAAATTCCTTCCTGATCCCCCGAGAGGCAATTGGATATTCCCTGGATCAACTTTACCAATAAACAGTAACCAATTATATTCTGTTTATCCAAGAAAGAATCCAGGCCTTTTTTTAAAGCAATCCATTGAACTGACCAGAACAAACTCTTGAGGAAGTCTATTCCACATTTTCACAGCTCTTGCTGTGAAGAAATCTTTCTGTGTTTGGAGATTAAATTTCTTTTCCTCCAGACGTAAAGAGTGCCCCCTTGTCCTCTGTGATGACCTCAGGGTGAATAACTCTACACCGAGTTCACTATATGAGCCACTGATGTATTTATACATGTTGATCATATCCCCTCTTAATCTCCTCTTCTCAAGAGAGAATAAATTCAGTTCCTCTAATCTTTCCTCATAGCTGAGCTCCTCCATGCCTCTTATCAGTTTGGTTGCCCTTCTCTGCACTTTCTCCAGCTCCCCAATGTTATTTTTGTGAATTGGTGCCCAAAACTGAACTTCATATCCCAGATGAGATGTTACTAATGATTTGTACAGGGGTAAAATAATATCTCTCTCTCTGGAGTCTATACCTCTTTTAATACAAGAGAGGATTTTTCTCGCTTTAGAAACCACAGCTTGGCATTGCATGCTATTATTAAGCTTGTGATCTATCAGAACTCCCAGATCCTTCTCCACCATTGATTCCCCCAGTTGTACTCCCCCTAGTATGTATGATGCATGCATATTCTTAGCCACCAAGTGCATAACCTTACATTTATCAACATTAAACCTCATTTGCCACCCAGTTGCCCAATTAAAGGACGGTATTCCACTGCACAGCTTGGTGTCATCTGCAAAAACTGAAATAGTTTTTTAATCCCAGACCCTAGATTGCTTATAAATATATTTAAAAGTAAGGGTCCCAACACTGATCCTTGGGGTACACCACTGACAACCCTAGACCATTCAGAGTATGAATCATTAACCACTACTCTCTGAATACGATCTTTTAGCCAGTTTTCTATCCATTTACATACAAATTTGTCCAAGCTTGTAGACTTTACCATACACATTAGCCATGTGTGGGGAACTGTGTCAAACACTTTTGCAAAATCCAAGTATACCACGTCCACCGCCACCCCTCTGTCCAAGGTTTTGCTCACCTCATAAAAAGAAATCAGATTTCTGTCTTTCATGAATCCATGCTGTCTGTTGCTTAAATAATTTTTTCCAGCAAGAACTCATCTATGTGGTCTTTTACTAAATTCTGCAGTATCTTCCCAATTATAGAAGTTAAACTAACAGATCTATAATTACTTGGTAAAGATTTTGACCCCTTTTTAAATATTGGTACCACATTGGCCTTTCGCCAATCCAGTGGTACTATGCCAGTCGTTAAAGAGTCCCTAAAAATTAGAAACAATGGCTTTGAAATGACAGAGCTCAATTCTTTAACTCCTTCACGCCTAAGGGTAAAACAAATCTAAATGCCTAAGCACAATTTTGAAACGTTGACATGTGTTAGTAAAATCGTACATATCATCACAACTACTTTGTACATCCAAGGTGAATTATACCTTGTTTTTTTTCAGGACAAATTGGGCTTTCATTTGGTGGTATATGGTAATGGAGCTCCTGATTTTTTTTTTTATTATCAAAGGAAAACTGGCCCAAAATAATAAAAAATATATATTTTTTATTTAGCTGTGTCTTTCTTGTTACTACCATAACCTACCACCAAAGAACAACCAGCTACTACCATAACCTACCACCAAAGAACAACCAGCTCTTGACGATCGCAGCGATACTATATATGTGTATGTTATTTGTTGTTTGTACCCGTAATACAGCCCAGAAACAATAGTGCACATTTTGTTTTTGTCTTTATTTACCTAAAACACACTGACATTGACACCAATTTGTTTTTAAATCCTGACCTTTGACCCAGACCTTGACTCAAACATTAACCCTGGCACTGAACTAGATCAAACCTTGATCTAGTTATATTTTCTTTATTTTTTATTTTATTTTTTAATATTTATTTATCTTTTTTTTTTTTTTAAACAAACTTTTTTTTTCTCTCTATGCCAGGAATTAGAAAGATACAATGTACAATACAAGAAGATCTTCGAAGGGGAGGAGAACTGTTTTGTTTACTAACAGTTCTCCTCCCTGTCAGCTCCGACATACTGCTTTGGATGGCTGTGCACCGCCCCATAGTAAAACACACCTAGCACACAGTTAATACTTTGATTGCCTCTCATGTTAACCCCTTCCTGCCAAGTGCCATTAGTATAGTGTCAGTGCTTTTTTTTTTTTTAGCACTGATCACTGTATTGATGTCACGGGGGGATGTCAGTGACACCAAGTCAGTTCCCCCCAGTGTCAGAATGCCCGCCGCAGTCCCGCAGTTTTGCTGATCGCTGCTATCACTAGTAAAAATAAAAGTTTAAAAAAAAATCCCAGTATATGTGCCACCATTTGTAAACGCTATAACTTTCTCATAAACCAATTAATTTACACATATTGGGTTTTTTTTTTTGCAAAGACATGTAGCAGAATACATTTTGGCTTAAATTTATGAAAAAATTTGATGTTTAAAATTTTTTTTACTGGACATGTTTAATAGCAAAAAGTAAAAAATATTTTTTCCTCAAAATTATTGTTTTGTTTTTTTAGTAGGGCAAAAAATTCAAAAGGCACAGGTGATCAAATACCACCAAAAATCTCAATTCGTGGAAAAAAAAGGACATAAATTTAATTTGGGTGCAGCATTGCTGTCAAGGTCCTACCTTTCTTCAGAGCTTGTGCATCTCCATGTGCTGGCATCCATCTTGGATTTCTGCAAAGCATGGTGGGAACCTTTATACCTTCAGGCTTTTGCGGCTCCTCCTCATAAGGGTGTGGTTGAGCACATTTAAACCTGCTGTCTGCAAGTGCCCTCTGCATTCGTGTCCTGTATGTTTCCTTGTCTCAAGCTCTGGTTCTGTTCTCGTTACTCTCCTGGTGATCGACTCGGCTTGGACAAGACTATTCTCTGCTTTAACCCTTTATCTGACCTCCCGTTGCTGAACCCGGCCCGTGACTTGACTATTCTTTGCCTACCGTCTAGTACTGTCTGCTCCACTGTTATTGACCCGGCCTGTCTGACTACCCTACACGTGTTCCCATCTAGCTCCCACCAGCTGTACACCATTGGCGGCAGTCGTTACCGCAGCTTGGGTTACTTGGGGGCCGCGACCTGGTCTCAGGCTGCATCAAGTCCATCCCCACCATCAGGGGCCTGGTGAAGGGTAGCCTGGGGCTTAGACTCCGTGCCCTGAGGGACTCTGGTCTGTGGGTAGTGGCTGTCGTCAGTTGTGGCGTGACCGTACCATAGGCCTGCCTGCCCATTCCATCGTTCCTGCCCTGACATTACACGAATGCCATGAATCCTGACGGTGCAGGTATGCCTTCGATCCCCATGTTACTCGCCAGACTTGACCAACAGGATCGCTTGTTGGATCAGTTCGCTCAGGCGTTGCAGGCTCTGCTTGCACGCACAGCGCACCTTACCCCTGGGGCTATTAGGTCAGTTGTCACTCCGGTGGACGCTCCCACTGTTGCTCCAGTTGTTGCGCCTACCTCCGCATCTGTTGCAGAACCCGCGGTACCCAGAGGTATGACTGGTTCTGCCCCTCTTCCTCAGCGCTTTGGGGGCGAACCGAGTCAGTGTCGTGGTTTCCTTAACCAAGTGGGGATTTACTTTGAATTAATACCTCACGCTTTCCCTACTGAGAGGTCAAAGGTGGGCTTCCTAATCTCTCTACTCTCTGATAGGGCCTTGGCCTGGGCTAATCCTTTATGGGAGAGGAATGACCCGGTGATTCATGAGTTTACCCGTTTCGGTGCCTCCTTCCGTACGGTATTCGACGTACCTGCTCGCTCCGCTTCTGCTGCCAAGTTGCTCATGTCCATGCATCAGGGTTCACGAACCGTTGCCGAGTACGCCATTGAATTTCGTACCCTGGCGGCAGAAGTGGGTTGGAACAATGAGTCTCTAGTGGCTGCTTTCTCTCATGGTCTCTCAGATGCGTTGAAGGACGAGATCGCAGCCAAAGAACTGCCTGTGGAGCTAGAGGCACTCATCTCCTTCCTAATCTTGATTGACACCAGGCTCAGAGAGTAGCCTTCTTTTAAGGAGCGTCTGTGGAGGCCTCCTAACCGTATGACGCCTACGTTTTCTGTCCCACCCGTGCCTCCCTCTCCTCCCATGCCTCCTGGGGATGGCTTGTCTGGTAGTGAGCCCATGCAGCTGGGGTTTGCTCGCCTTTCCGATGGGGAGCGGGCCTCTCGGCGCCGGGAGGGTCGCTGCCTGTACTGTGGTCTCGGGGGGCATTTTCGGCAGTCCTGTCCAGTCCGTCCGGGAAACGGCCGCACCTGAGATCCTGTCGGGGGCAGATCTTGGGTGGAGTTTCCTCGTCCCCAGTTTCCCGTAAAGATAAACCGCTTATCACCGTTGTCCTCTCTTGGGCAGGAGGCTCGGTGACGGCCCAGGCGTTGGTAGACTCTGGGGCTGGCGGTTTGTTTATGGACAGTTCGTTTGCTGCCCAGTACTCCATTCCCCTGCAGGCTCGAGTTACTCTACTGGTCCTCGAGGCGATAGATGGCAGGCCCTTGCAGCCGTCGCAGGTTACCCACGAGACCCTGCCAATGGAGGTAGCTATTGGGGCTGTTCACAGGGAATTGGCCTGTTTCCAGGTAATTTCTTCCCCGCACTACTCCATGGTTTTGGGCTATCCCTGGCTTCAGAGGCACAATCCGACCTTTGATTGGCGATCGGCTGAGATTCTCTCATGGTCACCACAGTGTGGGGCCAGTTGCATCCGTGGTCCGGTTAAGGTGTTGTGCACCTCCTCGGACTCTGTGCTGCCCACTGAATATGGGGAGTACTGGACGTGTTTGACAAGGTGCGTGCCGGTGCCCTGCCTCATCGTCCATACGATTGCGCCATAACCTTACAGACCAGTGCCACTCCTCCACGTGGCAGGGTGTATCCTCTTTCAGTGGCAGAGAATCAGGCCATGGAGGAATACGCTGTGGATGCGCATTCCTGGGGGCACATTCGCAAGTCTACTTCTCCAGCAGGAGCTGGGTTTATTTTTCGTGAAAAAAAAGGGCGGTGAGCTGAGACCCTGCATTGATTTTAGGGGTCTCAATCGAATCACGATTAAAAATGCTTATCCTTTTCCGTTGATCACCGAGTTGTTTGACCGCCTCAAGGGAGCAACGGTCTTTACTAAACTCGACCTTAGGGCTGCCTACAACCTCATACAGATCAGAGAAGGCGATAAGTGGAAAACCGCGTTCAACACCAGAACCGGCCACTATGAATACCTGGTTATGCCCTTCGGGTTGTGTAACGCACCCGCGGTCTTTCAGGAGTTTATTAATGATGTCTTGCGTGACTTGTTGCAGCAGTGCGTGGTGGTTTACTTGGACGACATTCTGGTTTACTCTGCATCTATGGAGTCTCATATCCAGGATGTTAAGCGGGTGCTGCAACGGTTACGTGAGAACGAGCTTTTCTGTAAGCTCGAGAAGTGTGAATTTCACCGGTCCCAGGTTGCCTTTTTGGGCTACATCATTTCCGCGGTGGGTTTTTCCATGGACCCTGAGAAGGTTTCGGCGGTTCTGCAGTGGCCTCGTCCCAGTGGTCTTCGGTCCATTCAGCGCTTTTTGGGATTCGCCAACTACTATCGGAAGTTTATCAGGAACTTCTGTCCAAGCCGCTCTCAGATCTGACCAAAAAGGGCAGTAATCCTCACGAGTGGCCACCCGAGGCCATCTCAGCCTCCGAGGCTCTGAAATCCGCCTTCGCTCCGGCCCCGATTCTGTCTCATCCCAATCCTGGGTTGCCTTTTGTCCTCGAGGTTGATGCATCTGAGACGGGAGTGGGCGCCCTCTTGTCTCAGCGTCGGTCACCCGAGGGACCCCTACTTCCTTGTGGGTTCTACTCCAAGAAGCTTTCCTCTGCAGAGTGCAACTACCAGATTGGAGACAGGGAGTTGTTGGCCATTATTCTGGCTCTCAAGGAATGGAGGCACCTGCTTGAGGGTTCTGTGGTTCCGGTCCTAGTTCTCACTGACCACAAGAACCTCACATATCTCTCGGAGGCTAAGAGGTTGACGCCCCGTCATGCCAGATGGGCTTTGTTTTTGTTGCGTTTTAACTATGTGGTCTCTTACTTGCCTGGTTCCAAGAATGTCAGGGCTGATGCCTTGTCGCGGCAATACTCTGAGTTGTCCAGGGAGGACACTGAGCCGACTTCGGTCATTCCTCTAAACCAGATCCTGGCTGCCATCCCAACCTGACTTCTCCCCTTGGGGAGCAAATTTTGGCGGCTCAAACTAACGCTCCCCTAGAGAGACCGGCTGTAAGATGTTTCGTACCTGAGGGATTGCGTACCCACTTGCTACGTACCTACCATAATTCCAAGACTGCCGGTCATCCTGGTAGGAACCAATTGTCCTGGGTCGTTTCTTGGTTATTCTGGTGGCCATCTCTCCGTTCCGACATCGCCTCATATGTAGCAGCTTGTTCGGTCTGTGCCCAGAATAAATCTCCTCGGCACCTTCCGGTGGGCCTTCTGCAACCCATTCCCAATGGGGAGCGTCCCTAGTCACACCTGGGCATGGATTTTATTGTGGACCTTCCTGCGTCTCAAGGTCATACGGTCATTCTTATGGTGATCGATCGTTTTTCCAAGATGTGCCATTGCGTTTTGTTAAAAAAATTGCCGACTGCGCAAGAACTGGCTACGGTTTTCGCCAAGGAGATCTTTCACTTGCATGGGTTGCCCAAGGTGATTGTCTCGGACCGTGGAAGTCAGTTTGTGTCCAGGTTCTGGCACGCCTTCTGCTCCCAGTTGGGTATCGAGCTTTCCTTCTCTTCGGCCTACCACCCGCAGTCCAATGGGGCTGCGGAGCGTTCCAACCAGGCCCTGGAACAATTCCTTTGTTGCTATATATCGGATCATCAGGATAATTGGGTCGATCTCCTGCCATGGGCAGAGTTTGCGAGGAACTCGGCTGTCAACTCCTCCTCCGGGATGTCCCCCTTCATGGCCAAATATGGGTTCCAACCAGCTGTATTGCCTGAGTTGTTCTCTCCACAGGACATTCCGGCTGTGGATAACCACCTGGCTGCCCTGCGCTCCTCGTGGGGGCAGATCCAGAGGTCCTTGAAGGACTCAGCACAGTGCCAGAAGCTCCAGGCTGATCATAGACAGTTGCACGCTCCTTCATACCAGGTCGGAGATCAACTCGCAACCTCAATCTTCGGGTGCCCACACCAAAACTGGCCCCCCATTTTGTTGGCCCTTTCCGCATTCTCTGCAGGGTGAACCCGGTTGCCTATGCCCTTGCTCTTTCTCAAGGGGATGCGTATCTCCAATGTCTTCCACGTATCCCTGTTGAAACCGCTGGTCTGTAATCGCTTTACTGCCTCTCCGCCTCGTCCTATCCGGGTTGACGGTCATGAGGAGTATGAGGTGAGCCGCATCTTGGATTCTCGGTTGGTCCGTGGTCGGGTACAGTTTCTGGTCCATTGGCGTGGTTATGGTCCCGAGGAACGTTCCTGGGTTCCTTCCGTGGATGTTCATGCTCCGGCCCTCCTCCGCGCTTTTCATGCCCGATTTCCTCAGAAACCTTTTGTTGAGCCGCGGAGGGGGAGGGGCCCTTGAGGAGGAGGTACTGTCAAGGTGCTACCTTTCTTCAGAGCTTGTGCATCTCCATGTGCTGGTATCCATCTTGGATTTCTGCAAAGCATGGTGGGAAACCTTTATGCCTTCAGGCTTTTGTGACTCCTCCTCAGAAGGGTGTGGTTAAGCACATTTAAACCTGCTGTCTGCAAGTGCCCTCTGCATTCGTGTCCTGTATGTTTCCTTGTCTCAAGCTCTGGTTCTGTTCTCGTTGCTCTCCTGGTGATCGACTCGGCTTGGACAAGACTATTCTCTGCTTTAACCCTTTATCTGACCTCCCGTTGCTGAACCCGGCCCGTGACTTGACTATTCTTTGCCTACCGTCTAGTACTGTCTGCTCCACTGTTATTGACCCGGCCTGTCTGACTACCCTACACGTGTTCCCATCTAGCTCCCACCAGCTGTACGCCATTAGCGGCAGTCGTTACCGCAGCTGGGGTTACTTGGGGGCCGCGACCTGGTCTCAGGCTGCGTCAAGTCCATCCCCACCATCAGGGGCCCTGGTGAAGGGTAGCCTGGGGCTTAGACTCTGCGCCCTGAGGGACTCTGGTCTGTGGGTAGTGGCTGTCGTCAGTTGTGGTGTGACCATACCATAGGCCTGCCTGCCCATTCTATCGTTCCTGCCCTGACAATTGCATGACCGCGCAATTGTCAGTGAAAGTAACGCAGCACCGGAACGCAAAAAATGGCCTGGTCAGAAAGGGGGGGTAAATTCTCAGGAGGTCAAGTGGTTAATCTCCTGTTGCAGCTCAGCAATGCTTATCTTGTGAAGAGAGGGGATACCACTAAGGCAAATGATCAACATCAAACCAAAACAGGTGCAGACCCTGGCTCCCCACCACGTAACATGCAAATGAAAAGAAGGGTTGACCACACACGGGAGGAATGATTAAAAATGTGCAAATTTATTGATCCATAGAAGGACACAAAAGGCACCAGGACATGAGCATAGCTGTTAACGCGTTTCACGGGATCACGTGCTTAATCATAACAAGAAAAGAATCAGAAATGCTGTCTCTTATAGGCATTGACAAATAAAGAACACCTGTCCTACTCAGAATTCCTGAGTCCCAAGAATATGCCTACTAATTACAATGTTGCAAAGCATATAAAAAAATCAAAAAGGAAAACAAAAAGGAAAGAAAACAAAAAAAGGGAAACATAAAAAATGAAAGAATACATCAAAAACATCAAAAAATATATAAGTAACTATCCCCAGAAAAATGTGTATATATACAGAAATACCGTGCATGAATTGTGAATATATATATATATATATATATATATATATATATATATATATATATATAGACATAAATATACGAAAAATGCTTGTCCATTCAAAATAAAATTATAAAGTCCATACATATTCAGACAGATATGCATGAAAGAAGTTCTTCCAAAAAATATAGAACACCCAATATATGAAAAGGAGTCCTACATGGGAAAAGAAGAGCATGTTATAGAGAAAAAGATAGACATACTCCAACAGACAAAAATCACACATACCCACATCTATACATGTACATGCATATACAGTGGAACCTCAACCTACGAGCGAACTAACGTGCGAGTTTTCCGAGATACGAGCAGTCGCTCGGACGATTTTTTGCTTCAGCACGCGAGCAGAATTTTAAGATACGAGCTCGAGGCGCACGCAGCTCTAAGTGTATATTTTCGAGGCGCGCGCAGCTCAGAGGGTACGAGTCACAGCATCCCATCTCCGGGCCTTTCTCTCTCTCTCACTGTCTACACGTGATTGAAATCCCAACTTCTAACTTTGTTGTAACCATGGCACCAAAGAAAGCAAGTGGTAGTGCGAGTACCGAGAAGAGGAGGATGATGTCCCTCGAAATAAAGCTTGAAATCATCAAGAAGCATGAGCAAGGCATGCGAGTAAAGGAACTGGCCAAGCACTACGACCGTACAACGTCAACGATCTGCACCATCTTAAAGCAGAAGGAGTCCCTAAAGAAAATTAAGCCAGCCAAAGGTATCAAGATTATTTCAAAGCGCCGTACAGATGTGCATGAGAAGATGGAGAATCTGCTGTTGGTGTGGCTGACGGAAAAACAACTTGCCGGAGATACCGTCACCGAGGGAATAATCTGCGAGAAGGCGCGCAGTATTTTTTCAGATTTACAACAGCAAACCCCAGGCACTTCAACGGAGGAGGAATCCTTTAAAGCCAGTCGGGGCTGGTTTGATAATTTTAAGAAAAGGACGGGGATTCACTCCGTTGTTAGGCATGGTGAGGCAGCAAGTGCTGATGTAAAGGCAGCAGAGGAGTTCGTGAAAACTTTCGCAGAATTCGTTGAGGAAGAAGGATACATCCCCCAGCAAATCTTCAACTGTGACGAGACAGGGCTGTTCTGGAAGAAGATGCCGAGGAGAACATACATCACCGAAGAGGAGAAGAGGATGCCAGGACACAAACCTATGAAGGATAGGTTGACCCTCGCTCTGTGTGCCAATGCGAGTGGTGACTGCAAAATAAAGCCGCTACTCGTATACCATTCGGAGAACCCCAGAGCCTTTAAAGTGCACAAGATAATAAAGGAGAAACTCCATGTTATGTGGAGGGCAAACCCTAAGGCGTGGGTCACCAGGCAGTTCTTTATCGACTGGGTAAACCTTGTGTTTGGTCCTTCGGTGAAGAAATATTTGAAGAACAACAACCTGCCCCTGCGAGCCCTTCTCGTCCTCGACAATGCTCCTGCACATCCACCACAGATCGAGGAAGAAATACTCGACGAGTATAATTTTGTGAAGGTTCTCTACCTTCCTCCAAACACCACCCCTATCCTCCAGCCAATGGACCAACAGGTAATATCAAATTTCAAGAAACTCTACACCAAGCACCTGTTTCGCCGTTGCTTTGAGGTGACGGAGAACACAAACCTCACCCTTCGAGAGTTTTGGAAGGAGCATTTTAACATAGCAATAGGCCTCAAAATCATCGATATTGCCTGGCAGGGGGTTACGAAAAGGACCTTGACCTCTGCTTGGAAGAAGCTGTGGCCTGAAAATGTGGCTGAAAGAGATTTTGAAGGGTTTGAGATTGAGGAAGAAGAGGAGCCAGTGGAGGAAGAGATCGTGTCCATTGGCAAGACTATAGGTCTGGAGGTGGATGAAAGAGACATCGAGGAACTCGTTGAGGAGCACTCCGAGGAACTTACGACTGACGAGTTAAAGGAGTTACAAGAGCAACGGCACACAGAAGCATTAACTGAAGCTACTTTGGAGGGAGAGGAGACAGAGCCGGAGACAATCAGTACAAAAGACCTCAAGGATATTTTGGCAATGTGGGAGAGGGTGGCAGGATTTGTTGAAAAGAACCATCCTGAAAAAATTGCAACGAGTCGTGCGACAGAGCTTTTCAATGACACGTGTCTACGTCGTTTCAGAAACATTCTCAAAGGGAGAATGAAACAGACTTCCTTAGACATGTTTCTTAAGAAAAGACCTTCAGCTCGAAGTGAGCAAAGTGTGGCAAAAAGCCCAAGAACTAGTGAAAGTGAAGAGAGTGATGAGAATTAAGCGAAAACAAAAATCATCTCCAAGGTAAGTAAATTGTATACAACCTTATTATATCTTCATATTTTCTTTCTATTTTGTTTTTATATAATATTAGTTATGTAAAAAGCTTTTTTCCTTATGAAATAACAAGAAAAATTACAAATATGAGGTGCCATTTTGAGGGTTGGAACGGATTACGGCCGTTTCCATTATTTCTTATGGGGAAAATTGATTTAACGAGCGAGCATTTTGAGTTACGAGCTCGGCCACAGAACGAATTAAACTCATAAGTTGAGGTTCCACTGTATATTGTTCTGTCTCTCCAATCTAAGCATTGAAAGTGTGATCTCTGTAACTTACAGTTGTGATGAGATAACGATAACTCCAATCTCAGTTGGATACCACAGTCAGTGACTCAATCGAGATGATATCTTGTAGATCTTGTGAAGTTTATTCCATAAACTGAGAGAATCTTACAACAATGAACATCTGATAGGTCAAAAGATCATAATGTGCTCTGCTTCATGAGACATGAGGCTTGCTGAAATGCATTTCTGGGAAAAAGGGTGGGCTATCTTTACAGCAATAACTAAACCAAAAGGAAAGAGAGGAGCAGAGACAAAATATAGAGAATATTTAAAGGCATATGACAGTCATGTGAAACATGACATATCTAATCTCTATCCTTCTTTCGAGACTCACTGCATCCGACTGTTTTCTCCCATTTCTCTGAGGATTTCAGTGATCTATTGGCCTCCTGGACCAGTGTTCCGCTTTCTTGATGATTTCTCTGCCTGGCTACCCTACTTTTTCTCCTCTGAACTACCCACCATCATTCTCGGAGATTTTACCATCCCTATTAATGTCAACAACCCAGCTACATCCCAACTCCTCAACTTAACCTCATATTTTGCATTAGCACAATGTACAGTATACAGTCCTCCACTCACTCTGATGGGAATACATTAGACCTTGTTTTCTTCCATCTTTGCAATCCCTACAACCTCACAAACACCCCCTTTCTCCTCTCTGATCACAATCTCATCACCTTAACAGTGTCCTCATCTTTAAACACCTATCCCTCCAAGCAGCAAACAATTACCCGCAGAAACCTTCACAACTTGAACCCTGCTCCTTTGCACTCTGCAACTGATCAACTCTATGACAGAATCTCTCCCCTGTCCTGCCCTGACCTGGCCACTACTGTCTACAACAGTTCGCTTTCATCCACATTAGACTCACTTGCTCCTCTAACAACACGAAGCATCAGGCCCCGACCATTACAACCTTGGCAGACTGACGACACTAGAAATCTTAAACGACATACAGTTGCAATAAAAAGTATGTGAACCCCTTGGGATTACGTGGAGTTTTGCATGAATTGGGCATAAAATGTGCTCTGAACGTCATCTAAGTCACAACAATAGAAGAACACAGTCTGCTGAACATAATACTACACAAATATTAGATGTTGCCATGGTTTAATTGCACATAACATGTAAACATTCACAGTGCAGGGAGGAAAAAGTATGTGAACCTTTGGACTTAATAACCGGTTGACCCTCCTTTGGCAGCAATAACCTTAACCAAACGTTTCCTGTAGTTGCAGATCAGACCTGCACAACGATCTGGAGTAATTTTGGACCACTCCTCTTCACAAAACTGTTTCAGTGTAGCAATATTCTTGGGATGTCAGGTGTGAATCACTCTCTTAAGGTCATGCCACAGCATTTCAATCAGGTTGAGGTCAGGACTCTGACTGGGCCCCTCCAGAAGGCGTATTCTGTGCTGTTGCAGCCATATGCTTTGGGTCATTGTCCTGTTGCATCACCCATTCTCTGCGGAGCTTCAGTTGGCGGACAGATGGTCGTACGTTTTCCTGCAAAATGTCTTGATAAACTCTGGAATTCATTTTCCCATCAATGACAACAATCCGTCCAGGCCCTGAGGCAGCAAAGCAGCCCCAAACCATGATGCTCCCTCCGCCATGTTTTACAGTGGGGATGAGGTTTTGATGTTGGTGTGCTGTGCCTTTTTTTCTCCACACATAGTGTTGTGTGTTCTTCCCAAACAACTCAATCTTGGTTTCATCTGTCTACAGTATATTTTGCCAGTAGTGCTGTGGAACATCCAGGTGCTCTTTTGCAAACTTCAAAACGTGCTGCAATATTCTTTTTGGACAGCAATGGCTTCCTCCAAGGTGTCCTCCCATGTACTCCATTCTTGTTTAATGTTTTCCTTATTGTAGATGTGTCAACAAAAATGTTAGCATGTGCCAGAGATTTCTGTAGGTCTTTAGCTGACACTCTGGGATTCTTCTTTACCTCATGCAGAATTCTGCGCTGTGCTCTTGCAGTCATTTTTACAGGACGACCACGCCTAGGGAGAGTAGCAACAGTGCTAAACCTTCTCCATTTGTAGACAGTCTGTCTTACCGTGGACACATGAACATCAAGGCTTTTGGAGATACTTTTGTAACCCTTTCCAGCTTCATGCAAGTCAACAATTCTTGATCGTAGGTCTTCTGAGAGCTCTTTTCTGCGAGGCATGGTTCACATCAGACAGTGCTTCTTGAAACCAGTAAACCCAAAACAGGTGTAAGTTTTTTTAAGGGCAGGACAACTGTCAGCAACACATCCAATATCATCACACTGATTGGAGTCAAGTTTGGCTCACTCCTGGCTCCAATTAGCTCTGTGAGAAGTCATTAAGCTAGGGCCTCACATACTTTTTCCTCCCCGCACTGTGAATGTTTACATGTTATGTGCAATTAAATCATGGCAACATCTAATGTTAGTGTAGTATTATGTTCAGCAGACTGTGTTCTTCTATTGTTGTGACTTAGATGACGATCAGAGCACATTTTATGCCCAATTCATGCAAAACTCCACGTAATCCCAAGGGGTTCACATACCTTTTCTTGCAAGTGTAGCTGTGAGCTGGAGCGATTGTGGCATAAAACCAAATCTCAACAAGCATTCACCCTATATAAATCTGCTTTCTTAACATACAATTCCTCCCTTCATGCTGCCAAACAAGCCTACTTTGTCACTCTTATTAATACTTTGTCATCCAGTCCTCGTCGTCTCTTCTCTGCTTTTAACTCTCTACTTTCTCCACCTCCACCCAGTACCTCACTCACTGCTCACGTGATTACCAATCATTTCAAAAACAAGATTGATGCAATTCGTAGGGGCATCACCACTGCACAGACATCCATCCCAATTAGCATACCTTATACTAAACCTCCCTCAACACTTTCCTCTTTTGACCTTGCTACTACCGAAGAGGTCACTAAGGTTTTCTCTGAAGCCCGTCTCACTACCTGCCCCCCTGGATCCTGTCCCCTCACAACTACTACGGTCACCCTCTTCTTCCATCCTATGCTCCCTCACTCACATCTTCAATCTTTCCCTCTCTACTGGTGCCTTCCCCTCCCCTCTAAAGCATGTGCACATCACTCCCATACTTAAAAAGCCCTCCCTGGACCCCACCAACCTGAATAACTTAAGACCCATCTCCCTGCTGCCATTTACCTCTAAACACCTAGAACGCTTAGTCTACAATCGCCTGAGCTCCTACCTCAATGACAACAACCTTATTGATCCTCTACAGTCTGGCTTTTGCTGACTACACTCCACTGAAACTGCCCTACTAAAACTCACTAATGATCTACTAACAGCTAAAACCAATGGCCACTACTCCGTACTCTTACTACTTGATCTCTCTGCGGCTTTTGATACGGTTGACCATCCCCTCCTCCTCAAAAAACTCCACTCTCTTGGCCTCAGAGACTCTGCTCTCTCCTGCTTCTCCTCCTACTTATCGCAGCTCTCCTTCAGTGTTACCTATATCGCTGCCTCCTCCTCTTCTTTCCCTCTTTCTGTAGGTGTCCCTCAAGGTACTGTCCTTGGACCCCTTCTTTCTCCATCTACACCTCCTCCCTTGGTCACTTGATAAACTCCCATGGCTTAAAGTACCATCTCTATGCTGATGAAACACAAATCTATCTTTCTACCCCTCACCTCTTCAGTCTCCTCTTGCATTACTAACCTACTAAGTGACATTTCGGCATGGATGTCACTCCAGTTCCTCAAACTCAATCTTTCCAAAACTGAGCTCTTAGTATTCCCCCCATCCCGTGCCCCCTCCCCTGACTTCTCCATCAAGATCAATAACACAATCATCAGTCCCTCCCCTCATGCCAGGGTACTAGGTGTAATCCTAGACTCCCATCTGTCCTTTCAGTCCCAAATCCATTCACTGTCCAAATCTTGTAGACTTCATCTCCACAACATCTACAAGATACGCCCGTTCCTAACCTCGGAAACCACTAAGCAACTTATTCACTCCCTTGTTATATCTCGCCTTGACTATTGTAACTCCCTCATTGGCCTTCCTAATCACAGGCTATCCCCTCTTCATTCTATCATGAATGCTGCTGCCAGACTCATCCACTTTACTAACCGTTCTGTATCTGCCACCCCTCTCTGCAAATCCCTCCACTGGCTTCCCATTGCCCAACGGATAAAATTCAAAAAATTAACAATAACGTATAAAGTCATTTATAACTCTGCCCCAAATTACATCACCGATCTTGTCTATCAATATCACCCAAACCGTACTCACTGCTCCTCGCAAGACCTCCTGCTGTCTAGCTCCCTTGTCTCCTCCTCCCATGCTTGTCTCCAGGACCTCTGCAGAGCTTCCCCCGTCCTCTGGAACTCTCTACCCCAATTTATCAGACTATCACCTACTCTGCTCACTTTTAGGCGATCTCTAAAAACCTCTCTCTTCAGGGAAGCCTATCCTGCCCTCAGCTAATAATGGAATCTTCTACTCTTCCAACCAGTCCATCCACCACAGTTACTACCTTTGTACCACTAGCCCCTCCCTCCTAGATTGTAATCTCCGAGGAGCAGGGCTCTCCTATCGCTCTTGTATTGAACTGTATTGTCTCCCGTTATATTGTAAAGCGCTGAGCAAATTGTTGGCGCTATATAAATCCTGTATAATAATAATAATAATAATAAACCCAATGATGCACCCAACCACATATATAGTACACCTGATGTATAGACTATATAATAAAATAGACTGAAATAAAATGTGATATAAACATGGAAGCATGTGCATATATACGGGCAGCACAGTGGCTAAATGGTTAGCACTTCCGCCTGGCAGTACTAGAGTCGTCGGTTCGAATCCCAGCCACGGCACCACCTGCCTGGAGTTTTCATGTTCTCCCTGTGCCTGCGTGGGTTTTCTTCGGGTACTCCGGTTTCCTCCCACACTCCAAAGACGTGCTGGTAGGTGAATTGGATCCTGTCTAAATTGTCCCTAGTATGTGTATGTATGAATGTGAGTTAGGGACCTTAGATTGTACACCCCCTGAGGGTTATGGACTGATGTGAATGTACAATATATATGTAAAGCACTGCGTAAATTGACGGTGCTATATAAGTACCTGAAATAAATAAATATACATACAAGTGCATACCGGATTGCGAGAGGAAAGCACTGGACAGAGTCTTCACTACTACCCATAGAAATATGCAATATCCCATTCATGATTCAGGCCCTAAAGGGACACATGTATTAAAATTAAATATCCAGAAGACCTGCCTTTTACACAAACGCAAAAAAGTATCGTCACCCCTTTTTGATGGCCGGATTTTTTCAATGACCTGGACCTGCACTGCCGATATATCTCCTGAATGGCAGTTGTTGAAACAACAAGCAATGCTGGTAGAAGGGTGTTTTTTAATATTATAAAAATGTTCATATAAAAGATTCCTTAGCCGCCTGGATGTGCATTCTTGTCAGGGATCGCGGCGTCCTGTCGGCCGGCGCACGCGCACTGGCGACGGCTCATGCCGGGACACAGGCACCAGGTCCCGGCGAGCCGCAGATGACAGGACGCCGCGCATGCGCAGTAGGAGCCGCGGGCGCACCTCGGGTGGCCAATGACAGCCCGGGGGCGCGTCCTGGGCGGCCAATGACAGTGCAGGGCGCGGTATTTAAAGATGCCCTGCACTGTCACTAATCGCCGCAAGGTCTATCCGAGTTCCTGAGTCCTGTACCTGAGTTATTGACCCTGATTGACCCTGACTACGCTGCCTTCTCCTGTATTTGACCCGGATTGTCCTGACTACTCTGCCTTCTCCTGTGTTTGACCCGGATTGTCCTGACTGTTCTGCCTTCTCCCATCCTGACTCTCGGCTTGTTTGACCTATCTACGGACTGACTTATCCTGCTGACCCTGCGTGTGACCTGACGATTCTCCGCCTGCCGATTCTGTACCACGCCTACCCCACGGGACCACTACTCGTGATCCATCCTGCTAGGTCCTGCCGGCCTCCTCACATCTGGCTCTCCCGGTACCTATACATCCCCGGAGGTTCCCTCTGCCACTGGTGGGCCTGCTCAGAGGTCGTGACCTGGTCCTGGTCTGTTTCAAGTCCATCCCCACCATCAGGGGCCCTGGTGAAAGCAGAGACCAGGACTTAGACTCCACGCTTTGGGTAGGTCTGTCAAGTGGGCAGCCAGAGGCACCACCTGGCGGATCATAACAATTCCACATACTGTACACAACAAAATTTACAAGTAACCAAGTAGATGACATACAGTTGTGGCCAAAATTATTCAACCCCCAATGCTGTAAAGGGGTTTAGGGACTATAGTGTACATTTGGAATTGTATTCAGAATCAAATCCTACAAGGACGTTGTAACTACCCAAATGCAACTAAAATGACATCAATTGTTTATGTAATACAGTAGTAAATGGTTCTTATGTGGTTTCTTCATTGCCACAATTATTCAACCCCTTAAAGACTACCACTCTGAAGAACAGAGGTTCATACAGGTGCTTTCCATCAGGTATTGAAAACACCTGTGGATGTCACCGAGCAGCAATCAAGCATAATAAGCACCAATTAGGCAGCTTTAAAATGACTGTGATACTCAGCTCCTTCTAGACATTTACTGGTGTGGTTACAAACATGGTGAAGGCAAGAGAATGGTCCAGGAAGACAAGAGAAGAGGTGATTTCTCTTCACAGGAAGGGCAATGGCTATAAGAAGATTGCAAAGATGTTAAACATACCAAGAGACACCTTAGGAAGCATCATTCGCAAATTCAAGGCAAAGGGCACTGTTGAAACGCTACCTGGTCGTGGCAGAAAGAAGATGCTGACTTCGACTGCTGTGCGCTACCTGAAGCGTAGAGTGGAGAGAAGTCCCCGTGTGACTGCTGAGGAACTGAGAAAAGATTTGTCAGATGTGGGTACAGAAGTTTCAGCCCAGACAATAAGACGCACACTGCGTAATGAAGGCCTCCGTGCCAGAACTCCCAGGCGTACCCCCTTGCTGTCTCCAAAGAATAAGAAGAGTCGACTGCAGTATGCCAAAAGCCATGTGGACAAACCACAAAAGTTGTGGGATAGTGTTCTGTGGACTGATGAAACAAAATTAGAACTGTTTGGGCCCATGGATCAACGCTATGTTTGGAGGAGGAAGAACAAGGCCTATGATGAAAAGAACACCTTGCCTACTGTGAAGCATGGTGGAGGGTCAATCATGCTTTGGGGCTGTTTTGCTTCTGCAGGTACAGGGAAGCTTCAGCGTGTGCAAGGTACCATGAATTCTCTTCAGTACCAGGAGATATTGGATGGAAACGTGATGCAGTCCGTCACACACCTGAGGCTTGGGAGACGTTGGACCTTTCAACAGGACAATGATCCCAAGCATACCTCCAAGTCCACTAGAGCATGGTTGCAGAGGAAAGGCTGGAACATTTTGGAGTGGCCATCGCAGTCACCAGACTTAAATCCGATTGAGAACCTCTGGTGGGACTTAAAGAAAGCAGTTGCAGTGCGCAAGCCTAAGAATGTGACTGAACTGGAGGCCTTTGCCCATGAAGAATGGGCGAAGATACCCGTAGATCGCTGCAAGACACTTGTGTCAAGCTATGCTTCACGTTTAAAAGCTGTTATAACTGTAAAAGGATGCTGTACTAAGTACTAAGATTGAATGTCACTTGGGGGTTGAATAAAACTGATAATGCTGTGAGCACAGAAAAGACATTTGTGGTTATTTCATTATAACTGTTATGTTATATTTGTCTGACCTACAAGTGCCTCTTTAATGTAAATGTAAGCAAGATGACTGAATGATCAAAAGCAATGTCAAACTGGCCAAAACACTCAATTTCAGTGGGGGTTGAATAATTTTGGCCACAACTGTAAGTAGTGTTGAAATTAAAGAATGAAGTAATACTATATTCTTTGTCATTACCAGTAGAGTGAAAATTATTGCCCTTTAAAATGTGTACAACATGGACAAGAAAGTGCACCACATTGATAATTTCATTTAAAGTTCAACCACATTGTAGATTGAACATGAGTTGCAGGGGCGCATTTTCCGCAAGGCAAACAAGGCATTTGCCTAGGGTGGCACTTTTCATAGGGGCAGCATGTCACTGCTGCCCGTCCCCTGCTCCTTCTCACAGAAGCGACACTTAGGACAGGGGCTATGTAGCTTACCTGTGTCCCACGTCGATCCGGTCCATGAAGGTGCTGCTGAAGGAGGTGTAAAGAAGGTGTCCTTATTTCCTAGGTGGATGATGGATCACAGATGTCGGCGCAATGTGGGTGGAAATTTTCCTTCTGGTTGACATGCCAACCCGCCCCTCTCCTATCTGGCCACACCCTGGGATCACTGGGCGGCAGTGTGGGAGAAATAGTGCCCCATCATTGTTGTCACTGACACCAATGATGGGGCACTATTCCTCCCACTGACACCAATGATGGGGCACTATTCCTCTCACTGATAGCAATAATGGGGCACTAATTCCTCCCAATGACACCAATGATGAGGCACTTTTAGAGAAACTTTTTGATGTGTTTCTTAGCAAGCACAATGAACAGGGATATTTTATTTATTTACTTCAGGTACTTGTATAGAGCCATCAATTTATGCATTGTGTTACATATTGTACATTCACATCAGTCCCTAACCCTCAAGGAGTGTACAATCTAATGTCCCTAACTTACATTCATAAATACACATACTAGGGCCAATTTAGACAGGATCCAATTAACCTACCAGCATGTCTTTGGAGTGTGGCAGGAAACCAGAGGAAACCCATGCAGGCACAGGGAGAACATGCAAACTCCAGACAGGAGGTGCTGTGGCTGAGATTCGAACCAATGACCCTAGTGCTGCCAGGTAGAAGTGCTAACCATTTAGCCACTATGCTCCTGCTAGTATTGGACATATAAGAATCCATGCACATTTACAAGCACATTTAACTGCCTATACTATATAATATATTCCAGTTCACTATACCCTTTTCTTGGGTTTCATGATCTCTACTGACAGCACTGCTATGGACCTATAAATGTTTGCCAGAATTCTTGACTGGCCGATTCCTAAAAAATGTTGTCCACTGGATTTGCACAGTTCTCCTAAAAATGTAGCAGGAACCTTTCCACTATTCTGCAGATAAACATACAGCGGGTAAAATAAGTATTGAACACGTCACCATTTTTCTCAGTAAATACAGTATATTTCTAAAGGTGCTATTAACATGAAATTTTCACCATTTGTTCGAAACAACTCATGCAATCCATGCTTACAAAGAAACCAAAACAAGTAAGTTCAGAAATTAAGTTGTGTGCAGGGGCGGACTGACCATTTGGAAACTCGGGCATTGCCCGAGGGCCCGGGGGCAGTAGGGGGCCCCATGAGATGCCCCTGGTACTTTTTCATAGGCTTTTTTGAGTATGAGCAAGGACACAGGGGCCCCATGATCCCCTATTGCCCGGGGGCCCCATGAGTTGTCAGTCCGCCCCTGGTTGTGTGTAATAAAATGGAATGACACAGGGAAAAAGTATTGAACATCCTGTGTGAAACTAGTCACATGCATCGCTCAGGTGTGATTTTGGCCCTGCCTTCCACACAAACAGTCTTCAAACTTGAAGCTTCCGTGGGCCTCTTCAATGAACTCTGATCTTTAGCTCTTTCCATATATTTTCTTTTGGATTCAAGTCAGGTGATTGGCTGGGCCATTCTAGGAGCTTTATTTTCATTTTCTTTCTTTGAAACCAATTGAGAGTTTCCATGACTGCGTGTTTGGGATCATTGTCTTGCTGAAATGTCCACCTAGTTTCATCTTCATCATCCTGGTAGATGGCAGCAGATTTTTATCAAGAATGTCTTAGTACATTTTTCCATTCATCCTTCCTTCAATGATATGATGTTTGCCAGTACCATATGCTGAAAAACAGCCCCACACCATGATGTTCCCATCTCAAAACTTCACTGTTGGTATGGTGTTTTTGGGTTGATGTGGAGTGTCATGTGACCTCCAAACATGGTGTGTATTATGGCATCCAAAGAGTTCAATTTTAATCTCATCTGACCAAACTATATTCTCCCAGTATTTCTCAGGCTTGCTAAATGTTGTGCAGCAAACTTTAAACGAGCTTCAACATGCTTTTTTTTCAGCAATGGAGTCTTACGTGGTGAGCGTGCATACAGTCCATGGCGGTTGAGTGCATTACTTATTTTCTTTAAAACAGTTGTACCCGTTAATTCCAGGTCTTTCTGAAGCTCTCCACAAGTGATCCTTGGTTTTTGGACAACTCTTCTGATAATTCTGTTCACTTCTCTGTCAGAAATCTTGTGAGGAGCACCTGGTCTTGGCCGGTTTATGGTGATGTGGTGTACTATCCACTTCCGGATTATGGCCCCAACAGTACTCACTGGAACATTCAGAAGTTTAGGAGTCCTTCTGCAACAAATGCCATCAGTATGTTTTGCAATAAGCTTGTGAATGCCTTGAAATAGCGTTTTGCTTTTACCGAACATGAGATGTTTGTTGTGTGACACCTTGGTAGTGAGATACCTTTTTATAGGCTCAGTTGAGATTGAACCAGCTGATATTAATTTTTACTGATAAGAGTCAGGATTGCTTTCTAATTATTGAGATTTTAAGCTGATATTTTGTCTTTCCGTGCCATTTTGCACGGCCCTTCCTTCATATGTTCGATACTTTTTCCCTGTGTCATTCCATTTTATTACATATAATTTAATTTCAGAATTTGTTTAGGTTTCTTTGTATGTATGGATTGCATGGGCTGTTACTGACATGTAGTGAAAATTTAATGTCAATAGCACCTTTAGAAATATATTTTCCTAGAGGGGGGTGTGTGTGTGTGCGTGTGTGTGTACAGTAATTCCCCTGGTTTCTCCTGACAATTTCTCCTTAACCTTAGAAGCTCAAGCTGCCTTTCATGAACCGAATGTTTTACTTTAGCTTTAGGGCCAGTTCACACCATAGAAACGCAGTCCAGCTGCATTGTGGATACATGGCCACATGCACATTGACACATTTCTGGCGTGTTCTGATACTGATTTAGAACATTCTTGTGCGGTTTTGATGCATTTTTTGGCATGTTCCTGTGCATTTTTGATGCGTTTATGGTGCATTCCAGGTGAGTTTTTGGCACATTCTGGTGCGTTTGATGCATTCAGTGCATATACGTTCCGGTTCATTTTTTCCTCTCTCTTTCTTCAACTTAAATAGGGACATGTGTGTTCCAGTGCGTTTTTGGTGCATTCCGGTGCATTTTACTGCATTGCAGGACAGTTCTGTGCAGGAAAAATGCAGTCTCTTCTACTTTTTTTTTACTGCAACTGGAATGCACTGAAACTGCAAGTACTGATGTGAACTATGACATTGACAACCATATAACCTACTTTTTATGCGTTTTGGGTGCAGAAAAAAAAAAGTACACTGAAGTGTGAAGTGCCCCTTAAAGCTAAACGTTAGCAACGATACATTGATACATATGATATCCGATTGATGTCTGTGGAAGCTGTAAATCACTGTAGTTGCCCAAGCTACTGCAGCAATTGCCACGATGGTCTGGGTGCTATATCGAGTGACTGCCCTTTGGCACAGTAACCATAGAGGGTCAATTGCTCAGCATAGCCATCATTCAGAGAATGTCTTACATTTTTCCCCAGTAGATGTAAAGTGTTCTCTGTCCATGGTGGAGTGGAGGGGAGAGGCAGTGACATCACTGAGCTATCAGTTTGACATCTTGCTTCCTGCTCTGCATTCACTTATTAACTCTTAGTGACCCTAATGTTTATTATTCCCTTCACTTTTTTCCTATCATTTGTATGTAAAATTTTTTACATTGCTTTTGTTCATTTTTGTAGCACCAAATTAAAAGATACTATGAATCCAATTCTACATGTAGTATGTCCCATCTTCCTAAGTGCCATGTAATGTTATCTGCGATGTTGGACAGAGCCCCTCTAGGTTTACATAATAAACTACACACTGCAAAAAAAAAAAAAAGGCAACAGTAGATTTTATTTTTTTTGTAGCAAATTTTGCCAAAGTAGCTCAATGACTGCAATTGACAGTTTCCTCTTTGAGTAACTTTCCATTTCCCACAATTATGGTGTTTATCTGTACTTCCTATTCTTTAAAGGCCCCTGGATCATGATATTCCATTTGCAAACTGTGTCCTTGTAACAGCTGGTACATCATTTTGTGGCTGTTGGGACAGATTTACCATGATTTTTACGTATCTACCTCTCTGTAGATACGTAAATCCAAAAACTTGAAAACATAATTGGTTGGGGAAGTTCACTTATAATTATCACAGTGCCTGTCCAAAATATCTTGGTGGGTTTCACCGCAGAAACAGGTACTATTATATAGGAAGAGAAGTATAAAAAAAGACACCAAGTTTGGGCTGCTCAATTATTTATTTGGAAAAAATGAAAAAAACAAACTGTCAGAAAAGCACCCATACCCTTTTGACCTCCCCATCCCTCCCCCTTTCAACTCACCCCTCCAAATCCCACCAAATGCCCCTAACCCAGAGGTAGACACACCACATCTCCCCTGCAGAGAATAAAACATAGCAGTGAACCTATACAACAATATGTGAAGATTATATAACAGGTAAACCAAAAAAGCTGCCTCTTATGAAAGATTATGCACAGCTGATCTGTAATACTAGCATGGAAGCAAACTCGAGGCACATCTCATGAAGCATGTATAGTAGACAGATGGATTAGGCCCCTTTCACACGAGCGGACCTACTAGGTCCGCCTGTCGTTTTTTCAGGCAGACCCAATCGGACGACCCTTTGTTCTATATTGGGAGGCAAATGTGATATGTCCATTTACATCCGATACAATCTGGTACGTCAAAATCAGACAGATGGGGATACACTGACCATCCGCCCAGCAGATCGAATGACAGTCGGATGTAAACAGACAGGCGGTCCATTTACGTCTGACCACCCCATATAGAACAGAGGGCTGTGTCTGCTCTGGACAACTTCCTATGTATGTTGCTGTGGAAGCTGACTCTTCAGATGTATGTCAATCCAAAGCAGCTACATGATATAACAGCTGTGTGCTGAGCTAGCAGACTAAGCAACACTGCAGAAGATCTCCATTTGACTGCACTTCTGAGTAATTGGCCTCTGAACATGGACTTGGCGGCTCTCCCATAGCTGTCTGTGCCTGCAACCACAGATTCAAACTGGCACAGACAGTGAAACACAATGGTGGCGGGGAAAGGTGTCCAGTGTTGCCAATGCATTTCATCCCACATTCTTAGGACTTCTTTAGGATGTCTATGTAGATGAGACAGCTGAAGTGTATTTTTAAAAATCTCTAAAATACATGGGAGTCCACAACACAATATCATATAGAAAAGCTGTTCTGGAGGCATATTGCAAGGCTACAATAACGAGGCTTGTTTGACCAACTCTCATTTTCCTCTGCATATGATTATGAAACAAATAAACTTATGTTGTTTTTGGAGTGATTGTGGAAGGGTTTGAACCCCTGTTGGGTTTAACTGCTATACATGAAGTAAGGGAAAACCAGCAACAGAGAAAAACCAGCAACAAAATGTTGACAGGTTCTAGCATTCTATTAATTAAAACAAAACAGAAGACTGAAAAATAAAAATAAAACTGCACTCTTAACTAAAGAAAAAGCTACATTTTTATTATTACAAATATCACAGAGCCCTCATTTACCCTCCACCATTAAGAAACAACAGACCTTTTATTGAAAGCCAACCATGGGGGCTCCCACAAACGCATACTCATGCTGAAAATGTATGCCACTTGACTGTCACAATGCTGCTATATACAGTTGCAAGAAAAAGTATGTGAACCCCTTGGGATTACGTGGAGTTTTGCATGAATTGGGCATAAAATGTGCTCTGAACGTCATTTAAGTCACAACAATAGAAGAACACAGTCTGCTGAACATAATACTACACAAACATTAGATGTTGCCATGGTTTAATTGCATATAACATGTAAACATTCACAGTGCAGGGAGGAAAAAGTATGTGAGGCCCTTGCTTAATGACTTCTCCCAGAGATAATTGGAGCCAGGAGTGAGCCAACCTTGACTCCAATCAGTGTGATGATATTGGATGTGTTGCTGACAGCTGTCCTGCCCTTAAAAACATACACCTGTTTTGGGTTTACTGGTTTCAAGAAGCACTGTTTGATGTGAACCATGCCTCGCAGAAAAGAGCTCTCAGAAGACCTACGATCAAGAATTGTTGACTTGCATGAAGCTGGAAAGGGTTACAAAAGTATCTCCAAAAGCCTTGATGTTCATGTGTCCACGGTAAGACAGACTGTCTACAAATGGAGAAAGTTTAGCACTGTTGTTACTCTCCCTAGGCGTGGTCTTCTTGTAAAAAAGACTGCAAGAGCACAGCGCAGAATGCTGCATGAGGTAAAGAAGAATCCCAGAGTGGCAGCTAAAGACCTACAGAAATCTCTGGCACATGCTAACATTTTTGTTGACACATCTACAATAAGGTAAACATTAAACAAGAATGGAGTACATGGGAGGACACCACGGAGGAAGCCATTGCTGTCCAAAAAGAATATTGCAGCACTTTTGAAGTTTGCAAAAGAGCACCTGGATGTTCCACAGCACTACTGGCAAAATATACTGTGGACAGATGAAACCAAGATTGAGTTGTTTGGGAAGAACACACAACACTATCTGTGGAGAAAAAAAGGCCCAGCACACCAACATCAAAACCTCATCCCCACTGTAAAACATGGCGGAGGGAGCATCATTGTTTGGGGCTGCTTTGCTGCCTCAGGGCCTGGACGGATTGTTGTCATTGATGGGAAAATGAATTCCAGAGTTTATCAAGACATTTTGCAGGAAAACGTACGACCATCTGTCCACCAACTGAAGCTCCGCAGAGGATGTAACAGGACAATGACCCAAAGCTTACAAGTAATTCAACAAAACAATGGCTGCAACAGCACAGAATACGCCTTCTGGAGTGGCCCAGTCAGAGTCCTGACCTCAACCCGATTGAAATGCTGTGGCATGACCGTAAGAGCGATTCACACCAGACATCCCAAGAATATTGCTACACTGAAACAGTTTTTGAAGAGGAGTGGTCCAAAATTACTCCAGATCGTTGTGCAGGTCTGATCTGCAACTACAGGAAACGTTTGGTTGAGGTTATTGCTGCCAAAGGAGGGTCAACCAGTTATTAAGTCCAAAAGTTCACATACTTTTTCCTCCCTGCACTGTGAATGTTTACATGTTATATGCAATTAAACCATGGCAACATCTAATGTTTGTGTAGTATTATGTTCAGCAGACTGTGTTCTTCTATTGTTGTGACTTAAATGACGTTCAGAGCACATTTTATGCCCAATTCATGCAAAACTCCACGTAATCCCAAGGGGTTCACATACTTTTTCTTGCAACTGTATAATGGCACAACCCTTAACTATCCATCAGATGCATATATTCTTCACAAGACAGAATCTTCCACAACGCTAGACATTTGATATACTTGTATCTCTCTCATTTTATAAATATCTCTTCTTCACTGATACAGTTATGGGATTCCATTATTAGTACTTCTTACACCAAAGAAGGAGGTTTTACATATTTTCTTCATTCTCATAATCACCATACCTCCTAATGTTTGAAGTATTAAATCCATTAGTTCTCATCACCATATCTACATATGCAGGTTCATAGCTCTTTTAGCCATACTTCTCTTGTGGGTCACAGGAGTGCACTTACTTTTGCTCTCCTGGGACTCCTGTGCCCAGAGTCAGCTGATGTTGTAGAGCTATTGTATTTGTTAATAAAAAAAATAAAAAAAATCCTAAAAGGTTTTTTTTTTAATTTATCTACCCTCCTCACTGACACCACCAACTTTGGAAGAGTGTTCCACATTCTTACCACTCTATTATTAAAGAACACCTTGTGCAGATTATGATTGAACCATTTCTCGCCCATTTTCATTGTGTGGTTGCATATCTTCTTTAGAGACCTTAGGTTAAATAGCTTCCTCTCAATGCTACAGTCCCCATCTACAGATTCATGATCATATCCCCTCTTAAGTGTCTCTCCTCCAAGGAGAATAAGCCTTAATTCTGTGGTTGTTCCCCATAACTGAGGTCCTCCCATCCTCTTGTCAACTTCTCTTGACTCTTTTCCAGTTCAAGGAAATGATTCCTGAGAATTGCTGACCAAAACTGAATGGCATACTGCTTAGCTTTGCCCTGCTTAGCTTTGTATCAATCAGCAATGCCTTCAGTACTCCTCAGTCCTCCCAGTGCTCTCAGTACTCACAGTTCACTCAGTACTCGTCAGTACTCACAGTGCTCTCAGTACCCTCCATACTCATTAGTACTCAAAAGTTACATAGTTAGTCTGGCTGAAAAAAGATAAAAGTCCATCTAGTTCAATCAAAGAAAAAAAAAGTTATAATCCTATACCCACAGTTGATCCAGAGGAAGGCCATAAAACCTAGCAAGGCACGATCCAATTTGCTCCTGCTGGGAAAAAAATTCCTTCCTGATCCCCGGAGAGACAATCAGAGATTCCCTGGATCAACTTTACCTATAAATGTTAGTATCCAATTATATTCTGTGTATCTAAGAAACAATCCAGGCCTTTTTTGAAGCAATCCACTGAGCTGGACAGAACCAACTCTTGAGGGAGTCTATTCCACATTTTCACAGCTCTCACTGTGAAAAAACCTTTCTGTGTTTGGAGATTAAATTTTCCTCCAGACGTAAAGATTACCCCTTGTCCTCTGTGATGACCTCAGGGTGAATAGCTCTACACCAAGTTCACTATATGAACCACTGATGTATTTATACATGTTGATCATATCCCCCTTAATCTCCTCTTCTCAAGAGAGAATAAATTCAGTTCCTCTAATCTTTCCTCATAGCTGATCTCCTCCATGCTTCGTATCAGTTTAGTTGCCCTTCTCTGTACTTTCTCAAGTTCCCCAATGTTCTTTTTGTGAATTGGTGCCCAAAAAGTGCTCTTAGTTCTCACAGTGTCCTCAGTACACCTTGGGATTTACAGTGATTTTAGTACTCACAAAGCCCTCAGTACTCTTAGACTCACAGTGCCCTCACTGAAGACCCCTCAGTACTCTCAGTAATCACAGGGTCTTCAGTCTTCACAGTGTTCAGCAGCCTATCACAGCTGCTCCCAACACAGTACTTCTACAGCATCCTAAGGCTGGCCATACACTATACAATTTTCTGCCCAATTTTCTTTAGATTTACCTTCAACTGTGTAGTGCAAGGGCTAATTGGATACAGTTGAAAGTGTTGTTTAGGTGTGACCTCATATTTTATGGTTTTTGGTAAATCTAAAGCAATTTTCTAAAGAAAATTGTATAGTGTATGGCCAGCCTTACATTCACTCACAGCTTCGACTGCTCCAGCATCTTGTTCTCTCAATTCCCCAAGGTGTCCTTACACCACACACCTGACACACCTGAATCCTGGTAGCCTAGCGCTACTGCTCTTATTTATGGCTTTCCTCACACAGCTCCAGTCACTTTGATGGTAATTCCTGTCCCTGCAAGAGCCATTATTCTCCTCATGGCTCCTGTATAGCAGATCAGCTGCATCTCTTATCAGTTTGGTTGCATTTCTCTGCACTTTTTCCAGTTCCCAATATCATTTGTTGTGAGAGTGTGGGGTCTTTATCCAGCTATCTCAACGGCAGTTTATCAAGAAGGCCAGCTGAATCCTGGGTTCTTTCAATACTGTCCATGTATCATTAACAATTTCATCCTCATCATATGTTAAGAAAGCACTCAACATCCTCATTACTCCACCACCCTATCATAAGCACTACCATAAGTAGTAGCAGGAACCAGCCAACTTTTGGTACTTGTATACCACTGTCTGTTCAACAGAAGGCTGTCTAATAACTGGCTTCTGTTGAACGGTCTTGCTATTTATTTATCTAAAGGTACTTATATAGTGCCGTCAATTTGTGCAGCGCTTTACATATATATGTATATTCACATTAGTTCCTAACCCTCAAGGGGCGTACAATCTAAGGTCCCTAACTCACAGTCATACATATTAGGGTGAATTTAGACAGGAACCAATTAACCTACAAGCAGGGGCAGACTGACCATTTGGAAACTCGGGCATTACCCGAGGGCCCAGGGTCAGTAGGGGGCCCCATGAGATGCCCCTGGTACCTTTTTCATAGGCTTTTTTGAATTTGGGCAAGGACACAGGGCCCCATGATCCCCTATTGCCCAGGGGCCCCATGAGTTGTCAGTCTGCCCCTGCCTACAAGCATGTCTTTGGAGTGTGGGAGGAAACTGAAGGACCCAGAGGAAACCCACGCAGGCACAGGGAGAACATGCAAACTCCAGGCAGGTGGTGCCATGGTTGGGATTCGAACCAACAACCCTAGTACTGCCAGGCAGAAGTGCTAACCATTTAGCCACTGTGTTGCCCAGAAAACCAGAAATTTTTTTTTGTTAAGTTTACTACCACTTAAAGTGGTAGCAAACTTAACAAAAAAAAAGGGTCCACCTGCAAGTTGATGCCATAGTGTGCTAGTATGCACCACATAGTAGCACATTACGTCAGACTTAACTATGGAATGGATCCCTCCAGTGGCGTGCTTTCACCGCTGTCAGAGATTCAGTATTCACCTGGTCTTCCTTCTGAGTTCACAGCCTCTGGCCATTTGAATGACTGAGCTGCGATGACGTCACTCCCATGCATGAACACAGGAGTCACTGCCATGGCACAGAGCTCTGAAGGGATGGCATGATTATGCTGTCCCTTCAGAGCGTATACATCGGTGACGTCACCGGCTGCTGCTCACTGGAATATCTCCTAAATTGTGCACGTTTAGGAGATATTCCTTTTACCTACAGGTAAGATTTGTTACAAGTTTACCTGTAGGTAAAAGTTGCAAAGTTGCACAGCCTACTTTACTACCAGTTTAACGGTGCATTCTGGCAAGAGGGGGGTCCCCCTGTCAAAATACAATGGCTCAGATGGAGAGATCCCTGCATCACACATTGTTTTGTTGATGCAAGGATCTGTCAGGTTTTTCTCTTTGTTCAACCCACTGATTGAACGAAAAAAAAAAAAACTGAATGTGTATACCCTGCTTTAGGTGTGCAGACTGGACGAAACCTGGTCCATGCGTCACTGTCATTCACTACTACTGATGCTGTGCTTTACAATACTTTCACCCTCCCCCCCCCAAAAACAAATTAAAACATCTATTTCTATGGCTATAGAGTTTTACTTCAATATAAATTTCAGTTTTAACAAGAAAAAAAGAAACACTCAATAACAAAAAAAAACAGTGATAAAAAAAAACAAAAAAAAACCACACTTCTACATACTCCTAGTTGAGCGAATTATTCATCTGTCAAAATTTTCATGTGTATTTTCTCTGTTAGGAAAGATGAAGTTATGCACTATTTATTTTTTGGTCTTATACAAATTGGAATGGTATGGTTTTATTCATAAAAATATAATTGGCCTGCACTGCATGGATTAACTGCTCGTTTTGTCCATGGGCTCAGAGTAAAACAATACTTACCATATCCTCCGATCCTTCGGAAAATCGCGCTCCCCCACGTCCAGCGGTGGACTGTTCCTGTTTTCCTCATGCCCAGAGCCGGTCTATGGGCATGATGACGTTAGGAGCATCCCATTCACAAGACCGCTAGCATGCGAGGGGCAGAAGCACCGGGGAACAGTCTTGCACTCAGAGGATCGTCGAATTAGGTAAGTATATCTCCACTTTCTGAACCCCTAGACAAAAGAGGATTTATCCCATGCAGTGCAGGCACAGCCACACTGCATGGGAAAACAATGTTTTTGCCTGGAATTCTTTAAGCTAAAATCCTCTATACTTACATCCCCTCTTGCAAAGTAAAATCTGCAAGCACCCCTGCCACTGCTGATATCTTCACTAGGTCTTGTTCCTGGGTTTGACAGCTTCGAGTATCCTGATTGGCTGGCCTGGGATGATGTTAATTTATTCCAGCACCGAGGAATGCCGAGAATGTTCACTAAGCTGAGGATGCAGGAAGAAAAGCAGAAGTTTTTGCAGACTATATATACAGAGAGTCTCTTTAGGCAGTAAAGTCATGCCTGTCAGCAATGTTACACTCATACCAACTCACCTCTTTTTTTGCGTTAAGAGTCAAAAGCAGCAAAAGCAAATGTCAGATCTAAATAGGACAGACAAAGTATTGTCAAGGTAGTACTTTATTCCAAACAAGGATAGTAGCCAATGCGTTTTGGGGGTACAAGCACTCCTTTTTGTGAGGACTAAAATAACAAATATGGAAACAGTGTCAATGTGATAAAAATATGATATATGAAAAAATACATGTATAGACACAAATAAAGACATGATATAAATAAAAATATATAGTTAAGGATTCAAAGTACCGGTATTTGCAGACATTCATTATTCGTAAGCATATATTGACAGTAACAAAGCATGTCACCATCACTCCAAAAGATTCTTTGAAGATTTAATGATACCCCAATACAGCATTGTGTCAGGGCCACCAGCTGGGCAGTTTAAATAAGCAACAGTTAACAGTGATTAAACAAGAAAAAGTGACCCTTCATAAGGTCGATGTTGCTATATAGATATGATAAATAAATATTTAAAGTATGGTATAGAGTGCAAGTATTGTGCTTTGTAGATTGGCATCATCCACCACTGTCACTCTTGCACGAAATGTCCTGAAAGGAGTACACTTAAACATTTTTCTCCATATTTTTAATTTATCACATTCATTATAAGGTACACTAAAAAGTAAGTATACATTACTGATTGAATCATGGCATTATATAGAAAACAGCAGAATGATGGGATTTACCAAAAAGCTGTAATTTTGTTTCCTCTGTCTACAGCACATTCGCCCAAAAGGATTTTGGCTTCCTCAGGTAAGTTTTGGCAAACTCCCATCTGGCTTTTTTATGTTTCTGTGTCAGCAGTGGGGTCCTCCTGGGTTTCCTACCATAGCATCCCTTTTCATTCAAACTGCGACATATAGTGCAAGTGACACAGTTGTACCTTGTGCCTGAAGGTCAGCTTGAAATTGTCTGGAAGTTGTTTGAGGTTCTTTATCCATCATTCGAACAATCCTTCGTTGCAATCTTTCATCAATTTTTCTCTTTCATCCATGTCCAGGGAGATTAGATACAGTGCCATGGCCTGTACATTTCTTGACAATGTTGCACCCGGTGGACACAGGAACATTAAGATCTGTTAACTGATACAGGTGAGTTTATTTGCAAATTACAGGAGCATCACAAACTTGAAGTGCAATTATGTTCTTTTCAAGCAATAAGGGAAAGCTTTACATCCCCACACTCTGCCCATAGTGAAATCTCAGAGATGGGAAATAAAGGCATTAGGGTGTCATAGGGTCCATAATGGCAAGCCTGCTTCCTTGCAGTAAAATGTTGTCCCATATCCAGTGTCTGGGTAATGCAAATGGAAAAATGTCTTCCCACTGCCTCCAGCAGCCTTTTACTGTTACCTTCCTTCACATGTGAGTGAGAACAACACCTCCTTCCACAGACTGTCAGAAACAGGACTAATGTACTCCAGTTTGGATGGAGTCACTCAAGAATTTGGACAGAAATAGCATTGAGGAACAAATATGAACCAAACACTTGAAGTGATGGTTGAGTGTATAATGCTTATTGTCTGGGAGAGGAGTGATGCATATCGGTCCAGGGTGGAGTCACGCACTGTGTTGATCGAGGGGGCATTATGAAATGATATGGTTTCTCATGTTACATTTAAATTGGGTCTCTATCTTATTCCCAGACTGGTCTGCTGTGGTCTTTGCCCTTCTATCTGTTAAAGCTAAATTCTGGGCACTACCAGTCCTTTAGAACACCTAGAAAATAATTTTACACGTTTCTTCTTTTTCTGCCCTGTGACAACATTACAAAAGGTTTAGTTCAATCTCTTCAGCAGCACACTGTAGGAAGGACTAGCATGGAGCCCTACTTGTCTTCCAGTGTGCCCTGCCAGCACCTCCTACCCTTTTCTTTCACCACCCACACAGCCACCCCCACCTGACACTGACCACGTTTTCTGGTTCCCTCCACATCCGACATGCTACTTGTCCTAAGGACTCATGTACACTGCAGCTCCTAATCTGACGTTCAATGCATACAGGGCATTTGGGAAGGTCTCCTGAGGTTATCTTTTAAAAATGCTTCTAAACACAAAAACACATAAACGCAGTATGCAAATGTGGCTAAACTTTTTATTAACCTACATTTTCCAGCAGTCAGTTTCCATCGTTCAGAAGAGTTTTCCAAACACCTGTGTACATGAGCCCTTATCTGACACAATGATGGATCCCTCCCTCTCCCTATCATACTCTGTGCTCCTCTTCTTCCCATTTGAGGTTTAATGTTTCTCTCATTATCTGACACTCTGCTGGTTTCCTCCACCTCTGAAACTCTGCTCATTCTCTCCCCATCTGATTCACTGCTTGTTCTCTGTCTGATGCTCTGCTTTTTAAAATTATATTAATACCTCAGTTTTTTAAGCATTTCAGCAGCCGATTTAATCACCAAGGCCTGGTTCACACATATGCATTGCAGGAAACGCCACCATGCCTGTACGTTTCCTGCAACGCATTTCAATTGCACTGTGTTTTGAGATCTGCTGCGAGTGTCAATTCAAAGTTAACACCCCAAAAGGAGGTCGCAAACACAGTGCATTTGCCTGCACTAGATTGCATAGTACAAAATGACCATGCAATCTAGTTCCAGTGCGGCTCAAAAAAGGTGCCTGCACCATTTTGTGCTATGCAGTGCAATTTGAATCCATTTAAAATGAATAAATTAGACGGTATATGTGATGGTGCGTGGCATCAGACCCCAGCCCTTCTCACCAACTTGTGACCGAAGGACCAGCCGATCCCGGACTGTGCTGTCACTTGCGTAACAATGCCACTCTCTGCTGCACCCTGCTCAAAGATCTTCCATCTTGCGGGACCACAATCTATGTGCCAGCCGCCTGAGAGCGATTGTTACTTTGTCAGGTTAATTACACAATTAACCCTTCACACTGCCACCACCACCTTTTTACAGAGAAGGAGGAAACTCACAACTCTTAGCAGTAACACTATGATATTAATATAAGTGTCTGTAATACACACTGCCACCACAGACAGATGTATTTCAGAGAATTATGACATACAGTAGCACACTTCAGAGACAGGGATTCTTTTAGTTTGCACTAGAAGCTTTAGAGACAGTTTCAACACTTTTCAGAAAATAGGATTTATTACTAAAAAGGTATTTTTTTTCTAGTATCCCAGCAGGGGGTGTCTCCTGAAGACAAGGGCCAATCACCTCACTTGGGGAGGGGTGTTAGGCGGGGACCCAGGCTATAACCAAATCCCTCACCAGTTTTATACCAATAACCTTCAATAGGTACATGTAGCATCCTAGCCACTGGCAGATTAATATGCAGAATCATATTCCGAACGTCCAGACACCAAATATGGCATATCCGGCCACTTCATATAAAAATATATTGCTTTCTACTCTCTTGTAGATGCTACCTAGGGGCGTAAGGTGTCAGGTGACTTGTATTAAAATGACCTATCTGAATAAATGCTTTATATCAATGTGCTCAATTCCTGAATAAGTTTATGGATTTGTATGAGAAATGACTCATGTGGAATGTACGTTATATGGCCACTCTGAGGTAATGCTTACATGTCAAGTGACCGACTGAGTTATAGTTTTACGACCGGGCAGATGAAAGTATTTGTCAGACCCTCAGGCACCAGGCTTAATTGGGGTTACAACCATGTAGCTTATCCAGCTGTGCCTTATGCACTTGTGACCCCAGTGCACACACACAGACCACATTCCATTCCACTGGAAAGAGTGAGAATGACATCTGCACACCAGGACACATGATGGGAGACCTTAACAAAATGGTTGTCAGGTCCATGTGTCCATGCGCACAACTGCCACAGTATAAATCTTTTCTTCCTTGCCTATGTTCCAGTTTAAACTGGTTTCCTGTTTCAGGACAGTTCCTTTCTCTTGTAACATCCTATCGAGTCACCCATGCATGCAGCAGAGTTGTGTCTCCCTACACTCTATCCCCTGCTCCTCTCTCCCCTTCCTCCCTCCCTTCTCCAAGCTAACAGACTGACTGGAGACTGCACTTTTAACTGTTAATCCTTTCCAGTGAAGACCAGAAGTTCAGGGAAGCAGTCCTGAGAGAGCAGGAGCCAACAGCATTAAAAACTGTATACTGCACGTGCTGGGGATAAAACATTAAATATTTTGTTGGGGAATGTTTATTTTATCACTCTCAATGTGTTAAGTTAAAAAATACTGAGTTTAATACTACTTTAATGCAGTATTAAATCCAAAACCAAAAAAATTATAATATTGCAGCTTACAAATCAATAGATATGGTGGCTACATCCATTTTCTTTTCTATGGCATTTTTCCCCTCTGTTTTTACCTGGTGATCTGGCCAGTAACATACCACTCTGGATGAATAAGCAATGGAGGCACAGCAGGCAGCCGAATTGTCAGCCTGAGGGGGAGGGTAGTGTTAACTGTACTAGCAGATTTAAATACACTAAACAAATTGTAGCCAGACTCTAGCTCACACTTTATAATCAGTTACATCTTTCAGGATAAACATTTTATATGAATAGTGTACAGCTTCTGCTTTTGAAAAACAACCGGCTTCTGTCGAATGATCATGCTGGAAAACCAGCATCCGATCAGCCAAGGAAAGGGGTCCCCTGTCAGAATGCAAAATAACAGCGGAAGAGATCTCTGCATCAACATCGCTTGTGTTTATGCAGCAATCTGCCTGTTTTTTATTTTATTCAATCTGCTGGTTGAACAAAAAAAAGTGTGTATACCCAGCTTAACCTCCCTGGCGGTCTGATTATGTCAATATTGTACATTGTTTTGCATGGAAATTTGTTTTATATTGTAGGCCTGTAATTCTTAGGAATAACTCACTTAAATCTGTCCAAACAAGAGTCTAGTAAATATGATAAAGTTTGAAACATGAAATCATAAATTGTAATATATTAAATACTGTAACTATAAATAATTATAAAAAAAATAATTTAATAATAATTTTAATTCAATAATGTAATCAAACCAAAAACACTGAAATTTGAAACAGAGTACCAAGTTCGCACATCACTGAGCTCAGTTGCAGAATTATAAATTATAAAAAAAAAAAATAATTTAATAATAATACATTTAATTCAATAATGTAACCAAACCAAAAACACTGAAATTTGAAACCGAGTACCAAGTTCGCAAATCACTGAGCTCAGTTGCAGAATTGTCGCTGTCGTCACTTTCAGTGTCTGATGACGAATTTCCCCACTAATCACTATCGCTCAATTCTGCAAGTGATTCTAAGTCATTATCGCTATTTTCTAGCTGGTCTAAAACCGCTTTTGACCTAAAGGCACGCTTTTTGGATGCCATGGACATTCTCAAGTTTCCAGGCAGAAAGAACAGTAAAAGTGCAGGCAGGGCACTGGACAAAACTGAGATGAAATGGTTTCATACAGTAATGTAATCCTAACAGATTACAACGTATTGTGTGTATGTCACGTTTTTACTTTTTTGAACCTTCCGCTGGTTCCACCCCACTGCGTCGTGACGCTCACAGGGAAGGGAACCCAGAAGACGGATGCCGGCATCGGCCGGAGGACACAGCGGGAGGACATTGGGGGATCGCAGGACAAGGTAAATTACACTACAGTGAAATCCCGAGTGTGGCTCGGGGTTACCACTTTTGGTACTGAAAATTAACCCCGAGCCACACTCGGGATTACCGCTAGGGAGGTTAAGCTGTCCAGACAAAGAAGCAGTTAGAGGTATAGCTAGGCGCTTCTGCCAGCTGTGTGTGGACTCCTCCCTTTTTGCACCACATCTGAAGGAGTGGATCTGTGTGAAATCCCGCACTCCTGATTCACCCCCTCCCCTCTTCTGGTAGCTTACTGGAGCCAATCAGGGAAAGGAGAGTTAGAACCAATCAGATCCGGGAGAGGACTTGCATGCAGACATAAGAGGATGCTTGGAAATGTAGTCTTAAAGAGGCAGTGTACAATATAATTGAATGGCTGCAGAACTACAGGATCCCACAATGCCCTGGACACAGAGGAGGAAAGCTTTTCCTGGGCAAACCAAAATACTGGGGGTCTCTTGCTGAGACAGAGGGGTGCAGATCAACTGTTGGGGTCTATGCCCTATACCAGATCCTACAGAGATTAAGAGTGAGAGAGTTGCTACACCAGTGAGTAAGAGAGCCAAAAGACTGAGCGACCACAAGTGTGCGGGGACCTAGAGCAATGCAGACCCATTGCTGGGTGTCTACTTGCATACCAGGGGCCAAAGGACTGCAACTTCTGCTGTGTGGGAATCCAATTCTGGAGAGGCGCCTTGCTGTGAGAGCCTACAGTAAGGGAAAGTCAGAAAGGGATCATTTGTGAGGATGGAGACTTCTGGAACAGCTGACAGCCAAGAGCATGGAACCAGGCCTACTACTGCCAGGTGGTGAGCCAAACTATGCTTACTAAACTCTTGCCATACAAAATTGACTCAATAGAGACTGCTTTTACCTAGCAGCTCATCTATCACTCATCGCCCACATTCTTAATGGCACAGTGCACCACCAACAGAAGAGCAACACCGAAAGCCGGATGCTATTGACCAATCAGGTGCCTTGTACTTTAGTCAACTCCTGTGACTCCTGCAGGGGTAAGAGCTACAGAGGGATGAGACAAATCATTTACTACTGACAGGGATGCTTACAATGGTCACATTTTATTCATTTATGAAAAACCTTTACCCCCAAATAAAGAGAGAAAAAAAACATTTCAGTAACTGCTTATAATGGGTTAGCTGGAGTTCAGCTTCAATCTGTTAGTCAAGCCCATCAAAATATGCTAGTCTAACACTCCCCTCTACATAGACTGGCAAAACTCCTTTTGAAAAGTATCTGCTTTACTACTTCATCCAGAATGCAGGCACCCTAATACAGAAAGTGTGCTACTGGCAGGATCAACAGGTGAAATGAAGGGAAAAAAAGAACACGCATGCAGCCACCACATCTAAGAATTGGTAAGCTGCAATATATTACATTTCTGTTTTTTAAATGTAATACCACTTTAAAGAAGAGCTACCATTAAACATGTTTAATGCTACTAAACCTCTCAGGAGGACCATTCTTAGATTGTAAGCTATGTTTCCTCTTGTACCAAATTGTATTGTAACTGTAATGTCTACCTTCATTTTGTAAAGTGCTGCGCACAATGTTGTTGCTATATAAATCCTGTATAATAATAATAATCTGTATATAGCACTTGGTCCCATTCAATTCCGTCCCCTAGTTTCTAAGCAGCATGGTTGGACAGGAGCCCCCTCCATCCAACAATACCAATAGAAAGGTTGTGATTGACAGCCCTGGCCTTTGGCAGCAGGGGCAGCTCTGGAGACCAGCTCTGCCTTTCAAAAAAAAAATAACTCACACAGCTGCTTTTACACATGCACAGCCTGGCCTATGGAGCACACAGCAACACATCACTAACTGAGCTTTTAAATGATGAGTGAACAATCATTGCTGTGGGGCTGTGTCATATACTGCATCAGTCCAACATTGCTGATCATCCAGTCATAAAAAGGAAGTCCAACATAGTGCTGCACACTGTGTGATCCATCAGCTGGACCGTGTAAAAGCAGCTGCTGATAGACATACACACATCTCTGAGTTTTCAGCTACTATTATGAACAATCAGTGTTGCTTGTTCATTCATAATAATAAAAGATCTCTGTGACTATACTGTATGTTATGTGTCTGTGGCTGTTACACTTAGTCATGTTGAAAAAAGATACAAGTCCTTCTAGTTCAAACAATAGAAAAAAAATAAATAGAAAACCTTCATATACAGAATTATGTAAAACACAAAAAACCCACAGTTTGGTCAAGAGGACAGCAAAAAAACACTATGGTGTATGATACAATTTGCTCCAGTAAGGGAAAAATGTAATTCCTTCCTGATCCCCCAGAACGTAATTGGATATTCCCTGGATCAACTGTAGCGCCCTCCTAGATAGGAGCGGAGATTAGTTAAATTTAGTGCTGGCTCACTGTGTTCAGTGGAGCTGTATTTTTGTCTGCTAGGTAAATTTAGCTCACTGTAACCAGTGTGGCTGTAATTGGTGTGTTGGGTAAATTTAAGCCGGTCATACACGGGTCGAATTCCTAAAGAATTTTCTTTTGAAAATCTTTTCTAAGAATTTTCGTTCGAATTTCGATGTGACCATCAAATTTGAGTGATTGCATGTTGGAAATTTTTTTAAAAACAAACAAATTTCAAATTAATGATGGGAGAATCGTGCAAGAAATATAAAGATGTGCCCTGGAAAAAAATACAATTCTTGGCCACAAATTGTTTTCTGTAGCAACTTGAGGAGAAACTGAAGGCTTGGTTGGTTGAATTTCGAAATCAATGGTGGCACTATCGGATTACAAAACGCACTAAATTTCTGACTTTCTAAAGAACATTTGTTCGGAATTCGACCCATGTATGGTCTATGTAATCAGTGCAGCTGCATGTCATTACTTAGGTCTGCTCAGTGTTTCAGCTGCTGCTGGTTTGGCTGCTTCTTCTGCTTTCTAGAGGGCAGTAGAATCCTCTGGAAAATAGCAGTATGAATATTTATACATCCATGGCCAATCCCAGGGAGGGTGGCTTTGTAGGCTGCTGGAAGTCTGTACAAATTCTCTGGGACACAGAGTTGCTGGGTCTTTGCCTCCAGAGAAGAAGTCCAGTCTGAAGGGCTTTCTGCGATCTGGGCAGTTCTGCCATGTGTTTACGGTTTGTGAGGCCTCAGGTGGGCAACCTGAGGGCCTATATCCTGAAGCTACAGAGAGCTGACTGAGTGACTGTCTTCTGAAGATCTAGTCTGGTATCACAGGAGAAATGTGTTGCATGGATGTTGGAAGGAGGCAACCAACTTTCCCTGGACATTTGTGAGTACAGACTGCTGTGAGAGATCTTAGAGACTTTTAGGCTGCTGTCATCCCTCTTGTACTAGAGAGTTAGTGGTGTGTTTGTCTAAAGGGGACATTGGCTCATGTCCTGAAGATCTCAGTCTATCTAGTTCTATGTGAAGGGACTATGTTCTTCTTGTTCTAAATAAAGACGCTTGCTTTTAACTGCTTCTACTGTCAAGCCAAGTCCACAGTTTGCTATTGCAAGAACTTCAGTTTTTTTGCATATGTTCAGCAAGGGCACAACAAAATCCATTGTTCTCTGTGTCATGTTTCACATGACTGTCATATTGACTGTCATATGCCTTTAAGTGTTTCTATATTTTGTTTCTGCTCCTCCCTTTCCTTTTGGTTTAGTTAATGCTGTATAGATAGCCCACCCCCTTTCCCAGTAATGCATTGCAGCTCTAGCCTCATGTCATGAAGTAGATCACATTCTGATCTTTTGACCTATCGAATGTTCATTGTTGTAAGCTTCTCTCAGTTTATGAAATAAACTTCACAAGATCTACAAGATGTCTTATCGATTGAGTCACTGACTGTGGTATCCAACTGAGGTTGAAGTTATCGCTATCTCATCACAACTGTAAGTTACAGAGATCCCACTATCAATGCTTAGATTGGAGAGACAGAACAATGTGCCTTGTTCACACCACAACACTAGTATCACACAAGGATTTGTTCTGCTCAGGAATCTGCAATGTGTATAAAATTCATTGAAGCGCACATGAAAGCTGATGTAAACAGATGTCTCTGCAAGTGAAATCTGCATTTCAGTTTCCATCAGTTTTTCTGCACGTATGGTGTGAACAAGGCCCAGAAAGGAATTATTATTATATAAGATTAATACAATGCCAACAGTTTGCGCAGTGCTTTACAAAATGAAGGTAGACATTACAGTTAGAATGCAATTTGGTACTTTGGTTCTTTTTTGGGAATATTCCACTCAGTTCCCTCAGCCCCTGGCTGACCATTTGGAAACTCGGGCACTGCCCGAGGGCCCGGGGTCAGTAGGGGGCCCCATGAGATCCCCCTGGTACCTTTTTCATAGGCTTTTTTGAGTTTGGGCAAGGACACAGGGGCCCCATGATCCCCTATTGCCCAGGGGCCTCATGAGTTGTCAGTCCTCCCCTGCTCAGCCCTATCCCAGTTACTCCAAAAATATTAAAAAAAAGAAAGCCCCTAGACTTGTTATTGAGACAAAGAGTGACTGTGGTAGTGTGCCTGGCTGGGCAGAATATGGGACCTACATAATTGCTGGCTGCTACAGAGGTACCGCTACATTACCTATAAACGTTAATCGGTTTTTACTTTATACAGGGCACTGGCAGATGCTATACACAGAGCCACAGCTCTGAGGGTGGAACCACAACCAGCCAATAGAGAAGCATTTTGGGGGGCAACAGGACCACCAATCAAGACAAGACCAAGTGCTGTATGCACTCTATACACTGGGGAGTAAAAGTGGTATTAAAATGGTCAGAATCAGAGGGGTAAACAGGCTCTTGTCAGACAGTTCAGTAAATTTAAAGTGTTACTAAACCCAGGTCTCTGCATTCACTATATCTGGTCTCCCACAGTACACACAACATGGGAATGCTATTATTTTATTAAATATAAACTGCTAAATACCTTTTCTCATCAGCAGTATACAGCAGTCTTGTGACTTCAGCAGAGTGCTGGTTAAAGCTTGTAGGAAGAGTTTTCTTTCTGCTCTAGGAGGATGCAAAACCCCTGACTTCTGTCTGGGCAGTGCTGATCACATGCATTCTCCCAAGAAAAAAAAAAATATCTCTACCAGTACACGCTAAACTGAGTATGTGACTACGGGTTCAGTCTGTCTTATCAGGTGGACATTTGAACAAGAGGACCAAATGATCTTTTTGCATAATGCAGAGGATTAACCCCTTACGTTCCACAGTGAGTATAACAAGCATGCTTTACTGCATATACAGACTGATTTTACTGTTGTGGGTTTAGTAACACTTTAAGGTCTGCTTTATTGTCAGCAAACATAAAAAATAGGCTTTGTTTTCAAATTCAGCTCAAGCAAGACAGGTAAAGTTTCCAATCAGTGATTTACACAGTCCCATTTGTGCAAGTTCCAGCGTATCCAGCTACAACACACAAAGTATTTCAAAGACCTGCTTAGAGGCATGCTCACCAAGCAAGTAACCCTCAGCCTGACAAGTCTTTTAAGCTGCATCCAGATCTCATCCCTGCAGACAGAAACACTGCCATCAACCAGTCTCTCCGATAAGCTACTGAAAAATCAGGCCTGAAGGGGAAGTACCTGCCCTCTACAATTAACCCCCTATTAAACCTGCCCCATGCTGACAAACCAATAGCCAAAAATGTAATATTTTGCATGTAACCAATCATTAGATGTGGTGGCTGCATCAGTTTTCTTTTCTTAGGTTTTTTCCCCTCTATTTTTACTTGGTGATCTGGCCAGTAACACCTCCTGTATTATAGTGCCCTCACTCTGGGTGAAGGAGCACAGGGGACATATTTGGACAGTAGCATTGTCAGTCTGGGGGGGAAGAGGAGTGTTAGATGTATTAGCAGATTTAGATCCACTAACACATTGAAGCCAAACTCCAGCTAACACTTTATAAGCAGAAACGGCAGCAATTTTTTATTTTTTTTTTTGGGATAAAGCTTTTACAAAAATCAAAGCTGATCATTTTAAGCACCCTTGCCAGTGTTAAATGGTTTGTCTCATCTCTATGAGTGAAACATTCTACTCGAGAGCTTAATCTTTTAAAAAACAATAGACTTACTGGCTGGATCACCGGATCAAAATAGAAGTAAGAATGCCTAAAAAAGAAAACAAATGCAGCCATCACATGTATTAAATGGTAATCTGCAATATAATACATATTTGCTTTTGGGTTTGATACTGCTTTACATAAAATATACAAAATGTAAAATATTTCTTCTTTAAGCACTGTTCTTCATACAGAGAGGAATCTATGTATTAAAGGAACAGTAATATCACCTTTGCCTGCATTTCAATTTACAGTTTTCATTAATGATGATCTTACACTAAGAGAATGTGGATTCACCTGAATGTAACTATTGATGTGGCACCCTGAGGTCACATTTGAGATACCCTGGGTTACCACAAGCATAGGACCCAGTTTGCCTTGAATCAGCGTCATGAGTTTCCATGGTGGCCACCTGTTCCCCAGCACCTTAGCAATCAATGAGGCATATTGTCATTTGTTGCTATGGTTTAGGTAGCTCACCCGTCCGCACCATGGCAATTTATGATGCTGATACAGAGCAGACTGCATGCAGGGCCACCCCCAGCATTCAGAAGAGGATGGAAGTCTGGATCCTCCAGACCTGTGCCACCTCTCATCCTCTACTGCACTGCTGGAGCCAAAAGGTAGAGCTCTGATGTGAAGAGGGTGGCTCTGTGATGGGAGGACTGTGTGATGAGGGGCTCTGTGATTTGGGAGGCTTTCTGACGGGGACACTGATGTGATAAGAAGACTCGGTGATAAAGGGGAATCTGATGTAATAGATGGCTCTGACATTTAGGCTGCATTCACACTTGAGCGTTTTGTAGCTTGAAGCTCCAAAAAAGCTCAAACTTAAAATAATCAATTGTTCTCTGTGGTGTCTGTTCACACCTGATCACATGAGGAGTACACACACGAGATCACACATTAGATGTCACCCATCATGTCAGAGCCCTCCCCACTCTTCATGTCATAGGCCCATTTCATTCCAGAGGTCCCCCCATCACGTCAGAGTCCTCCCATAATTTTAAAGTCCCCCATACAACAGACCCTTTCCTGTATGTCAGTCCCTCCATATGTCAGGCTCCCCTACACGTCATGATTAAACTAAGGTCATTCCTGGGGTTCTATTCTTATTACCGAAGCTTTGGGGAGGTATTCTCCAAAATAGCCACGCCTGTTAATGAACTGCTGAGAAGGAAAGATGAGGGAGTTTAATTGAAATCATCAAGACAGGCCTGTCGGGTCAAAGGACCCAGAAAGTCTTGAGTCAATACAGGATGAATAAACTGATCAATGTGAACAGCCCTTTTGCTAGCTGAAGAGGAGTTTGACCAATGCCCCTGTTGTAACCTATAGTGACCCAGCTAGACCTTACGAATTACATGCCAGTCATATCAGGATTATTATGGATACCTACAAACCTATTAACTATGTGAATCGCAGCCTAACTCGCACTGAAAACAACTGTCCCACACACACTGGAATTCCTTGTGTCAGGACCTGGATAACCTGATGGTGGCACTGTGGTTCCCTGAGCTGAAGGGCAGAGTTCTGGTGGCCACCATAGGGTGTCTCCCAGGAGCCAACAGATCCCGGTAACTAGGCTCTGCCTGATTATGACTGCTGGGAAGGCATGTAACCATTCCCTTGATATGAATTATAGCTTTAATGTTTTCCTGTTAGCCATATACCTGTTTGCTGATCCCTGCTTTATGCTGTACCTTGTATCCATTACCCTGTGGTTATACCATCTCAGCTTCCCTTGTTTCCAATCCCAGTCCTGCTCATGCCCTGTTTATGTTAGCTTCCCTCCATTTGTATATAGTGTATATCATTTTGTTGTTGGTTTAGTTTTGCTTCACTGTCATGTTTATTTTTCACTTTTGCTTTGCTTATGGTCTGTTGGTGTTGGATAGGTGTTTTGTGCATGAATACATTTTATTTTAATCTTACTTAGTCTTTTTCCAGTTTCCTAAGTACAGCTACACTGAACTGGTCATCCCTGCTACTGCTGGATACCTTGCCTTGAAGTGGGCGTGGGTGAGGGCAGACAAGTTGGAAGAAGACCTGTATGGTGCAGACATTGAGGTCAAGGCAGAAAATAATCTACTCATGTATATAGTTCCACAGCCAAGTTGGATGCCAAAAGACATTTGGCTTCTGCTTCATCTTAAAGTACTCTCCAGGAGTTGAAAACAGGGATGTTGATGCCCCTTCGGGGAGAATCTATGATCCTGAAACTCCTTCAGCAGAGTGAACCTGACTGACTTCAGAAGGGGTCCAAGCAGTGGCGAAACTACCAGGGTCGCAAAGGTTGTACTTGCGAATCCCATCCCTCCCCAGCATTGCCGCTCATCCCTTTCTCCCACCACTGCCACTGATCCCATCACTTCCCAGCACTGCCACTCATCACACACCTCCACCACTGCCACTGTTCCCTTTCCTCCCCATCAGCACTGCCACTCATCTCATCCCCCCAGCACTGCCACTCATCCCATTTCCCACCAACACCACTGCCACAGCAGCAGTGTCCCCCCAGCACTGGCACTGATAACACTCCCCCAGCACTGCCAATGATCACATCACCCTACCAGCAATGACACCACGACCCAGCACTGCAAATGAGCCCATACCCCCACCAACAATTCCACACTTCCCATTCCCCCCGCCAACACTGCCACTGATCCCATCACCCCCCCAGCACGTCCATTGATCTCATCCCCCCACCAGCATTGCCACTCATCCCACCATATTCTCCAGCACTGTCACTGATCCAATTCCCACCCACCACCACCACTGCCACTAATGCCATCCCCCCTCAGCACTGCCACTGATCACCCCTCCAGCACTGCCACTGATCCCATCCCCCCACCAGCACTGCCACTCATCCCTCCCCCCCCCCCCTCCCAGCACTGCCACTAGGGTTGTGCATTGTGTCAAGGAAACAACCAAGGCTGAAGCCATCACAGCCATAGAAGTCCCAAAGTTCTACTGTAACCTGACCCAAGTGAGAGGCAGTGAGCTGCCTATACTCTCTAACAAAGACATAAGAAAGAATCAAGTGGAATACTCTACATAGTCTGGCCTTGAAAGCTCTAAAGAGCGGATGTTTGGAGCTTTTGCTACTGAATTCTCAAAAGGAGGCTCAACTGGTCCACAGATTAGAATTGATTACAGCAGTACAATCGGGTGGTCTACCAAAGGGGCCTCTCAGATGATTCAGAGGACAAGTGGCAGTTATTTTTCCTAGAATATCATACTGAAACTGTGATAGTCATTTTACATGATGGCCATGGTAATTTAAGACCAACGGCATCTTTTAAATTAGAATGCAGGCCACAGCTGAGAGTTACTGGCACTCCTGCATACACTGCATCCAGAGAAGAACTTGCCATCCAGAGCCAGAGGCAATGGGCCACCTCCAGAGTGAAAGACCCATGGAGTTGGTGTGCACTGACTTCTTGTGTCTAGAACCTGACAGAGTGGACAAGGAAGTGTCCTGATGGTGACAGACCATTTCACCAGCTACTCCAACAAAAGACCAACGAGCATCCACAGGGGTCAGAGTTTTGGTGAATAAGTGTGTCATCCACTATAGGCTGCCCCTGTATATCCACTCTAATCAAGAGAGAGATTTTGAGAGCCTACATTGCGTTTGTGCATGCAGGGATCTGTGAAGTTTTTTTTTGTTTTTTTTTCGTTCAAACCCACTGGTTGAACAAAATAAAAAAATAGGCTTAACAAATTAATGCTGAACTCCAGCTAACATTTTTAAGCAGTTACAGCAACAGTTTTTTTCTTTATTGATAAAGGTTTTACATAACTGGATAAAAGCTGATTATTTTAAGCACTCCTGTCAGTGTTCAATGGTTTGTCTCAACCCTCTAACTTCCACTTTTGTTGAACAGTTTGATCCTTTCAAGGAAGCTGACAAAAGAGGTGAAAATAAAGGACAAAAAGCCTGAAAAAAAGGAAAACTAATGCAGCCACCACATCTAAGAACTGGTAAGTTGCAGTAGAATACATTTTTGGTTTTGGATTTAATACCACTTTAATTGTTGTCTGTGTCCCCATTGAGGAAAATTTACCACTCTTTGTCCTGAGGACTATTGTCACCCAAACAGAAAGTTGTGGGAAATCCAAAATTGTAGGCCTTGTTATATGGGTGTATTTAAGTGTACACCTGCGTGAGGGCCATATTGTGCCTGCAGGGTATGCACAGGTGTTCCGTGCATCTGCGTGCAGACAGCCCCATTTATGTCAACTGAAATGCAGTAGCTGCATGGACAAAGCTGCTGCTCCCATTTTGACATGCGTGTGGGTGTCTGTGCAGATCCCTGGACTAACACCGTCTGCATTTAGGGTCGCTAGGGTTGCCACCTCATCCCATATTAAAATCACTTAGTGTCCTATCGGCATTAAATTAGGCTCAAAACCTGTGTAATTACTATGTGTTTGGTTTTAAAGGAATGAGGTTACAACCCTAAGGGACCCACACAGATGTTAAATTGGCTGTGTCCATGTAGCCACTGTGTCCCAATTGGCATTAATGGAACTGCCTGTGTGGATGCATGGAATACCTGTGCATCCCGGGCAGACAAATCACGGCCCTCACACGTGTACAGTAAAGTACGCCCATGTGAACAAGGCTTTAGATCTGTCCCACAACAAAAGGTAAGAGAAGTCTTTTAGAGTCTAAGTGGGAAATTGCCCTCTCTATGGGAGATTTCACTAACTTCCTGTTATGTCTCTGGGACAGGAAATAAATGGGAATTTGCAAAATGGGCGGAAAAACCCAAAAATAAAGTAGGAGGGTTTTTAAAACTTCCTTCCTCTAGCTAAAACAAAGTATTTGGCTATACATATACTTCAACATATTTTCAGGATAAACCGATTCCATAATTAACACCAAAAAGAAAAAACTTTTATTTGGAAATATAATTGACTTCAGCCAGCAGGTGGCAAGTGTGAGTATGGTATTCCCAGCCTGCAGATTTCTGGATTACCACTGAGCTGTGACTACAGACCTAAAATACAATTTAGGTTAGACAAACAGCTGAATGAGTCAGCTGAATATTTCAGCAGAGGGTCACACAGTCCTCTTCTTTTGGAGAGACGCCGCCTTCTAAATCTTGCAGAAGTCAACATGTGCAGAGCTAGTTCTGATCCTCCTTAGTCAGCTCAGCATGCACCGCGCACTTTGAAAACAGGATAGCAGCATATATTAAATTTTTATTTGTAAAATGCTTCTAAAACAGTACGTTTATAAACGTCAAAACCTATACTGTTTATGCTCGAACTATGAAAAAAAAATACATTTTAGGCCTCATTCACATAGACAATGAGGCCTGTGCACCGTTAATCGTCCATTTCTTTATGCTTTTGGAGCTGCCAGGTGCTGCATTTGGGAAGCCTGTGTAAGTCTACAGGGATGCAGCAGCTTCAAGGACAGTCGTTAATCCAAATTGGAGTCAAATTAGGATGAGTGCCTGTGTCGCTACTGCATCCCCATAGACTAATGCAGGCCATGAATGGGTCAAATTCTGAACAAATTTTCTTTAGAAAATCAGAAATTTTGTGTATTTTGTAATCCGATGGTGCTACCACTGATTTCAAAATTTGACCAACCAAGTCTTTAATTTCATTTTATGTTGCTACAGAAAAGAATTTTGTGGCCAAGAATTTTCTTTTCTTTCCAGGCCACAGCTCATGCTCATTTTCTTTTTTGATTACATTTCTCACACGATTCTCCAATCATTGATTACAAATTTGTTTGTTTTTCAAAAAATTTCCAACATGCCGGATTACTCAAATTTGATGGTCGCTTGAAAATCAGTTGCTGCTATGGCCCACTAATGGAGCGAAATGCGTACGCAAATCCTTAGAAAAGATTTTTAAAAGAAAATTCTTTTGGAATTCGACCCATGTATAGCCAGATTTACATGGACTGCCTGAATGCAACACCATGGTGAACGGGCCTCAGAGCCCATGTGAATGAGGCCATAAAGAGATTAAAACACCAAAAGTGCAGTTATAGATAGAGGGTTTGAGGGATTATTTAAACCGGAGGTTTTTAACATGTTTTGCCATTATTCTACAAATACAAGATACCCCATTGATCGTATTACTGTACTCAATGACAAAGTCACAAAAGGCCTAATTTCACAGATTACGGTTTGGTAAATGGTCATAGTCAGGGGCGGACTGACCATTTAGGCACTCGTGCACTGCCCGAGGGCCCGGGGTCAGTAGGGGGCCCCATGAGATGCCCCTGGTACCTTTCATATGTTTTTTTGGGTGTGGTTTGAGTGTAGGAGAGGACACAGGGGCCCCATGATTTCCTATTGCCTGGGGATCCCATGAGTTTTCAGTCCGCCCCTGGTCATGGTAATTTTCATACTGTACGTTTAAGCCTGGGGAAAATGGGTTAAAGATTTGAACAAACATAAAACAAAGGCTATTTTAATAGACATCCTGTTGGTTTCTTTGTCTTCTTCACTCCCAGCAACTTCGCTTCTCATATTACACAGAGCAAGCCAAGCACTTCAATTTCTACATTCAGCTGGCTTGAAAGATTCAGCAGTCTGAACAAGATGTGGTCTAGGGTTAAGAACTCTAAGATTTTTGTCATTGAGATATGTAAAACTTTTTAGATATTGAAAGTGAGAAGTTGACAAGTAAAGACTTTTTCTAGTCAGTTTTCAGTAGAATGCTAAAATCTGCATTCTTAGACCTTTGTATTTCATAGAGGACAAGGGGCAAAGATTTTTTAAAACCTACCAGAACACTTTTTGCAGCTGATAGTTCAAATATGGATGTTATCTACCCTCCTGCAGTCGAAGATTGTATTGAAAATATTGATATGATGAAACTGGAAAAATTAACATACGTATCTACAGAGGATTTTCTTTTTTTTTCTCTTTTTGTAAAAATTGCAATAAATTATTAAATACTGTAACCCTTGTCTTCTCCTATGTGATTTTTTTTTGTGAACTGCCTGTGTAACTTTTAGTACATAGTACATAGCGGGAGTGAGCTTTCCTGCTGTGTGATTTTCAAAGAGCAATTCTCATGCAATTCCGTGTGTCACATAGAGCCAACCCATTCACTTTAATGGGCTGCCCTATGTGTGTTTGTTACCCAAAAAGAAACTCCTGCACTTTTTTCAGCAACAAGCTTCATGTGATTTTTAAGGGGCTGTTTGGCATGCTTTGCCACACAATTCTGTCACGCAACACTTGTGGTAGAATCACATAGCATTTGGGGTGCCATTGCATATTTTGCAGCGATTGCCATGTGTCTGCTCAATTTCAATCAAACTCTCAATAAGAATTAAGAGACCACAGATGATAGTGTAAAAATTGAAAGCATTATCCAGTGGGACAGTTTGAATCCTGGTTCACATATATGCTGCTGTGTGGGCCTCAATTTGTGCGGACACAAGAGCCCATTCATTTGAATGGACTTCCGTGCCCCGGGACATGCAGGGAAGAAGTCCCTGCACTACTTGGGAAATCGCAGCCCGCACGGGAACCGAGGTTCCCAGTACAGTTGTGGTTTTCAGTGCTGGTGGCATGCCATTAGAATTAATGGCACCTGCCTGTAGTTCCTCTGTGTGGGTGGTGTGGCTGCAGGTATTTGTGTGGTTCCCGCAGTGGCACCACCCGCACAGATGTGAACTAAGCCTTACCCTAGGCTCACACCTAAGCGTTTTGCAGAAACGCACTACAGTCCATTTAACATGATTTCCTATGGGACACGTTCAAATCTCCACGTTTTCACACAGGGCACTTTTTGGAAAGGGTCAGGGACTTTTTTAAACGCAAAAAGTTGCTTTTTTGGTTCTATAGACTTCAATTGAAAAGCTGCAAAACAGCATGTAGTGCGCTTTTGATGCATATTAATCTGCCTAGCAACAACAATAAAAAAAATCATCCAAAAAGCACTGCGGAAACTGATCAAACGCAAACCGTATAGGTGTGAACCTAGTAACCCTATACGGTTTGCGTTTGATCCGAGGGAATATAGACTGAAACATAAAGACACAAGGCAAAGGCAGGTGTTTTCCATCAAACATTTAAAGGATATAAAATAGTACAAAAATGGGCCAGAGGTAGGGCAGTTTTCCTGAGCACGATTAGGCTGAAATGCATCAGTGACATTGTTAAAAGATGTGTTTTTCTTCAAGAATGAAAGCTGTATTACACCCCGGTCACATCGGGTGCGACTTGCAATTCGTATGCCAGGTCGCACCCTATTGTCTGCAATTACAGCGGTCAAATTGGTGCAGTTCCAACTTGGTCGGAGCTGCACAGATTTCTATAGTACATGTACTACTTTTGGTGTGATTTGCATAGACATCTGTGTCCGATGTCCTGCAAATCGCAGTTGAAATCAGCATCTCACCCGACTTTGAAATTGTGCGACTTCACTGTAAGTCACACGATTTCAAAGTCGGGCTTGATGTAACCGGGGGGATTAAACCTAAAAAAAATGTTTAATATATTACAGCTTAATAATTCTTAGGAATCTGCATTCCTGGCCCCAGAGCAGTATTTATGAGCAAGGCTAAAGTATCGTACACATGATGAGAATATCAGACAAATTATTTTTTAATTTTATGTTTGCTAGTCTCATATTGAAGGTGAAGAGGTTACTAAAGTTACAAAAAATTTTTTATGACAGAATAAAAATTCAGAAGTGATGTAATGTATTTGTATTGTATTTTCGGACGAAAACTGTACCGATTAAACGAAAATCATACGATCTGGTTACGAGAAAAATGTTTGTGCTTGCTGTGTACTAATGATCAGATTATTGTACAATCGATTTGAAAGCAGTATTTTTTGGATGATTTTCTGATCATGTTTACTAGGCTTAAGTAGCACTACTGTACTAGAGATGCAGGGAAAAGGCAGGAGTATTTCTGCAAGAATTAGATGTAAACCAGTGAATGATATAATGTGACATAGCTTAGATGCACACTGTTATTGCACTTAGGTTTTATGTTTTTAGTTCAAATGATGCAGCAGCATGCTGTGAACAAAAGGCAGCTCAAAATACAGATGGTCAGCAACAAGTGAATGCTGCATTTTGATCTCCTCAAATGTAAAAAGGCCGTATCAACATATGAGTACAATAAAAAAGATACCAGCTACAGTAATGAAAACCCCAAAAGGTCACCTGCCAAAAAAAAGCCAGCTTTTTTAAATGAAACCTTGAAGAATAAAGTTTGTGTGCTACAGAAAGGACAGTAGCTAAAACGTGATCAGCCAGTAAATGAAATTAAAGGATAAGTTCACCTTTGTGCACATGTTACATGTTATACCCATAGTTAGGATGTAACATGTTCAGCATCTGCCTCCTCTCCCCCTGATCCCCCACACTGCATTATAGTTGAAAGAAAGTTTGCTCCAGTAAAATTGAACTAGATTCCCTGGACCGTGAATTTGATACCACCAGGATTCACCACAAATCCAAACCTTGTCCCAGCTCATTGTTTGTCCCTGCACCCTTATTTGTAAGTACCTGTAAGGCTGACACTGGGGTCAATTTACTGAAATAGACTGTGCACTTTGCAAGTGCAGTTGCACTCATTTGTCCCAGTACTTAGTGAATGTGGTGAAGATTCACTTTGTAAAGAATACCCAATCAGGTGCAAAGAAAATGTAAAAAAGAAAGAAAACAGCATGTTTGCTTGCATGTGATAGGATGATAGAAATCAGGAGAGCTTTATCATATTCATTATGCTCTAGTGAACATAAGTGCAATGGCACTTGAAACGTGCAAAGAGGTTGATTTGTTAAAACTGGGGTGTGCAAAATCTGGTGCAACTGTGCATGGTAGCTATGGTAGCTAATCAACTTCTAGGTTCAGCTTGTTTAATTAAAAGAACATAAAACATAAAAAGAAACACCTGGAAGCTGATTGGTTTCTATGCAGAGCTGCACCAGATTTTGCACTCTCCAGTTTTAGTAATTTAACCCCTGTCTTTTTGCCTTTTAGTAAATGAATCCTGTGAGTTTGGCATATGTAGAGTATCTTTTTTTTTTTTTTTTCTTCAGACCTGGGCAGTGTTGTCACAGTGGGGCCATATCCCCTGGGCTTAGTCAGACAGCTGCGTACTGGAGTACAATTACAAAGTGCATCAGCGCAGAAGGAGAGATCTGGTCAGTGTTGCATAAACTCAGGATAGGGTAGTCTTAGCGGAACATATCATTTTAAATGGACGTTTACAAACCCAACTCCAGCTAACACATTTTAGGCAGTTACAGCAATGTTTTTTTTCAATTAGAAAAAAGGTTTAAAGTGGTTCCAAGGCTTAAAGTGGTTGTAAACCATAACGTATACCCAGTGACTGGCTTCAGATGATACACTGAGATTAAGCAAATCCTCCTACATAAGTTGTACCCGGTTATCTGCAACCATTGATCCTGTACATCTTTGTAAAACTCAGAGATTATTATATAGCGCCAAAGGGTTTGCTCAGCGCTGTACATTAGAGTGGGGGGACAGTACATGAGACAATACAGTAACAATACAATACACGAGGGGTTCGAGGGCCCTGCTCTTTCGAGCTTACAATCTAGGAGGGAGGGGGTAGAGATGAAAAGGATTGTTCACATACTCACAAGACAGGAGACGAGGAGCTGCAGGTACACACTGTACAAAAGCTGTGAGAGAAGATTGGAGGGAAGGGACACACTTCCCCTTTAAATGGCACATAGGAACAAAGCTGAGGATGTCAATCACAAGCTGTGTGCTGGAGATTCCTCCCCTGTCCTCTTTTTAGCCCTTGGTGTAAGGAAAACTTGACAGAAGTGACGTCAGAAGAAATAGAAAGAGTGAAATGACACTTAGTGTTTTGGAGAGAGGTAAAAAAACACTATTGAAATGTGTTCAGATTTCATGTTTAAGGTTTACAAACACTTTAAGGTTTTTTCCTTAATGTATTTTATGCATGAAGGTAAAAAAAACCCTAAATGAGTACATTGCTCCTCTCTTGATCCAGTGCTGTGTCTGAGAGCAGCTGCTCTTTTCTGCTCCTCACAGGACATTGAGGCAACAGTGGGAGCCATTGGCTCCTGCTTCTGTCAATCAAACCTTATAAGGAGGGAGCAGGGGGCAGGGCCAAGCCATATTGTGTGTGGCTATGGACGCACAGAGCCTGGCTTGGGAAAGAGTTTGCACATCTGTTCACATTGCAAGTGCTGGCTATGGGGCCACACACAGAAGAGGAGGAGCCAGGGGCACCGACGGGGGACCCCAGAAGCAGAGGTTTGGGACTGCTCTGTGAAATACTATTATACAGAGCAGGTGAGCAGAACATCGAATAGCTTCTAATAACGCTTTAAGCCATATGCATTGAACTCGACTATTGTCAGCACATCTGTCAGTATTAAATAGTTTAATTAGTGAAGCCAGGTTGCACTATCCCTTCCAGCCAGAAGGGGGATAACTATAGCCAGAGAAGCCTATGCTGAATGGTGAGGATCATGGGAATTGAAGTCCAGGGCAGCAGTCATAGAATGGGACTCATGAACTCTTTAAATAAATCCACCATTCCCACAGCCCTCTGAATATATTACTATATTACCCTGATCTTCAAAGAATTTCTTCCTCTTGGCGCTGCTGGGGTTCACATGAGCACATCTGCTCACATATCAACAGGAGGTCAATCCAGCTGGGACTGGAGCCTGAGCCCTGACGGCAGCAACACCAGAGGAAGTGCAGTGAGGATCACAGCGATCACATCAGTACCGCTTTTTCTGAGTGATCAGAGCATTCTATAACCCTCCTCCCCTTCACTCCTGACCACTGGAACCATCTGTGTAATGAGAAGAGGTCCCTTTTCTGCAACGGGAACTTTACATTTGCATCACGAGAGGTGGTGAGAAGGTGGTCTGCCCATCATTCACATACTGACCAGAAGGGACTGAGTTGCAGGACCTAGCATACTGCACCTATTCCACACCTAGACTGCATCTATACTGCATAATGGTTTATCAAGACTGTTTTCAAAGGGCTCCAACCATAGCTGGCAGAGAAACACCATAAAGTGTGGAAACTCTGAGATGGATTGATTTACTGAAACTGGAGAGTGAAAACTCTGGTACAGCTGTGCATAGAAACCAATCAGCTTCTACCTTCAGTTTGTTCAACTAAGCTTTGACAAAGAAACCTGGAAGCTGATTGGTTTCAGTGCAGAGCCGCACCAGATTGTGTACTTCCCAGTTTTAGTAAATCAACCCCTTTATCTTTTGTGTGGACATTGCTTTCTTTGAACATAAAGACTAATGGCCAGATTTGACTTGGGAAGGCCTCTGGCAAGGAGATAGACACAATACTGGAGGAGACAGCGGGCTATACCTACTTGCACTCCTGACGATTTACCCCCCTTAATGACCAGGCCTCTTTTTTGCTACTCGGTGCTGCACTAATTCAACTGATAATTGCGCGGTCATGCAATGCTGCACCCAAACGAAATTTACGTCCTTTTTTTTACACAAATAGAACTTTCTTTCGGTGGTATTTGATCACCTGTGCGTTTTTTATTTTACACGTTATAAACAAAAAAAGACCGAAAATTTTGAAGAAAAACAATATTTTTTACTTTCAGTTATAAAAAATATATAGTAAACTCAAAGTTAGTTATAAATTTAGGCCAAAATGTAATTCTGCTACATGTTTTTGGTTAAAAAAAAATCCCAGTAAGTGTATATTTATTGCTTTGTGTGAAAGTTATAGCGTCTACAAACTATGGCATAGATAATGGAATTTACACAGCTTTTACTTTCTGACTGCCCATCACATTTCTTGAGGTGCTAAAATACCAGGATAGTACAAACACCCTCAAATGACCCCTTTTTGGAAAGTAGACACCCTATGCTATCTGCTGAGAGGCATATTGAGTCCATGTAAGATTTATTTTTTTCCACAAGTTTCTGGAAAATGACAAAAACATTTTTTTTTACACAAAGTTGTCATTTAAATGATTTATTTCTCGCACAAGCCATGGGTATATGTAGAATTACACCCCAAAATACAAATATGCTACTTCTACCGAGTATGTGGATACCACATGTGTGAGACTTTTTGGGAGCCTAGCCACATACAGGAGCCTGAAATCCAATGACCACTTTGAAAGCCTGAAGGTGCGTAACTTCCTCATTTCACTTCCTCAATACCTATCCCAGTTTCGAAGGCCCTGACATGCCAGGATAGCACCAAAACCCCCCCGCCCAAATGACCCCTTTCTGGTAAGTAGACACCTCAAGGAATTTAAAAAGGGGCATGGTGAGTATTTTGCAGATCTCATATTTTCTCACAAGGTTTTGCAATATAAAAAAAAATAGAAAAAATTTTTTTTTCTTCATTTTCTAAAATCTTGTGGCAACAAATGAGCTCTGCAAAATACTTACCATGCTTCTTATCAAATTCCTTGGGTTGTCTACTTTCCAAAAAGGGGTCATTTGGGGGGGGTTAGGTACTATCCTGGCATTTCAGGGCCTCCGAAACTGTGATAGGTAGTCTGGAAGTGTAATGAGAAAATAAAGTCCTTTAAAAGCCTGAAGGTGCCTATTGGATTTTGGGGTCCTGTGCTTGGCTAGACTGCCAAAACATCTCTCACATGTGGTACCCCCATACTCAGGAGAAGTATTTTGGGGAGTAATTCCACATATACCCATGGCATGTGTGAGCAGTAAATCATTTAAGTGACAATTTTGTGTAAAAAAAAAAAATAAAACCAATTTTTTGTCAATTTCTAAAAACTTGTGGTAAAAAAATAAATTCTTCCATTGATTCAACATGCCTCTCAGCAAATAGTTTGGGGTGTCTACTTTCCAAAAAGGGGTCGTTTTGGGGGGTGGGGGCATTTTATGCCCAGCATTAGAAGTTTATGCCACACATCACTCACTCTTCTAACCACCTGAAGATCAAGCCTTTTCTGACACTTTTTGTTCACATGAAAAAAATCTGTATTTTTTGCTAGGAAATTAATTTAAATCCCCAAACATTATATATTTTTTTAAAGCAGACACCCTAGTGAATAAAATGGTGGGTACTACAATTTTTTATGGCACACCAGTACTCGCACAGCGATTTTTCAAAAGCATTTCTTTTTTAAAAAATATACTTTTTTTACTTTTAATGCACAAAAACACAATATATTGGCCAATTATTTGGTAAGATATAAAAGATGATGGTATGCCGAGTAAATAGATACCAAACATGACATGCTTTAAAACTGCGCATGCCCTGTGCAATGGCGACAAACTGCATACATTTTTATTATCCATAGGCAACAATTTAAAAGCCTTTAAAAGCTACCATTTTAGATTTACAGAGGAGGTCCAGTGTTAGAATTACTGCCCTTGATCTGATGTTCATGGTGATACCTCACATGTATGGTGCAACCGCTGTTTACATACCGCCACAGGGTCAACGCTTGTGCACACAGGTGCGCGTGCATGAGAGGGGCGAGTGTTTTGTTTGTTTTTTTTTAGTTATTTTTATTTTTTTATTTTTATTTTTTTATTATTTTACACTGTAACTTTAATTTTTTTTTGATCACTTTTAATGCTATCACAGGGAATGCAAATATCTCCTATAACTTCAATGGGCATTGTCATATATTCTTATTTGATAAATCTGGGTTCTATCAGGCTCTAGATATCTCCTCTGCCCTTACATTATCTAATCAAACCAAAATCAAGTGATCAGATGTTTTCCCAATTTACAAATGGCGCTGTTTATATCCTGCGAAACTGAAGTGATGAAATGCTCGTAGTTTCCGAATTCTTAGACTATAGAGATGATTGGCACCATTCTGGTCTCCAATCAGCTCTATGGTCAGCTGGCAGAAGCACCGGCTGCATTCTCAGGTTCTCCCGATGGCACAGGACTGCCCGAGAAGGCCGTGGAAGGCAGCGGGGGAGGGGGGGCATTATATCCCACTGCTTGTAAAAGCAATTCTGCAGCTAATTAGCCACTAGGATTGCTTTTACATGAAAGCCGATCGCCGGCTGAAAAAAACGATACCAGGATGATGCCTGCAGCTGTAGGCATCATCCTGGTATAACCATTCAAAGTCCAGTGATGTACCAGTACATCACTGGCCCTTGTTGGGAGTATATGCTATGTTCTTTTTTTTTTTTTGTATGCAGCCTGTGGACTGAATGAAAAAAAGAGAAGAAATCTCTGCCAGATAAAGTGTGTGGTATGCCCACCATTAGAATATACCGCCCTGCATCGACCCACTTCTAATGGTGGGCACACATTAGGTCACACTTTGCCACATGCGCCAGTTCCAAGATTGAATAAATGTCTAAATAGTGGCACGCTTGAATAAAAATTGTCCACGTATAAGTGGTTCCCCATATGGAAAAAGGATGACACCAAGTCCCAAACTATCTTGTCACTGCTCCCCATGTAGTCTGGGCATCCAGGGGGCTCCACGTGACTATCTATTCCCTCATAAATCCGAAACTTATAAGTATAGCCTGTTGTCCTCTCACAGGTCTTCTACATCTTGACCCCATATCTGGCACGCTTGCTGGGGAGAAATTGTTTGAATGCAAGGCGGCCAGAAAAATTAATCAGGGACTCATCAACGTAGATTTTTTGCTGGGGAGTATAGGCAAATGCAAATTTTTGGTTAAGGTGATTTGCGAGGGGCTGAATTTTGTGGAGCCGGTCAAATTCAGGGTCACCCCGAGGATGACAGAGTGTATTGTCGTTGAAATGCATAAAACACATTATACTCTCATATCTACGCCTGGCCATGGCAGCAGAGAACACGGCATATGATGAATCGGGTCTGCGGACCAAGACAACCGCAATTCATTTCTCTTAGTAATGCCCATGTTAAGGGTTAGGCCCAAAAAAAAATGTAAATTTGGAAACCGTAATGAGTTTCCATGCAACTGGTCTGGCAAGGTTTGAATTTGGGTTGGTGGCGATAAATTGTTTTGCATATAAATTGCTTTGATCCACAATCAACGCATACAGATATTCTATGAAAACAAGCTAAAAAAATCAAGGAGGTATGTGAAAGACCAGGATGTACTAGACCGCTGGTGCTCGCCAGTTCACTAAAAGGTGCTGCATATGAGAGTGATAAAAATTTACCGGCAAGTGCTAACAGAGATCGGGCCTGATTCTGCGAACACTGCCGTTTTGTGTGCAATGTATCAAGTGACAGTGACCTACTGACACTGCACTTGCTGGGGGAGAAGGGGGGGGTAAGCGTAGGGGCTAAACGCAGGTGCTGGCAGGTGCCACGGGTGATCCTGCTAACGCTGCGTTTTTGGGGACGCTATACTAATGTGAACGCTGGTATAGTGCTGATCTGATCAAAGATATTGATCCGTTCAGACACTATACTAGCAATGGAGGTTTATTGTGCATGAGCGTGCTCCTGGCAATCAAGGGGTTAAATGTGATGACTGGTGTACTGACGGGCAATCTGACGCTATCTGGGAGGGGTGTGAAAACCACGGGAGCGCAAATCATGTATTATATATATGTGATTTTGCGCACCCATGCCGCCCTGTAGCAGTATTTCTGCTATAGGGCGGTCAGGAAGCGGTTAAAGAAGCGGTTTGTGTTACATCGATGCGTTACTTTAACTGACAAATGCACGGTCATGCAACACTGCACCCAAATTAAATTTACATCCCTTTTTTCCCACAAATTGAGCTTTCTTTTGGTGGTATTTGGTCGCCTGTGCGTTTTTTATTTTTTGCGCTATAAAAAAAAAAAGGCTGACAATTTTGAAAAAAAACAACAATATTTTGGAATTTTTGCTATAAAACATGTCCAGTAAAAAAATTAAAAAATCAAATTTCGTCATAAATTTTGGCCAAAATGTATTCTGCGACATGTCTTTGCTAAAAAAAATCCCAATACGTTTTAATTAATTGGTTTACGTGAAAGTTATAGCGTCTACAAATGGCGGGAAAGATACGGGGATTTTTTTTTTCTTTTATGCTAATAATGGCGGTGATCAGCGATTTATGACAGTGATCGGCGACTTATGGCGGGACTGCGGTGGACATTTTGACACTGGGGGAGAACTGACTTGGGGTCACTGACATCCCCATTGACACCAATACAGTGATCAGTGCGAAAGAAAAACCACTGACACTGTACTAATGGCACTGGGGAGGAAGGGGTTAACTTTTTTTAGGAAATTAAAGGGTTAACTGTCTGAGGGGAGTGTTTTACTAGGGGACGGGGTGTGTGCTTCACAGGAACATGCTGATCTTTAGAGATAAACTCCTTTCTCAGGATCAGTGTGTTAGGAGCTTACAGGGAGCAGAGCCGCATTGTAAACGATGCAGCTGTGCTCTGTGTCACTGTTTGCTGGCAATCGCCGGGCTCCGGCGGGTAATGACCGGCCGGGACCCGGTGATTGACACCCGCGGCCACGATCTGCAGCACGGGCAGGGCGGTCACGTGCCTCAGGCGGGCCCCCTACCTGTTTTGCAATATCACGTTTTAAAACGTGATTTTGCCCAGCGGTGCCACCATGTGACCGTTTTTCTACAGTGGCTGGACGGCAAGCAGATAAACAGGTGGGTTGTTGTTCTATCCAAGAAGAAGCAGAGTGGGGATTTGAACCTGTTGGTGCCTAGACAATCATATGCCTTCTTACACACCCGATACGACTTACTGGTAACACTATGATCCGATTAATGTCTGTCCTGGCCATTCTTGAATATCTTTATAGGATAAGCAATAATGTATCGCTTTTTACACTTTCTTCATGACACACTAGACAAGACAATCGCTTTTCATTTCAGTGCGTGAAGAATGAAGCATCGTTTTAATGTGCTATAGGGGTAACAACAAACTTGTGCAGTTTTGTAGGTCTTTTTTTTTTCTTCAAATCATAAAAACTGACTCTTGATTTGTTCCCTTGACTTGAAAAAGCACTATGTTAGGCTCAAACTGCCACTAATATGTAGTGAATGTTGCTGTACAGCAGCGCAGAGCATTGTGCTGCTATACAGTGCCATGAATGAAGTGCACATTTTGTAACTGTTTATCCAAAACAAAAAAACAAGAAGCTGTGTGATGTGCTGAGTTGCGTACCACACTGTCCCCTAACATAGTCGGGAGCAGACAGCTGCAAGTAAAGCTCTTCGGCAGTGTGAATTGGCCCTAAGGGAGAGTTATAACTAAAGATGAGCGAAGTATTCAAAAATTCGATTCGACTGATTCGGCGAATTCGTGGAAAAATTTCGATTCGAGTCGAATATATTCGCTGTGAATTTAACTTAAAAAAGGGTGTTTCTAGGCTTCAGAGAGACTTAATATTAGTGCAGAACACTGTACCTTTAATTTAAATGCCCTTGGAGTCTGCTGGGGAAGAGAAATAATACTGTCAGTCAGTATGACATGCAGATGAGTGCCGTCGATCTTAGAATCACCGAACACTTCACTCATTTGGGCAGTCACGGGGCCAAAACCAGAGTGTGGAGCCACAGTGTGGCGGTGGAGGCAGCAGCAATGGGAGGCCATACAGCACCCTATGACAAAAATGGAAACCACCAGCAGTGTGAGGAGACCTGAAAGTGGCACATGGCAGAGTGTGGCGATAGAGACAGCAGCAATGGGAGGCCGTAAAGGGACCCATGACACACTCTGGACCTGGCAGCAGCATGAGGAGGCGGTACAGGGGCCCATGACAGATTACGGGCCTGGCAGCAGCATGAGGAGTCGGTACGGGGGCCCATGGCAGATTACGGGCCTGGCAGCAGCAATGGGAGGCCGTACAGGGACCCATGACACACTCTGGACCTGGCAGCAGCATGGGGAGGCGGTACAGGGGCCCATGACAGATTACGGGCCTGGCAGCAGCATGAGGAGTCGGTACGGGGGCCCATGACACACTCTGGACCTGGCAGCAGCATGAGGAGGCGGTACAGGGGCGCATGACAGATTACAAGCCTGGCAGCAGCAACTTGGACAGGAGGACGTTCAGCTTCTGCACCGTCGGGTGCGTGCTCGCAAACTGTTGTCTCTTGGAAACGGATTCCAAGAAAGACTGCTGACGGAATCCGTGAAGAGGAGTAGCAGGAGAAGGAGCATCTGAACGAGCGGAATATGCCAACAAGCGACAACAGGGGCCCATGACAGATTACGGGCCTGGCAGCAGCATGAGGAGTCGGTACGGGGGCCCATGGCAGATTAGGGGCCTGGCAGCAGCTATGGGAGGCCCGTAATCTGCCAGCACCCTATGACAAAAAATGGAACCCACCAGCAGTGTGAGGAGACCTGAAAGTGGAACATGGCAGAGTGTGGCGATGGAGACAGCAGCAATGGGAGGCCGTACAGGGACCCATGAGAGACTCTGGACCTGGCAGCAGCATGAGGAGGCAGTATAGGGGCCCATGGCAGATTAGGGGCCTGGCAGCAGCTATGGGAGGCCCGTAATCTGCCAGCACCCTATGACAAAAAATGGAACACACCAGCAGTGTGAGGAGACCTGAAAGTGGCACATGGCAGAGTGTGGCGATGGAGACAGCAGCAATGGGAGGCCGTACAGGGACCCATGAGAGACTCTGGACCTGGCAGCAGCATGAGGAGGCGGTATATAGAGGCCTATGGCAGATTAGGGGCCTGGCAGCAGCTATAGGAGGCCCGTAATCTGCCAGCACCCTATGTCAAAAAATTCAACACACCAGCAGTGTGAGGAGACCTGAAAGTGGCACATGGCAGAGTGTGGCGATGGAGACAGCAGCAATGGGAGGCCGTACAGGGACCCATGACAGACTCTGGACTTGGCAGCAGCATGAGGAGGCGGTATATAGGGGCCCATGGCAGATTAGGGGCCTGGCAGCAGCTATGGGAGGCCCGTAATCTGCCAGCACCCTATGTCAAAAAATTCAACACACCAGCAGTGTGTGAGGAGACCTGAAAGTGGCACATGGCAGAGTGTGGCGATGGAGACAGCAGCAATGGGAGGCCGTACAGGGACCCATGACAGACTCTGGACTTGGCAGCAGCATGAGGAGGCGGTATATAGGGGCCCATGGCAGATTAGGGGCCTGGCAGCAGCTATAGGAGGCCCGTAATCTGCCAGCACCCTATGTCAAAAAATTCAACACACCAGCAGTGTGAGGAGACCTGAAAGTGGCACATGGCAGAGTGTGGCGATGGAGACAGCAGCAATGGGAGGCCGTACAGGGACCCATGACAGACTCTGGACTTGGCAGCAGCATGAGGAGGCGGTATATAGGGGCCCATGGCAGATTAGGGGCCTGGCAGCAGCTATAGGAGGCCCGTAATCTGCCAGCACCCTATGTCAAAAAATTCAACACACCAGCAGTGTGTGAGGAGACCTGAAAGTGGCACATGGCAGAGTGTGGCGATGGAGACAGCAGCAATGGGAGGCCGTACAGGGACCCATGAGAGACTCTGGACCTGGCAGCAGCATGAGGAGGCGGTATATAGGGGCCTATGGCAGATTAGGGGCCTGGCAGCAGCTATAGGAGGCCCGTAATCTGCCAGCACCCTATGTAAAAAAATTCAACACACCAGCAGTGTGAGGAGACCTGAAAGTGGCACATGGCAGAGTGTGGCGATGGAGACAGCAGCAATGGGAGGCCGTACAGGGACCCATGACAGACTCTGGACTTGGCAGCAGCATGAGGAGGCGGTATATAGGGGCCCATGGCAGATTAGGGGCCTGGCAGCAGCTATAGGAGGCCCGTAATCTGCCAGCACCCTATGTCAAAAAATTGAACACACCAGCAGTGTGTGAGGAGACCTGAAAGTGGCACATGGCAGAGTGTGGCGATGGAGACAGCAGCAATGGGAGGCCGTACAGGGACCCATGAGAGACTCTGGACCTGGCAGCAGCATGAGGAGGCGGTATATAGGGGCCTATGGCAGATTAGGGGCCTGGCAGCAGCTATAGGAGGCCCGTAATCTGCCAGCACCCTATGTCAAAAAATTCAACACACCAGCAGTGTGAGGAGACCTGAAAGTGGCACATGGCAGAGTGTGGCGATGGAGACAGCAGCAATGGGAGGCCGTACAGGGACCCATGACAGACTCTGGACTTGGCAGCAGCATGAGGAGGCGGTATATAGGGGCCCATGGCAGATTAGGGGCCTGGCAGCAGCTATGGGAGGCCCGTAATCTGCCAGCACCCTATGTCAAAAAATTCAACACACCAGCAGTGTGTGAGGAGACCTGAAAGTGGCACATGGCAGAGTGTGGCGATGGAGACAGCAGCAATGGGAGGCCGTACAGGGACCCATGACAGACTCTGGACTTGGCAGCAGCATGAGGAGGCGGTATATAGGGGCCTATGGCAGATTAGGGGCCTGGCAGCAGCTATAGGAGGCCCGTAATCTGCCAGCACCCTATGTCAAAAAATTCAACACACCAGCAGTGTGAGGAGACCTGAAAGTGGCACATGGCAGAGTGTGGCGATGGAGACAGCAGCAATGGGAGGCCGTACAGGGACCCATGACAGACTCTGGACTTGGCAGCAGCATGAGGAGGCGGTATATAGGGGCCCATGGCAGATTAGGGGCCTGGCAGCAGCTATAGGAGGCCCGTAATCTGCCAGCACCCTATGTCAAAAAATTCAACACACCAGCAGTGTGTGAGGAGACCTGAAAGTGGCACATGGCAGAGTGTGGCGATGGAGACAGCAGCAATGGGAGGCCATACAGGGACCCATGACAGACTCTGGACTTGGCAGCAGCATGAGGAGGCGGTATATAAGGGCCTATGGCAGATTAGGGGCCTGGCAGCAGCTATAGGAGGCCCGTAATCTGCCAGCACCCTATGTCAAAAAATTCAACACACCAGCAGTGTGTGAGGAGACCTGAAAGTGGCACATGGCAGAGTGTGGCGATGGAGACAGCAGCAATGGGAGGCCGTACAGGGACCCATGACAGACTCTGGACTTGGCAGCAGCATGAGGAGGCGGTATATAGGGGCCTATGGCAGATTAGGGGCCTGGCAGCAGCTATGGGAGGCCCGTAATCTGCCAGCACCCTATGTCAAAAAATTCAACACACCAGCAGTGTGTGAGGAGACCTGAAAGTGGCACATGGCAGAGTGTGGCGATGGAGACAGCAGCAATGGGAGGCCGTACAGGGACCCATGAGAGACTCTGGACCTGGCAGCAGCATGAGGAGGCGGTATATAGGGGCCTATGGCAGATTAGGGGCCTGGCAGCAGCTATAGGAGGCCCGTAATCTGCCAGCACCCTATGTCAAAAAATTCAACACACCAGCAGTGTGAGGAGACCTGAAAGTGGCACATGGCAGAGTGTGGCGATGGAGACAGCAGCAATGGGAGGCCGTACAGGGACCCATGACAGACTCTGGACTTGGCAGCAGCATGAGGAGGCGGTATATAGGGGCCCATGGCAGATTAGGGGCCTGGCAGCAGCTATAGGAGGCCCGTAATCTGCCAGCACCCTATGTCAAAAAATTCAACACACCAGCAGTGTGTGAGGAGACCTGAAAGTGGCACATGGCAGAGTGTGGCGATGGAGACAGCAGCAATGGGAGGCCGTACAGGGACCCATGACAGACTCTGGACTTGGCAGCAGCATGAGGAGGCGGTATATAGGGGCCCATGGCAGATTAGGGGCCTGGCAGCAGCTATAGGAGGCCCGTAATCTGCCAGCACCCTATGTCAAAAAATTGAACACACCAGCAGTGTGTGAGGAGACCTGAAAGTGGCACATGGCAGAGTGTGGCGATGGAGACAGCAGCAATGGGAGGCCGTACAGGGACCCATGACAGACTCTGGACTTGGCAGCAGCATGAGGAGGCGGTATATAGGGGCCCATGGCAGATTAGGGGCCTGGCAGCAGCTATGGGAGGCCCGTAATCTGCCAGCACCCTATGTCAAAAAATTCAACACACCAGCAGTGTGAGGAGACCTGAAAGTGGCACATGGCAGAGTGTGGCGATGGAGACAGCAGCAATGGGAGGCCGTACAGGGACCCATGACAGACTCTGGACTTGGCAGCAGCATGAGGAGGCGGTATATAGGGGCCCATGGCAGATTAGGGGCCTGGCAGCAGCTATAGGAGGCCCGTAATCTGCCAGCACCCTATGTCAAAAAATTGAACACACCAGCAGTGTGTGAGGAAACCTGAAAGTGGCACATGGCAGAGTGTGGCGATGGAGACAGCAGCAATGGGAGGCCGTACAGGGACCCATGAGAGACTCTGGACCTGGCAGCAGCATGAGGAGGCGGTATATAGGGGCCTATGGCAGATTAGGGGCCTGGCAGCAGCTATAGGAGGCCCATAATCTGCCAGCACCCTATGTCAAAAAATTGAACACACCAGCAGTGTGTGAGGAGACCTGAAAGTGGCACATGGCAGAGTGTGGCGATGGAGACAGCAGCAATGGGAGGCCGTACAGGGACCCATGAGAGACTCTGGACCTGGCAGCAGCATGAGGAGGCGGTATATAGGGGCCTATGGCAGATTAGGGGCCTGGCAGCAGCTATAGGAGGCCCGTAATCTGCCAGCACCCTATGTCAAAAAATTCAACACACCAGCAGTGTGAGGAGACCTGAAAGTGGCACATGGCAGAGTGTGGCGATGGAGACAGCAGCAATGGGAGGCCGTACAGGGACCCATGACAGACTCTGGACTTGGCAGCAGCATGAGGAGGCGGTATATAGGGGCCCATGGCAGATTAGGGGCCTGGCAGCAGCTATGGGAGGCCCGTAATCTGCCAGCACCCTATGTCAAAAAATTCAACACACCAGCAGTGTGTGAGGAGACCTGAAAGTGGCACATGGCAGAGTGTGGCGATGGAGACAGCAGCAATGGGAGGCCGTACAGGGACCCATGACAGACTCTGGACTTGGCAGCAGCATGAGGAGGCGGTATATAGGGGCCTATGGCAGATTAGGGGCCTGGCAGCAGCTATAGGAGGCCCGTAATCTGCCAGCACCCTATGTCAAAAAATTCAACACACCAGCAGTGTGTGAGGAGACCTGAAAGTGGCACATGGCAGAGTGTGGCGATGGAGACAGCAGCAATGGGAGGCCGTACAGGGAACCATGACAGACTCTGGACTTGGCAGCAGCATGAGGAGGCGGTATATAGGGGCCTATGGCAGATTAGGGGCCTGGCAGCAGCTATGGGAGGCCCGTAATCTGCCAGCACCCTATGTCAAAAAATTCAACACACCAGCAGTGTGTGAGGAGACCTGAAAGTGGCACATGGCAGAGTGTGGCGATGGAGACAGCAGCAATGGGAGGCCGTACAGGGACCCATGAGAGACTCTGGACCTGCAAGCAGCATGAGGAGGCGGTATATAGGGGCCTATGGCAGATTAGGGGCCTGGCAGCAGCTATAGGAGGCCCGTAATCTGCCAGCACCCTATGTCAAAAAATTCAACACACCAGCAGTGTGAGGAGACCTGAAAGTGGCACATGGCAGAGTGTGGCGATGGAGACAGCAGCAATGGGAGGCCGTACAGGGACCCATGACAGACTCTGGACTTGGCAGCAGCATGAGGAGGCGGTATATAGGGGCCCATGGCAGATTAGGGGCCTGGCAGCAGCTATAGGAGGCCCGTAATCTGCCAGCACCCTATGTCAAAAAATTCAACACACCAGCAGTGTGTGAGGAGACCTGAAAGTGGCACATGGCAGAGTGTGGCGATGGAGACAGCAGCAATGGGAGGCCGTACAGGGACCCATGACAGACTCTGGACTTGGCAGCAGCATGAGGAGGCGGTATATAGGGGCCCATGGCAGATTAGGGGCCTGGCAGCAGCTATAGGAGGCCCGTAATCTGCCAGCACCCTATGTCAAAAAATTGAACACACCAGCAGTGTGTGAGGAGACCTGAAAGTGGCACATGGCAGAGTGTGGCGATGGAGACAGCAGCAATGGGAGGCCGTACAGGGACCCATGACAGACTCTGGACTTGGCAGCAGCATGAGGAGGCGGTATATAGGGGCCCATGGCAGATTAGGGGCCTGGCAGCAGCTATGGGAGGCCCGTAATCTGCCAGCACCCTATGTCAAAAAATTCAACACACCAGCAGTGTGAGGAGACCTGAAAGTGGCACATGGCAGAGTGTGGCGATGGAGACAGCAGCAATGGGAGGCCGTACAGGGACCCATGACAGACTCTGGACTTGGCAGCAGCATGAGGAGGCGGTATATAAGGGCCTATGGCAGATTAGGGGCCTGGCAGCAGCTATAGGAGGCCCGTAATCTGCCAGCACCCTATGTCAAAAAATTCAACACACCAGCAGTGTGTGAGGAGACCTGAAAGTGGCACATGGCAGAGTGTGGCGATGGAGACAGCAGCAATGGGAGGCCGTACAGGGACCCATGACAGACTCTGGACTTGGCAGCAGCATGAGGAGGCGGTATATAGGGGCCCATGGCAGATTAGGGGCCTGGCAGCAGCTATAGGAGGCCCGTAATCTGCCAGCACCCTATGTCAAAAAATTGAACACACCAGCAGTGTGTGAGGAGACCTGAAAGTGGCACATGGCAGAGTGTGGCGATGGAGACAGCAGCAATGGGAGGCCGTACAGGGACCCATGAGAGACTCTGGACCTGGCAGCAGCATGAGGAGGCGGTATATAGGGGCCTATGGCAGATTAGGGGCCTGGCAGCAGCTATAGGAGGCCCGTAATCTGCCAGCACCCTATGTCAAAAAATTCAACACACCAGCAGTGTGAGGAGACCTGAAAGTGGCACATGGCAGAGTGTGGCGATGGAGACAGCAGCAATGGGAGGCCGTACAGGGACCCATGACAGACTCTGGACTTGGCAGCAGCATGAGGAGGCGGTATATAGGGGCCCATGGCAGATTATGGGCCTGGCAGCAGCTATAGGAGGCCCGTAATCTGCCAGCACCCTATGTCAAAAAATTGAACACACCAGCAATGTGTGAGGAGACCTGAAAGTGGCACATGGCAGAGTGTGGCGATGGAGACAGCAGCAATGGGAGGCCGTACAGGGACCCATGAGAGACTCTGGACCTGGCAGCAGCATGAGGAGGCGGTATATAGGGGCCTATGGCAGATTAGGGGCCTGGCAGCAGCTATAGGAGGCCCATAATCTGCCAGCACCCTATGTCAAAAAATTGAACACACCAGCAGTGTGTGAGGAGACCTGAAAGTGGCACATGGCAGAGTGTGGCGATGGAGACAGCAGCAATGGGAGGCCGTACAGGGACCCATGACAGACTCTGGACTTGGCAGCAGCATGAGGAGGCGGTATATAGGGGCCCATGGCAGATTAGGGGCCTGGCAGCAGCTATGGGAGGCCCGTAATCTGCCAGCACCCTATGTCAAAAAATTCAACACACCAGCAGTGTGTGAGGAGACCTGAAAGTGGCACATGGCAGAGTGTGGCGATGGAGACAGCAGCAATGGGAGGCCGTACAGGGACCCATGACAGACTCTGGACTTGGCAGCAGCATGAGGAGGTGGTATATAGGGGCCTATGGCAGATTAGGGGCCTGGCAGCAGCTATAGGAGGCCCGTAATCTGCCAGCACCCTATGTCAAAAAATTCAACACACCAGCAGTGTGAGGAGACCTGAAAGTGGCACATGGCAGAGTGTGGCGATGGAGACAGCAGCAATGGGAGGCCGTACAGGGACCCATGACAGACTCTGGACTTGGCAGCAGCATGAGGAGGCGGTATATAAGGGCCTATGGCAGATTAGGGGCCTGGCAGCAGCTATAGGAGGCCCGTAATCTGCCAGCACCCTATGTCAAAAAATTCAACACACCAGCAGTGTGTGAGGAGACCTGAAAGTGGCACATGGCAGAGTGTGGCGATGGAGACAGCAGCAATGGGAGGCCGTACAGGGACCCATGACAGACTCTGGACTTGGCAGCAGCATGAGGAGGCGGTATATAGGGGCCCATGGCAGATTAGGGGCCTGGCAGCAGCTATAGGAGGCCCGTAATCTGCCAGCACCCTATGTCAAAAAATTCAACACACCAGCAGTGTGTGAGGAGACCTGAAAGTGGCACATGGCAGAGTGTGGCGATGGAGACAGCAGCAATGGGAGGCCGTACAGGGACCCATGAGAGACTCTGGACCTGGCAGCAGCATGAGGAGGCGGTATATAGGGGCCTATGGCAGATTAGGGGCCTGGCAGCAGCTATAGGAGGCCCGTAATCTGCCAGCACCCTATGTCAAAAAATTCAACACACCAGCAGTGTGAGGAGACCTGAAAGTGGCACATGGCAGAGTGTGGCGATGGAGACAGCAGCAATGGGAGGCCGTACAGGGACCCATGACAGACTCTGGACTTGGCAGCAGCATGAGGAGGCGGTATATAGGGGCCCATGGCAGATTAGGGGCCTGGCAGCAGCTATAGGAGGCCCGTAATCTGCCAGCACCCTATGTCAAAAAATTGAACACACCAGCAATGTGTGAGGAGACCTGAAAGTGGCACATGGCAGAGTGTGGCGATGGAGACAGCAGCAATGGGAGGCCGTACAGGGACCCATGAGAGACTCTGGACCTGGCAGCAGCATGAGGAGGCGGTATATAGGGGCCTATGGCAGATTAGGGGCCTGGCAGCAGCTATAGGAGGCCCATAATCTGCCAGCACCCTATGTCAAAAAATTGAACACACCAGCAGTGTGTGAGGAGACCTGAAAGTGGCACATGGCAGAGTGTGGCGATGGAGACAGCAGCAATGGGAGGCCGTACAGGGACCCATGACAGACTCTGGACTTGGCAGCAGCATGAGGAGGCGGTATATAGGGGCCCATGGCAGATTAGGGGCCTGGCAGCAGCTATAGGAGGCCCGTAATCTGCCAGCACCCTATGTCAAAAAATTCAACACACCAGCAGTGTGAGGAGACCTGAAAGTGGCACATGGCAGAGTGTGGCGATGGAGACAGCAGCAATGGGAGGCCGTACAGGGACCCATGACAGACTTTGGACTTGGCAGCAGCATGAGGAGGCGGTATATAGGGGCCCATGGCAGATTAGGGGCCTGGCAGCAGCTATGGGAGGCCCGTAATCTGCCAGCACCCTATGTCAAAAAATTCAACACACCAGCAGTGTGTGAGGAGACCTGAAAGTGGCACATGGCAGAGTGTGGCGATGGAGACAGCAGCAATGGGAGGCCGTACAGGGACCCATGACAGACTCTGGACTTGGCAGCAGCATGAGGAGGCGGTATATAGGGGCCTATGGCAGATTAGGGGCCTGGCAGCAGCTATAGGAGGCCCGTAATCTGCCAGCACCCTATGTCAAAAAATTCAACACACCAGCAGTGTGAGGAGACCTGAAAGTGGCACATGGCAGAGTGTGGCGATGGAGACAGCAGCAATGGGAGGCCGTACAGGGACCCATGACAGACTTTGGACTTGGCAGCAGCATGAGGAGGCGGTATATAGGGGCCCATGGCAGATTAGGGGCCTGGCAGCAGCTATGGGAGGCCCGTAATCTGCCAGCACCCTATGTCAAAAAATTCAACACACCAGCAGTGTGTGAGGAGACCTGAAAGTGGCACATGGCAGAGTGTGGCGATGGAGACAGCAGCAATGGGAGGCCGTACAGGGACCCATGACAGACTCTGGACTTGGCAGCAGCATGAGGAGGCGGTATATAGGGGCCCATGGCAGATTAGGGGCCTGGCAGCAGCTATGGGAGGCCCGTAATCTGCCAGCACCCTATGTCAAAAAATTCAACACACCAGCAGTGTGTGAGGAGACCTGAAAGTGGCACATGGCAGAGTGTGGCGATGGAGACAGCAGCAATGGGAGGCCGTACAGGGACCCATGAGAGACTCTGGACCTGGCAGCAGCATGAGGAGGCGGTATATAGGGGCCTATGGCAGATTAGGGGCCTGGCAGCAGATATAGGAGGCCCGTAATCTGCCAGCACCCTATGTCAAAAAATTCAACACACCAGCAGTGTGAGGAGACCTGAAAGTGGCACATGGCAGAGTGTGGCGATGGAGACAGCAGCAATGGGAGGCCGTACAGGGACCCATGACAGACTCTGGACTTGGCAGCAGCATGAGGAGGCGGTATATAGGGGCCTATGGCAGATTAGGGGCCTGGCAGCAGCTATAGGAGGCCCGTAATCTGCCAGCACCCTATGTCAAAAAATTCAACACACCAGCAGTGTGAGGAGACCTGAAAGTGGCACATGGAAGAGTGTGGCGATGGAGACAGCAGCAATGGGAGGCCGTACAGGGACCCATGACAGACTCTGGACTTGGCAGCAGCATGAGGAGGCGGTATATAAGGGCCTATGGCAGATTAGGGGCCTGGCAGCAGCTATAGGAGGCCCGTAATCTGCCAGCACCCTATGTCAAAAAATTCAACACACCAGCAGTGTGTGAGGAGACCTGAAAGTGGCACATGGCAGAGTGTGGCGATGGAGACAGCAGCAATGGGAGGCCGTACAGGGACCCATGACAGACTCTGGACTTGGCAGCAGCATGAGGAGGCGGTATATAGGGGCCCATGGCAGATTAGGGGCCTGGCAGCAGCTATGGGAGGCCCGTAATCTGCCAGCACCCTATGTCAAAAAATTCAACACACCAGCAGTGTGTGAGGAGACCTGAAAGTGGCACATGGCAGAGTGTGGTGATGGAGACAGCAGCAATGGGAGGCCGTACAGGGACCCATGAGAGACTCTGGACCTGGCAGCAGCATGAGGAGGCGGTATATAGGGGCCTATGGCAGATTAGGGGCCTGGCAGCAGATATAGGAGGCCCGTAATCTGCCAGCACCCTATGTCAAAAAATTCAACACACCAGCAGTGTGAGGAGACCTGAAAGTGGCACATGGCAGAGTGTGGCGATGGAGACAGCAGCAATGGGAGGCCGTACAGGGACCCATGACAGACTCTGGACTTGGCAGCAGCATGAGGAGGCGGTATATAGGGGCCCATGGCAGATTAGGGGCCTGGCAGCAGCTATAGGAGGCCCGTAATCTGCCAGCACCCTATGTCAAAAAATTCAACACACCAGCAGTGTGTGAGGAGACCTGAAAGTGGCACATGGCAGAGTGTGGCGATGGAGACAGCAGCAATGGGAGGCCGTACAGGGACCCATGAGAGACTCTGGACCTGGCAGCAGCATGAGGAGGCGGTATATAGGGGCCTATGGCAGATTAGGGGCCTGGCAGCAGCTATAGGAGGCCCATAATCTGCCAGCACCCTATGTCAAAAAATTGAACACACCAGCAGTGTGTGAGGAGACCTGAAAGTGGCACATGGCAGAGTGTGGCGATGGAGACAGCAGCAATGGGAGGCCGTACAGGGACCCATGACAGACTCTGGACTTGGCAGCAGCATGAGGAGGCGGTATATAGGGGCCCATGGCAGATTAGGGGCCTGGCAGCAGCTATGGGAGGCCCGTAATCTGCCAGCACCCTATGTCAAAAAATTCAACACACCAGCAGTGTGTGAGGAGACCTGAAAGTGGCACATGGCAGAGTGTGGCGATGGAGACAGCAGCAATGGGAGGCCGTACAGGGACCCATGACAGACTCTGGACTTGGCAGCAGCATGAGGAGGTGGTATATAGGGGCCTATGGCAGATTAGGGGCCTGGCAGCAGCTATAGGAGGCCCGTAATCTGCCAGCACCCTATGTCAAAAAATTCAACACACCAGCAGTGTGAGGAGACCTGAAAGTGGCACATGGCAGAGTGTGGCGATGGAGACAGCAGCAATGGGAGGCCGTACAGGGACCCATGACAGACTCTGGACTTGGCAGCAGCATGAGGAGGCGGTATATAGGGGCCCATGGCAGATTAGGGGCCTGGCAGCAGCTATGGGAGGCCCGTAATCTGCCAGCACCCTATGTCAAAAAATTCAACACACCAGCAGTGTGTGAGGAGACCTGAAAGTGGCACATGGCAGAGTGTGGCGATGGAGACAGCAGCAATGGGAGGCCGTACAGGGACCCATGACAGACTCTGGACTTGGCAGCAGCATGAGGAGGCGGTATATAGGGGCCTATGGCAGATTAGGGGCCTGGCAGCAGCTATAGGAGGCCCGTAATCTGCCAGCACCCTATGTCAAAAAATTCAACACACCAGCAGTGTGAGGAGACCTGAAAGTGGCACATGGCAGAGTGTGGCGATGGAGACAGCAGCAATGGGAGGCCGTACAGGGACCCATGACAGACTCTGGACTTGGCAGCAGCATGAGGAGGCGGTATATAGGGGCCCATGGCAGATTAGGGGCCTGGCAGCAGCTATAGGAGGCCCGTAATCTGCCAGCACCCTATGTCAAAAAATTCAACACACCAGCAGTGTGAGGAGACCTGAAAGTGGCACATGGCAGAGTGTGGCGATGGAGACAGCAGCAATGGGAGGCCGTACAGGGACCCATGACAGACTCTGGACTTGGCAGCAGCATGAGGAGGCGGTATATAAGGGCCTATGGCAGATTAGGGGCCTGGCAGCAGCTATAGGAGGCCCGTAATCTGCCAGCACCCTATGTCAAAAAATTCAACACACCAGCAGTGTGTGAGGAGACCTGAAAGTGGCACATGGCAGAGTGTGGCGATGGAGACAGCAGCAATGGGAGGCCGTACAGGGACCCATGACAGACTCTGGACTTGGCAGCAGCATGAGGAGGCGGTATATAGGGGCCCATGGCAGATTAGGGGCCTGGCAGCAGCTATAGGAGGCCCGTAATCTGCCAGCACCCTATGTCAAAAAATTCAACACACCAGCAGTGTGTGAGGAGACCTGAAAGTGGCACATGGCAGAGTGTGGCGATGGAGACAGCAGCAATGGGAGGCCGTACAGGGACCCATGAGAGACTCTGGACCTGGCAGCAGCATGAGGAGGCGGTATATAGGGGCCTATGGCAGATTAGGGGCCTGGCAGCAGCTATAGGAGGCCCGTAATCTGCCAGCACCCTATGTCAAAAAATTCAACACACCAGCAGTGTGAGGAGACCTGAAAGTGGCACATGGCAGAGTGTGGCGATGGAGACAGCAGCAATGGGAGGCCGTACAGGGACCCATGACAGACTCTGGACTTGGCAGCAGCATGAGGAGGCGGTATATAGGGGCCCATGGCAGATTAGGGGCCTGGCAGCAGCTATAGGAGGCCCGTAATCTGCCAGCACCCTATGTCAAAAAATTGAACACACCAGCAATGTGTGAGGAGACCTGAAAGTGGCACATGGCAGAGTGTGGCGATGGAGACAGCAGCAATGGGAGGCCGTACAGGGACCCATGAGAGACTCTGGACCTGGCAGCAGCATGAGGAGGCGGTATATAGGGGCCTATGGCAGATTAGGGGCCTGGCAGCAGCTATAGGAGGCCCATAATCTGCCAGCACCCTATGTCAAAAAATTGAACACACCAGCAGTGTGTGAGGAGACCTGAAAGTGGCACATGGCAGAGTGTGGCGATGGAGACAGCAGCAATGGGAGGCCGTACAGGGACCCATGACAGACTCTGGACTTGGCAGCAGCATGAGGAGGCGGTATATAGGGGCCCATGGCAGATTAGGGGCCTGGCAGCAGCTATGGGAGGCCCGTAATCTGCCAGCACCCTATGTCAAAAAATTCAACACACCAGCAGTGTGTGAGGAGACCTGAAAGTGGCACATGGCAGAGTGTGGCGATGGAGACAGCAGCAATGGGAGGCCGTACAGGGACCCATGACAGACTCTGGACTTGGCAGCAGCATGAGGAGGTGGTATATAGGGGCCTATGGCAGATTAGGGGCCTGGCAGCAGCTATAGGAGGCCCGTAATCTGCCAGCACCCTATGTCAAAAAATTCAACACACCAGCAGTGTGAGGAGACCTGAAAGTGGCACATGGCAGAGTGTGGCGATGGAGACAGCAGCAATGGGAGGCCGTACAGGGACCCATGACAGACTCTGGACTTGGCAGCAGCATGAGGAGGCAGTATATAGGGGCCCATGGCAGATTAGGGGCCTGGCAGCAGCTATAGGAGGCCCGTAATCTGCCAGCACCCTATGTCAAAAAATTCAACACACCAGCAGTGTGAGGAGACCTGAAAGTGGCACATGGCAGAGTGTGGCGATGGAGACAGCAGCAATGGGAGGCCGTACAGGGACCCATGACAGACTCTGGACTTGGCAGCAGCATGAGGAGGCGGTATATAGGGGCCCATGGCAGATTAGGGGCCTGGCAGCAGCTATAGGAGGCCCGTAATCTGCCAGCACCCTATGTCAAAAAATTCAACACACCAGCAGTGTGAGGAGACCTGAAAGTGGCACATGGCAGAGTGTGGCGATGGAGACAGCAGCAATGGGAGGCCGTACAGGGACCCATGACAGACTCTGGACTTGGCAGCAGCATGAGGAGGCGGTATATAAGGGCCTATGGCAGATTAGGGGCCTGGCAGCAGCTATAGGAGGCCCGTAATCTGCCAGCACCCTATGTCAAAAAATTCAACACACCAGCAGTGTGTGAGGAGACCTGAAAGTGGCACATGGCAGAGTGTGGCGATGGAGACAGCAGCAATGGGAGGCCGTACAGGGACCCATGACAGACTCTGGACTTGGCAGCAGCATGAGGAGGCGGTATATAGGGGCCCATGGCAGATTAGGGGCCTGGCAGCAGCTATAGGAGGCCCGTAATCTGCCAGCACCCTATGTCAAAAAATTCAACACACCAGCAGTGTGTGAGGAGACCTGAAAGTGGCACATGGCAGAGTGTGGCGATGGAGACAGCAGCAATGGGAGGCCGTACAGGGACCCATGAGAGACTCTGGACCTGGCAGCAGCATGAGGAGGCGGTATATAGGGGCCTATGGCAGATTAGGGGCCTGGCAGCAGCTATAGGAGGCCCGTAATCTGCCAGCACCCTATGTCAAAAAATTCAACACACCAGCAGTGTGAGGAGACCTGAAAGTGGCACATGGCAGAGTGTGGCGATGGAGACAGCAGCAATGGGAGGCCGTACAGGGACCCATGACAGACTCTGGACTTGGCAGCAGCATGAGGAGGCGGTATATAGGGGCCCATGGCAGATTAGGGGCCTGGCAGCAGCTATAGGAGGCCCGTAATCTGCCAGCACCCTATGTCAAAAAATTGAACACACCAGCAATGTGTGAGGAGACCTGAAAGTGGCACATGGCAGAGTGTGGCGATGGAGACAGCAGCAATGGGAGGCCGTACAGGGACCCATGAGAGACTCTGGACCTGGCAGCAGCATGAGGAGGCGGTATATAGGGGCCTATGGCAGATTAGGGGCCTGGCAGCAGCTATAGGAGGCCCATAATCTGCCAGCACCCTATGTCAAAAAATTGAACACACCAGCAGTGTGTGAGGAGACCTGAAAGTGGCACATGGCAGAGTGTGGCGATGGAGACAGCAGCAATGGGAGGCCGTACAGGGACCCATGACAGACTCTGGACTTGGCAGCAGCATGAGGAGGCGGTATATAGGGGCCCATGGCAGATTAGGGGCCTGGCAGCAGCTATGGGAGGCCCGTAATCTGCCAGCACCCTATGTCAAAAAATTCAACACACCAGCAGTGTGTGAGGAGACCTGAAAGTGGCACATGGCAGAGTGTGGCGATGGAGACAGCAGCAATGGGAGGCCGTACAGGGACCCATGACAGACTCTGGACTTGGCAGCAGCATGAGGAGGTGGTATATAGGGGCCTATGGCAGATTAGGGGCCTGGCAGCAGCTATAGGAGGCCCGTAATCTGCCAGCACCCTATGTCAAAAAATTCAACACACCAGCAGTGTGAGGAGACCTGAAAGTGGCACATGGCAGAGTGTGGCGATGGAGACAGCAGCAATGGGAGGCCGTACAGGGACCCATGACAGACTCTGGACTTGGCAGCAGCATGAGGAGGCAGTATATAGGGGCCCATGGCAGATTAGGGGCCTGGCAGCAGCTATAGGAGGCCCGTAATCTGCCAGCACCCTATGTCAAAAAATTCAACACACCAGCAGTGTGAGGAGACCTGAAAGTGGCACATGGCAGAGTGTGGCGATGGAGACAGCAGCAATGGGAGGCCGTACAGGGACCCATGACAGACTTTGGACTTGGCAGCAGCATGAGGAGGCGGTATATAGGGGCCCATGGCAGATTAGGGGCCTGGCAGCAGCTATGGGAGGCCCGTAATCTGCCAGCACCCTATGTCAAAAAATTCAACACACCAGCAGTGTGTGAGGAGACCTGAAAGTGGCACATGGCAGAGTGTGGCGATGGAGACAGCAGCAATGGGAGGCCGTACAGGGACCCATGACAGACTCTGGACTTGGCAGCAGCATGAGGAGGCGGTATATAGGGGCCTATGGCAGATTAGGGGCCTGGCAGCAGCTATAGGAGGCCCGTAATCTGCCAGCACCCTATGTCAAAAAATTCAACACACCAGCAGTGTGAGGAGACCTGAAAGTGGCACATGGCAGAGTGTGGCGATGGAGACAGCAGCAATGGGAGGCCGTACAGGGACCCATGACAGACTCTGGACTTGGCAGCAGCATGAGGAGGCGGTATATAGGGGCCCATGGCAGATTAGGGGCCTGGCAGCAGCTATAGGAGGCCCGTAATCTGCCAGCACCCTATGTCAAAAAATTCAACACACCAGCAGTGTGAGGAGACCTGAAAGTGGCACATGGCAGAGTGTGGCGATGGAGACAGCAGCAATGGGAGGCCGTACAGGGACCCATGACAGACTCTGGACTTGGCAGCAGCATGAGGAGGCGGTATATAAGGGCCTATGGCAGATTAGGGGCCTGGCAGCAGCTATAGGAGGCCCGTAATCTGCCAGCACCCTATGTCAAAAAATTCAACACACCAGCAGTGTGTGAGGAGACCTGAAAGTGGCACATGGCAGAGTGTGGCGATGGAGACAGCAGCAATGGGAGGCCGTACAGGGACCCATGACAGACTCTGGACTTGGCAGCAGCATGAGGAGGCGGTATATAGGGGCCCATGGCAGATTAGGGGCCTGGCAGCAGCTATGGGAGGCCCGTAATCTGCCAGCACCCTATGTCAAAAAATTCAACACACCAGCAGTGTGTGAGGAGACCTGAAAGTGGCACATGGCAGAGTGTGGCGATGGAGACAGCAGCAATGGGAGGCCGTACAGGGACCCATGAGAGACTCTGGACCTGGCAGCAGCATGAGGAGGCGGTATATAGGGGCCTATGGCAGATTAGGGGCCTGGCAGCAGATATAGGAGGCCCGTAATCTGCCAGCACCCTATGTCAAAAAATTCAACACACCAGCAGTGTGAGGAGACCTGAAAGTGGCACATGGCAGAGTGTGGCGATGGAGACAGCAGCAATGGGAGGCCGTACAGGGACCCATGACAGACTCTGGACTTGGCAGCAGCATGAGGAGGCGGTATATAGGGGCCCATGGCAGATTAGGGGCCTGGCAGCAGCTATAGGAGGCCCGTAATCTGCCAGCACCCTATGTCAAAAAATTGAACACACCAGCAGTGTGTGAGGAGACCTGAAAGTGGCACATGGCAGAGTGTGGCGATGGAGACAGCAGCAATGGGAGGCCGTACAGGGACCCATGAGAGACTCTGGACCTGGCAGCAGCATGAGGAGGCGGTATATAGGGGCCTATGGCAGATTAGGGGCCTGGCAGCAGCTATAGGAGGCCCATAATCTGCCAGCACCCTATGTCAAAAAATTGAACACACCAGCAGTGTGTGAGGAGACCTGAAAGTGGCACATGGCAGAGTGTGGCGATGGAGACAGCAGCAATGGGAGGCCGTACAGGGACCCATGACAGACTCTGGACTTGGCAGCAGCATGAGGAGGCGGTATATAGGGGCCCATGGCAGATTAGGGGCCTGGCAGCAGCAATGGGAGGCCCGTAATCTGCCAGCACCCTATGTCAAAAAATTCAACACACCAGCAGTGTGTGAGGAGACCTGAAAGTGGCACATGGCAGAGTGTGGCGATGGAGACAGCAGCAATGGGAGGCCGTACAGGGACCCATGACAGACTCTGGACTTGGCAGCAGCATGAGGAGGTGGTATATAGGGGCCTATGGCAGATTAGGGGCCTGGCAGCAGCTATAGGAGGCCCGTAATCTGCCAGCACCCTATGTCAAAAAATTCAACACACCAGCAGTGTGAGGAGACCTGAAAGTGGCACATGGCAGAGTGTGGCGATGGAGACAGCAGCAATGGGAGGCCGTACAGGGACCCATGACAGACTCTGGACTTGGCAGCAGCATGAGGAGGCGGTATATAGGGGCCCATGGCAGATTAGGGGCCTGGCAGCAGCTATGGGAGGCCCGTAATCTGCCAGCACCCTATGTCAAAAAATTCAACACACCAGCAGTGTGTGAGGAGACCTGAAAGTGGCACATGGCAGAGTGTGGCGATGGAGACAGCAGCAATGGGAGGCCGTACAGGGACCCATGACAGACTCTGGACTTGGCAGCAGCATGAGGAGGCGGTATATAGGGGCCTATGGCAGATTAGGGGCCTGGCAGCAGCTATAGGAGGCCCGTAATCTGCCAGCACCCTATGTCAAAAAATTCAACACACCAGCAGTGTGAGGAGACCTGAAAGTGGCACATGGCAGAGTGTGGCGATGGAGACAGCAGCAATGGGAGGCCGTACAGGGACCCATGACAGACTCTGGACTTGGCAGCAGCATGAGGAGGCGGTATATAGGGGCCCATGGCAGATTAGGGGCCTGGCAGCAGCTATAGGAGGCCCGTAATCTGCCAGCACCCTATGTCAAAAAATTCAACACACCAGCAGTGTGAGGAGACCTGAAAGTGGCACATGGCAGAGTGTGGCGATGGAGACAGCAGCAATGGGAGGCCGTACAGGGACCCATGACAGACTCTGGACTTGGCAGCAGCATGAGGAGGCGGTATATAAGGGCCTATGGCAGATTAGGGGCCTGGCAGCAGCTATAGGAGGCCCGTAATCTGCCAGCACCCTATGTCAAAAAATTCAACACACCAGCAGTGTGTGAGGAGACCTGAAAGTGGCACATGGCAGAGTGTGGCGATGGAGACAGCAGCAATGGGAGGCCGTACAGGGACCCATGACAGACTCTGGACTTGGCAGCAGCATGAGGAGGCGGTATATAGGGGCCCATGGCAGATTAGGGGCCTGGCAGCAGCTATAGGAGGCCCGTAATCTGCCAGCACCCTATGTCAAAAAATTGAACACACCAGCAGTGTGTGAGGAGACCTGAAAGTGGCACATGGCAGAGTGTGGCGATGGAGACAGCAGCAATGGGAGGCCGTACAGGGACCCATGAGAGACTCTGGACCTGGCAGCAGCATGAGGAGGCGGTATATAGGGGCCTATGGCAGATTAGGGGCCTGGCAGCAGCTATAGGAGGCCCATAATCTGCCAGCACCCTATGTCAAAAAATTCAACACACCAGCAGTGTGAGGAGACCTGAAAGTGGCACATGGCAGAGTGTGGCGATGGAGACAGCAGCAATGGGAGGCCGTACAGGGACCCATGACAGACTCTGGACTTGGCAGCAGCATGAGGAGGCGGTATACAGGGGCCCATGGCAGATTAGGGGCCTGGCAGCAGCTATGGGAGGCCCGTAATCTGCCAGCACCCTATGACAAAAAATGGAACACACCAGCAGTGTGTGAGGAGACCTGAAAGTGGCACATGTTTGAGGCATGATTCATGGCGGATTTAGTCAGTTGTGTCAGGAACTGGTGGTTTGAAATCCAGACTAATCCACGCCTGATTCATTTTCACAAACGTGAGTCTCTCCACACTTTGGGTGGACAGTCGTGTCCTCCGCGGAGTTACAATACCTCCTGCCGCACTAAACACGCGCTCCGATGCCACGCTACTGGCCGGGCATGACAGCCTTTCAAGGGCAAATTCAGCTAGTTGGTGCCAAAGGTCAAGTTTCGTTGCCCAGTAGTCAAGGGGATTGTCTACCTCGGTTGGCAGGGTGCTGTCCAAGTAGGCCCAAGCCTGTTGTTTGAGGTCCTGCTCCAGGTCCACCTGATGCTGCTGCTGCTGCTGCTGCTGCTGCTGCTGCGGCTGGTTAGTAGTTTCCTCACTGCGCTGGTGAAGAAAGCTACTCATCATCAACTGCAGACTGAGGCAGCCGCTGCTGGTGGAGCTGCCACTGCTCCTACCACCCCACCCCTCCCCTGCTGCCATGGCAGCGGAACGCGAGCGCACAGGGCCCACAGTGTCTGAGGATGGACGTTGGCGCACAAAGGCAGAGACCAACTGACTACATAGGTGGTTTTTATAGTACGTTATTTTGGCCTCCCTCTCAGCAGGTGTGAAAAAGGCCACCATTTTTGAACGGTAGCGAGGGTCCAACAAGGTGGACAGCCAAAAGTCATCCCTCTGTCTGATGGTTATTATTCGGCTGTCGCTACGCAAGCAACCGAGCATGCTATGGGCCATTTGTGCCAAGGAATGCGAGGGACTCCCTGCCTCCATCTCCACAGCATACTGCCACGGTGCGTCTGGGTCCTCTGTCTCCTCCTCCTCCTCCTCTACCAGATGCTCCTGCTCCTCCACTCCTGTCCGCTGAGTGGAAAAACCACCCATTTCACTCAATAATTCCTGAGCACAAATGTCCTCCTCTACCTCCTCCTCTTCTTCCTGTCCTGCCCCCACAGGGGTCATGTGGCGTTGAGATCTGTGCGCCACGTCTACCGCACCCTGACCAGCCATTGTTAACAGCATTTGTTCCAGGACGTGCAACAGAGGAATGACGTCGTTCATCCCATAGTCCTGCCGACTCACGAATAGCGTGGCCTCCTCAAAGGGCCTGAGCAAGCGGCAGGTGTCACGCATGAGCTGCCAATGGCTGACATCAAAGTTACACAGGGGAGTACCTTTATCCGCTTGTAACATCAGGAAATCGGTGATGGCCTTTCGCTGTTCGTAAAGGCGGTCTAACATGTGTAGGGTTGAATTCCACCTTGTTGCAACGTCGCAGATCAGGCGATGCTGTGCAATTCCGTTCTGCCGCTGCAGCTCAAGGAGGGTGTGCTTTGCGGTGTAGGAATGGCTGAAATGCATGCAAAGTTTACGTGACATTTTAAGGATGTCTTGCAGTGGGATGGTGGATTTTAGGAACCGCTTGACAACCAGATTGAACACGTGAGACATGCATGGCGCATGGCACAACCTTCCTTGACGCAGAGCAGACAACATGTTCTTTCCGTTGTCGGTCAACATGGTTCCGATTTTGAGTTTGCGCGGAGACAGCCATCTGTTGATTTCTCTGTTCATTACACTGAGAAGTTCCTCCCCTGTGTGACTACGTTCGCCAAGGCATACCAGGTGCAGCACAGCGTGACACCGTTGCGCCCTGCACATGTGATATGCCGGTCGGGTAATGGGACTTGGCACGGGGGTGGCGGCTGAGGACACGGCGGAAGAAGAGGTGGTAGAGGCGGACATCTTTGCCGGACCAAGGACGTGCAAACGTGGAGGCAAAAGCGGCGTGACCTGTCCAAGTTGCTGGTGCGGCTGTGACGGCACCACGTTCACCCAGTGGGCCGTAAATGACATGTACTGTCCCTGACCGTAGTTACAGCTCCACACGTCGGCGCTGCCGTGCACTTTGGCAGAGACCGACATGCTCAAAGACTGGCCCACCATCTCTTCTACATGTGAATGCAGGGCTGGCACTGCCTTTTTGGCGAAGAAATGACGGCTTGGCACTCTCCACCGCGGCGCGGCACAAGCCATCATTTCTCGGAAAGGTGCTGAGTCCACCACTTGGAAAGGGAGGGACTGCAGCACCAGCAACTTGGACAGGAGGACGTTCAGCTTTTGCACCGTCGGGTGCGTGCTCGCAAACTGTTGTCTCTTGGAAACGGATTCCAAGAAAGACTGCTGACAGAATCCGTGAAGAGGAGTAGCAGGAGAAGGAGCATCTGAACGAGCGGAAGATGCCAACGAGCGACAACTCCCCTCAGCAGAGGTGTTGGAGCCTTGACTGGCTGATAGAGGGCGATTGACGTCAGGTGACGGAGCAAGTAACGGAGCGGGTGATGGAGCGGGGGCTGGGGCGGGCAGAACCGCCGTATCTTTATCATGGTTTTCCCAGGCCACCAAATGGCGACGCTGCATATGCTGCCGCAACGCTGTAGTCCCAACATGGGCCCCCTGGCCACGCTTGACTTTCTGGCCACATAGTCGACATATGGCTACGTTTACTTCCTCGGGCGGCTTGACAAAAAATTGCCACACCGCCGAGTAGGAAACTTTGCCCCCGATACTCCTCACTGGCTGACTGCTGCTTCCTCCGTGCACACCGGCACCACTACTGGCCGTGGTGGTAGGCTGCAGTGGAGCTGGTGCTCTACTCCATGGCCGTTTGCCTCCACTGACACTGCTGCGACCCTGCTGCTGTCTCCTGGGCAACCCACCGACTGTTTTGCTCGCTGCCAAGCTGCCACCCTCTTCTCCTGATGATGCGGAAGAAATTGCCTGATGACGACGAGGCTGCCAAGTGCGATCAACCTCCTCATCATCCAGTAGGGTCTCCGCCTCACTACTAGCCCCCTCGGCTGCGTCTGGGTCAGGAGACAGACCTGTCTCTAGACTGGCTACCGAGCCACTCTCCTCGCCACTACTTCTTCGCCTGGCTGCTGAAAAGGCGGATGTCTCCCCCCGTTCCTGACCGCCCTCTGTTAGCTCTTCCTCACTGTACAGTGGGGCTGAGCCCACAGCATGCGATACTTCGCTTGGTGAGGGAACACCAAAGGACAGGGGCAGGTAGAGGACACGTGATTTCAGTGGGCTTGGTCCCGGGCCATGCCAACTAACGGTTGTGTCTGACGTACCCACCGACCGTTGGCTGTAGGTGTCAGAGGTGACCTGGGAAGAGGAAGACAACCGAGCCAACCAATCGACGACGGCAGGGTTGTCGGTGGAGACACGACCGCTGGATGACACCGGGAGCACTGGCCTCTGGCTGCGAATAGTGCTGCCTCGACCCCTTCCTCTGCTGCCACGTCTGCTCGCTCCTAAAACATTGCCTCCTCTGCCACTCCTCTGCATGTTGTCTGACATACTCTTTAATTCAACGATTCTGTGTCCCTGAGTAACAATTCTGTGTCCCTGAGTAACAATTCTGTGTCCCTGAGTAACAATTCTGTGTCTGTCCCTGAGTAACAATTCTGTGGCCCTAAGTAACGGTTCTGTGGCCCTCAGTAACAATTCTGTGTCCCTCAGTAACAATTCTGTGTCTGTCCCTGAGTAACAATTATGTGGCCCTAAGTAATGGTTCTGTGGCCCTCAGTAACAATTCTGTGTCCCTGATTAACGTTTATGTGGCCCTAAGTAACGGTTCTGTGGCCCTCAGTAACAATTCTGTGTCCCTGAGTAACAATTCTGTGTCTGTCCGAGTAACAATTCTGTGGCCCTAAGTAACAGTTCTGTGGCCCTCAGTAACAATTCTGTGTCCCTGAGTAACCTTTCTGTGGCCCTAAGTAACAGTTCTGTGGCCCTCAGTAACAATTCTGTGTCCCTGAGTAACAATTCTGTGGCCCTAAGTAACAGTTCTGTGTCCCTGAGTAACAGTTCTGTGTCCCTGAGTAACAATTCTGTGTCTGTCCCTGAGTAACAATTCTGTGGCCCTAAGTAACGGTTCTGTGGCCCTCAGTAACAATTCTGTGTCCCTCAGTAACAATTCTGTGTCTGTCCCTGAGTAACAATTATGTGGCCCTAAGTAATGGTTCTGTGGCCCTCAGTAACAATTCTGTGTCCCTGATTAACGTTTATGTGGCCCTAAGTAACGGTTCTGTGGCCCTCAGTAACAATTCTGTGTCCCTGAGTAACAATTCTGTGTCTGTCCGAGTAACAATTCTGTGGCCCTAAGTAACAGTTCTGTGGCCCTCAGTAACAATTCTGTGTCCCTGAGTAACCTTTCTGTGGCCCTAAGTAACAGTTCTGTGGCCCTCAGTAACAATTCTGTGTCCCTGAGTAACAATTCTGTGGCCCTAAGTAACAGTTCTGTGGCCCTCAGTAACAATTCTGTGTCCCTGAGTAACAATTCTGTGGCCCTAAGTAACGGTTCTGTGGCCCTCAGTAACAATTCTGTGTCCCTGAGTAACAATTCTGTGTCTGTCCGAGTAACAATTCTGTGGCCCTAAGTAACAGTTCTGTCGCCCTCAGTAACAATTCTGTGTCCCTAAGTAACAAATCTGTGGCCCTAAGTAACGGTTCTGTGGCCCTCAGTAACAATTCTGTGTCCCTAAGTAACAATTCTGTGGCCCTAAGTAACGGTTCTGTGGCCCTCAGTAACAATTCTGTGTCCCTAATTAACAATTCTGTGGCCCTAAGTAACGGTTCTGTGGCCCTCAGTAACAATTCTGTGTCCCTCAGTAACAATTCTGTGTCCCTCAGTAACAATTCTGTGTCTGTCCCTGATTAACGTTTACGTGGCCCTAAGTAACGGTTCTGTGGCGCTCAGTAACAATTCTGTGTCCCTGATTAACGTTTCTGTGGCCCTAAGTAACGGTTCTGTGGCCCTCAGTAACAATTCTGTGTCTGTCCCTGAGTAACAATTCTGTGGCCCTAAGTAACGGTTCTGTGGCCCTCAGTAACAATTCTGTGTCCCTGAGTAACAATTCTGTGGCCCTAAGTAACGGTTCTGTGGCCCTCAGTAACAATTCTGTGTCCCTCAGTAACAATTCTGTGGCCCCAAGTAACGGTTGTGGCCCTCAGTAACAATTCTGTGTCCCTCAGTAACAATTCTGTGTCTGTCCCTGAGTAACAATTATGTGGCCCTAAGTAACGGTTATGTGGCCCTCAGTAACAATTCTGTGTCCCTGAGTAACGTTTCTGTGGCCCTAAGTAACGGTTCTGTGGCCCTCAGTAACAATTCTGTGTCCCTGAGTAACAATTCTGTGTCTGTCCCTGAGTAACAATTCTGTGGCCCTAAGTAACGGTTCTGTGGCCCTCAGTAACAATTCTGTGTCCCTGAGTAACGTTTCTGAGGCCCTAAGTAACAATTCTGTGGCCCTCAGTAACAATTCTGTGTCTGTCCCTGAGTAACAATTCTGTGGCCCTAACTAACGTTTCTGTGGCCCTAAGTAACAGTTCTGTGGCCCTCAGTAACAATTCTGTGTCCCTGAGTAACGTTTCTGTGGCCCTAAGTAACAATTCTCTGGCACTCAGTAACAATTCTGTCTGTCCCTGAGTAACAATTCTGTGGCCCTAAGTAACAATTCTGTGGCCCTCAGTAACAATTCTGTGTCTGTCCCTGAGTAACAATTCTGTGGCCCTAACTAACGTTTCTGTGGCCCTAAGTAACAGTTCTGTGGCCCTCAGTAACAATTCTGTGTCTCTCCCTGAGTAACAATTCTGTGGCCCTAACTAACGTTTCTGTGGCCCTCAGTAACAGTTCTGTGGCCCTCAGTAACAATTCTGTGTCTGTCCCTGAGTAACAATTCTGTGGCCCTAACTAACGTTTCTGTGGCCCTAAGTAACAATTCTCTGGCACTCAGTAACAATTCTGTCTGTCCCTGAGTAACAATTCTGTGGCCCTAATAACGTTTCTGTGGCCCTAAGTAACAGTTCTGTGGCCCTCAGTAACAATTCTGTGTCTGTCCCTGAGTAACAATTCTGTGGCCCTAAGTAACGGTTCTGTGGCCCTCAGTAACAATTCTGTGTCCCTGAGTAACGTTTCTGTGGCCCTAAGTAACAATTCTGTGGCCCTCAGTAACAATTCTGTGTCTGTCCCTGAGTAACAATTCTGTGGCCCTAACTAACGTTTCTGTGGCCCTAAGTAACAGTTCTGTGGCCCTCAGTAACAATTCTGTGTCCCTGAGTAACGTTTCTGTGGCCCTAAGTAACAATTCTCTGGCACTCAGTAACAATTCTGTCTGTCCCTGAGTAACAATTCTGTGGCCCTAAGTAACAATTCTGTGGCCCTCAGTAACAATTCTGTGTCTGTCCCTGAGTAACAATTCTGTGGCCCTAACTAACATTTCTGTGGCCCTCAGTAACAGTTCTGTGGCCCTCAGTAACAATTCTGTGTCTGTCCCTGAGTAACAATTCTGTGGCCCTAACTAACGTTTCTGTGGCCCTAAGTAACAATTCTGTGTCCCTGAGTAACAATTCTGTGTCTGTCCCTGAGTAACAATTCTGTGGCCCTAAGTAACGGTTCTGTGGCCCTCAGTAACAATTCTGTGTCCCTCAGTAACAATTCTGTGTCTGTCCCTGAGTAACAATTATGTGGCCCTAAGTAATGGTTCTGTGGCCCTCAGTAACAATTCTGTGTCCCTGATTAACGTTTATGTGGCCCTAAGTAACGGTTCTGTGGCCCTCAGTAACAATTCTGTGTCCCTGAGTAACAATTCTGTGTCTGTCCGAGTAACAATTCTGTGGCCCTAAGTAACAGTTCTGTGGCCCTCAGTAACAATTCTGTGTCCCTGAGTAACCTTTCTGTGGCCCTAAGTAACAGTTCTGTGGCCCTCAGTAACAATTCTGTGTCCCTGAGAAACAATTCTGTGGCCCTAAGTAACAGTTCTGTGTCCCTGAGTAACAGTTCTGTGTCCCTGAGTAACAATTCTGTGTCTGTCCCTGAGTAACAATTCTGTGGCCCTAAGTAACGGTTCTGTGGCCCTCAGTAACAATTCTGTGTCCCTCAGTAACAATTCTGTGTCTGTCCCTGAGTAACAATTATGTGGCCCTAAGTAATGGTTCTGTGGCCCTCAGTAACAATTCTGTGTCCCTGATTAACGTTTATGTGGCCCTAAGTAACGGTTCTGTGGCCCTCAGTAACAATTCTGTGTCCCTGAGTAACAATTCTGTGTCTGTCCGAGTAACAATTCTGTGGCCCTAAGTAACAGTTCTGTGGCCCTCAGTAACAATTCTGTGTCCCTGAGTAACCTTTCTGTGGCCCTAAGTAACAGTTCTGTGGCCCTCAGTAACAATTCTGTGTCCCTGAGTAACAATTCTGTGGCCCTAAGTAACAGTTCTGTGGCCCTCAGTAACAATTCTGTGTCCCTGAGTAACAATTCTGTGGCCCTAAGTAACGGTTCTGTGGCCCTCAGTAACAATTCTGTGTCCCTGAGTAACAATTCTGTGTCTGTCCGAGTAACAATTCTGTGGCCCTAAGTAACAGTTCTGTCGCCCTCAGTAACAATTCTGTGTCCCTAAGTAACAAATCTGTGGCCCTAAGTAACGGTTCTGTGGCCCTCAGTAACAATTCTGTGTCCCTAAGTAACAATTCTGTGGCCCTAAGTAACGGTTCTGTGGCCCTCAGTAACAATTCTGTGTCCCTAATTAACAATTCTGTGGCCCTAAGTAACGGTTCTGTGGCCCTCAGTAACAATTCTGTGTCCCTCAGTAACAATTCTGTGTCCCTCAGTAACAATTCTGTGTCTGTCCCTGATTAACGTTTACGTGGCCCTAAGTAACGGTTCTGTGGCGCTCAGTAACAATTCTGTGTCCCTGATTAACGTTTCTGTGGCCCTAAGTAACGGTTCTGTGGCCCTCAGTAACAATTCTGTGTTTGTCCCTGAGTAACAATTCTGTGGCCCTAAGTAACGGTTCTGTGGCCCTCAGTAACAATTCTGTGGCCCTGAGTAACAATTCTGTGGCCCTAAGTAACGGTTCTGTGGCCCTCAGTAACAATTCTGTGTCCCTCAGTAACAATTCTGTGGCCCCAAGTAACGGTTGTGGCCCTCAGTAACAATTCTGTGTCCCTCAGTAACAATTCTGTGTCTGTCCCTGAGTAACAATTATGTGGCCCTAAGTAACGGTTATGTGGCCCTCAGTAACAATTCTGTGTCCCTGAGTAACGTTTCTGTGGCCCTAAGTAACGGTTCTGTGGCCCTCAGTAACAATTCTGTGTCCCTGAGTAACAATTCTGTGTCTGTCCCTGAGTAACAATTCTGTGGCCCTAAGTAACGGTTCTGTGGCCCTCAGTAACAATTCTGTGTCCCTGAGTAACGTTTCTGAGGCCCTAAGTAACAATTCTGTGGCCCTCAGTAACAATTCTGTGTCTGTCCCTGAGTAACAATTCTGTGGCCCTAACTAACGTTTCTGTGGCCCTAAGTAACAGTTCTGTGGCCCTCAGTAACAATTCTGTGTCCCTGAGTAACGTTTCTGTGGCCCTAAGTAACAATTCTCTGGCACTCAGTAACAATTCTGTCTGTCCCTGAGTAACAATTCTGTGGCCCTAAGTAACAATTCTGTGGCCCTCAGTAACAATTCTGTGTCTGTCCCTGAGTAACAATTCTGTGGCCCTAACTAACGTTTCTGTGGCCCTAAGTAACAGTTCTGTGGCCCTCAGTAACAATTCTGTGTCCCTGAGTAACAATTCTGTGGCCCTAAGTAACAGTTCTGTGGCCCTCAGTAACAATTCTGTGTCCCTGAGTAACAATTCTGTGGCCCTAAGTAACGGTTCTGTGGCCCTCAGTAACAATTCTGTGTCCCTGAGTAACAATTCTGTGTCTGTCCGAGTAACAATTCTGTGGCCCTAAGTAACAGTTCTGTCGCCCTCAGTAACAATTCTGTGTCCCTAAGTAACAAATCTGTGGCCCTAAGTAACGGTTCTGTGGCCCTCAGTAACAATTCTGTGTCCCTAAGTAACAATTCTGTGGCCCTAAGTAACGGTTCTGTGGCCCTCAGTAACAATTCTGTGTCCCTAATTAACAATTCTGTGGCCCTAAGTAACGGTTCTGTGGCCCTCAGTAACAATTCTGTGTCCCTCAGTAACAATTCTGTGTCCCTCAGTAACAATTCTGTGTCTGTCCCTGATTAACGTTTACGTGGCCCTAAGTAACGGTTCTGTGGCGCTCAGTAACAATTCTGTGTCCCTGATTAACGTTTCTGTGGCCCTAAGTAACGGTTCTGTGGCCCTCAGTAACAATTCTGTGTCTGTCCCTGAGTAACAATTCTGTGGCCCTAAGTAACGGTTCTGTGGCCCTCAGTAACAATTCTGTGGCCCTGAGTAACAATTCTGTGGCCCTAAGTAACGGTTCTGTGGCCCTCAGTAACAATTCTGTGTCCCTCAGTAACAATTCTGTGGCCCCAAGTAACGGTTGTGGCCCTCAGTAACAATTCTGTGTCCCTGAGTAACAATTCTGTGTCTGTCCCTGAGTAACAATTATGTGGCCCTAAGTAACGGTTATGTGGCCCTCAGTAACAATTCTGTGTCCCTGAGTAACGTTTCTGTGGCCCTAAGTAACGGTTCTGTGGCCCTCAGTAACAATTCTGTGTCCCTGAGTAACAATTCTGTGTCTGTCCCTGAGTAACAATTCTGTGGCCCTAAGTAACGGTTCTGTGGCCCTCAGTAACAATTCTGTGTCCCTGAGTAACGTTTCTGAGGCCCTAAGTAACAATTCTGTGGCCCTCAGTAACAATTCTGTGTCTGTCCCTGAGTAACAATTCTGTGGCCCTAACTAACGTTTCTGTGGCCCTAAGTAACAGTTCTGTGGCCCTCAGTAACAATTCTGTGTCCCTGAGTAACGTTTCTGTGGCCCTAAGTAACAATTCTCTGGCACTCAGTAACAATTCTGTCTGTCCCTGAGTAACAATTCTGTGGCCCTAAGTAACAATTCTGTGGCCCTCAGTAACAATTCTGTGTCTGTCCCTGAGTAACAATTCTGTGGCCCTAACTAACGTTTCTGTGGCCCTAAGTAACAGTTCTGTGGCCCTCAGTAACAATTCTGTGTCTCTCCCTGAGTAACAATTCTGTGGCCCTAACTAACGTTTCTGTGGCCCTCAGTAACAGTTCTGTGGCCCTCAGTAACAATTCTGTGTCTGTCCCTGAGTAACAATTCTGTGGCCCTAACTAACGTTTCTGTGGCCCTAAGTAACAATTCTCTGGCACTCAGTAACAATTCTGTCTGTCCCTGAGTAACAATTCTGTGGCCCTAATAACGTTTCTGTGGCCCTAAGTAACAGTTCTGTGGCCCTCAGTAACAATTCTGTGTCTGTCCCTGAGTAACAATTCTGTGGCCCTAAGTAACGGTTCTGTGGCCCTCAGTAACAATTCTGTGTCCCTGAGTAACGTTTCTGTGGCCCTAAGTAACAATTCTGTGGCCCTCAGTAACAATTCTGTGTCTGTCCCTGAGTAACAATTCTGTGGCCCTAACTAACGTTTCTGTGGCCCTAAGTAACAGTTCTGTGGCCCTCAGTAACAATTCTGTGTCCCTGAGTAACGTTTCTGTGGCCCTAACTAACGTTTCTGTGGCCCTCAGTAACAATTCTGTGTCTGTCCCTGAGTAACAATTCTGTGGCCCTAACTAACGTTTCTGTGGCCCTAAGTAACAGTTCTGTGGCCCTCAGTAACAATTCTGTGTCCCTGAGTAACGTTTCTGTGGCCCTAAGTAACAATTCTCTGGCACTCAGTAACAATTCTGTCTGTCCCTGAGTAACAATTCTGTGGCCCTAAGTAACAATTCTCTGGCACTCAGTAACAATTCTGTCTGTCCCTGAGTAACAATTCTGTGGCCCTAACTAGCGTTTCTTTGGCCCTAAGTAACGATTCTGTGGCCCTCATTAACAATTCTGTGTCCCTGAGTAATGCTTCTCTGTCCCTAAGTAACGTTTCTCTGTCCCCAAGTAACGTTTCTGTGGCCCTAACTCTGTCCCTAATACAGAGCGGTCTGCCTCTCTTGAATGACTGGAGGCAAATGAAGAATTCTAAAATGGCCGCTATTTATAGCTCGACCATTACACAGTGCTGGCTGCCTGGCTGCTGATTGGCTAATGCGATCACATGTCATTAAGGAATGCATTATGGGTCAGCGCGCCTTGTCTGCGCGCCTTCCCAGACATCCCCGCTCCGTCGCCGCACATGTCCGCCGCCATTTTAGGAAAAATTTCGATTCGCGCGTCCGAAGTAGGCTATTTTTCGGATTCGGCGCGAAAATTTTCCAATATTCGACTCGAATTCCACTTCGCCTACTTCGATTCGCTCATCTCTAGTTATAACCCCTATCAGTTTTGTTTTTCCCACTAGAGAGATTTCCTTTCACTTCCTGTCCCATAGCCTAAACTGGAAGTGAGAAGAAATCCTGGCAGTGAGAAGAAATCCCTCCAAAGCGAGAAAATCCCAGGATGTCACTATGGTCTCCAGAACTAGTGTCCCCATGGGAAGATTTCCCCTCTATTACTGTTCTAGTGTCAACCCAAAATTTGTGATCTTTTTTTTTTTTCTTTTACTCTCACTTTCAATAATGATAAACAAGAGAAATAGGGTGGATTTGCCTGATGGGGGGCACAGACAGCAACAAAAACTGACAGGTGTTCTAATCCTTAATAAAAGAACAAAAACATTAAAAAAAATGCCTTCATTTATACTTTTAATATGTCATCCTTCTTTAATAAAAAGTGTCTAATTAAAGAATTAAACCTTTTAACATACTGAACACAATAAAATCAGCATTCTTCGGTAAACTATTTGTTAAAATTTGTACCCCAGCACTTGCAATGCTGCTGGCTCCTGCTCTCTCAGTGCTGCTTCTCTGAACTTCCAGTCTTTGCAGAGCTGACATTGGACAGTGCAGCCTGGAGCCAGTCTGTTAGCTTGTTGAAGGAGGGAGGAGAGAAGAGCAGGGGAGTGCCTTGTCGTCCCAGGCTATGAGGCTGTGTCAGGGATGTATCATGAAATCAGTGGGCCCATGTGTAACATCAAAGGTGGGCCCTAGGCACTGATAAAAAAAAAATGTTAAACACCTCAGTGAAAAGTGGGTGTGGTTTAAATTGTGCTTACTATTGTACAGCGATGGGTATTATGTGCAGGAGAGGAGTGCTTAGTGTATGGCGGTGGGTTTTATGTGCAGCAGAGGAGCGTGGAGTGGTTTGTGGTGCATTTTATGTGCCAGGAGAGGAGTGTGGAGTGTACAGTGGTGGGTAGTATGTGCAGAAGAGGACTCTGGATTGTATGGTGGTGGGTAGTATGTGCAGGAAAGGAGTGCTGAGTGTATAAATGTGGGTAGTATGTGCAGAATGGTGTCAGTAGGGCAGTGGACAGTTTTCCAATTTAATTTTGTTATTTTTTCAAAATGCTTTTTGGGAACCTGTGGATGGTGTCAGTCGGGTAGTGGACAGTGTCCACTTTATTTTTTTATCATTTATTTTTGGATTATTTTTTTCACAATGATTTGGTAGGTGGGGAGTGGATGGTGTCAGTATAGCAGTGCATGGTGGCAATATAGTTTTTTTATTTTTATTATTCTCTTTTTTTGCAATTTTTTACAATTTATTTTTCATTATTTTTTCCACAGAGCTTTGGGGTTTCTGTTATTTTTTTTTACATTTTTTAAATTCATTTTTTTAACATAATTGTTTACAATTTATTTTTTAAATATTTATTACAATTTTTTTTTTTATTTACAATTTTATTTTTCATTATTTTTGAAACAATTGTTTTTACAATTAATTTTTTTTAATATTTATTACATTGTTATTCTTACTTCTATAGAAAACAAGTATTTAACCCTTGCAGTGTGTTTGGGGTAGGGGCACTGCAAGATTAATATCTACATTAATCCTGAGTTATGTTTTAAATTAGTCAAGTTGGCAGGAAGATCAGTCTATTCTAAAAAAAAAAAAAAAAAAAAAAAACAATCCTGCAGAGTGATTAACCCATAATTACCATATGGACAAACATTTCAGCTTAGCCGCTAGGTTTATGCAATGAGCAAACACTCTGCAGCAAGACTTGAACCATAGTTGATTGGTGCACAAGGTGGTCAGAACAATCTGTAGGGTAGAAAGTCTGTAACTACTCTTGTAGAGAGATTGCCATTGCTGGCATGTTTTTAAAGGTGTGGCTGCTATCCCAGTCCTGGCTTAGTTACCTTGTAAATTGCTAACTTGTTCAGACTTTTCAGGATTCATTGGTTGTATGCTTAAAGCAGAACTACACTGCATCTGAGCACCACAAACTAAAACTACTATTTAGTTCATTTTTCATATTTAAAGCAAACTCACATCTATCCATGTCCCCATGCTTTATTTTGCTGAGAAATCACTTTGAAAAACTCCTCTTCTTAGGCCATTTTGAGTAAGGGCAGATGATTCATTTAGCATTTGCCTCTTGGAATCCATCTGCCCTTATTTAAAGCATGCCTGCGATAAGGGCAGATGGACACCCTCCTCACCTTCTAAAGACTCCTGGGATGTATGACATCATTTGCCTAGGCCTGGAAACCAGGACGTAACTGAAGAAATGTAAAAAAAAGTAAACATATATTTTTTCTATCTATTTACTATTGCTAACAGCATAAGAATTAAAAATAATCAACGTTGATTGAGAGTACATTTTTGCTTTAACCTGGCTATACACATATAGATTTTTTTTTCTGTAGGCTGAACAGAAAAAATCTAACAGATTCCTCTATCCACACTATATAGCTTAGATGGACAAATCTTCAGCTGCAACTATTATATTTCAAAAGCCGGCAGGGTCAGCTGTCAAAATACCGAAGCAGTAGCTTCATGTTATTGGATCCAATTGAGGGATGTCAGGTGGGAGACAGCTGACAGGGTCACCCACTGAGCAAATTTTGTCTGCTTCATTGGGAACCGTCAGTATCCCGCTATCTCTACAGACCGGTTATACAGAGGGTTAAATACTCATAGTAGCGCTCTTCAGTGGCAGAGATTCGTAAGTTACATTCAGGAGCTATAGAAACAGTTCAACACTTTTAGAAAGTAAGATTTATTACCAAAAGGTTAAAAGGGTGCAGTAAAAATATTTACAGAAAGAAGATGTAACATATATATATATATATATATATATACACATATATACACAGAGCACAACAGCAGAGCAAACAGATAACAGAAAGAAGTTTAGGTAAATAAGTACTTGCCAAATAAATGCCTGGCGTTAAGCAGTTTCAAGTCTGATGAGCTAAAAAGTGATTTCTGGTCTCGCACTCGGTTTCGTTGTTGCAGCGAGATTCTCCTTTGCTTTCTGTCTGATAGATGTTATATCGCAGACGGTCCTCACTTCTCTTACTATAGCCAAAAATAACAGCTTCTTTTTCTACACAACATCAACTGGTATCTTCACTACCTTATTTGGCAAGAGGATGGTTTAAACAGCTACACTGAATGCATTCCTGAGAGAGGGGGTGGAATGAGGGGATACAGAAGACTTCTTAATACAATGAGAGCCTGTGCCTGGCTCTTGTATGCATGATACTACATCTCCCCCCCCCCCCCCCCCCGCCAGGTGATGGCATATGAGTTTAAGAGCAATACCAAAATGTAGAAGTTTGGGGTAAAATGGCTGTGGGCATGATTGTGACAGGGGGGAGGGCCTCCCTGTGGGCAGGATTGTGACAGGGGGAGGGCCCGGCAGCTTTAAGTTTCATTAGTATGCAGGAACTTTATGTATGCTTCCCCTCAGCTCCCAGATGGTCTAATTTAGATATACAACATTTCCCTGGACTTCCTCAGAGAGGCCCAGGAGACTGTAGCATGGAGGGAATTTTTTTTCTTATTTTGGTGCGCAGGCATGGCATTTGCTGATAATAATATGAAAGTTCACGGTGGAGTGATATCACATTAGCTTGCTCACTGCCTGCTTCCTTCAGCAACTAAGTACTGAGAAGGTACCAGGCTGTAGCTGGGGATCAGCAGTTGGTCAGCAGCCATCAGCAGCCAGTGTACAGACACTGAGCACATTGCAGGCCGGTTCCGGCTGCAGAGATTTTTTTTTTTCATTAAAAGGTACAGTAAGACATACAAACTGCAAACACTTCCCCCATGCCATGATGATAACTGATACAGCTATATGTTCATCATCATTATATTCATGATAATCACTGTGGCTTTGAGCCATAGCACCTGTACTGTGTGATCATCATCATGATAATCATATAAGGACATTGAAATGTATCCTTAGGCTTCATTTACACTTGTGTTTGGAGGTTGGTAAAAACATGCAGCTCAGCTGTACATTTTTGCCACCCCTGGCCACTTCCCCTTATACTGCAAAGGCAGTGGATGGAGGATAATACAGTATATGCTGTGGCCATGAAGCGTTTTGCACAGTAAAAATGATCCTGCTGTTGAGCTCAGCCACCACTGTTCCTGGGCTCTCCCGCTCCATCAGTAAGCTCAGGACTGCTGTAAGTAGTCAGGTTGGCAGAGGGTAAGGAGGAACACCCATTTGTCCTATCCCTCTATGACGAATGAAGCCGGAGGCTACAAAGATTTTGTCCGGCTTTGGTTCTGTGTTTACCAGGAGAGTACCGAACAGGAAAACGGCCAATCTCCTTAGAGCAGTGGTCTCTAAATTGCGGCCTGGGAGTTGGATGCAGCCCTTGGCTTGTCTCTGTTTCTATCCCTTGGGGCACTATTCCTCCCACTGATAGTAGACCCTATTCTGCCAATGGACATCGACAATGGAGCACCATTTCTCCCACTGACACCAACAATGGGGCGCCATTTCTCCCATTGACCTCAACAATGGGGCATCATTTCTCCCACAGACACCAACAAAAGGGCACTATTCTTCCCCTTAATACCAAATGTGGTGATGTTCATTCCTAGTGATGCCACAAAAATGTCCACTCCCGCTGACCACAGTCCAGCCCCTCCTAAAGTCTGAAGGACAATAAACTGGCCCTTTGTATAAAACGTTTGAAGACCCCTGGCTTAGAGTAAAGTCATAGATGCAGCTAAAAACCTATAAACACTGCCATCTACTGGCTGAAGAAGTTATCTGTAGTTGTTGCATAAAATACATGAACATTGTATTCCAACAATCCCACTCAACAACTACTCCTAGTCCCATTTCAGATCTTAGTTCTATAAATTGGTTCCTTGTTGATGTTTTGTCAAAGCATCTGCAATCATGTTATTAGTTTCACAATACGTAAGCACAATTACATTTTGTTCTACCATATCATGAATGTAATGATGGCTGACATCAATATGCTTTGTTCTTGCATTGATCTTTTCATTGATGGCAAGATTGATAAATCCTTTATTGTCCTCATAGAAGATTGTAGGCTGGGACATTGGCTCCTCAAGCAATTGACGTAACCACACAGCTTCTTGACTGACATAAGCAGCAGCAATGTATTCAGCCTCTGTAGAAGACAAAGCTACTGAGAGAGTCATGCCAAACTGCTGAAGCTCTGCCTCAATTTTAGATTTCTGATTTAAAATTAAGCTGACATCTTTACGCTGTGTGTTAATTCCTAGGTAATATGTCACATTCCCAAAATCTTTAGTCTCAAAATGCTGGTTAAGCAATGCAGTCAACTTTACAACTTCCTCATCCTTTTTTTGTGAGCAACAATTAAGTCATCCACATTGAGTAAAATTATTATTATTATTATTATACAGTATTTATAAAGCGCCAATAGTTCGCTCAGCGCCGTACATTACAAAGGGGGACAGAACATGTGATAGAACAATACCAATACAATGTGATACACGAGGGGTTCGAGGGCCCTGCTCTTTCGAGCTTACAATCTAGAAGGGAGGGGATGGTGGCACAGGAGGAGATAGCTGTGGGGGATGGAGTGGTAGGAAGAGTGGAGGAGGTCGGCAAGTTAGCAGGGGGTGGGGTAGGCTTCCCTGAAGAAATGGGTTTTCAGGGTGCGCCTAAAGGAGAGGAGAGTAGGTGATAATCTGATGGGTTGGGGCAGGGAGTTCCAGAGGATGGGTGACACCCTGGAGAAGTCCTGGAGGCGGGCATGGGAGGAGGAGACCAGGGAACTAGAGAGAAGGAGGTCTTGTGAGGAGCGGAGTGTGCGTGCTGGGCGGTACTTGGATATTAGGTCAGTGATGTAGTTCGGGGCAGTATGGTGGACAGCTTTGTACGTCAGCGTTAGGATTTTGAATTTGATCCGTTGCGCAATCGGAAGCCAGTGGAGGGATTGGCAGAGGGGGGTGGCGGAGACAGAGCTGTTGGAAAGGTGAATGAGTCTGGCAGCCGTATTCAGGATCGACTGAAGCGGGGATAGCCAGCGGCGAGGCAGGCCAGTGAGGAGGGAGTTGCAGTAGTCGAGTCGTGATATGATGAGAGAGTGGATGAGCTGTTTAGTGGTTTCTGGGGTTAGGAACGTGCGGATTTTGGCGATGTTGCGGAGGTGGAGTCTGCACGAGTTTGTTAAAGATTGGACTTGGGGCTGGAAGGTTAGGTTGGAGTCCAGAATGACACCCAGTACTCTGGCCTGCAGGGCGGGTTTGATGGTAGCGTTGTTGGATGTGACAGAGAAATCAATGGGGGGTGGTGTCCGGGCTGGGGGGAAGACAAGAAACTCGGTTTTGGAGAGGTTCAATTTAAGGCAGTGGAGCGACATCCAGTCTGATATGTCGCTCAGTAGGTGTGTGATTCGGGCTGAGACCAAGGGGGTGAGGTGGGGGGTTGAGAGATAGATTTGTGTGTCGTCGGCATAGAGATGGTAGTTGAATCCGTGAGAGTGTATGAGTTGGCCAAGGGAGGAGGTATAGATGGAGAAGAGAAGGGGCCCAAAGACAGAGCCTTGAGGGACCCCAACAGAGAGGGGGAGTGAGGGGGAGGTGGTAGCATTATAGGTAACGCTGAAGGAGCGTTGTGACAGGTAGGATGAGAGCCAGGAGAGAGCAGAATCTCTGAGGCCGAGGGAGTGTAGTTTTTTGAGAAGGAGGGGGTGGTCGACTGTGTCGAAGGCCGCAGAGAGGTCAAGGAGTAGGAGCACTGAATAGTGGCCATTAGCTTTGGCGGTTAGCAGGTCGTTGGAGAGTTTGAGTAAGGCAGTTTCGGTGGAGTGTAGGGGACGGAAGCCGGACTGTAGGGGATCGAGGAGGTTGTTGTCGTGGAGGTGAGAGCATAGGCGGGTGTAGACTAGGCGCTCGAGGAGTTTAGATGTAAATGGGAGCAGGGAGATGGGTCTGAGTTTGTTCGGGTCATTGGGGTCCAGGGAGGGCTTTTTAAGTATGGGGGTGATGTGTGCATGTTTCAGAGGGGAGGGGAAAGTGCCTGAGGAGAGGGAGAGATTGAAGATGTGGGTGAGGGAGCGTAGGATGGAGGAGGAGGAAGGTCGTAGGAGTTGTGAGGGGATAGGGTCGAGAGGGCAGGTGGTGAGGTGGGCATCAGAGAGGATCTTGGAGACTTCCTCGATGGTAGTAAGGTCAAAGGTGCGGAGTGTGGGGGGAGCTTCAGAATGAGGGATGTAGGGTGGGGTGGAAGAGGAGGTCAGAGCAGTGGTGGGGCCGTGGGAGAGGGGTGATGAGGGGGTAGCTGAGTGAGGGTGAAGGGGGTTGGAGAGAGTTTGAGCAGCGACGAAGTCCCTGCGGGTTATGTCAAGGGGGAGGGGGGATAAGGGGGTAGCTGTGTGAGAGGGGACGGGTTGAGAGGGTGTGTGAGTTGCGGCAATGTCCTTGCGAATTGTGTCAATCTTGTTTTTGAAGTGATTGGCAATCTCAAGGGCAGTGAGTGAGGTGCTGGGTGGAGGTGGGGGTGGAGAGAGTAGAGAGTTGAAGGCAGAGAAGAGTCGGCGAGGATTGGAGGAGAGGGCCTTGATGAGGGTCAAGAAGTAGGCCTGTTTGGCAGCATGGAGGGAGGAGGTGTAGGTGTGGAAGGCAGATTTGTAGCGGGTGAAGGCTTGTTGGGATTTGGTTTTGCGCCATAGTCGCTCCAGGGCACGACTATGTCGTTTGAGGGTTTTGGTGTGATCAGTCTGCCAGGGCTGGAGCGGTCGGGGTCTGATGTTGCGTGTGGTTAAAGGCGCTAGTGAGTCAAGGGCTGTTGAGAGCGCATTGTTGTAGGCGGTCAAAGCCAAGTCAGGGCAGGACAGGGGGAGGATGCGGTCGTGGAGTTGATCAGCTGCAGAGTGGTGGGAGGCAGGGTTAAGGTTGCGGAGGTTACGGCTGGTAGTAGTGTGACATTTGGAGGGGTAGGTGTTGGAGGACGAGGAGATAGAGAAGGTGATCAGGTTGTGGTCAGAGAGAGGGAAGGGGGTGTTAGTGAGGTTGTGGGGAGCGCAGCGGTTGGAGAAGACAAGGTCCAGGATATTTCCGCCGGAGTGGGTGGTGGATTGTATGCACTGTGCAAGTGCAAAGGAGGAGGTTAGGTGGAGGAGACGGGCTGTGTCTGGGTTGTCGAGGTTGACAGGGATGTTGAAATCCCCAAGGATGATGGTGGGTAGCTCAGAGGAGAGGAAGAAGGGTAGCCAGGAGGAGAAGTCATCCAGGAAGCGGGGTATGGATCCAGGAGGCCGGTATATCACAGCAATCTTCAGGGGGGTTGGGGAGAATAGTCGGACGCAGTGGGCCTCGAAGGAGGAGAAGGATAGGGAGGGGGGGTTTGGGAGGACTCGGAAGGTGCTCTGCGGTGACAGGAGCAGACCAACCCCACCACCTTTACGACCGTTAGGCCTGGGTGAGTGGGTCCAGGTGAGACCTCCGTAGGAGAGAGCAGCAGGGGAGGTAGAGTCAGTGGGCTGGATCCAGGTTTCCGTGATCGCTAGGAGGTTGAGGGAGCGGGAAACAAAGAGGTACTTATATTCAGAATCTACACATTTTGAGTATAGACATGGGTCAGCTCTGCTTCGTATGAATTCTTTGTCTAGCAAGACTTTACTTTTAAATTCCATGCTTGAGTCCGCAAAGATGTTTCTGCAATTTGCACACAAAAGATGTTCTTCTAATTTTTTCAAGTATCCTTCTGGCTGTGTCGTATATATTTACTCTTCGATATCACCATTAAGAAAAGCTGTTGTGATATCATGGTGCTTCACAACCACATTCCGAGAAACTGCCACTGTTAACAGTGTTCTGTGCTTTGTTTTGCAATTTCAGCAAAAGTAGCATCATAATCCTCACCAAATGTTTGTGAGTAACCCTTTGCAACTAACTGTGCTTTGTACCTACATGCCTTGCTTTCAGAGTCACATTTGGCCTTAAAACCCCATTTGCAGCTGATTGCATGCTTACCATGAGGTAGTTCTGAAAGTGTCCATATCTGCCGTTCACTAAGTGATGTAATCTCTTCATCAACAGCTCTGATCCACTTTTAACTCTGGTTTTAATGCTACAAGAGCAACCTAGGACAGACTATAGGACAAAGGCAGGGATGCCTTTATTGCTTTTTGTGGATTTCCTGATTGAAGCTTCTTGTGGCCTAGTTTCTTCTTTGACAACACTTGGATTGTCTGCCTTATTTTCTATTTCTGTGTCACTTTGTTGCTTATCTTTATCTGACACTGATGTGGAATGTCTCTCAGTTTGAAGCGTTTCTGTTAGTTCATGAAATTTGGAACACACTGAAGTTTCATCAACAATTACACCTCTAGTAATCTACTGATAGCCACATTGTGTCTTGGTGTAGAATTCTGTATCCCTTCTGAGATTCACTGTACCCCACAAGTACATCTTGCTTTGCAAAAGCATCTCATTTGGTACATTTTTCTTTTGGGATATGCACATAGGCCTTGCTTCCAGAAATGTTTAGATGGTTCAAATTCAGGGCTTTTCTACAGTTCATATGGAGTTTTTTTAGTTGATTTTCCTAATAGTCAATTTTGGAGATGCCATGCGATCATAATTGCCACCCCCCAGTATGTGGATGGCATATCTGCATCAAACAGCATGGTTCTTCCATTCTCACATAGAATACAGTTCATTCTTTCTGCAACCGTATTTTGTTGTAGGTTGTATGGTAAAGTAGTTTGAAATATTATACCATGCTTTCTGATAATTGCCTGTATATTCAGTTCTATTGCCTGTGCGCAATACACTCGGGATTTTGCCAAATGTGTTGCTTACCTGTGCCAAATACTATTCAAGTTTCTCTGGTACTTCACTTTTGTTGTGCAACAGATATTGTGTAGTATACTTGGAGTAATCATTTATAAAAGTGAGAAAATACCTCTTCTTTCCTGGAATCAATTTTTCCATTGGATCAGCAGTTACCCTGCTTTGGAAAGGCTTTTCTGGTCATTTTTCCTTTTATACAGCTGGTGCATTTAATTGTTTGATCACTTGGACTCTTTTTTGTTCCACTTACATTTTCATTCTCCATTAATTTCTTTATTATGTCAGGACTTCTGTGCCCAAGTCATCTGTGCCAGATATGAATGCAGTTTGAATGTTTCTCTTCCATGGCAGTATTAACTACCTCATTGCAGTTCAGCTGATACCGTTCATCTGTAATTTTAGCCTTTGCAAGTAAGATATCTCCTTTTGTGATGGCACAACTGTCATCTTGGAGGTCACTACATTGTCTTGTTTTGTGAGTTTCTTCACTGACAAAAGATTAGTTTCAAGAGCAGGGACATATAGGAAATTTTTCACAGGTAGTTTCTTTCTGGTGACACTCTAGGAAATCGGACAATAATATTCCTTCTGATTCCATTATTTGCCCATTAGCTGTGGTTATTTTTTCTGTTTCACTCTGATCAAAGTGAACAAAGAAATGTCTTTTATTTGTCATGTGACTCATAGCTCCCGAGTCAACACACCATGCCTGCAAAGATAAGGTTCAACTTTTGACTGAAAAACATATTAATTATCTGAACAAAAATTAGTTTCTTCCTTCACACTTTTGGCCTTTTGTAGTTTCGTTTTAGCACTCTAACTTTCCAGATTCTCCAATCTGCTTTTAAATGCTCTTTTTTCTTGCACACAAAGCATTCACATGTTTCTTGTTGCATGTTATTGTTTTTATTCCTATTTTTTATCTTTAAATAAAAAATATGTGACAGTGGCACCATCGCTATAAATGCTTTCTGTTTTCTGCTTATATTCATTAATAAGCTTGCCCTAACATATTCCAATGTCAGTTCATCATCTGGATGTGCATCAAGTGCTGTGAGAAGTGTTTTATAACTTCCTAGTAAGCCATTACTAGAGATGAGCGAATCGAACATGACGAAGTGGAATTCGTTCCGAAGATTTGGAAAAATTCTATTCGCGACGAATCCGAAGATTAGCAAACTTCGGATGCACGAATCGAATTTTCCCAAAAATGGTGGCGACAGGAGAAAATGGACAGAGAAGATGGGGCGGGGATCTCTGGGAAGGCGCGCAGACAAGGCGCGCTGACCCATAATGCATTCATGAGTCATGAATCATGACATGTGATCGCATTAGCCAATCAGCAGCCAGCCAGCACTGTGTAATGGTGGAGCTATAAATCGCGGCCATCTTAGAATTCTCCATTAGCCTCCGGTCATTCAAGAGAGACAGACCTGTCTGTATTAAGGGACAGAGTTAGGGCCACAGAGACTTTAGGGCCACAGAATCGTTACTCAGGGACACAGAATCGTTACTCAGGGACACAGAATCGTTACTCAGGGCCACAGCTATCAAAGAATCGAAAATTTAAAGTGACAATTTAAATCCATTTACACGCCGGCTGGCGGTAATATTTTTTGGGTGATTAGTGCATTCCAGTGACACAAACGTACAGTTTCCAGCCAACGGCAAGCTGCAATTGACCGATTGTGTACAATAAACTGACTTTCTGCTTCACAACCACTATTGTACGTTCAAAGAGTTAGATCCATTTACACGCCGGGTGGCGGTAATATTTTTTGGGTGATTAGTGCATTCCAGTGACATAAACGTACAGTTTCCAGCCAACGGCAAGCTGCAATTGACCGATTGTGCTAAATAAACTGACTTTCTGCTTCACAACCACTATTGTACGTTCAAAGAGTTAGATCCATTTACACGCCGGGTGGCGGTAATATTTTTTGGGTGATTAGTGCATTCCAGTGACATAAACGTACAGTTTCCAGCCAACGGCAAGCTGCAATTGACCGATTGTGCTAAATAAACTGACTTTCTGCTTCACAACCACTATTGTACGTTCAAAGAGTTAAATCCATATACACGCCGGGTGGCGGTAATATTTTTTGGGTGATTAGTGCATTCCAGTGACATAAACGTACAGTTTACAGCCAACGGCAAGCTGCAATTGACCGATTGTGCTAAATAAACTGACTTTCTGCTTCACAACCACTATTGTACGTTCAAAGAGTTAAATCCATTTACACGCCGGCTGGCGGTAATATTTTTTGGGTGATTAGTGCATTCCAGTGACATAAACGTACAGTTTCCAGCCAACGGCAAGCTGCAATTGACCGATTGTGCTAAATAAACTGACTTTCTGCTTCACAACCACTATTGTACGTTCAAAGAGTTAGATCCATTTACACGCCGGGTGGCGGTAATATTTTTTGGGTGATTAGTGCATTCCAGTGACATAAACGTACAGTTTACAGCCAACGGCAAGCTGCAATTGACCGATTGTGCTAAATAAACTGACTTTCTGCTTCACAACCACTATTGTACGTTCAAAGAGTTAAATCCATTTACACGCCGGCTGGCGGTAATATTTTTTGGGTGATTAGTGCATTCCAGTGACATAAACGTACAGTTTCCAGCCAACGGCAAGCTGCAATTGACCGATTGTGCTAAATAAACTGACTTTCTGCTTCACAACCACTATTGTACGTTCAAAGAGTTAAATCCATATACACGCCGGGTGGCGGTAATATTTTTTGGGTGATTAGTGCATTCCAGTGACATAAACGTACAGTTTCCAGCCAACGGCAAGCTGCAATTGACCGATTGTGCTAAATAAACTGACTTTCTGCTTCACAACCACTATTGTACGTTCAAAGAGTTAAATCCATATACACGCCGGGTGGCGGTAATATTTTTTGGGTGATTAGTGCATTCCAGTGACCTAAACGTACAGTTTACAGCCAACGGCAAGCTGCAATTGACCGATTGTGCTAAATAAACTGACTTTCTGCTTCACAACCACTATTGTACGTTCAAAGAGTTAGATCCATTTACACGCCGGGTGGCGGTAATATTTTTGGGGGGATTAGTGCATTCCAGTGACATAAACGTACAGTTTCCAGCCAACGGCAAGCTGCAATTGACCGATTGTGCTAAATAAACTGACTTTCTGCTTCACAACCACTATTGTACGTTCAAAGAGTTAAATCCATATACACGCCGGGTGGCGGTAATATTTTTTGGGTGATTAGTGCATTCCAGTGACATAAACGTACAGTTTACAGCCAACGGCAAGCTGCAATTGACCGATTGTGCTAAATAAACTGACTTTCTGCTTCACAACCACTATTGTACGTTCAAAGAGTTAAATCCGGTTTTATTTTTGGGGTGCTTATTGAATTAAAGAGTATGTCAGACAACACGCAGAGGAGTGGCAGAGGAGGCAATGTTTCAGGAGTGAGCAGACGTGGCAGCAGAGGAAGGGGTCGAGGCAGCACTAGTCGCAGCCAGAGGCCAGTGCTCCCGGTGTCATCCAGCGGTCGTGTCTCCACCGACAACCCTGCCGTCATCGATTGGTTGACTCGGTCGTCTTCCTCTTCCCAGGTCACCTCTGACACCTACAGCCAACGGTCGGTGGGTACGTCAGACACAACCGTTAGTTGGCATGGCCTGGGAGCAAGCCCACTGAAATCACGTGTCCTCGACCTGCCCCTGTCCTTTGGTGTTCCCTCACCAAGCGAAGTATCGCATGCTGTGGGCTCAGCCCCACTGTACAGTGAGGAAGAGCTAACAGAGGGCGGTCAGGAACGGGGGGAGACATCCGCCTCTTCAGCAGCCAGGCGAAGAAGTACTGGCGAGGAGAGTGGCTCGGTAGCCGGTCTAGAAACAGGTCTGTCTCCTGACCCACACGCAGCCGAGGGGGCTAGTAGTGACGCGGAGACCCTAATTGATGATGATGAGGCTGATCGCACTTGGCAGCCTCGTCGTCATCAGGCTATTGCTTCCGCATCATCAGGAGAAGAGGGTGCCAGCTTGCCAGCGAGCAAAACAGTCGGTGGGTTGCCCAGGAGGCAGCAGGGTCGCAGCAGTGTCAGTGGAGCCAAACGGCCACGGAGTAGAGCACCAGCTCCACTGCAGCCTACCACCACGGCCAGTAGTGGTGCCGGTGTGCACGGAGGAAGTAGCAGTCAGCCAGTGAGGAGTAGCGGGGGCAAAGTTTCCTACTCGGCGGTGTGGCAATTTTTCGTCAAGCCGCCCGAGGAAGTAAACGTAGCCGTATGTCGACTATGTGGCCAGAAAGTCAAGCGTGGCCAGGGGGCCAATGTTGGGACTACAGCGTTGCGTCAGCATATGCAGCGTCGCCATTCGGTGGCCTGGGAAAACCGTGATAAAGATACGGCGGTTCTGCCTGCCCCAGCCCCGCTCCATCACCCGCTCCGTTACTTGCTTCGTCACCCGACGTCAATCGCCCTCTATCAGCCAGTCAAGGCTCCAACACCTCTGCTGAGGGGAGTTGTCGCTCGTTGGCATCTTCCGCTCGTTCAGATGCTCCTTCTCCTGCTACTCCTCTTCACGGATTCCGTCAGCAGTCTTTCTTGGAATCCGTTTCCAAGAGACAACAGTTTGCGAGCACGCACCCGACGGTGCAGAAGCTGAACGTCCTCCTGTCCAAGTTGCTGGTGCTGCAGTCCCTCCCTTTCCAAGTGGTGGACTCAGCACCTTTCCGAGAAATGATGGCTTGTGCCGAGCCGCGGTGGAGAGTGCCAAGCCGGCATTTCTTTGCCAAAAAGGCAGTGCCAGCCCTGCATTCACATGTAGAAGAGATGGTGGGCCAGTCTTTGAGCATGTCGGTCTCTGCCAAAGTGCACGGCAGCGCCGACATGTGGAGCTGTAACTACGGTCAGGGACAGTACATGTCATTTACGGCCCACTGGGTGAATGTGGTGCCGGGACAGCCGCACCAGCAACTTGGACAGGTCACGCCGCTTTTGCCTCCACGTTTGCACGTCCTTGGTCCAGCAAAGATGTCCACCTCTATCACCTCTTCTTCCGCCGTGTCCTCAGCCGCCACCCCCGTGCCAAGTCCCATTACCCGACCGGCATATCACATGTGCAGGGCGCAACGGTGTCACGCTGTGCTGCACCTGGTATGCCTTGGCGAACGTAGTCACACAGGGGAGGAACTTCTCAGTGTAATGAACAGAGAAATCGACAGATGGCTGTCTCCGCGCAAACTGAAAATCGGAACCATGTTGACCGACAACGGAAAGAACATGGTGTCTGCTCTGCGTCAAGGAAGGTTGTGCCATGCGCCATGCATGGCTCACGTGTTCAATCTGGTTGTCAAGCGGTTCCTAAAATCCACCATCCCACTGCAAGACATCCTTAAAATGTCACGTAAACTTTGCATGCATTTCAGCCATTCCTACACCGCAAAGCACACCCTCGAGCTGCAGCGGCAGAACGGAATTCCACAGCATCGCCTGATCTGCGACGTTGCAACAAGGTGGAATTCAACCCTACATATGTTAGACCGCCTTTACGAACAGCGAAAGGCCATCACCGATTTCCTGATGTTACAAGCGGATAAAGGTACTCCCCTGTGTAACTTAGATGTCAGCCATTGGCAGCTCATGCGTGACACCTGCCGCTTGCTCAGGCCCTTTGAGGAGGCCACGCTATTTGTGAGTCGGCAGGACTATGGGATGAACGACGTCATTCCTCTGTTGCACGTCCTGGATCAAATGCTGTTAACAATGGCTGGTCAGGGTGCGGTAGACGTGGCGCACAGATCTCAACGCCACATGACCCCTGTGGGGGCAGGACAGGAAGAAGAGGAGGAGGTAGAGGAGGACATTGGTGCTCAGGAATTATTGAGTGAAATGGGTGGTTTTTCCACTCAGCGGACAGGAGTGGAGGAGCAGGAGCATCTGGTAGAGGAGGAGGAGGAGACAGAGGACCCAGACGCACCGTGGCAGTACGCTGTGGAGATGGAGGCAGGGAGTCCCTCGCATTCCTTGGCACAAATGGCCCATAGCATGCTCGGTTGCTTGCGTAGCGACAGCTGAATAATAACCATCAGACAGAGGGATGACTTTTGGCTGTCCACCTTGTTGGACCCTCGCTACCGTTCAAAAATGGTGGCCTTTTTCACACCTGCTGAGAGGGAGGCCAAAATAAAGTACTATAAAAACCACCTATGTAGTCATGCAGTATATAGCCCTATCGGCCACTTTCTGGCATCCAGTTGCTGTAGCCCCCATCACCACACTGTGCCACGGGCCCCTGTACCGCCTTCTCATACTGCTGCCAGATCCATCCTCTGCCATGTGCGTCTTTGTCGTCTGCTCACGCTGCTGGGTTCCAGTTTTAAACCTAGGCCTGTGTATGGCTTCCGAATACGGCTGCCTCCACCGCCACCCTGCCCCATGTGCCTCTGTCGTCTGCTCACGCTGCTGACGGCTTCCGCTTTTTAAACTAGTCCTGTGTATGTCTTCCGAATACTGCTGCCTCCACCGCCACCCTGCGCCACGTGCCACTTTCAGGTCTCCTTACACTGTTGGTGGGTTCCATTTTGTGATAGGGTGCTGTATGGCCTTCCATTGCTGCTGCCTCCACCGCCACCCTGCGCCATGTGCCTCTGTCGTCTGCTCACGCTGCTGACGGCTTCCGCTTTTTAACCGAGGCCTGTGTTTGGCTTCCGAATACTGCTGCATCCACCGCCACCCTGCGCCATGTGTCTCTGTCATCTGCTCACGCTGCTGACGGCTTCCGCTTTTTAACCTAGGCCTGTGTATGGCTTCCGAATACTGCTGCCTCCACCGCCACCCTGCGCCATGTGCCACTTTCAGGTCTCCTTACACTGTTGGTGGGTTCCATTTTGTGATAGGGTGCTGTATGGCCTTCCATTGCTGCTGCCTCCACCGCCACCCTGCGCCATGTGCCTCTGTCGTCTGCTCACGCTGCTGACGGCTTCCGCTTTTTAACCGAGGCCTGTGTTTGGCTTCCGAATACTGCTGCATCCACCGCCACCCTGCGCCATGTGTCTCTGTCGTCTGCTCACGCTGCTGACGGCTTTTGCTTTTTAACCTAGGCCTGTGTATGGCTTCCGAATACTGCTGCCTCCACCGCCACCCTGCGCCATGTGCCTCTGTCGTCTGCTCACGCTGCTGACGGCTTCCGCTTTTTAAACTAGTCCTGTGTATGTCTTCCGAATACTGCTGCCTCCACCGCCACCCTGCGCCATGTGCCACTTTCAGGTCTCCTTACACTGTTGGTGGGTTCCATTTTGTGATAGGGTGCTGTATGGCCTTCCATTGCTGCTGCCTCCACCGCCACCCTGCGCCATGTGCCTCTGTCGTCTGCTCACGCTGCTGACGGCTTCCGCTTTTTAACCGAGGCCTGTGTTTGGCTTCCGAATACTGCTGCATCCACCGCCACCCTGCGCCATGTGTCTCTGTCGCCTGCTCACGCTGCTGACGGCTTCCGCTTTTTAACCTAGGCCTGTGTATGGCTTCCGAATACTGCTGCCTCCACCGCCACCCTGCGCCATGTGCCTCTGTCGTCTGCTCACGCTGCTGACGGCTTCCGCTTTTTAAATTAGTCCTGTGTATGTCTTCCGAATACTGCTGCCTCCACCGCCACCCTGCGCCATGTGCCACTTTCAGGTCTCCTTACACTGTTGGTGGGTTCCATTTTGTGATAGGGTGCTGTATGGCCTTCCATTGCTGCTGCCTCCACCGCCACCCTGCGCCATGTGTCTCTGTTGTCTGCTCACGCTGCTGACGGCTTCCGCTTTTTAACCGAGGCCTGTGTTTGGCTTCCGAATACTGCTGCATCCACCACCACCCTGCGCCATGTGTCTCTGTCGTCTGCTCACGCTGCTGACGGCTTCCGCTTTTTAACCGAGGCCTGTGTTTGGCTTCCGAATACTGCTGCATCCACCGCCACCCTGCGCCATGTGTCTCTGTCGTCTGCTCACGCTGCTGACGGCTTCCGCTTTTTAACCTAGGCCTGTGTATGGCTTCGGAATACTGCTGCCTCCACCGCCACCCTGCGCCATGTGCCACTTTCAGGTCTCCTTACACTGTTGGTGGGTTCCATTTTGTGATAGGGTGCTGTATGGCCTTCCATTGCTGCTGCCTCCACCGCCACCCTGCGCCATGTGCCTCTGTCGTCTGCTCACGCTGCTGACGGCTTCCACTTTTTAACCGAGGCCTGTGTTTGGCTTCCGAATACTGCTGCATCCACCGCCACCCTGCGCCATGTGTCTCTGTCGTCTGCTCACGCTGCTGACGGCTTCCGCTTTTTAACCTAGGCCTGTGTATGGCTTCCGAATACTGCTGCCTCCACCGCCACCCTGCGCCATGTGCCTCTGTCATCTGCTCACGCTGCTGACGGCTTCCGCTTTTTAAATTAGTCCTGTGTATGTCTTCCGAATACTGCTGCCTCCACCGCCACCCTGCGCCATGTGCCACTTTCAGGTCTCCTTACACTGTTGGTGGGTTCCATTTTGTGATAGGGTGCTGTATGGCCTTCCATTGCTGCTGCCTCCACCGCCACCCTGCGCCATGTGCCTCTGTCGTCTGCTCACGCTGCTGACGGCTTCCGCTTTTTAACCGAGGCCTGTGTTTGGCTTCCGAATACTGCTGCATCCACCGCCACCCTGCGCCATGTGTCTCTGTCGTCTGCTCACGCTGCTGACGGCTTTTGCTTTTTAACCTAGGCCTGTGTATGGCTTCCGAATACTGCTGCCTCCACCGCCACCCTGCGCCATGTGCCTCTGTCGTCTGCTCACGCTGCTGACGGCTTCCGCTTTTTAAACTAGTCCTGTGTATGTCTTCCGAATACTGCTGCCTCCACCGCCACCCTGCGCCATGTGCCACTTTCAGGTCTCCTTACACTGTTGGTGGGTTCCATTTTGTGATAGGGTGCTGTATGGCCTTCCATTGCTGCTGCCTCCACCGCCACCCTGCGCCATGTGCCTCTGTCGTCTGCTCACGCTGCTGACGGCTTCCGCTTTTTAACCGAGGCCTGTGTTTGGCTTCCGAATACTGCTGCATCCACCGCCACCCTGCGCCATGTGTCTCTGTCGCCTGCTCACGCTGCTGACGGCTTCCGCTTTTTAACCTAGGCCTGTGTATGGCTTCCGAATACTGCTGCCTCCACCGCCACCCTGCGCCATGTGCCTCTGTCGTCTGCTCACGCTGCTGACGGCTTCCGCTTTTTAAATTAGTCCTGTGTATGTCTTCCGAATACTGCTGCCTCCACCGCCACCCTGCGCCATGTGCCACTTTCAGGTCTCCTTACACTGTTGGTGGGTTCCATTTTGTGATAGGGTGCTGTATGGCCTTCCATTGCTGCTGCCTCCACCGCCACCCTGCGCCATGTGTCTCTGTTGTCTGCTCACGCTGCTGACGGCTTCCGCTTTTTAACCGAGGCCTGTGTTTGGCTTCCGAATACTGCTGCATCCACCACCACCCTGCGCCATGTGTCTCTGTCGTCTGCTCACGCTGCTGACGGCTTCCGCTTTTTAACCGAGGCCTGTGTTTGGCTTCCGAATACTGCTGCATCCACCGCCACCCTGCGCCATGTGTCTCTGTCGTCTGCTCACGCTGCTGACGGCTTCCGCTTTTTAACCTAGGCCTGTGTATGGCTTCGGAATACTGCTGCCTCCACCGCCACCCTGCGCCATGTGCCACTTTCAGGTCTCCTTACACTGTTGGTGGGTTCCATTTTGTGATAGGGTGCTGTATGGCCTTCCATTGCTGCTGCCTCCACCGCCACCCTGCGCCATGTGCCTCTGTCGTCTGCTCACGCTGCTGACGGCTTCCACTTTTTAACCGAGGCCTGTGTTTGGCTTCCGAATACTGCTGCATCCACCGCCACCCTGCGCCATGTGTCTCTGTCGTCTGCTCACGCTGCTGACGGCTTCCGCTTTTTAACCTAGGCCTGTGTATGGCTTCCGAATACTGCTGCCTCCACCGCCACCCTGCGCCATGTGCCTCTGTCATCTGCTCACGCTGCTGACGGCTTCCGCTTTTTAAATTAGTCCTGTGTATGTCTTCCGAATACTGCTGCCTCCACCGCCACCCTGCGCCATGTGCCACTTTCAGGTCTCCTTACACTGTTGGTGGGTTCCATTTTGTGATAGGGTACTGTATGGCCTTCCATTGCTGCTGCCTCCACCGCCACCCTGCGCCATGTGCCTCTGTCGTCTGCTCACGCTGCTGACGGCTTCCGCTTTTTAACCGAGGCCTGTGTTTGGCTTCCGAATACTGCTGCATCCACCGCCACCCTGCGCCATGTGTCTCTGTCGTCTGCTCACGCTGCTGACGGCTTCCGCTTTTTAACCGAGGCCTGTGTTTGGCTTCCGAATACTGCTGCATCCACCGCCACCCTGCGCCATGTGTCTCTGTCGTCTGCTCACGCTGCTGACGGCTTCCGCTTTTTAACCTAGGCCTGTGTATGGCTTCGGAATACTGCTGCCTCCACTGCCACCCTGCGCCATGTGCCACTTTCAGGTCTCCTTACACTGTTGGTGGGTTCCATTTTGTGATAGGGTGCTGTATGGCCTTCCATTGCTGCTGCCTCCACCGCCACCCTGCGCCATGTGCCTCTGTCGTCTGCACGCTGCTGACGGCTTCCGCTTTTTAACCGAGGCCTGTGTTTGGCTTCCGAATACTGCTGCATCCACCGCCACCCTGCGCCATGTGTCTCTGTCGTCTGCTCACGCTGCTGACGGCTTCCGCTTTTTAACCTAGGCCTGTGTATGGCTTCCGAATACTGCTGCCTCCACCGCCACCCTGCGCCATGTGCCACTTTCAGGTCTCCTTACACTGTTGGTGGGTTCCATTTTGTGATAGGGTGCTGTATGGCCTTCCATTGCTGCTGCCTCCACCGCCACCCTGCGCCATGTGCCTCTGTCGTCTGCTCACGCTGCTGACGGCTTCCGCTTTTTAACCGAGGCCTGTGTTTGGCTTCCGAATACTGCTGCATCCACCGCCACCCTGCGCCATGTGTCTCTGTCGTCTGCTCACGCTGCTGACGGCTTCCGCTTTTTAACCTAGGCCTGTGTATGGCTTCCGAATACTGCTGCCTCCACCGCCACCCTGCGCCATGTGCCTCTGTCGTCTGCTCACGCTGCTGACGGCTTCCGCTTTTTAAACTAGTCCTGTGTATGTCTTCCGAATACTGCTGCCTCCACCGCCACCCTGCGCCATGTGCCACTTTCAGGTCTCCTTACACTGTTGGTGGGTTCCATTTTGTGATAGGGTGCTGTATGGCCTTCCATTGCTGCTGCCTCCACCGCCACCCTGCGCCATGTGCCTCTGTCGTCTGCTCACGCTGCTGACGGCTTCCACTTTTTAACCGAGGCCTGTGTTTGGCTTCCGAATACTGCTGCATCCACCGCCACCCTGCGCCATGTGTCTCTGTCGTCTGCTCACGCTGCTGACGGCTTCCGCTTTTTAACCTAGGCCTGTGTATGGCCTTCAATTGAAGCTGCTTCTGCTCCGCCACTCTGCCATTGGACTCTTGATAGTCGTCTCCCCATGCTGCTGCTGGGGAGACTTTTTAACATAGGCCTCTGTATGGCCTTCAATTTTAGCTGCTTACGCTCCGCCACTCTGCCATGGGCCCCTGTACCGCCTCCTCATGCTGCTGCCAGGCCCGTAATCTGTCATGGGCCCCCGTACCGACTCCTCATGCTGCTGCCAGGCCCGTAATCTGTCATGGGCCCCTGTACCGCCTCCTCATGCTGCTGCCAGGTCCAGAGTGTGTCATGGGTCCCTGTACGGCCTCCCATTGCTGCTGTCTCCATCGCCACACTCTGCCATGTGCCACTTTCAGGTCTCCTCACACTGCTGGTGGGTTCCATTTTGTCATAGGGTGCTGTATGGCCTCCCATTGCTGCTGCCTCCACCGCCACACTGTGGCTCCACACTCTGGTTTTGGCCCCGTGACTGCCCAAATGAGTGAAGTGTGCGGTGATTCTAAGATCGACGGCACTCATTTGCATGTCATACTGACTGACAGTATTATTTCTCTTCCCCAGCAGACTCCAAGGGCATTTAAATTAAAGGTACAGTGTTCTGCACTAATATAAAGGCTCTCTGAAGCCTAGAAACACCCTTTTTATAAGTTAAATTCGCAGCGAATATATTCGGCACGAAGCGAATTTAATCGGCGAATTCGGCGAATCAGCCGAGCCGAATTTTTGAATAATTCGCTCATCTCTAGCCATTATGTAATATTGCTCTGACACGAAAATCTTTTATTTCTTCCGTTATATCTCTCAGGTGTTCAACCATTTCCAAGGTGTACCTTATGTAATCCTGCATATACTGGCCTTTCATCAGCTTGGTTTGGTATAGCTTTCTTATCAAATACAGTTTATTGCTGAAATTAGCTTGTTTTAAGCGCCTTTTGTGATCCTTACCACATTTCTTTGGCAGTTTCACACTTATATATATGTATGATTTGATTATCTTCTATGCTAAGAGAGCTTGTGCTCTGAGCTTTCTAGTCTTTCTCTATCTATTCATCTGAAGAATGCAGTTTGAATGTTTCTCCTCCTTAGCACTATTAACTACCTCATTGCAGTTCAGCTGATACCGTTCATCTGTAATTTGAGCCTTTGCACTTCTGACTTCGTTTATACATTTCCACGTACCTTCTCTTATTAGCAGCATTTTAATCTTGAATTTCCAAGACTAGTAGTTATGGTTTGTCAGATTCACAAACGAAAGCTTGGTAGCAGCTGTGTTACTGGCCATTTTCCTCTATTCTGATGCAGTCTTCTTTCTATTGCTGTATCTTGCACTTTTTTGCTGTAGCAGGCTAGATCTGGGTGTCTGGTTGGGCTACTGGGCCCATAACCTGTTAGAGATTCTGTATATAGCCCTACAGAACAGCATACCTCCCAACTTTCTGACAGTAACGAGGGACTCCTATTAGCAAAAGTATGTAGGCATAGGACATGCCCCCTGCCACACCCCGCTTAAAGGAGAATTACACCCAAAAAAAATGTTGGTTAAACCCACAAATAGTTCTTCGACCACTACTATTCTTTTATATTTGCTTTGGAATTATCCAAATGCAGCAATTTAGAAATTGGATGAAAAGGTTTAGCACTTTAAATACTTTTTTTAGTACATGTAAGGAAAAAAAGCTAGAAAAAAAGCTGTTAGGAGCATTCAGTAGTGTTTAGGAGCATTTAGCGACTTTTTCTGCCGGAAAAACACTCCTAAAATCACTACAAAAACAATTTTTTTTTGCTCCTAAATGCTGAAGCTTGAAAAACGCTACTAAAAATGCCTAAAATAAGGTGCATGGACACATAGGAGCACACTATTTCGCTTCCAGGAGCAAAAAAACGCTGATAATAGTTTCTAGGAGCTTAAAAAAATGCTACAGTAATGGAGCCTACAGTAAGTTCATAAAAATAAAAAAAAAAAAAACGTGGAGGCGTGGTCTGCCAAGATCCAAGATGGTCGTGTTATACAGGCGCTCCTGCCAGCCAGAGACCTTGCATCGATATTAGCAGAGGAGCGGGTGAGACAGAGCCATTACATGATGGGGAAAGCGGACCGGAAGGTCACCGCCTCCCGTTCCCGCTCTCCGTGGGCACATAACCCCCAGAAATCCAGACATATTCAGGAGCTGTTCAGCTCTCAGCAGAGGGACAGTCCACATGCAGCATCCCCTTCTCCAACCTCTCCTCCCTCCACTACAGCAACGTGTGCTCAGAGCACAGACACTGGGGCTGGCATTGCATCTGTCCCACAGCATGATCTCTCTTCAGACACTCATACACTTTCTTTAAGAGATCTGCAGGCAGTTGCAGCTGACATTAAAGCTACTTTTACCACAGTCCTCAGTGACCTAATGAAAGACCTTCATTTGTTAAGTACAAGAATAGAGGAGGTGGAATTCACAATCAGATCTAATGCTGATGCCATAGTGGAGATACAGCAGTTGTCAGTATCGCACACATCTCATATTTGTGATTTTTATAGACAGATTGAAGATCTGGATAATAGAGGTCGCAGACATAATATCAGATTGCGTGGCTTGCCTGAATCTGTGGAGCCGAGCAACATCCCCAAAACAGTAATTGCAATCTTCATTGATCTGCTGGGCCGTCCACCTGCTGCACCCATTGATCTGGAACGTGCACACAGAGCGCTTCGCTCCAGAGGCAGAGATTCTGAACCCCCAAGAGATGTGGTGTGTTGCTTGGTCAGCTTTCCAATCAAAGAAGACATTCCCAGAAGGGCCAGAGAAAGAAGACGCCTTTTATTTCAAGGTAATGAGATACACCTGTTCTATAACCTTGCAACAAAGGCGAGAACTTCGCCCCCTGCTGGACACACTTTGCTCTCATAACATACTATACAGATGGCGATTTACATTCTGTCTCTCCACTCAAGCTCAGGGCCACACAGCCTACCTGCGAGTTCCAGAGGATCTCCCCAGCTTCTGTTCCGCACTGGACATTCCTCTAGTTGAGCTTTCAGATTGGTACAGATCTTTGCGTCTTCCAAATGCTACTGAATCTGGTCGAATACCAAGTGACATGGATTGGCAAGGCCCCCATCTCCGCCGCCGCCGTTCGGTCCCTTCCACTCCTTCGAGACTTCCTGCCAGAGGCTCCACCACCAACAACAGCCCGACGGCCTCTCCTGCACATCGCAGACCCCGCCATGATGCCTAAAGGCCTTTCTTCGATCTTTTCCCTGACTTTCTCTCATCAGCAATACTTATCCAGATTATGATCTTACCGGATCCCTCTCATCCGACTCCAGGACCATGCTGGTAAGCACCTCGGGTCCAATTTGGCCCCTTAACTGGACACCTGCACCCTTTCATTTTCTGCTCTCTAACCCATCCGCCCTGGTCCAGGTCTTTAAATGCCCCTGCAGATGTTGCCAAATTCACCTCATCGATCATGAAGACCTTTTCCCTCTCCGTCTCAGCTTCTTCAATGGACCGCCAGTCCTGATGTACCTCCGCAGGCACCCTCCATGTCACTGGCCTTTTTATTGCTGCATTTTCACTACCTCTGATGGAAGCCTAGGGGATGGTCCTACAGTCTTTCTCTAGCCCTGTTTGTAAGGTATATGCTGATTTGTCCACTGCATAGAGTCTCTGGAGAGCATGGATCTCCAGACCCTCTACGCCGGCCCCTGTTTGGTTGTATGGCCTCCCAGGGGTCTTTTAATGATCTTGCAGTGGTCAGAGGTGAATTCCATGCCCTCCATTACATATTGTCTGTATTTCCCTGACCATGATCCCTACTGTTCTTCATTAGAGTTTACTGTGAGAGGTTTCATACTCCAGCTCGCCTTTATACCTTTTCCAGGGGTGGTGCGGGATGGTGGGGGGATACTGGGTTGGGGGGAGGACAGGATTCGGGACCCGGGCTGTCATTTTCATACTATTATTATGTTACATATCTGTTTGAAATCAAGTATCACCTCGTTACACTCTCCAGGTGTTGTCCCCTCTTTCACCTCATGTCATAACACTCATCTAAACCACATTTACTGCTTACAGGTTTTGAAACCAACATTCGGAGCTTCTGCTGAGCTCCCCCCCCGATCCCATCCTCTGCCCTCTCCCCTTGCCTAGCTACCGCTATTTTTTCTTTTTAGACACGAGGTGCTACTTGATTTTTAGAATGTCGTGGAGTCCTGCGGGAGCAGGGTGGGAGATGGATCGTTTGAGTTTTTGAGAGGGAGCCGGGAAGAGAAGAGTAAGGACAGATGAGAGATACCTTAGGGTTCCAAAAAGAAATGGTGCACTGTGTCTCATTTTTTCCAATTGTTTCCTGGTTGCTTTTTTTTTTTTTTTTTTTTTTTTGAATGTTTGCCCTGCTGTTTCTGTGATGTTGCATTGTTTTTGCCATAAACAGATTATGATACGATTTGCTTTTCATCTTAATGAAATGCAGGTTTTCCATTTGGCTTTCACTGATGTTTTATTTTCAGTATGGACTCGCACACTGACCCTACCACGGCACACCTACGATACCACAACTCTGCCCATAAAACTTTAGGATCATGCCACGACTGCATTCCACTTAGCATTTTCTCATTTCCCTACATACAATGCTTCCACCCCTATACGCCCTAATGGTATATATTCGGTTTCCTTGCCCTCATGACATTTATTACATTTTCCTTCTGATATCCCTAAGCTTGTTGCTGCGTCTTACCTCACCCTTTATGTCGGATGATGGCGGTTGTGCCCCCATCTATATCTTCATTCAAATGAATTGTGCTCACCCTCCCTCCCTGATTCTTGCACTTTTTAAGGTCCATGGCCCGGTGGACTCTTTCTTTTTGGATCCACCGCGTTTCCCACACAGCGAGCTTTGAGAGCTCTCGCTGAACTTTTTCCGGCCGTATTTACTCCCTTGTCCTCTGCCTCTCATCTCCTTTCATTCCTTGTTCCTCTTTCTGCTATTTCCCTCCTACCCGTTCTTCTTTCCTCCTTCCCGTATCTTGGTGGGTCAGCTGGTCTACCCCCACTGCCGGTTATCTCTCTCTCTCTTTTCTCCCCTCATTTCCCTCTTCCTTTTCATTTCCTTTCTTTTCCTTCCCCTCTCCCCCCCTTCTTTTTTGTCTTCTTTCTTTCCTCTCTTCTCTCTCTTCCCCATACCCCCTTTCCCATCCCTTTAGGTTCCCTTTAATCTCCCGGACATGCCTTCTCTCAACTCCCTGTCAGGACATCTTTCGCTGAAAGTTCTGTCTATTAATGTGAAGGGTCTGAATACCCCTGAAAAGCGCTCTCTCCTGCTTTCGCACCTTTTTAAACAGAGAGCGGATATTGTTTTTCTTCAGGAAACGCACTTCCGTCACGATGCCATACTCAAGCTTACTAACTCCCGTTTTCCGACAGTTTATCATGCTCCTAACCCTCATGCTAAATCTAAAGGCGTTTCCATTTTGATTGCAAAGCACCTCCCTCTGGTTATCTCGGAGTCATTTCCGGATCCGGATGGTAGATTCCTGTTTCTAAAAGGTAATTTTGCCAATAGGCCCATCACTTTAGGAAATCTTTACGCACCCAACACTAGACAGGTATCCTTTTTCCGCTCCATTACCTCTTCACTCTCCTCCTTCCAGACGGGTATCCTAATCTTGGGAGGTGATCTTAACATTCCCCTATGCCCTTTATTGGACTCTTCCTCGGGAAGCTCTTTCTTGCCATATAAATCCATTAGACAGATAGACACTTAACTTCAAGATCTGCAACTTCACGACTCTTGGCGAGTCTTTTACCCGAATGTCAAAGACTATACATTTTTCTCCCCTCCACACAACAAATATTCCAGAATCGATTACCTCTTTATCACGCAAGCTGACCTCTCTTTCCTCCATGATTCTTCCATCGAACCGATGATCCTCTCTGATCATCACCCTATCACTATGACATTACGATTTCCGGAGAAACATTCCCGTTCTAAGATATGGCGTTCTTTCTGACTCGGCCAATGAAGCAGAGGTTCGCTCCCAATTAACGGACTACTTTTCGAACAATCAAACTCCAGATACCTCTTTGGGAGGCACATAAATGCGTCATTCGAGGAGTCCTAAAAGCTATGGCCACAAAACGTAAAAAAGAGAGACAGACTCGCTTACAACAACTCTTAGATCGCATTAAATTCCTGGAAAAGGCGCACAAACATAATCAGGCCACCTCGACTTTACCTGATCTTACGGACACCTGCACACAGCTCTTAAACGAACTAGGCAAGGCAGCTAAGCGCAGATTCATTTTGTCGCACAAACTTTTTTATGAATTTGCTAACAAAAGTGGGAGATTCTTAGCCAGATCCCTCCAGACAAAAAAGTTGAGTTTAACGGTTCACAAGAATAGGGGCTCGGATGGCTCTTTGGCCACCTTAAATGCGGATATAGCATCTCACTTTGAGCAATACTACAAAACATTACACAATCTCCCTCCAGAATGTCGCCCTTCTGAGGCCAATAAGCCTAGAGACACCTTAATCTCTGACTTTCTTCGCCTCTATAGTCCTTCCTCTGTACCTGATGATACTGTTCGGGATTTGGAACATCATATCACGGCGGAGGAACTCTCCCGAGCCGTCCAGCAAATGAAACCTGGTAAAAGCCCAGGCCCTAATGGTCTTTCTGTGGCATATTACAAGGAGTTTCTAGATATTTTGAGTGGACCCTTCCTATCCGCCTTCAACACTTTCTCTTCACCCTCCATGCAACATCATCGCCTCCTGGAAGCTCATATCACTGTCATCCCCAAAGAAGGTAAAGATGTCACTTTGGTTACCAATTATAGACCCATCTCTCTTTTGAACGTAGACATCAAACTCTACGCAAAGATCCTAGCCAACCGTCTCCTTCCCTTGTTACCCCCTGATTGACCTTGACCAAGTGGGCTTCATCCCGGGAAGGGAAGCAAGGGATAACCACATCAAGGCTCTTAACATTTTCCACCGGCTTCACGATTCTCGCAGTCCAGGATTTATTCTTTCCCTAGATGCCGAGAAGGCTTTTGATAGGGTGTCCTGGGATTACTTAAATCCCTACAGGCGATTGGTTTAGGGCACACCATGCTCAATTTCATTATGGCACTGTATTCTGGTCCTACGGCTCAGGTCTGTGTGAATGGGCATCTATCTCATCCATTCCCTCTTGGGAATGGTACGTGCCAAGGTTGCCCCCTATCCCCGCTTCTTTTTGTGATATCACTAAAACCATTGTTACGCAAACTCCGCTTAAACCCAGATATCAGGGGTATTTCCGTGGCAAACAAGGAATACAAACTTGCTGCCTACGCAGACGACATTCTTTTGTTTTTGACGGAGCCCCGGATCACCTTGCCCAACCTACTTAAGGATTTTTCCTTTTTTCAATATATCTCGAACCTCAAAATTAATCATTCCAAATCCTATGCCTTAAACATTACTGTTCCTCTAGACCTAGTTTCCTTTTGTCAGTCACAGTTTCCGTTTCAATGGGAAAGGGACTCCCTTACCTATCTGAGAATACAGCTTACAAGTAACCTCTCTGATCTTTATGTCAAAAACTTTCTTCCAACCCTTTGTGCCATCCGAGCAGACCTAACTAGGTGGCATTGCCCATGCTTCTGGTTTGGTAGGGCTGCTATACTAAAAATGAATATCCTCCCGCGCCTCCTCTATCTATTTCAAACCTTACCTATCCATTTACCACCCGCCTTTTTGGTTTCATGCAGAAGAATGTGCTCTCTTTTTCTCTGGAATCATAAACGGACACGTATTTCCTTCTCCCAGCTTGTGCTCCCCAAATCCAAAGGGGGGATTGGACTACCTGATCTGCAACTCTACCATCAGGCCTGCCATCTTACTAGGATAATCGATTGGAATATTCACTTTACCACCAAAGCGCGGGTCCAGCTTGAACATTTTTGTTCCAGTTCCCCCTTGGCATCGATCCCGTGGCTTCTGACCAAACACATTCCTCAAGACCTCCTCCTACATCCAATAATCGGTCCTTCCCTTAAAACCTTTCGCTTAGCCTGTAAATCGGCCTCCATTTCGGATGCCCCCAACCCACTAACTTCTCTTCGCCTCAATCCGGACTTCCCTCTCTGTATGCATAAGTCCTTTCCATCAGCACATTGGCCACACAGTCAAGTTTTAGCGAACCATTTTTTTCAAAAAGATCAGCTGAAGTCTTGTTCTTCCCTGGCAAGTACTATGGGTGATCTCACCTTTCCCTTTTGGGCCTATCTTCAAATCAGACATTTTCTTCTCTCTCCTGCATATTGCCATAAATGGGTCCGCCCTCTCACCTCCTTTGAGTCACTCTGTTCAAAGGCTGAACCACGGAGGCATTTAGTATCATTTACCTATCTGCTTCTTCTTGGTGACAGAACCTTTGATTCACTTCCTGCCTGCAAAGCTTGGAAAAGAGACTTAAACATTGACTTTTCTTCCTCTGATTGGTACCAAATCTTTACCTTTTCTCATAAGTGCTCCTTGAATGTTTCGGCACAAGAAAACGGAGACAAGTTGGCGATACGTTGGTACAATACACCTTCTAGAATCCATCATTTTAATCCATCCAGACCCAGTATTTGTTGGAGATGTGGGGCTCCTGTTGGATCTCTTCTTCATATCTGGTGGGACTGCCCTATGGTTCAGCCCTTTTGGCAGGAGGTACATCGGATCACTTCTTCGGTGTCTACTCTTGATATTGGGTTCTCTCCGGCCCAACTCCTCCTCCACCGCACTCCGCTTCCCAAACGTCTATATTTCAAATCTCTGCTTAGCATATGCTTAACGCAGCCAAACTCTGCTTACCGGTTCTCTGGGGGTCTGTTCACCCCCCCACAGTGCGAAATTGGTTCATACGCTTGAACAGAATTGCTGAAATGGAAGAGCGGATTGCTTCTTCTCTGGATAACCCTACAAAATTTTCTTATATGTGGTCCTGTTGGATTCACTTCCGAACGATCCCTGAATATCGTTCTCTCATGGGCCTTGCTGATTGATTCTGAATCTCTCTGATACCCCGTAGTGTTTCTGGCGATATATCGGCTCTCTGTTTTTTCAAGGTTGTGATTGAGGTCCTTTGTCTCGATGTCCTGTACTGCTTGGATCAAGCTACGCTTGGCACCCTGATATGCCTGCAACTGTCCCCAGCTCGCTTCTCTGCCAGGGTTGCACGTATCTCTCATGTCCTGGGAGTCTAGAGTAAAGGTGACTTACCTACCCTTACTCCTCCACACCTCCTCCCTGTTCGACCCTTCCCCAACCCCCCATCTCCCCCCCTTTTTTTTTCTTCTTCTTTTTCTTCTTCTCCTCTCTTCCCTTCTTTTTCATGCTTATTCTTAAATTCTTAATCCCCATTTCCCTGCCTTCTTACTCAGAGTTTAGCTTTCATTCTCCCCTTTCTATTTTGGTACACTTCTCTACTCATAGGAGCCCTACTCCCTATCTGCAATCCAGCTGCGCATATATTATACTTTTACATATCTCCTTTCCTGAACCCTTTACCCATGTGCTGCCAACCTGCAGTGGGTTACCTCAGTTTCATCAAAAGTACAAGGCCATATCCTACAAACCCTTGCAGGGGGGGCTCCACACCTACTGTATACATTTCCAACGCATACCTTTGACTCACTGGCCCTGCTCTTTGCTGCTGCTCGGTAACTGAGGTTATATATCATTGACCCTGCCAGTGCTGTGATTACAATATGCTGAATAAGGGCTTGAGACCAGATATGCCTTTAATGTTCCTGCGCTCGCATGTTCTCATTTTTCCCGTTTTCTTTTCCCTGGGATGACTTACGTCTGATTCTTTGTCTATGTATTGCTATGTATCTTTTTGTTCGCTGTATGTGCATTACCTCTTATTGTATTTCCGACTGATACCTTGTATTACCTGTACTTATTGTATGCTCTGAGTTTATTAATAAACTTTATGGAAAAAAACGAAAAACAAAAACTTGTCACAGAGCCTTGCAAAATGCTTGAAAACACAGGCAATCGCAAAGCAGCATTCATTGTGGCTTGTGGGGAGAGTTTACCACACAAATTCTTATGTTTGAAAAAGATGGTCTTTACATTAAAGTGGAATTTAACCCAAAACTAAAAATTGAATATATTACAGTCTCAGTCATTAGATGTGGTGGCTGCATTAGTTTTCCCTCTGTTTTCACCTGGTGATCTGGCTAGTAACACACTTCCTGTATTAGAGTGCCGCCACCCTGGATAAAGGAGCAACAGAGACACCTTTAGACAGGAGCTTTGTCCATCTGGGGGAGGGGAATGGTAAATGTACTAGCAGATTGAAATACACTAGCAAATTCAAGCCAAACTCCAGCTTACGTTATACTTTCTAAGCAGTTACAGCAACCCATTTTTTTTTCGGATAAAGGTTTTACATATTGTAAATAAATAAAAGCTGATCACTGTATCCACACCTGTCCATGTTAAATGGTTTGTTTCAACCATATAAACTAATACATCTGCAGGACAGCTTGTTCTTTTAAAAAACGGACTTACTGGCTAGATCACCAGAGAAAAATAGAAGAAATATTAAAAAACTAAATTAATACAGCCATCACATCTAAAACTTGGTTAGCTGCAATCTAATAAATGTTTGCTTTTGAGTTTAATATTGTTTTAACCAGTTGCCCACCACCCTATAGCTGAAATATTGCTGCAGGGCTGTGCAAACCCACGTGTATACATATGTGATTTGCATGCGCCGCCCTACCTGCACCACCACTGGCAGCTACAGATGTTAATGATTAGGTCCTGGATGGAGATTCCCCGCCAGCACCCGGCAATTTCTGAGTAACACTGACAGAGGAGAGATGTGTGTGTACACAGCCCAGGTCTCGCTCCTGCCACCAACAACATGCACAGCAGAAAAATACACAGCAGCATGTCTCCCAAGTACAACACACACAGCATATGTTATAAAAACACAGCACAGAACACAGTTAACCCTTTGAACGCCCCAGATGTTAACCCCTTCCTGCACAGTGTCATTAGTACAGTGTCAGTGCTTTTTATTAGCACTGATCACTGTATTAGTGTTATTGGGATGTCAATGGCAGTTAGTCAGTTTCCACACAGTGTTAGAATGCCTGCCACAGTCCCGCTATAAGTCGCTGATCACTGCCATTGCTAGTATAAAAAAAAATTTAAAATAAAAAAATTCCAGTATACAGTATCTCACAGAAGTGAGTACACTTTTGTTTGTAAATTTATTCTATCTTTTCATATGACAACACTGAAGAAATGACACTTTGCTACAATGTAAAGTAGTGAGTGTACAGCTTGTATAACAGTGTAAATTTGCTGTCTCCTCAAAAAAACTCAACACAGCCATTAATGTCTAAACCACTGGCAACAAAAGTGAGTACACCCCCAGGGGCGTATCCACCGCAAGGCAAACAAGGCTTTTGCCTAGGGTGGCAATTTTTAGGGGGGCGGCACCGCCCCTCCTCCCCCCGAAGAAGGGACCCTTTGAGCAGCGGCGGACAGCAAGAAGATCGATGTGGAGGAGGGCAGTAACAGAGCGACGACCATGCACCTCTCCCTCCAGCAGCTGACAAGCCAGGATCAGGGGAATGCCTGGAGCAGGGAGAGAAGCGAAGAAAGAGCCCAGAAGAGGTGAGCTGTGTTGTCTTCTGTGGGCTCTCCCTCCTGTCATCCATCCAGCAGATTACACTGACACTGATCACTGACAGATCGTATGGGACTGCACACACCAACCCCCCCCCCTCCTGAGGGGGGAGGGGTGTGTGTGTGCTCCCATACGATCTGAGGGAGTGGGGGGAGAGAAAGCAAGGGAAGAGGGAGGGAACAGAGAAAGAGGGAGAGATAGAGAGAGGGAAGTAGGGGGGGAGAAAGAGGGAGAGATAGAGAGAGGGGGGAGAAGGAGAGAAAGGGGGGAGAAAGAGAAAGAGGGGGAGAGAGAGAACAGAAAGAAAGGGATATATATATATATATATATATATATACACATACACACACTTATTGAACTCTCTCGCTCTCTCATTGGGGAGGGGGCGCAACATTTTTGTGTTGCCTAGGGCAGCACAAAATCTAAATACACTAAGTAAAAATGTCCAAATTGGGCCCAAAGTGTCAATATTTTGTGTGGCCACCATTATTTTCCAGCACTGCCTTAACTGTCTTGGGCATGGAGTTCACCAGAGCTTCACAGGTTTCCACTGGAGTCCTCTTCCACTCCTCCATGACGACATCACAGAGCTGGTGGATGTTAGAGAACTTGCGCTCCTCCACCTTCCATTTGAGGATGCCCCACAGTTGCTCAATAGGGATTAGGTCTGGAGACATGTTTGGCCAGTCCATCACCTTTACCCTCAGATTCTTTAGCAAGGCAATGGTCATCTTGGAGGTGTGTTTGGGGTCGTTATCATGTTGGAATACTGCTCTGTGGCCCAGTCTCCAAAGGGAGGGGATCATGCTCTGCTTCAGTATGTCACGGTACATGTAAGCATTCATGGTTCCCTCAAGGAACTGTAGCTCCCCAGTGCCGACAGCACTCATGTAGCCCCAGACCATGACACTCCCACCACCATGCTTGACTGTAGGCAAGGCACACTTGTCTATGTACTCCTCACCTGGTTGCTGACACACACGCTTGACACCATCTGAACCAAATAAGTTTATCTTGGTCTCATCAGATGACAGGGTATGGTTCCAGTAATCCGTGTCCTTAGTTTGCTTGTCTCTGGATATGACGCTGAGCACATGCACTCAACTTCTTTGATTGACCATGGTGAGGCCTGTTATGAGTGGAACCTGTCCTGTTAAACTGTTGTATGGTCTTGGCCACCATGCTGCAGCTCAGTTTCAGGGTCTTGGCAATCTTCTTATAGCCTAGGCCATCTTTATGTAGAGCAACAATTCTTTTTTTCAGATCCTCAGAGAATTATTTGCCATGAGGTGCCATGTTGAACTTCCAGTGAACAGTATGAGAGAGTGAGAGCGATAACACCAAATTTAGCACACCTGCTCCCCATTCACACCTGAGATCTTGTAACATTAAGGAGTCACAAGACACCGGGGAGGGAAAATGGCTAATTGGGCCCAATTTGGACATTTTCACTTAGGGGTGTGCTCACTTTTGTTGCCAGTGGTTTAGACATTAATGACTGTGTGTTGAGTTATTTTGAGGGGACAGCAAATTTACACTGTTATACAAGCTGTACACTCACTACTTTACATTGTATCAAAGTGTCATTTCTTCAGTGTTATCATATGAAAAGATATAATAAAATATTTACAAAAATGTGAGGGGTGTACTCCCTTCCATGAGATATTGTATATATCACCATTTGTAGATGCTATAACTTGCACGTAAACCAATTAATTTACATGTATTGGGATTGTTTTTTTAATAAAGACAAGTAGCAGAATAAAATTTGCCTGATTTTGACGAAATTTGATTTTTACATTTTGTTATTGGATATGTTTTATAGCAAAAAGTCAAAAATATTTTTTTTTCAAAATAAATATTTTTTTCAAAATTGTTGGTCTTTTTTTGTTTTATAGCTCAAAAAATAAAAACCACACAGGTGACCAAATACCACCGAAAGAAAGCTCTTTTGTGGGATAAAAAGGACATAAATTTAATTTGGGTGTAGTGTTGCATGACCATGCAATTGTTAGTTAAGGTAACACAGTGCCGTATTGCCAAAAATGGCCTGGTCAGGAAGGGGGGGTCTTGAGATCAAAGTGGTTAATCACTGTATTAAATCCACATGTACACACAAACTTTTTTTTTTCCTCACACCTAAAGACAGTGTTTTTTACAGTCTCAAACTCTTCTCAGCTAACAAACAATTACACCCACCTAGGTGGATGCAGCATCAGCATCTGTCACCCCCCGCCGCTTCTAAGACTGAGAACTGAGCAATTAAAGACTGCTGATCGCTCAATTCTCAGTCTTCAGTGGGCAGAGAGATGGTGACTGTGCAGTGCTCAATGGAACATCGGGCTGTGCAGGGGGCAGGAGCAGCTAGCTCAGGCTCTCAGTGAGTCACTGAGAAGCTGACCCAGCTGCCAGTCCAAGCATCGCAGTGGATCTTGACTTTAAAGTCAGGATCTTTCCAGAGCCTGGACGGCTCTGTGACTTCAGCTGACTGGACTTTAGCCTGCTGTCAGCTGAAAACAGGTCACAGGAGTACAGAACAAAAGAGCTTAGGCTCTACTTCTCCTTAGTCCACCTCAAAGCCAACATGCAGCAGATAACCCAGAAACGTGTTTGCTGCTAAAATGAACATCCTACAGCCCAGACATTGCACAACTAAACTGTGGAAGACAGGGACAGGGAGCACACTGAAAATAAAAGCCCAATTTGCCGTTTAGTACACTTAATGTGTAACGTAATGGTAACTAACTATGAGCATGCTTTGGTGTGTGTACCTGTTAACCACTTGCCCTCCTGAGGATTTACCCCCCTTCCTGACCAGGCCATTTTTTTGTGTTACAGAGCTGCGTTATTTTATCTGACAATTTCACGGTCATGCAACGCTGCACCCAAATGAAATTTACGTCCTTTTTTTCCCACGAATTGAGCTTGTTTTCAATAGTATTTGATTGCCTGTACATTTTATTTTTTGTGCTATAGAAAAAAAAAAAAGACCGACAATTTTGAGAAAAAAAAACAATATTTTTTTACTTTTTGCTATTAACCGTTTCAATACCGTGTGATTTTACACCTTCCTACCCAGGCCATTTTTCAGGTTTCAGCGCTCTCACACTTTGAATGACAATTGCGCGGTCATACAACACTGTACCCAAACTAAAATTTTATCATTTTCTTCACACAACTAGAGCTTTCTTTTGGTGGTATTTAATCACCGCTGGGGTTTTTATTTTTTGCTAAATTAACAAAAAAAGACCAAAAATTTTGAAAAAAAACCACATTTTTCTTTGTTTCTGTTATAAAAGTTTACAAATAAATAATTGTTCTTCATAAATTTAGGCTGAGATGTATTCTGCTATATGTCTTTGGTGAAAATAACCCAAATTAGGATGTATTTTTTAGTTTGTAGGAAAGTTATAGAGTTCACAAACTATGGTATAGATCTGAATATTGATCAATCCTGAAATACTGACAGCCAATCTAATTTCTTAAGGTCCAAGAATGTCAGAACAGTACAGATATCCCCCAAATGACCCCTTTTTGCAGAGTAGACAGTCCGACGTACTTCATAAGAGGCATGGCGAGTTTTTTGAAGTTGTATTTTTTTGTCATAATTTCGGAAAATGAAAAAATTAAAAAAATTATTTTCACTATTTTTTTTTTTTACATACTGTCACCAGTGCAGTACAGCGTCTTCATATAACTGGCATGGCGGTGAACATGGACACTGACTGGTGACAGTATGAAAAAAAAAAAATATATATATATATATATATATATATATATTTTTTTTTTTTTTCTATTATATTTAATTTTTTATTACATTTTTTTAAAGATTTTCTTTTCATATTTTACTATGACCAAAGTAGTACAATGTTACCATAGTACTACCATAGTAACATTGTACTACTTTGGGGGAGTGATCAGTATTTATTTTTTTTTTTTTATACACAGTTTGCTTATAACAAAGAATTACTTTGCTATAAGCAAGCATTTAGCTGAATAAAATCGATTCATTCAGCTTTTTTTTTTTTTTTTTTTTTTTTTTTTTTTGTGCTTAGCTGTGATTTGGCCACAGCTAATCACATGACATGTGCATGTGACCTGCTGTGACCATTCGCAGCTAGGCACTAGTATACAATGGATGGCATCATGAATGAAGCCATCCATTGTATACAACTATCATGTGACCTGCTGTGATTGGTCACAGCAGGTCACATGGTACCAGCTACGGGAGCCGGTACTCGGATCTGTCATCGGCCGTGTCCGAGGTGCACGGCCCGTGACAGATCCCGCTGCTGCGCCGCTCTGCTGTGCCGCAAACTGCGCATGTGCGGGAGCACGCCAAATGGCGTGCACCCGGAATACAGGAGCGCATTTCAAGCCGCCAAACGGCCATTGGCCGGGCGGCTAATGGTTAAACATGTCCAGTAAAAAAATGTAAAAAAAAAAAGTGAACGTTTACGTGAAAGTTATAGCGTTTATAAATTGTGGTATATATACAGTAGACTGGATTTTTTAAAAATTTTTACTAGTAATGGCAGTGATCAGCAACTTATAGCGGAACTGAGGCAGGCATTCTGACACTGGGGCAACTGACTTGGTGTCACTGACATCCCCAGTGACACCAATACAGTGATTGGTGCTAAAAAAAAAAAAAAAAGTACCAACCAGGGGCGGACTGACAACTTATGGGGCCCCCCGGGCAATAGGGGATCATGAGGCCCCTGTGTCCTTGCCCAAACTCAAAAAAAGCCTATGAAAAAGGTACCAGGGGCATCTCATGGGGCCCCCTACTGACCCCGGGCCCTCGGGCAGTGCCCAAGTTTCCAAATGGTCAGTCCGCCCCTGGTACCAACACTGTACTCATGGGGCCCCCTACTGACCCCGGGCCCTCGGGCAGTGCCCGAGTTTCCAAATGGTCAGTCCGCCCCTGGTACCAACACTGTACTAATGGCACTGGGCAGGAATGGGTTAACATGAGGGGCGATCAAAGGGTTAACTGTGTGCTGGGTGTTTTATACTAGGGGCTGTGTATTAGTGCTTCATTGTAATTACACTGCCTTGCATGGCTGTGCTGTGCACAGCCATCCAAAGCAGTGTGCATGAGCTGACAGGGAGGAGAAAACTGTTTTGTTTACAAACAGTTCTCCCCGTCGGAGATGCTCAGCAGTCACCGGGCGCTGGCGAGTAATCCCCAGGCGGGACTCAGTGATTGACAGTCGCAGCTGCGAATGGCAGCTCAGGTAGGGTGCGTACAACCCCTACCCGGAAATGCAAAATCACGTATATATACATGATTTTTTGCACACGTGCTGTCCTGTAGCAGTATATCTGCTATAGGGCGGTCGGGAAGCAGTTAGTATACGAATGACTATTACTATGACTAGTGCAAACAATGAGAATATGACTACAGTGCGCTACTGTTCATCAGCCAACCTTTGTATGCATATTGCTAAAGCTGAAGCATTCTTACATGTGTTTTCATATGTTTGGGGTGATTTACAGAAAGCCTTTTGTGTACACGAATAGAAAACAAAAATCTTATACATAGCCTGAGGCAAATTGGAGTCTGAAGCATGATCGAAGTTCACAACTGAATCACATGTTGAAATCACATGCCTTTCATGGAAATTCAATCCCTCCATATCCCTCCCTCCCTCCCTCCGGAGGTCAGCAACAGAACCTCCCACACATGGAAAAAAAAATACAGGCAATGTTTTCCTTCCAGGCAAGCATCCAGAACCCATGCCTCTTTGTTAGCTCAGTGGAGTGTAGAATTTTTTAAACAGCTTTCTGGTTCATGTTTTCTTGTTGAGAAGCCAGCCTAAGGAAATATCTGCAGGAATATGAAGATTCTGGGTTTGGAAGCCTTGTTGCCCCATTATTTAGGCTGAGAAGGGTGTTGTGACTAGAGAGTGTGCTCAGAAATCCAGGCTCCTCAGCAGACACGCCTGCTTTTATTGCAACACTATAGTCACAACATGCCATTCTTCTGTTAAAAATATGATATTTTCATGCCATACTTTTTATCGCTATGATTGTTGAAAGATAATTGGGCTAATCATCAAGCTAGTACAAGACTAGTAGCAATAAAAACATTAAAGTACAATTAAACGTAATCATTCAAATCTTATATATGGGTTAACATGTTACTGTCATGTCAAAAGTCATTTTCAACCTTTTTGCTGATCCTGCCATGATGGTCCTTGTTCAGGTACTTCCTGTTAGAAGATGATAATGCTCTGCCCTATTTTGCCCCCATGTTGTCACTCTGGTTTCGAATTTTCAATACACATTACAGAGGCTTGCTCCACTGTGGTAGCCATCAAATAAATGCTTCCATACACTGTAGATCAGTGGTTGTTAAAGTGGTACTGAAGTCATTCGCTGATATGCAGCGATTATATAACAGAACTGTCATAAATCTGTCAGTTGTAATGTAATCTGTGCTCAGTCATGCGCAGCTCAGACCACATTTACAGCCCGCTCTGTGTGTGGCTGCGATGTGACATACACGGGAATGATGTCACCCCCACCCAGCCTTTCAAGCGGCCAAAGATACGATACCCTGAAGGAAGATCGGGTGAAGATGGAAGTACTGAGGGAGCCGTGGCAGGAAGGCGCTGAAGGGCTCCATTTTCAGGTACGTCTGTCATAATGTGCTAGTATGCTGTGTATACTAGTATATTATGACTTAAACCTGCAGGGGCCCATGTTTTGAACATTTTTGTGGCAACTTTATTACCACTTTAACTGATTGCCTGCCACCCTATAGCACAAATACTGCTACAGGGCTGTGCAAAATCATGTATATATACACATGATTTTGCATTTTCAGGTAGGGGGCTCACGTGGGGCTTCAGCTATCAATCACTGGGTCCTGGCCGGTGATTCCCCGCCAGCACCCACTCAGTATCACTGAGGTGGAGATGTCTATAAACAATAGGATGTCTATAAACAATAGGGACAGTAAACAATATGTAAACAATAGGGTGTAACAAAGGTATAGCGAGCGCTACAAGTAGGTTAATGTAAGCAGCTGAAACACCAAACAAAGGTAACCAAAAAACCTTTCAGTAATCAATAAAGGGAGAAGGATAGGTGCAGCGCTTTGAATCAGAGTGCAAAAAGAATGCTCTAAAGGTATATATATATATATATATATATATATATATATATATGTACAATAATAGACAGTGCGCTAATCAATAGAAGTGTTTACAGCACACACACAGTCCACATCCCAAATCAATGGTTGTAGGAAGGGTGAAAAGAATCCTAGGAGCGTATAGAGTGCGCACTCACCAGAAGTGCGTATAAAATACGCATGTAGAGAGATATACTCTTCAGAATGTCTCTGGCATCCAGGCTCTGGTCAGATCGCACTCCACACCATCCTCTTTGGCACCGTGAAGAGCAGTAACCCGGATTCACCAAATGGTAAGGGCGTCAAAGATACTCCTTAGTCCAAAAAAGGCACTGTGGGAGATGGTGCTCTCAGGGAGAGCCCAATAAAGGATGCCACATAGTGTAATGCTGTTTGACTTAAATTTATTTTAGTCAAAGCAAGTAACAAAATCTTTACTGACCATAAAATGTTGGCCACATATAGTGGCTAGATGTCCATGAGCTGTAGCCCCCCCCCGACGCGTTTTGTGCGATGCACGTTTTCAAAGGGCGCAAGGCTTACAGCAGGACATCTTACCCCATCTATTTATGCACAGAAATGGCAATCGCGCTAGTCACGGCGGCCATTTTGCCAGCGTTTCGCGCATGCGCAGTACATCGGCGACCATTTTGCCGTGGATCACTAGGGAGAATACAATTGTTTCCCCTAGTGTCCATTAAAACCATACAAGGCGGCGCTGTATTACAGATAGGAGTAAGCCAAATCTCCTGTCTATCTTCTAGTCATGAGCACAGATCACCGACTCATGACTATATATATATTGCTATTATTATTTAAAATTTAAAATAAGCATTTAAAAAGGTATTGGTTACAAATAAAGAAACCCATCTTCTAAATGAAGGAGTAATTTGTTATGGTATATTAGTATTGTGTGTATGCATATATAAATGCATGTAACCAAGTTTGTATAATAAAAAATCGGAAGCAGTCATTTCTTATTTAGCTTACCATTCAAATAAATATTAATAAATAATAGCATAAAAATTATTTTGCAAAAAAATACTAAAAATTCTGCGACTTAATGAATAATTATAATGATATAATAGTGCTCCTTTTTTTCCACAAATGAAAGGTTTCTACCCATGTAGAAAGTGCATTACCTGCACTAACAGCAACTTTACTAGTAGGCATACAAGTTTTAAGTCTACAGCAAATGGTAAGATTTTTAAGATTGACGATTTTATTACTTGCACGAGTAAATATGTAGTTTATCTAATACAATGCCCTTGCCACTTACAATACATAGGGCGAACAACCAGACGTTTGAGAGATCGTTTAAAAGAACACGTTAACAATATCAGAAAGGGCTTTAAAGATCACTCATTATCCCTCCATTATAAAACGCACCACAACAAAGATCCATCATCATTAATATTTATGGGTATAGGAATTATAAACGCACACTGGAGAGGACAAAATAAAAAAAGAGCGATCTCACAACTAGAATCTAAGTGGATATACGAACTTGGTTCCCTATACCCTAATGGCCATAACATTGAATTGGATTTAAATTGTTTTATTGATGACAGCTAATGTGCGTTTATATTGTCCCAGTATTAATGATACTCATGTACTGTATGTGGTTGATAGTGTCCAAATATCAAAATATCACCACACTTGTCATTGCGTATTCTATTCTATCCTATTTTATATGTTTTTAGATAGTTTTTATTATGTACAATATTGTATTATCATGTACTAATATTGATGTTTTTGACCTCTTCTGACCATATGAAATGGACTGATTTTGGATGTATTATACTGACCTAGTCTTTTAAATTTATACTTAATAAAATATATGAGATTTTAAATATATTTATATTATATTATTCACATCTATTTTATTGCAATAGAAATGGCCATCGCACTATTATATCATTATAATTATTCATTAAGTCGCAGAATTTTTAGTATTTTTTTGCAAAATAATTTTTATGCTACTATTTATTAATATTTATTTGAATGGTAAGCTAAATAAGAAATGACTGCTTCCGATTTTTTATTATACAAACTTGGTTACATGCATTTATATATGCATACACACAATACTAATATACCATAACAAATGACTCCTTCATTTAGAAGATGGGTTTCTTTATTTGTAACCAATACCTTTTTAAATGCTTATTTTAAATTTTAAATAATAATAGCAATATATATATATAGTCATGAGTCGGTGATCTGTGCTCATGACTAGAAGATAGACAGGAGATTTGGCTTACTCCTATCTGTAATACAGCGCCGCCTTGTATGGTTTTAATGGACACTAGGGGAAACAATTGTATTCTCCCTAGCGATCCACGGCAAAATGGCGCCGATGTACTGCGCATGCACAAAACGCTGGCAAAATGGCCACCGCGACTAGCGCAATTGCCATTTCTGTGCATAAATAGATGGGGTAAGATGTCCTGCTGTAAGCCCTGCGCCCTTTGAAAACGTGCATCGCACGAAACGCGTCAGGGGGGCTACAGCTCATGGACATCTAGCCACTATATGTGGCCAACATTTTATGGTCAGTAAAGATTTTGTTACTTGCTTTGACTAAAATAAATTTAAGTCAAACAGCATTACACTATGTGGCGTCCTTTATTGGGCTCTCCCTGAGAGCACCATCTCCCACAGTGCCTTTTTTTGGACTAAGGAGTATCTTTGACGCCCTTACCATTTGGTGAATCCGGGTTACTGCTCTTCGCGGTGCCAAAGAGGATGGTGTGGAGTGCGATCTGACCAGAGCCTGGATGCCAGAGACATTCTGAAGAGTATATCTCTCTACATGCGTATTTTATACGCACTTCTGGTGAGTGCGCACTCTATTCGCTCCTAGGATTCTTTTCACCCTTCCTACAACCATTGATTTGGGATGTGGACTGTGTGTGTGCTTTAAACACTTCTATTGATTAGCGCACTGTCTATTATTGTACCTATATATATATATATACATATATGCCTTTAGAGCATTCTTTTTGCACTCTGATTCAAAGCGCTGCACCTATCTTTCTCCCTTTATATGTAAACAATGCAGATCTCATCTCTCCCCGGTCAGCTCTAGCACACTGCTTAGTATTGCTCTGCATTACAGTGAAAGATACAGTTAACCCTTTGATTGCCCCAGATGTTAACCCCTTCCTACCCCAGTGTCATTAGTACAGTGTCAGTGCTTTTTATTAGCACTGGTCACCGTATTAGTGTCACTGGCAGTGTCAGAATGCCCACCGCAGTCCCGCTTCAAGTTGCTGATAGCCAGCATTACTAGTATATAAAAAAAACACAATTCTAGTATATATACTGCCATTTGGAGACACTATAAAACTTTCACATAAACCAATTCATTTACACATATTGGTATTGTTTTTTTTAGCAAAGACATCACTTAAATGTATGATGAAATTTAATTTTTTTATAGGATATGTTTTATAGCAAAATGTAAAAATGTAGTATCCCCCCCCTCCCCCCTCGCTTTGACTGCATGTTATCTCTAGCCTCCTTTTTTTTCCCCCCTTTCATCTCTTCTAACATTCTGCTAACTTTGTGAGTAGTACTGCTTAGACCTTGAAGAAGGGGACATGCCCCGAAAGCGTGTCCTCAAAATTGTATGTTAGTGCAAATAAAAAAAGTATCAGGGACAGTACTCAATTGTTTTTTTCTCAAAATTGTCAGCCTTTTAGTTGTTTATAGCAAAAAAATAAACATTGCATAGGCAAATCAAATACCACTAAAAGAAAGCTCCATTTGTGGGAAAAAAAGGACATAAATTTAATTTGGTTTTAGTGTTGCATGACCGTGCAATTGTCAATTAAATTAACACAGTACTGGATCGCACAAAATGACCTGGTCAGGAAGGGGGGGGGGTAATCCTCTGGACGGCAAGTGGTTAAGTTATGAGTGAAATATGGTTGCCACCTCATCCCTAGATTGTAAACTCTAACGGGCATAGATCCCTCTGTTTCCTCTTGTACCAAATTGTATTGTAACTAAGGTCTGCCTTCATTTTGTAAAGCGCTGCGCAAACTGTTGGCGCTATATAAATCCTGAATAATAATCCCTTTAAAACCGGACACTTAGTAATTACACAGGTTCTGTGGCTGATTGAGATGTTAATTAAACTCATTAAAACGAGCCTCCGAACCTGTGTAATTTATATATGTTCGGTTTTAAAGGGATGAGGTGGCAACCCTAGAGTGAAAAGGGGCTTCAAATGCGGCCCCTAGTATCAGCAAAGGGCCACACAATGTCCAATGTATGAAATGCTTGAGAGGACTGTCAGAAACTGAGGAAATTAAGTTGGGGATATGCTGCAAAAGACAATACAAAACTAAGAACATGTTACATGAGGCTAGTAGAGATCTATGCTATTACGTGAATCATTGTTCCCAATACAGACTGCTGAGGTCTGAGGGTGGCACATCAAATACCAAAAGGACCACAGGTTGGGCACCAGGGTTCTACATAGTAAGTGGCTGCAGGAGATCAGCAGCACTGAGATGCAACAAAAGTTTGAAAAAAAAAACCCCAAAAAAAACAAAAAATGGTGTCACAACATGCATTTTGTTTAGGGAAAAATAAAATGTGCTGCCCAGTGCTTTAGAAAACAAAGTGTTGTTCAGTTAGGCTAATTTCACATGGATCCACCACAAAAATGCAGAGGCTTTTTTATATCATGCTTTCAAAAAGGACACGCGACTTAACTGCACCAAAAAACGCTTCTCAGAGGTGTTTTTGAGGTGCTTTTCGAGGTGCTTTTCATGCGGTTTTTAGGCACTTTTCACGTGTTTTCCATTGATTTCAGTGGGAAGAGGCATTTTTTGGGCATTTAACTCCCCAAACATGTCCCAAAGATGCTGCAAGCAGGAGTTTTTACACCGCAAGCACAATGCCTCAGTGTGAAAACACACATGGATATACATTCACATACATAGGGAAGCGTTCTTGAGCTTTTCAGACACTTTAATGTAAAAACGCTTCACAAACTGCTCAGTGTGAACGTAGCCTTAGGGTTAACAGCCAGTTCATTCAGGGGCTTGGTGCTTCCCATTGTTCCTTTGCAGCACTGGCCTTGCATTGAATTCCCACAAAGGATAACACCATCAGTACAGAAAACGTTCTTCCATATCTGTACTATTAGTTTCCACCCTCAGTCATAAAAACTCACTTTAAATTGCTTCCACTCCATTTGCATCACTTTGTGTACATTTTGCAATAGAGAAATGAAAGTTTGGGTGCAAGAATCAATGTGAACAGTTCGATGTTCTATAAAATGTGTGTGCACAAAAGAAAAATGCTGCATTGATTTTTCAGCATGCTGGAAAATCTGTAACTGTAATTAAAGCTGATTTCTCTTTCTCCATTCCAAACCTTTTCCTGCACATCATTTATAAAGTGCACCCACATGAGGCAGCATCAGCCACTGAGCTGAAAGTTGGCACATTTCCGTACAGCCTGTTCAGAACATTCTGGAAGCAGTAGCGGCGTCACACAAGGGAAACAAAGAAAGAGGCCGCCCTTCCCCCACACAGCAGCATGACATAAGCAGGCAGATGGAGAGGAGCTAACCCTTCCCAACACACTTCACAGAAAGATGAGCTGACAGATTAGCCCTCCCCCAACATGCACACTGAAATCAGCACAAAGAGCTCACTACACATAGAGAAAACAACAAAAACCCAGTGAGCGTTCTTTCCCATCCCCCCACTTGCTAATAATTGACTTCCTCATTCAGGAGCAGCACAGAAAGCTTAACCCTCCCCCATTTATAGATGGAAGCATGAGCAACGCAGCCTCTCCCTTGTGACACCCATGAGACTTGTAGACTGTGCAGGCTGCCACGCCTTCTGCTAGAAATTCAGGAAAGCAGCACATGGCTGAGCTGAGCCATACATGACAAAACATACAAATGGAGAGCAGGACCCTCTAATGGGCAGCTCTTGTTTGCTCATAGGTTGCAGCTGAAGACTTCAGTAAAAGATGTGTTTGGTTGCTTAGCAAACTGCAATCACACAATGACCTAATGGAAGGGAGACATTGCTGCCAATATGAATAGTGGTGGGCAGAATGACAGCAAATCCAAGCAATGAGAGCTCTAGCATTACAAATATACAAAAATGCTTTCAATGCATAGAGGAAGAGAACGTGTTTGTGGTGCATTTGCAGCATGCTACTGATAACAGTGACTATTATTCTCTGATAACGTTGCAGGATAGAGAGTAACCTATTTTTTAACTGAAAATGAATCTGTTCCGGTGGTGTGCGCTTAGTCACACTGTTCAGCATAGTTGTAGTTCAATCAACTCGATTTTGCACTTGTGTCGTTTGTAAGGTTTTATATAGCATCTTTTTTTTTAAATAAGAATGTGTGCTTACATGTTTGTCTTCCATGAACACATTACACAGGTTCTGAGGCTAATATAATGCAGATAAGGCACTGAGTGAGTTTAATTGCCACCTAAATCAGCCACAGAACCTGAGTAATAAATGTTCCGGTTTAAAGGGATGAGGTGGCAAACCTTATTTAACCACTTGCCCTCCAGAGGACTTACCCCCCTTCCTGACCAGGCCATTTGTGCAATACTTTAACTGACAATTGCTTGGTCACGCAACACTGTACATAAATGAAATGTATGTCCTCCCCCCCCCCCCCCCCAAATAGATCTTTCTTTTGGTGGTATTTGATCATCACTGCATTTTTTATTTTTTTGTGCTATAATTTTGAAACATATCCAGTAAAAAATTTTAAAAAAATCAAATGTCTTCATAAATTTAGGGCAAAATGTATTCTGCTACATGTCTTTGCTAAAAAAAAAAAAAAAGAAAAGCCCAATACATGTAAATGCGAAAAACGAAAACCCATAAGTGAACAAAAAAACATGCTAGTGCAAAACCAACACAAAAAAGTGCACTTAGGGGTGTGCTTTGTCCACCCCCCGAAGGGGTAGGATCTCTACCCTGATCCCCCGGGGCATGAAGCTTCTGACAGGGACAAGGTTCCCATGTGGTCCACCTAGTCAAAAGACCAGGCGGACCCCGTTCCTTGTGGCTATCCTAAGCCAGCCACCAAGTACTTGGTAAGGGGGCTCTCCCGAAGAGAAAACCCCTAGGGACAGGGGAGGAAGCAACCAAAAGGCCACACATCCTCCCCCTAGACTTCAGGGTAGGCCAGAGGACCCACACCCTACCATCTGTGAGAAAAAAACACACAAGTGAAAAAGTGACAAACAGTGGGAGAAAAATAAATTAAATAAATAAAAATAAAAAAGTGGCCGTGCAATTGTGCACTGGCTAGGCCCTGAGGCCCGTAGCATAACAATTGCCCTGGACTTAGCCAAAAGGCCTAGCCCTAAAAGGCGCAGTGCAGGAAAAGTGGTTATAACTGTGACCATGTGCACGTTTCACACTTGGGATCCCACCCCAATGTGTTACTAGGAGCACCCTTGAGGTGACCACTCTCAGGGGGCACAGTAAATTAATTGGTTTACGTGAAAGTTATAGTGTCTACAAATGGCGGTGTATATATACTGGATTTTTATAAATTTTTTTATACCAGTAATGGCGGCGATCGGCAACTTATAGCGAGACTGCAGTGGGTATTCTGACACTGGGTGGAAACTAACTGCCACAGACATCCCAATGACACTAATACAGTGATCAGTGCTAATAGAAAGCACTGACACTGTGCTAATGACACTGGGCAGGAAGGGATTAACATCTGGGGCGATCAAAGGGTTAACTGTGTGCTATTTAACATTATGTGCTATGTGTGTTTTACTAGGGAGACATGCTACTGTGTAGAGAAATACAAAGCAGCATGTCCTTGCTGGCAGGAGAGAGACCTGTGTTGTTTTCTCACATGTCTCTCCCTTGTCAGTTTTACACGGTGATCACCAGGTGCTAGTGGGAAATCTCTGTCTGGGACCCGGTGATTGACATCCCTAGCCGCTAATAGTGGCGTGGGAAGGGCGAAGTGCATGCACCCCCTACCTGGAAATGCAAATCACATATATATGTGATTTTGCGCAGCCCTGTAGCAGTAGTTCTACTATAGGGTTGCGGGAAAGCGGTTAACTTTACTTTAAAACAAACACACAACTAGCCATACACTGACAGATGTTTGTTGCTCAGCCTACATGCTGAACAAAGATAAAATTGATCAGATTCTTCTGTCCATGCTATACAGGCAGGATTGATGAATCTCCCTCTGAAGCTATTGTATACTGGCAGCTGTCAGAACACCTAAACAGTGGCTGCATCTGATTGGATACCACTGCTGCAATTTTCCAATAAAAGGATGCCAAGCAGGTGGGGTGTTGACAGAGACAACCATAAAGAAAATTTGGTTTATGAGGAACAAGCTGATCTTTGATCTGTGTATGACCAACTTTAGAATGATTAAGACCTCATGCACACTAAGGGTAAAAAAAAATGCCTGTTTCACAGACGTTTTGACTTTTTTTTTTTTTTCCTGCTTCTAAATGTCCCTCCATGTTAGCCTAGGTGTCCATGCACACATTTAGAGGCAGAAAAAAGCCATAATTTGCATGTTCAGAGAGAAGTGTTTGAGCAGAAAAAACATGCATTCTAAAAGGCCAGAAGAAATTATTATTCTGGCCAACTGAATGCATTTATATCAAATGCACAGAAATGATTGGGAAAAATGTGGCTTTTCCAGTGTTTTTAAGCTGCTTTTCCCTTGTCCATAGGAGCACAGTGTGCACTAAGCCCAATAGCAGTTTGTTTAAAGGAAAACAAGGTTGTCATCCTTATAAACAGTCTGGAAGTGGATTTGATGTTCCCACCCTCACTTGAAAGATGAAGACAGTTTTCTAATTATGGGCAACAGACTTTTCTTTCTTGCAGTTTTCCAACAACCCATATGAGGGGAAGTTACCAAGACTGGAGCAGGCAGAATCTGGAGTATTATTATTATTATTATACAGGATTTGGCTGTGTATGGCAACCAATCAGCTTCTAGCTTTCATTTTAAAAGCTTAACTGTACAAGTTGAAGATAAAAGTTGATTGGTTGTCATGCACGGTTGTTCCAGATTCTGTCTGCTCCCGTGTATTTTGTAAACACTGTTGTCATATTCAAAAAAACTGCAAATATTTACATCCATAAAAAAAGAATTGTATGCTAATCAAAATTTGTTTTAATGAACCCATGTTTTTTTTTTACTTGTATTACATCCAGTTCAGGTGACCCATTAAACACATATATACACATATAATTTATACATGGTTTTGAATATTTAATCCTAGCACCCTAAAATAATAACAGGTCTTATTCTAGCTGTGACTCAATAAAGAGCTGAAAAAATTGTGTCTCATCAACAATCATTCCGACTGTAAACAGAACTTTACATATTAGCTGTGATCTTCAGGCTATTTGTTCTTGCAGTGACAATCTCTCTTTGTTTAGCAGGAAAGAACACACAGCTGCTGCCTTACAAGCGGACAGAGCTGGATCAGACCGGTTTCAACCAGTTCAGGCTAGTTTATCAGCTTAAACAACCGCAGCAGCCACCTACAATTTCAGGAACAGACTCTAGCAGCATGCTGAAGTGGAACAGGATGGAGCTGCTCTAAAGCTGGCCACACATACAGCAATTTTCTAGCAGCTTTGAATCAGTTTTCGATTGTAAAAGCTATAGATCCAAGCAATCTATCAACAGCATTGCTTACATTTATAGCAAAATAAAAGTTGGTAGGGTGTGTTGATTTAATGAATAGTTTATATAATTAAAAGCTGCATGAAAGTGGTTGAAATTGCTAGGAAAAGGCAACATTTTGTTTTCATGATGTGGAACAAAATAACATTTTTTTTCTAGAACTTTATTAGAAATGTAAAGTAACATACAAAAAAATTGCCAGTACATTGACATAACATAAGAGAATTTCTGGGTTGACAAGCCCCTACGCATAGCTTCAAGAGGAGAGCATATATCGTATAGAAACATAAAATAACATTTTCACGATATGGTGCAAAATAATGCCGACTATAATATTGAGGATTTTGTTTTTATATTTGTGTATTGTAAAGAGCCCTCTACTGCTTGAATGAGAACCTTTATCTCGTATCTCTATCTAATACTTAGAAGTCACCTATTTATATTATTTATTTATTTATATATATATATATATATATATATATATATATATATATATATATATATATATAAATTCTGCTGTCAGGTACAACAATAAATAATAGCAGCCTGCACAAAGAGTGATGATACAAACTCTAAAAAATAAATATAAGTGCAACGCTTAGAGTAAACAAGTGATAAATAATATAAAACCTCATCTGCAATCTCATATACAAACCAATATAATATAAATGAAAAATCCCATAAAAAGTGAAAATCCAGGGCTATCCTTACAGACGAAAAAAGAATCTTCCAAATTAATGTGAAGCAAAAACGGAAAAGCTAGACACTTCCACCAATCAACCACCGTGCATAAGATTGGACCCTTACCAAATGGTGCGACTACCAGTTAAGGCATGGTCAAAAAGGCTTCAAATCAATCCACGGTTACGGTATGCATATCCTGAATAGCATGGCTTCTCCCAGCATAGCATCTCTCCAGGGTCAATATCTCCTCTACACGTGACCAGCAGCAGGGGGAACTCTAAGATGTCTTATGCTGGCCATAGATGGATCGAAATTTTTGCCGGTTTAGCAGGGACTGGGGAATTTACATCCACATGTAGCTGTTCCTGTTCGGCAGAAGTCGATCAGGAATGTTGGAAATCTTTTGCAGCCGCTGATCAGTGTATTCTGACAGTGGAAAGTCCTGCTGTCAGAATACAAAGTCCCAGCAGGGGAGATTTCTCCATCCACCTTATTTGTGTGAATGGTGGAATCTGTTTGCTTGATTTTTTTTTTTTTAAGTCCACTGGGTGAATGAAAAGAAAAAACAAACTTTTTTTTACATTTCTTCAGTTATTTTCTGGTTTCCAGGCCTAGGGAAATGATGTCATACATCCCAGGAGTCTTCAGGATGGGTTTTCTCAGCTATGCACAGCCCCTCCGCATGCATGCCTGAGCTAACACAGCTGGATTCCAGGAAGTAAATGCTACGTGAATCATCTGCCCTTACTCGAGATGGCTACAAACAAAAATATTGGGGGGAAAATTACTTTGAAAATCAACCCCATAGTTGGATGGGTGGTTTTTAGTAAATCAAACACTGGTGGATGGGTGAGTTTCCATTGAATATTAATAAATAGCGTTTTTGGTTTGTGGCACTCAGATGTAATGTAGTTCCACCTTAAGGTCTCCCTGCCTGATGTATTGCTTCTCTCCCCATACAAGTCCATACGAATTCAAAGCCAGAATCTAAATCTAAAAAAACACATATTTCCTGGAGTTTATAAAGAGTTGTGCAGACTTTGCAAAAGTGTCTCGTGTTCTAAATGTGGTGCAGAATGTGCCAAATTCATATACCTGTCTACAACTAATTGAATTTGGCTGTACCAATTTAAGCCAACCATACATGGATTGAAATTTGACCTGATCAGCAGGGAAAAGGCAAATTTCAATCCATGTGTGGGCACTGTGGTTGGGTATTCTTCAATTAGCGCTGCAGGGCATAGTCATCATCACTGATCAGTGCTTTCTGATGTCAGGGAAGTTTCCCCACTTTCAGAAATACAGTAGCTCATTGGGGAGAATTCCCCTAGCCACATTAATTGTATGGATGGGTTGAACAAAAAAAAAAAGTGACTCATGTATGGACTGCTTTACAATGCACGTGGACAATTTAGCAAAATCTGTCTGTGTCAGTTTCTCCCTCTGTATGCTAAAAGAGAATTGGTCTTCATTAGTTCCACTTTTGAAAGATATGAAGTATTGGTATTTTATTTTGAATGTGGCGCATTCTTTGTGTCACAGTGCAAAAGTGGTGCATTTTAGAACTAGGTAATTTGGTGCATGAGTTGCTGTCAGAACCAAAATTGTCACAAATGCTACACGAACTAGGCACAATACATTAACAAGAGTGATTACCGCAAGAAACGTGGTGCAGCATCCTTATGGAATTTCCCTCATTGCATTTACCCTTCAGACCCCACTGACACAGGCCTTGTCAGCAAATGTTGTCCTCACAACTTCTCAAAGTGCAGAACAATGTGGACCTAAACCACCTCACTTTACATCACTTACAGTCATCATTCACAGCTATACCTATAGTAAAAATAGAGGCTGGTTTGGCTTATTCTCTGTAACTAAAACTGTCCTGCCACTGAAAAATGTTACATGCTTTATTATCTGCAGTTTCTTCAGGCAGGAGTAACCCCTGTTTAAAAAAATATGCAGGCTTTTCATGACTGAAGAGACTTTGTCTTTCTGTCATACTGCAAATGCTTCTTCCTGCCTGTCAGCAATTTCTTCAAAGTTTACAATGAGTCACACTTGTGCAGCTCAATGTACAAACTGAGAATGATTCTCTGCTGAAACAAAGTAACTCGCATGCAAAATCTAGAACAACATTTTCCAACCAGGGTTGGAAATTGCCTGAAAGTTGCCCCAAATTGTCAAAAAATTGTCAAAAAGTTAGATCAAGCCTGCATTTTTTTTCAAACAAACCACATGCTTTTATTGGGGAGCATTACAACCTTGGGCAACATGCAGGCCAGATGTTAGTGTCCTCAACACTGATGATATCATAGGTTGATAAGAAGGACTTTGGGCAGTTGAGGACGTTCTTTTTTTTTGCCCACCCCTCTCCATCGGCATTGGCGTCACGTTGCCTGAATTAAGGAGAGTAAATGAAGAAGAGAGATGCTAGTCAGTACCAGTGTGCAAAGATATATTTGCTTTGTAAAGATAAATCTCTAATATTGTGTATACTAAGTCTGTTGAAGCTGTTGTATTATGTAAAGCTATTAGTTTAGTTTTTTACATTTTAGAATAGGGTGCCTTTAACTTTTGCATCATTATAAAGAAACCCTTGACCTAAAAAAGGTTGAGAAACACTGATCTAGATGACCAAAGACTCCAAATTCACAAGAAGACAGTGGAGATGGAGGCATTGGTGATGTAGGGAATCACTTTTCTAGTTAAGTGTGCCATAATGTGCAAATACAGTGGGGCAAAAAAGTATTTTGTCAGCCACCAATTGTGCAAGTTCTCCCACTTAAAAAGATGAGAGAGGCCTGTTGGCATCATAGGTAGACCTCAACTATGAGAGACAAAATGAGAAAAAAAATCCAGACAATCACATTTGGAAAGAATTTATTTGCAAATTATGGTGGAAAATAAGTATTTGGTCACCTACAAACAAGCAAGATTTCTGGCTCTCACAGACCTGTACCTTCTTCTTTAAGAGGCTCCTCTGTCCTGCACTCATTACCTGTATCAATGGCACCTTTGAACTTGAACTTGTTATCAGTATAAAAGACACCTGTCCACAACCTCAAACAGTCACACTCCAGACTCCACTATGGTGAAGACCAAAGAGCTGTCGAAGGACACCAGAAACAAAATTGTAGACCTGCACCAGGCTGGGAAGACTGAATCTGCAATAGGCAAGCAGCTTGGTGTGAACAAATCAACTGTGGGAGCAATAATTAGAAAATGGAAGACATACAAGACCACTGATAATCTCCCTCGATCTGGGGCTCCACGCAAGATCTCACCCTGTGGGGGCAAAATGATCACAAGAACGGTGAGCAAAAATCCCAGGACCACACGGGGGACCTAGTGAATAACCTGCAGAGAGCTGGGACCAATGCAACAAAGGCTATCATCAGTAACACACTACGCCGCCAGAGATTCAGATCCTGCAGTGCCAGACGTGTCCCCCTGCTTAAGCCAGTACATGTCCGAGCCCGTCTGAAGTTTGCTAGAGAGCATTTGGATGATCCAGAAGAGGATTGGGAGAATGTCATATGGTCAGATGAAACCAAAATAGAACAGTTTGGTAGAAACACAACTCGTTGTGTTTGGAGGAGAGAGAATGCTGAGTTTCATCCAAAGAACACCATACCTACTGTGAAGCATGAGGGTGGCAACATCATGCTTTGGGGCTGTTTTTCCGCAAAGGGACCAGGATGACGGATCCATGTACAGGACAGAATGAATGGGGCCATGTATCGTGAGATTTTGAGTGCAAACCTCCTTCCATCAGCAAGGGCATTGAAGATGAAACGTGGCTGGGTCTTCCAACATGACAATGATCCCAAACATACCACCCGGGTAACGAAGGAGTGGCTTTGTAAGAAGCATTTCAAGGTCCTGGAGTGGCCTAGCCAGTCTCCAGATCTCAACCCCATAGAAAACCTTTGGAGGGAGTTGAAAGTCCGTGTTGCCCAGCAACAGCCCCAAAACATCACTGCACTAGAGAAGATCTGCATGGAGGAATGGGCCAACATACCAGCAACAGTGTGTGCCAACCTTGTGAAGACTTACAGGAAATGTTTGACCTCTGTCATTGCCAACAAAGGATATATAATAAAGTATTGAGATGAACTTTTGATATTGACCAAATACTTATTTTCCACCATAATTTGCAAATAAATTCTTTCCAAATCAGCCAATGTGATTGTCTGGATTTTTTTCTCATTTTGTCTCTCATAGTTGAGGTCTACCTATGATGCCAATTACAGCCCTCTCTCATCTTTTTAAGTGGGAGAACTTGCACAATTGGTGGCTGACTAAATACTTTTTTGCCCCACTGTATGCTGTGCATTCCTTCACATTATGACAAAAAGCACCTGAGAGTCCAAAATGTTTTATTTTTTTCTGGCAGTTTTATTACACTTTGATTATTGTAAGAAAACAATGGCCTGTGCATTTTGTCTCTAGTACATTTTGGCCTTGTTTTGCTGATAGAAACTGGCAAGCAGCAGGACAGTTTTGCATAAGCAGAAACAGAGACAGTCCCAACAAACCTTTGACCATTTTCTATTTACTGGTCCCATGTGTCGCTGCTACCAGGAAAAGGCTTTTTTTTCTGAATTGAATCATTGGGGTGCTGCTGCTGTATGTAAACCAAGCTAATTGTAATACAAAACTTCTGCAGCATCTGTGAATGTTCTCATTTTTCCAGGTCATGGTATAGATAGCAGTAGTTAATTATTTTCATCTGGACCTGTTCTGTAAACTTGAAGATGTTTAGTAGGTTCTCCAAGCCACCTTTTGAGTTTCAAAGAGTGTCAAGGATGGGGGGTGAGTTAAAGTGGATTTCCACTTTTGCAGTCATATTTGGAACACTCCTACTATATTTATGTTATGTGTTCCCATTCATATAGTATAGCTTAATTTTTTTTTTAATTTCTGTCTTTCTAAAAAAAAAAAAAAACTATATAAAATTAATTTGGGTACAGCATTGCATGATGGAGTAACTGTCAGTCAAACTTTCACAGTTTTCAGCCAAGAAGTGTATAAAGTGGGAGGGACTATATCAAAACATCCAGAAAATGAATCAATGTCCATTCAAAAGGATGCTATAATCTTTTTTAAAGCACATGAATGTTTTATTTGAACAAAATATAATTATTATTAAACAGGATTTATCTAGCGCCAACAGTTTGCACAACGCTTTACAATATAATAAAACATGTTTCATAAAAAACATAGGCTGATACAGGATTTAAAGATTTTTAATTGCCACAGAATTTCATTCTGTCCACTACTTCATATACCATAGGACAATAAATAAGTCTTATTAAAGATCAAGTATCTCCAATGATACTGGTTAGTCACATGCATGGGGAAAAAAACCACACCAAATGTTGTGAAAAAAGGCTTTTTTTTACAAAATTGGGTGCTGTTTTTTCCCCTATGCATGTGGTTTACTGATCCAACAAAGCCATAATGAGACTCCATTACTCAGGTTTGGCCCCTTGAGTCCTCTTGGAAGATATCCTTAGTGTTAGGATTCACTTATGCTGAATATTTGTTACTTGGTACACCCATATTTTTACCTGCTGTTGCCTGACCTGTGGCACTGAGTTTTTAGCAGCAAGCCCCTTTTTTGAGCATTCTTTGTATGTTATTATTATTATTATTATTATTATTCAGGATTGATATAGAGCCAACAGTTTGCTCAGCACTTTACAATATAAAGGGAGACAATACAGTTCAATACAGGGTTAGGAGGGTCCTGCTCCTTGGAGCTTCCAATCTAAGAGGGAGGGGCTGATGGTACAAAAGTTAATAACTGTGGGGATGAACTGATAGGAGAGATAGAAGATTTAGTAGCTGAAGGCAGGATAGGCTTCCCTGAAGAGATTTCAGTTTTCAGAGATTGCTTAAAAGTGGGCAGAATAGGCAATAGACGGATAGTGTAAGGGACCGCCCGGCGACACCACTAGCACTCTACTGATCAGGCTTCCCCAGCGCACGGAGTCTAAGCCCCAGAGTACTTGTTCACCAGGGCCCCTGGTGGTGGGGATGGACTTGGAGTACCCCGGGACCAGGTCGTGACTACTGAGGATACCCGTCAGTGGTAGGGGTATTCGCCAGGGGCTCCCACGGGAGAGAGCCTGATATGAGGAGGTCTGGAGACCCTGTTGAGAGGGATGGATGGCTGAGCAAGTGCAAAGTCAGGCAGGCCGGGTCGGTAACTATGGGGATGGTGTGGTACAAAGCAGCGGGCAGAGAATAGTGGGTCACACGCCAGGTCATGTCCAATAGGGGGCATCCAGGAGAGAGGTCAGGCAAAGCAAGGGTCTGGGCAGGAGAATACAGCAGGGTCAGGCACAATCTGGGTCAGCAACTTACAAGAAACAGGTTCGCAATACAGGACACAGGATAAGACCAGAAGGCACTGAATGACAGCTCAGGGCCATTTAAATATCCCGCCCTGCGCTGTCATTGGTGCCAGGCGTGCGCCCGCGGCCTCTACTGCGCATGCGCGAGCTCGATCGCCGTGGTCGGCCCAGCCCTAGTGCCCGTGTCCCTGCACAGGGCGGTGCACTGCGCCTGCGCCGAGACCAGCACCGCGGCGATCCCCGACATTGCCCCCCCCCCACGGGCAACCTCCGGATGCCCACCCGATCTCTCCACCACGGGTGATCACGAAGAAACTCCCGGACAAGTCTAGGCGCATGAACATTGTGGGCTGGTTCCCAGGAATTATCCTCAGGACCATAGCCCTTCCATTTAATTAGGAATTGGGTCTGGCCCCCCCTCCTTCGGCACTTCAGGAACGTTTCCACCTCAAATTCTTCTTGTCCTTCAACCGTTATGGGCTCCGGAGGTCTGGATTCTCGTTCTGGGAAGGTATCTGGAATCACTGGTTTAAGTAAGGACACGTGGAAAACTGGATGAATTTTGAATGTTTCAGGAAGGATAAGTTCATATGCCACCTCGTTGATCATTCGGTTCACACAAAAAAGCCACACAAATTTAGGTCCCAATTTCTTCGAGGGACATGCATTCTCAAGTTGGTTGTTGCCAACCATACCTTATCCCCAGGCTGCAGCACCAGGTCCCCCCTTCGTTTCTTGTTAAACGCAATCTTGTTGTCCTCCTGGGCCCGAGCAATGGCTTCCTGTAATACCTTGTTGTTTGAGGAAAAGAAGGTTAATGCGTCTTGTGTTGCCAGAACTGGGCATTCAGAGACCAAATCAGGGAGAAAGACACGGTGAAATCCGTAGTTAGAAAAGAACGGAGATTGCCCTGTTGCTGAATGGCTTGCGTTGTTATATGCAAATTCCGCCAATGGTAAAAGTGGTAACCAATTATCCTGAAGGAAGGACGTGTAGCAACGCAAGTATTGTTCCAGGGTCTGGTTGGTCCTCTCGGTCTGTCCGTTGGTCTGAGGGTGGAAAGCAGAGGAGAGGGATAACTTGATATCCAGAGCCTTGCACAGGGCCCTCCAAATTCTAGATGTGAATTGGACCCCTCGATCAGAGACAATGTCCTCTGGGACTCCATGTAGTCTTACAATTTCTTGGATAAATATTCGCGCAGTCTTGGATGCTGACGGAGTCTTCCTCAATGGTACGAAGTGAGCCATCTTCGATAATCGATCAACGACCACAAAGATCGCGGTGTGTTCTTGGGAAGGTGGGAGCTCAACTATAAAGTCCATCGCGATCCTTTGCCAAGGTCGTTCGGGAATCGGCAAAGGCTGCAGCAGTCCCCAAGCCTTGTTCCTCGATGGCTTGTTTTTCTGGCAGATGGTACAGGATCTTACATAGAGCTTGCAATCCTTGGCCATGCTCGGCCACCAAAAAGAGAGTTGGAGAAGCTCCAGGGTCTTGGCTGGGCCAAAGTGTCCTGCCATCGGGTGGTCATGGCAATGTCCCAAGACAAGGGTTCGGACCTCTTCAGGAACCATGATTAATCCTTCCTTCCATAGGAGTCCCCCCTTGCTCTGGAGGGACACCCCAACTGGAGTTGACGCGGCCGTGGATGCCTCCATTAACTTGGACCGAAGGTCCGTCTGGAGCGCCAAGAAATTTCCTGAAGACAGAATAGTATCAGGTACCGGTTCTTCTTTGGAGTCCTCAAACATGCGTGATAGTGCATCAGGTTTCATAGTTTTAGATCCGGGCCTGTACGTGATGTGAAAAGTGAACCTGGAGAAGAACAGTGCCCATCTCGCCTGTCGTGGGCGTAAACGTTTGGCAGTCCTCAGGTACTCAAGATTCTTGTGATCTGTGAAGATCAAGATGGGGTGTGAGGCACCTTCTAGCAGGTACCTCCATTCTTTGAGTGCTGTTTTGATGGCTAACAATTCCCGATCGCCGATATCGTAATTCTTCTCGGCTGGGGTAAGTTTCCTCGAGAAGAACGCTACGGGATGGAGTAATTCTTTGGTGCCTTTTCGCTGGGACAGGATGGACCCCACCACATTCTCCGATGCATCTACTTCTAAGATGTAGGGCAGGGCAGCGTCCGGATGGCCCAGAAGGGGTGCCGAGGTAAAGAGCTTCTTCAAGGCCTCAAAGGCTTCCTGAGCCTCCGGCGTCCATCTGAACCGGGTTCCAAGTCTGGTTAGCTGAGTTATGGGGGAGACCAGACCCGAGAAGTTCTTAATGAACTTCCGATAAAAATTTGCAAACCCGATAAACGCTGGACGCCCTTTTTGTCCGTGGGTACAGGCCTCTCCAAAATCGCAGAGACTTTCTGAGGGTCCATCGCGACCCCCGCGGTGGAGATAATCAGACCCAGGAACGTAATGCTAGATTTCTCAAAGCAACACTTATCTGGCTTGGTGTATAACCCATGCTGACACAACCGCCCCAACACCTTTGCCACATGTATCCTGTGATCTTTCAGGGAGGATGAGAAGATCAATATATCGTCAAGGTAAACGATAACAAAAATGTCCAGGTAATCCCTGAAAATATCATTTACAAAATGTTGAAATGTGGCTGGTGCATTGCACAGCCCAAATGGCATGACCAGGTATTCGAAATGCCCAAACCGGGTACAGAACGCCGTCTTCCACTCGTCCCCCTCCCTTATGCGAACCAGGTTGTAGGCCCCCCTTAGATCAAGTTTAGTAAATATGACCGCAGCCTTCAGGCTCTGAAATAACTCTGGTACCAACGGTAATGGGTAACAATTTTTAATCGTGACCCTGTTCAGCTCCCGGTAGTCGATACACGGTCTCAGAGACTTGTCTTTTTTTTCCACGAAGAAGATCCCCGCCCCTGCTGGTGAAGTGGAGGGATGAACCCCTTCTGGAGACTGTCCTCTATATATTCCTTCAGGGCCCCCAATTCAAGTTCAGATAGGGGAAAAATTCACCCAAAAGGAATCTCGGAGGCCGGGCAACAGATCAATGGGACAGTCATACGGGCGGTGGGGAGGCAGAGTATCTGCTCCCCGTTTACTGAATACATCCAGGAATTCATGATATGCTGCGGGAATAACCTGTTTCAGATCAGAGTCCCCTTTGGAGCATAGGAGGACCCGGGGGCCTGCCGGGCCCGAAGTGCGATAGTGTTCCTGACAGTATGGGGAAGGGAACAAGACTGACCCGGTCTCCCAGTCAATTTGGGGGTTATGGGCCCGTAACCACGGGAGCCCCAAAATGACTGGGAAAAGAGGTGACGCAATGGCATCCAGGCGGAGGAATTCCTGGTGTTGGTTGGCAATGGTAGTGGCAATGGGGGGAGTTTCCTGATTAACCACTCCTGATTTTATCTGGGAGCCATCGGCCAAAAATATGTTAAAGCCCCTCTTTCTGGGTTGGAGGGGAATTTTCTGCTGGCGAGCAAAGTCTAAATCCAGGAAACAACTGCATGCCCCCGAATTAATTATGGCTGTCACTTCCACGGTCCTTTCTGGAAGCTGAAAGGAGATGGGCACAACTAAGTATTGGGAAGGACTGACATTGCCAATAGACAAAGAAGAAAAAGAGGTACACTTACTCATTTTCTGAGGGCAGGATCGTACCATATGACCGGCTTCCCCACAGTAGAGGCAGAGGTTCTGAGAGCGTCTCCGCTGGCGTTCTTCTGGTGATAATTTGGGCCGAGCCAGGCCTAGTTGCATGGGTTCTTGAACGTCTCCTGGAAGTGGATTCTGGACACTTGGTCTGGGTGGTTGGCTGGGGCCTTGGAATGGACCCCAGGTGTTTCCTCGACCCTGGCCGGACCTCTCAAACCTGCATTCCCGCAGTCTTCGGTCAATTTTTATCGTCAGGGCAATTAGGTCCTCTAATGACTCAGGAACCTCCACCCGGGCCAGTTCATCCTTTAGGGGTTCTGGCAGCCCCATGCGGAACTGGTGCAGCAAAGCAAACTCGTTCCAGCGTGTGTCCCCCATCCAACGCCTAAATTCCGAGGCGTATTCCTCTGCCGCCCGACGGCCCTGTCGGAGCGTGTATAAGGTCGCTTCGGCAGAGGCTGCCCGCTGCGGGTCATCATACAGGATGGCCATCGCTTCAAAAAAATCATTGACCATCCCCAGGTGAGGGTCATTGTTTCCCCTTAGCCGATGGGCCCAATCTTGGGGTTCACCCTGCAACAGTGAGATTTTAAATCCTACCTTCACAGATTCAGTTAGAAAGGTACGGGGTTGAAGTTAAAAAAATAGGAGGCAGGACTCATGGAATGACCTGAAGCGTGTGCGGTCCCCGTGGAAACGCTCCAGTAAGGGTACTCGGGGTTCCGCCATAGGCAGCGGGGCGGAGGCCCCTGAAGCTGGCTCAAGAGCGGTCGGGTGTGCAGAAACCGGGGCCTGTGGGGCTGGGCCAGATATGGAGCAGGTCTGGAAATGAGTTTCCAGCTGCATACATTTGTCCTGCAAGGCTGCTACGGCCTGCGTCAAGTTAGATAGATGCCTGCAAATTTCCTCCAGCGGGGAGGGCTCTCCTCTAGGCTCAGTCATGGCCTTCTGGTACTGTAAGGGACCGCCCGGCGACACCACTAGCACTCCACTGATCAGGCGTCCCCAGCGCACGGAATCTAAGCCCCAGAGTACTTGTTCACCAGGGCCCCTGATGGTGGGGATGGACTTGGAGTACCCCGGGACCAGGTCATGACTACTGAGGATACCCGTCAGTGGTAGGGGTATTCGCCATTGGCTCCCACGGGAGAGAGCCTGATATGAGGAGGTCTGGAGAGCCCGTTGAGAGGGATGGATGGATGGATGGCTGAGCAAGTGCAAAGTCAGGCAGGCCGGGTCGGTAACTATGGGGACGGTGCGGTACAAAGCAGCGGGCAGAGAATAGTCGGGTCACACGCCAGGTCATCAACAGCAGGTCAGGTCCAATAGGGGGCATCCAGGAGAGAGGTCAGGCAAAGCAAGGGTCTGGGCAGGAGAATACAGCAGGGTCAGGCACAATCCGGGTCAGCAACTTACAAGAAACAGGTTCGCAATACAGGACACAGGATAAGACCAGAAGGCACTGAATGACAGCTCAGGGCCATTTAAATATCCCGCCCTGCGCTGTCATTGGTGCCAGGCGCGCGCCCGCGGCCCCTACTGCGCATGCGTGATCTCAATCGCCGCGGTCGGCCCAGCCCTAGTGCCCGTGTCCCTGCACAGGGCGGTGCACTGCGCCTGCGCCGAGACCAGCGCCGCGGCGATCCCCGACAGATAGATTGGGGTAGAGAGTTCCAGAGGATGAGGGAGGCTCTGGAGAAGTCTTGGAGATGAGCATGGGAGGAGGAGACAAGGGAGCTAGAGAGCAGGAGGTCGTGGGAAGAGTGAAGAGGACGGTTTGGGTGATATTTGGAGACAAGATTGGTGATGTAATTTGGGGCAGGGTTATAAATGGCTTTATATGTTATTGTTAATGTTTTAAATTGTATTCGTTGGGCAATGGGAAGCCAGTGGTAGGATTGGCAGAGAGGTATGGCAGATATGGAACAGTTGGTAAGGTGGATGAGTCTGGCAGCAGCATTCATGATAGACTCAAGAGAGGATAGCCTGCGATTAGGTAGGCCAATGAGGAGGGAGTTACAAGGCGAGATATAACATGGGAGTGGATAAGTTGCTTAGTGGTTTCAGAGGTTAGAAACGGGCGTATCTTGGAGATGCTGCGGAGGTGAAGTCTACAAGATTTGAAGAGTGATTGGAATTGGGGCTGAAAGGACAGATGAGAATCCAGGATTACACCTAGTACCCTGGCATAAGGGGAGGGACTGATGGTTGTATTATTGATCTTGATGAAGAAGTCAAGGGAGGTGGCATGGGCTGGAGGGAATAGTATGAGCTCGGTTTTAGAAAGATTTAGTTTGAGGAAGTGAAGTGACATCCATGCTGATATGTCACTTAGTAGGTTAGTAATGCGAGAGGAGACTGAAGGGGTGAGGTGAGGAGTAGAAAGATATATTTGTGTGTTATCAGCATAGAGATGGTATCTTAAAGCCATGGGAGTTTATCAAGTGACCAAAGAAGGAGGTGTAGATGGAGAAGAGAAGGGGTCCAAGAACAGAACCTTGAAGGACCCCTAGTGAAAGAGGAAGTGGAGAGGAGGTGACCGAGTTATAGGTAGGAAGGAGTGCTGCGATAGGTAGGAAGAGAATCAGGAGAGAGCAGAGTCTCGGAGGCCAAGAGAGTGGAGTTTTTTGAGGAGGAGGGGATGGTCAACAGTATCAAAAGCTGCAGAGAGGTCAAGTAGCAAGAGTATGGAGTAGTGGCCATTGATTTTAGCAGTTAGTAAATCACTAGTGAGTTTTAGTACGGCAGTTTCAGTGGAGTGAGCGAGTATGTGTTCTCAGTCCCCATCGGTGGGAGACGTGCTGTATGGAAATACTTCCAATTTGAACCTGTGATTTTATGTTAAAGCTGGCTCACTAGGTATAAATTGTACATTGCCTATTCATACAGTATCTCTAAATCGAAATGCGTTGTGTCTTCCACATGGCTGTCATCTTTGAATATACTTGATATCTATAAGACTTATTTATAGTTATGTGGTATATGAATTAGTGGACAGAATGAAATTCTATGGTAGTCAGCCTATGTTTTTTTACTGTATGAAACATGTTTTATTATATGTTGTTCAAATAAAACTTGGTTGTTTTAAAAAAAAAAAAAAAAGAGGTTATATTATCCTTATTTTTGGACATTGATTCATTCTCTGAGTGTGTTGATATAGTCCCTCCCACTTTACACACTTTGTTCCTTGGCTGCTAAATTAGAAATACACTTTAAAGTGTTACTAAACTCACAACAGTAAAATCAGTCTGTATATGCAGTAAAGCATGATTGTTATACTCACTGTGGAATCTAAAGGGTTAATCCTCCACATTGTGTCAAAAGGCTGTTTGATCCAGTCTTCTCTGATCCCCCCGAAACCTTCTTCTACTGTCCTTAATTCATCTGTCGATAGTACACAGCTCTAAGAGTCACTCTGTACATGCTCAGTTTAGTGTGTATGGCTAGAGAGTTTTTTTGATCAGCATGTGATCAGCACTGGGCCAATAAGCGCTGTTCAGACAGTGGGTCAGGGGTCATACAGCCTCATAGGACAGTCAGAGCAGAATTAAAACTCCTCTTACAAGCTTTACCAGTGCTCAGCTGGTCACAAGACTGCTATATGTTGCTGCTGGGAAAAGGTATTTAGCCGTTTATATTTACTAAAATTATTGCATTTCCATGTACTGTGTACTGTGGGAGACCAGGTATAGTTAATGCAGAGTCATGGGTTTAGTAACACTTTAACTACTTGTGTACCAGCCTGTAATACCCCTTTATTACCAAGCCATTTTTCAGTTTTCAGCACTGTGAAAGGTTGACTGGCAATTACTCCAAGCTGTCTTTTGATGGTATTTAATAACCGCTGGGATCTTTTATTTTTTTACTATAAAAAGGGGGGAAAAAAGAACTCCAAATTTTGAAAAAAATGTGTTCCTTTATTTCTGTTAAAATAAAAATGCCAGGATTGTACAAAAACCCTCAAAATGACTTTTGTTTTCAGAAATTAGACATGCCAAGGTGATCTAATTTTTTGCCACAATTTTTTGAAATTTAAAAAACATGCTGGTATTGAGGGGGTTAAACATGGAACTTGGTAAAGGGGTACCAGATACATTAATGTACATGTCATGTACAGAGAAAGGAGGAAGTGAAGGGGTTAATGCACTATAGGTCACATGCAGTGGCATCATTGAGATGACAGGGTAAATGTTCAGGATAAGGGAGATGAAAGAGCTCATATACAGGTCACTAGGGACAGCATGTGTAGGAGAGGAGGAGGACAATAAAGGGTTAATAAAATGATTCATGCTTCACAGAAACAGAATGAATGAATGAACTTGCAGCTGCTGATCCATTCATTCTGTTTCTGTTGATAACTACACAATCTCTCTGCTTCTCCTGTTGTAAGAGCAAGGGGAGGGATCAGCACAATACCATGTAATCACCATGTTGTCCAATCACAGCAATCATATGGTACCCAGTCACTTGTGTAAAATGGATACAGTGTCTCTTTGTAACCAGCTGTCTAATGTCATTAACTTTGTGGGCGGCCCTATTTGCATCACCTTGCTAAATAAAAAACATCTTCGCAACTGACTTTTGTTGAAGGAGCTGTGTGGAAAATTCTCACCCAAACAGCACCTGCAAGTGTGGCTGCATTCAATTAGTTAGGTCTGTTCAGTGTTCTCCACTGCTGCCAGTCTGAGAGTTCCCTTTGCTTTCCAGAAATTAGCAGAACTTTCTGGATTATAGGTGTGGAGCTATACAGATGTCAGCATGAATATATATATGGCCCTGGCCAATCCCAGGGAGCAGGGCTCTGAAGGATGCTGGGAAACTGAAAATATTCTCTGAACACACTGAGCTCTGGGTCTTTTCGTGCTGAGAATCAGTCCAGCCTGGAGGGTGGCTGCACTCCAAGGCAACACTGCCATGTGCTTGTTGTTCAAGAGGCCTCAGGTGAGGGACTGTCTGCTGAACATCTAGTCTGGTATCACTGGAGGAAAGTGTCGCTTGGAAATTGGAAGGAAGCAACCTGCTTTATCTAGACATTTCATGTGTACAAACTGCTAAGAGATCTTAGAGACTTTTGGGCTGCTGCCACCTCCCCTCTTATGCTAGAGAGTCAGATGTGTGTTTGTTAAAAGTGGACATCGGCTGGTGTCCTGAAGAGGTTAGTCTGCCTAGTTCTCAGTGAAGGGGCTCTGCTCTTGTTGCTCTAAAGAAAGAAGCCTGTATGATTGTAACTGCTTGCACTACAAGCCAAATCCACAGATTGCTATATGTAAGGACTTCTGCTTCAACCCTACAGGAAGGAGTTCACTGTTCAAAGTTTCTGTTTTTTTGGGTATCCCATTCAATTCCCTCAAGCCTATCCAAGTTCTACAAAATGCAAAGTCTTGGGGAGACAAAACAACCATTCAACAAATGAATGGCCCAACACAAGAGCTACATCTTAAGGAAAATAAACACAATCTTTTGAGGACAGTTAGGTGCTCGTTTAAACGGAAAGGACAACTGGTTCACAGTACAGATGTCATGACTAGTGTTATGTTAATGTACTTGGGTACAATTCACAGCCCATTCATCAAACTCAATCTTGAAGTTCAATTTTGGTAATTTTCACGGTTTAGGAGAAAACAGGTTTTCAAACAAAGGGCATGAATAACTAGGCACTGCAATGGGGGGCATGTACAAATGGAAAAAACAATTTGGAGAAATAGTGTTTAGCAGGAAAATGGCCCTTCATTTTATGAATCTTTGAGGGTGCCACATTACATGCTTGGGAGATAACTTTAAGCTGTATAAGGTGCTACTGAACTGTCGGAGATCGCCGCGCCGCTGGGCTCGGCGCAGGCGCAGTACACCGCCCTGTATGCGGGCGCCGGGACTTGGCCGGCCGCGGCAACCAGGTTCGCGCATGCGCAGTAGAGACCACGGGCGCGCGCCTGGCACCAATGACAGCGCAGGGCGGGATATTTAAACGGCCCTGAGCTGTCATTCAGTGCCTTTTGGTCTTTCTGAATCCTGTGAACCTGTTAACCTGTCAAAGTAAGTTGCTGACCCGGATTGTGCCCTGACCTTGCTGTTTCTCCTGTTCTTGACCCTTGCTTGCCTGACCTCTCTCCTGAATGCCCCCTATTGGATCTGACCTGCTGTTGCTGACCTGGCGTGTGACCCGACTATTCTTTGCCCGCTGCTCTGTACCGCACCGTCCCCATAGTTACCGACCCGGCTTGTATGACCTTGCACTCGCTCAGCCATCCATCCATCCGTTCCTCTCAACGGGGTCTCCAGACCTCCTCATACCTGTCTCTCTCCCGTGGGAGCCCCTGGCGAATACCCCTACCACTGACGGGTGTCCTCAGTAGTCACGACCTGGTCCCAGGGTACTCCAAGTCCATCCCCACCATCAGGGGCCCTGGTGAACAAGTACTCTGGGGCTTAGACTCCGTGCGCTGGGAACATCCGATCAGTGGAGTGCTAGTGGTACCACCGGGCGGTCCCTTACAGTACCAAAAGGCCATGACTGAGCCTAGAGGAGGGCCCTCCCCGCTAGAGGAAATTTGCAGGCACCTAGCTAATTTGACGCAGGCCGTAACGGCCCTGCAGGACAGATGCATGCAGCTGGAGAATCGCTTCCAGACTGGCTCTATTTCTGACCCTGCCCCACAGGCCCCGGTTTCTGCACCCCCGGCCCTGGTAGCTCAGGAGCCAGTCTCAGGGGCTTCCGCCCCGCTCCCTATGGCGGAACCCCGAGTACCCTTACCGGAGCGTTTTCACGGGGACCGCACACGCTTCCGGTCAGTCCGTGATTCCTGTCTCTTGTTCTTTGAGCTACAACCCCGTACCTTCCTGACCGAAAATGTGAAGGTAGGATTCATTATTTCACTATTACAGGGTGAACCCCAGGATTGGGCCCACCGGTTAAGGGGAAACAATGATCCTCATCTGGGATCGGTCAATAGTTTTTTTGAAGCAATGGCCATCTTGTATGATGACCCACAGCGGGCAGCCTCTGCCGAAGCGACCTTATATGCGCTCCGGCAGGGCTGGCGGGCGGCAGAGGAATACACCTCTGATTTCTGGCTTTGGATGGGGGACACACGCTGGAACGAGTTTGCTCTATTGCACCAGTTCCGTATGGGGCTCTCCGATCCCTTGAAAGATGAGCTGGCCCGGGTGGAGGTTCCCGAGTCTCTAGAAGACCTTATTGCCCTGACAATTAAAATTGACCGAAGACTGCGGGAACGCAGGCTCGAGAGGTCCAGCCAGGGTCGCGGAAATACCTGGGGTCCATTCCTAGGCCCCAGCCCATCAACCCGACAAAGCATCCAGAACCCACCACCAGGAGATGTTCCGGAACCTATGCAGCTAGGCCTGGCGCGGCCTAAATTACCACCGGAGGAACGCCAGCGCAGACGAGCCCAGAACCTCTGCCTTTACTGCGGTGAAGCTGGTCATATGGTGCGATCCTGCCCTCAGAAAATGAGTAACTGCACCCGTTTTTCTTCCTTGTCTATTAGCAATACCTGTCCTTCGCAATACTTAGTAGTGCCCCTCTCCTTTCAGCTTCCAGAAAAGACCGTGGAGGTGACAGCCATAGTTGATTCGGGGGCATGCAGCTGTTTCCTGGATTTAGAGTTTGCTCACCAGCAGGGTATCCCTCTCCAACACAGACAGAAGGTCTTCAACATCTTTTTGGCCGATGGTTCCCAGATAAAATCGGGGGTAGTTAATCAGGAAACTCCCCCCATTGCCACTATCATTGCCAACCAGCACCAGGAATTCCTCCGCCTGGACGCTATTGCGTCACCTCTTTTCCCAGTCATTCTGGGGCTCCCATGGTTACGGGCCCATAACCCCCAGATTGACTGGGAAACCAGGTCAATCTCGTTCCCTTCCCCATACTGTCGGGAACATTGTCGCACTTCGGGCCCCGCAGGGCCCCGAGTTCTCCTATGCTCCGAAGGAGACTCCGATTTGAAACAGGTTATTCCCGCAGCCTATCATGGGTTCCTGGACGTGTTCAGTAAGCGGGGAGCCGATACCCTGCCCCCCCACCGCCCGTATGACTGTCCAATCGACCTCTTACCAGGCTCTGAAATCCCTTTTGGGCAAATTTTCCCCCTATCTGAGCTTGAATTGGGGGCCCTAAAGGAATATATTGAGGACAGCCTCCAGAAGGGATTCATCCGCCCCTCCACTTCTCCAGCAGGAGCGGGAATCTTCTTCTTGGAGAAAAAAGACAAAACCCTGAGACCTTGTATTGACTACCGGGAGCTGAACAGGGTCACGATCAAAAATCGTTACCCGTTGCCATTGGTACCAGAACTGTTTCAGAGCCTAAAGACTGCTGTTATATTCACAAAACTTGATTTAAGGGGGGCCTATAACCTGGTACGCATAAGAGAGGGGGACGAGTGGAAAACAGCTTTCCGTACCCGGTTTGGCCACTTTGAATACCTGGTCATGCCATTTGGGCTGTGCAATGCACCAGCCACCTTCCAACATTTCGTGAACGACATCTTCAGGGATTTTTTGGATGTCTTCGTTATCGTCTACTTGGACGACATACTAATTTTTTCACCCTCTCTGGAGGATCATAGGATGCATGTGACAAAGGTATTGGGGCGGTTGCGGCAGCATGGGTTATATGCTAAGGCGGAGAAATGTTGCTTCGAGCATTCTAGCATCACGTTTCTAGGCCTGATTATCTCCACTGCGGGGGTCGCGATGGACCCCCAGAAGGTCTCTGCAATTTTAGATTGGCCTGAACCCACGGACAAAAAAGGCGTCCAACGGTTTATAGGGTTCGCAAACTTTTATCGGAAGTTCATCAAGAACTTCTCGGATCTGGTCTCCCCCATTACTCAACTAACCAAACTTGGAACCCGGTTCAAATGGACACCGGAGGCTCAAGAAGCTTTCGAAGCTCTGAAAAAGCTATTTACCTCGGCACCCATCCTGGGCCACCCGGACGCGGCCCTGCCCTACATCTTGGAGGTAGATGCATCGGAGAATGCGGTAGGATCCATCCTGTCTCAGCGGAAAGGCACCAAAGAATTACTCCATCCCGTAGCATTCTTCTCGAGGAAACTCACCTCAGCGGAGAAGAATTACGATAACGGTGATCGAGAGCTGTTGGCTATCAAAGCAGCGTTAGAGGAATGGAGGTACCTGCTGGAAGGTGCCTCACACCCCATATTAATTTTCACAGACCACAAGAATCTGGAGTATCTGAGGACTGCCAAGCGTCTACGCCCACGGCAGGCAAGATGGGCCCTGTTCTTTTCCAGATTTAATTTTCACATTACTTACAGGCCCGGATCTAAAAATACGAAGCCCGACGCACTATCTCGTATGTATGAGGACTCCGAAGAAGAACTGGTACCCGACACTATCTTGTCTTCAGGGAACTTCTTGGCGCTCCAGACGGACCTTCGCTCCAAGTTAATAGAAGCATCTACGGCCACATCAACCCCAGTTGGGGTATCCCTCCAGAACAAGGGGGGACTCCTGTGGAAGGAAGATTCAATCGTGGTACCTGAGGAAGTCCGGACCCTGGTTTTGGGGCATTGCCACGATCACCCGCTGGCAGGACACTTTGGCCCAGTCAAGACTCTGGAGCTTCTCCGGCGCTCTTTTTGGTGGCCAAACATGGCTAAGGATTGCAAGCGCTACGTGAGATCCTGTACCATCTGCCAGAAGAGCAAACCATCGAGGAGCAAATCCTGGGGGCTGTTGCGACCTTTGCCGATTCCCGAACGGCCTTGGCAGAGGATCGCGATGGACTTCATAGTCGAGCTCCCACCGTCGCAAGACCACACAGCAATTCTGGTGGTCATTGATCGCCTATCCAAAATGGCTCACTTCGTGCCACTAAGGAAGACTCCGTCAGCAGCTGAGACGGCACGGATATTTATCCGGGAGATCGTTAGACTTCATGGAGTACCTGAGGACATTGTCTCTGATCGAGGGGTCCAATTTACATCTAAGTTTTGGAGGGCTCTGTGCAAGGCCATGGACATCAAGTTGTCCCTCTCCTCCGCGTTCCACCCTCAGACCAATGGTCAGACCGAGAGGACGAACCAGACCCTGGAGCAATACTTGCGTTGCTACACGTCTTTCCTGCAGGATGATTGGTTGTCACTCTTACCCCTGGCGGAGTTCGCTTATAACAACGCAAGCCATTCTGCAACGGGGCAGTCCCCATTCTTTTCGAATTATGGGTTTCACCCTGTCTTTCTCCCTGATTTGGTCTCTGAATGCCCAGTTCCAGCAACGCAGGATGCGTTGACCTTCTTCTCGCTAATAACAAATTACTCCAGGAAGCCATCGCTCGGGCCCAAGAGGACAAGAAGGAGTTTAACAAGAAACAAAGAGGGGATTTGGCGTTGCGGCCTGGGCAGAAGGTGTGGTTGGCCACAACCAACTTAAAAATGCTTTGTCCCTCGAAAAAATTGGGACCTAAATTTGTGGGGCCTTTTCAGGTAAAGCGGATGGTCAACGAAGTAGCATATGAGCTTATCCTTCCGGACACGTTCAGAATTCATCCAGTCTTCCATGTATCCCTGCTGAAGCCAGTGATCCCAGATGCCTTCCCAGAACGAGAATCCAGACCCCCAGAGGCCATAACGGTCGAAGGACAAGAGGAATTTGAGGTGGAAACAATCCTTAAGTGCTGAAGAAGGGGGGGGCAGACCCAATTCCTAATTAAGTGGAAGGGCTATGGTCCTGAGGACAATTCCTGGGAACCGGCTCATAATGTCCACGCACCTAGACTAGTCCGGGAGTTTCTTCGTGATCACCCGTGGTGGAGAGATCGGGTGGGCATCCAGAGGTTGCCCGTAGGGGGGGGGGCAATATCGGAGATCGCCGCCCCGCTGGGCTCGGCGCAGGTGCAGTACACTGCCCTGTACGCGGGCGCCGGGACTTGGCCGACCGCGGCAACCAGGTTCACGCATGCGCAGTAGAGACCACGGGCGCACGCCTGGCACCAATGACAGGGCGGGATATTTAAACGGCCCTGAGCTGTCATTCAGTGCCTTTTGGTCTTTCTGAATCCTGTGAACCTGTTAACCTGTCAAAGTAAGTTGCTGACCCGGATTGTGCCCTGACCTTGCTGTTTCTCCTGTTCTTGACCCTTGCTTGCCTGACCTCTCTCCTGAATGCCCCCTATTGGATCTGACCTTCTGTTGCTGACCTGGCGTGTGACCCGACTATTCTTTGCCCGCTGCTCTGTACCGCACCGTCCCCATAGTTACTGACCCGGCTTGTATGACCTTGCACTTGCTCAGCTATCCATCCATCCGTCCCTCTCAACGGGGTCTCCAGACCTCCTCATACCTGTCTCTCTCCCGTGGGAGCCCCTGGCGAATACCCCTACCACTGACGGGTGTCCTCAGTAGTCACGACCTGGTCCCAGGGTACTCCAAGTCCATCCCCAACATCAGGGGCCCTGGTGAACAAGTACTCTGGGGCTTAGACTCCATGCGCTGGGAACATCCGATCAGTGGAGTGCTAGTGGTACCGCCGGGCGGTCCCTTACATGAACATTCTACTGTACAGTGTCAGTGAAGGTTTACTCTTTGAAAAAAAAAAAGAATTAAGAACTACTGAACTTCATAATAATAATAATTGTGAGACAATGGCAAAACATGTTTCATAGTATATGTTGTGATCTTATTTTAGTGCAGTACCACACTGAATTGTCTACAAAGTTTGTAATGTCAACACAATGTGCACCAAAACACTTCAAAATCACAAAACCACTTTCCAGAGATGGGGCAGTTGTCATGCTAAAATAAAACTTTTATAGTGCCATATTTTAAATATTTTATAGACAATAACAAGACATCTAGCAAACCTTGACACTGAGATCAACCTAGTGCTTGACAAGCTCACTCCCTATAAGAATAATGATGAATACATGATAGAATCAGATAAGCTTAAAAAGCATTTGGAAGGTATTGAGGTGGAACAAAAGATCAAAAAGAGGAAAAAATATAATAGAGACCTAAAAGATTACCAGGACCATTATATTTATAAATGGCAAAAAACTGTAGATGGTCCTCAACATGAATCTAATCAGAATCATGTTCCTCAGACACCAAAGCCCCTTCCGTTTACACGCAAAACATGTACTCCATAAGGGTCAATCTAGACCACCCAATAATACAGGTTTCAACTTATCCACTGGGAATAGGTTTGAACCATTATCACACCTGTCAGATGCTAATATCAGCTCTAGGAACTAACGCTGGCATCCCTATAAAGGTAATATGCGCAGAGGGCCCTTATAATTTTAATCAGCAGGGCAGACATGTAGCTAATAACTACTCTAGGAATTATCAGCAGAATACACAATATTATTCTCCTCGAACCCCCAGAGGGCCACCACAACACAATATCAATAGACCTCAATGGAGGGATCATCAGCATCGCAATGGTTCCAATTGGAGAACACCTTATGATGACTCCCAATATAATGCTCCTCCCTCTATCCCAAGGGTTAACATTACCCATAATTACCAGCATATTAATGGCACTAACAACCAGAACCATTTTTTAGGGAAAGGAAGAATAAGAAAAAGGAGCGACACTATAGAGGCAAAAGAGGGGGAAGGAGAATCAACAGACATCATAAAAAGGAGGACATTTTAGTTGGAAAAGGTATTTTTAATCTCAGGAATACTGACCTCATCCAAAATGAACTCAGGTTATTAGATAATGGTCTCAAATATGCGCCTACGAAACAGCTGAACAAGTTTCAAGCTTATATGGACATTCAGAAATTTGCTAGACGATTATCCATCAAAAGGTACTTTATAAATAACCCCATCACACGGGATATTACCACTAACTATACCCAATAGAATCTACAGAATGCTTCCACTTTTAACCCCCCATCACAGGCTAACTCAGTTGGTCTTTTCAAAGAAATGGCCTTGAAAGATTTAAACAATTTACGTATTAAGAGAACCTATTCTGATCCGCTTATTAATAATGCTGTTAAATCACTTCTCGATATGAAGGATCTTATTGTCAGACCTGCAGATAAGGGTGGAGGGGTGGTCATACTCAATAAAACAGATTACATGGAGGAGGTTTATAATTTTCTTAGTGACACCTCTACATATTCTTTACTACCTAAAGACCCTTTGTTAGGTTACAAGCGTTCCCTCAAGGCCATTATTAAGGCTGGTTACAAGAACAATATTATCAATAAAAAAGAGAAAGAATTTCTGTGTCCTAAATCACCTAAATTACCTGTCCTTTATATACTACCAAAAATTCATAAAGATCCTGCCAAGCCCCTGGCAGACCCATTGTTAGTGGGATAAATTCACTGTGTTCCACAATCGGTGAATACATCGACCACTTTTTGCAACCTCTGGTAACTCAAACTCCATCATACCTAAGGGACACGAAACAGGTTCTTAATGTCATTAAAGATGTCGTCATAACGCCTACCACATTCCTTGTCACTGCTGACGTAACAGCGTTACACAGTAACATTGATCACATTCAAGGCATGCGGGCAGCGGATTTCTACGTTAACCATGAGAGTTCATTACCACCACTTCAAATAACTTTTATACTAGATTTATTAAATTTTGCGATAAGTAAAAATTACTTTTGTTTCGATGATAAATACGTTTTACAAACCAAGGGCGTAGCAATGGGAGCAAAATTTTCTCCCAGCCATGCGAACCTCTTTATGTCTTTTTGGGAAGAAGATATAATTTATGCCAGGGAGTGGCCTGAGTTAATGTTATATAAATGATACATAGATGATGTCCTCCTTTTATGGAATGGTGACAAACAATCGTTGGTCAATTTATTTGGTACACTAAATAATAACAGTGTTAACATCAACCTCTCTTATAACGATAGTGTCACGGAAATTAATTTCCTCGACCTCACTCTGATGAACCTCAGAAGAATAGTCACTAAGTCATACTTTGAATTGACCGACCATAACAGTTACATCCTGGTGGACAGCTGCCACCACCCTAGTTGGTTGGGTAACATCCCTAAAGGCCAGTTTCTTAGGATTAGGAGGAACTGTATAGACTTAGATAGCTATTACCTACAGGCCTCAATTCTTAAGCACAGATTCCTTGACAAAGGTTACGACAATGAGGTTTTGGATAACACCCTTAAACTAGTGGCAGAAATGAATAGGGATGAACTACTGCGTAATAGAATCAAACCAGTGAAAAATATGGTTTGCCTTTTCATAACCACCTTTTCCACTCAACACAGGGCTGTAAAAAGAACTGGGGAATATTAAGCAGACCCGGTGCTATCAGGAATCTTACCGGATAAACCTGAGGTCATTTTCTGTAAGACCACAGCACTCAGGGACAAAATATCGCCTAATGTTGTTAATCCCCCAGCTAGATCCACTATGCTCTTTAATCTTAAGGGCTTCTTCCCTTGTAATAGATGCATCATATGTAGATGCAGTGACGAGAGGAAAAAGAAGGTCACCTCATACACGTCCCGCCATTCAGGAAAATCGTATAATATAGATAAGTTCATTTGTTGTAACAGTTGGTACGTGGTCTATTTACTTGAGTGCCCTTGCTCTAAACAATATGTGGGACGTACCAATAGAAGATTAAGAGACTGCCTACGAGAACATGTTTATAACATCAAAAGAGGTTATAAAGAGCACTCTTTATCCATGCATTACAGATGGTACCACAATAGAGACCCCTCTACTCTTAAGTTTGTGGGCATTGATTTAATAACCCCACATTGGAGAGGAACGCATAAGACAAGAGCAGTCTCTCAGTTGGAGACCAAACTCATTTTTGAATTGGGCACTCTACACCCTGCTGGACATAATGTTGAGGTAGACGTGAACAGTTTTATAGATAATAGTAAGTACTTGTTATATTTTGTGTATTATTTAATATCTCATTTCCCCCTTTATTCTCTTTTATTATCACATGTATTTTACAATTTTCCCTACTTTAGTACTTTTTTTATTATATGTTTTAACCTCAGTCTATTGGTCTGTTTGACTTGGGACATTTTTTCATTTTTTTTCATATTATTCAAACTATATTGGTTTTGACCATATAACATTCAATTTTGCACTTTATGTTCGATCTTACCTTTTTGCCATGGTTTTTGTCTATTTTATCTTTAATAGTTTCTTTACATAAGAACTGGTCTCACTTCGTGATTTTATACATTTTTTCTAATCATGATACACTTTAATTTTTATTGTGTATATTAATATTTTTTACGGGTGCTTTAATATTTCTTATTTTTACATTATTTTTATATTTTTTTATAATTCATGTCATTATTTTTAGTTTCATACCAGTAATATTTAATCAAATATTTTAATATCCCTAATGGATTACTTACTTCATTATTTTGTACTCAATATATCACCATTTGATCACTTACTGCTATATTATGTATTTGTTATGTTACCACCTGAGGTGGGACCGTTTATTATTTTTATTTTTCTTACCATTTTGCACATCACGCCTTTGGTGGCTATCCATAATTAATCAGGCTACTACGTTTGAGACATTTTATATTAACTTAAGTCATTTTCATTATACTTACATTGCTCTTACAGTAATTATATCTTTTCTCTTAAAACCCATGACAAAATGGCACCGCGCATGCTTGCGTGCACATACTGTGTTCTGTCTTCGACAAAATGGTGCCGGCGTAAAGCGCATGCGCCGTTTTGCCTATAAATACTAACAATGAACGTCATGGCAGTATTGATATCCACCTCTGAAGCAGTGCATGCGCACGAAACGCATTAGGGGGAGCCAATATGCTGTGACGTCACGCCACCGGAGCCACGTAGATTCCTGGCAGCCATCTTGCTTTCTGAACGGTTAGTCCATGCTGCATTAGCTGGTCACATTCCTTTATTCTGATGATACCTGTTTATACTAATTTTTGCAAAATGGATCATTTAATAAATTCACATTTGATTTTACCTACTATACTATGGGCACTTTTTATGGCTTCCCATGCAGAGCAATTCATTTGTAGAGCCCACCTGATCCAGCCCACTGCAGTATTCAGAGAAGGGAGTTCCTGACATACAGGCTTCTACACCCACTCATCCCTTAAGGGGATCTCTGGCTGACTGGATCCATTACCACCTGTGAGCTCCAGCAGCACCACCTTTATCCAGAGGGAGGATTATCCTTGGCCAGTATCATATCCGACTCCTAAAGGGGCCTCTACTGATTTATTCAATGCGTATTTACATTATGCATCTGGTGAGTGCGCATTTCTACCACACTGTTTTGGAGCACCAACACTGGATCTTGATTGTGGCTAAGTTTCACCTAGACCTGCACAGACTGTCACTTTTGGATCATTTTTTCTTACATATTTTTATATATGGACTAATATATTTTTATCATTATTAGCGCTGCACTTATTTATTTATTCAATTATTGATGAGGTTTTTATATTGGTTACCTTTAGTGCTATAGCTGCTACCTTTTGGAGCGCTCACTTTTTTTTCAATTTTTATCTAGCACAGTGGCTGAACAGTATATAAGCAGCTCAATTGGGCAGCAATGTAAGAGACAGAGACTGCATTACAGCAAAAGACATCCAGTAATATAACACAGACATGCAGCACATCATGTAAGTGTTTTCGCTAGGCTGCACTGTAAAGGAGAGGTATAGGTAGGTTTAATTCTGCAATAAAAATTACAGCATACTGTGTCAAAGACAAGATCCAAACATAACACTGGTAACATCACATCCGACTTTGAAATTGTGCAACTTACAGTGAAGTCGGGTGAGATGCCGATTTCAGGTGCAATTTGCAAGACATCTGACACAGCTGTATATTCAAATCGCATCAAAAGTAGTACATGTACTACTTTAGAAATTGGTGTGGCTCTGACCAAGTCGGAACTGCACCGATTTGACCGCTGTAATTGCTGACAATAGGGTGCACCTTGGCATACAATTTGCAAGTCGCACCCGATGTGACTGGGGTGTAAAGCACAGGCATGCTGCAAATCATGTAAGAGGTTTTACAAGGCCACAATGTAAGATGGAGAGGTGAGAATTTTTATTGTGAAATAAAATTTACATAGTTATATACTATAGTTTATAAGGTTGAAAGAAGACAAAGGTCCATCCACACCAATGTACGTGTGTGTGATTTTTTTTTTTCTAACAATTCCCACAGCCCTGTATATTCTGCTTCCTGAGGAAGACATCTAAAATTGAATGTGTGAATCGCGTTGGGTGGAGCTACGTCCGTGATGTAATGCCGCCATATCAATTTGTGTTGTGGTGGCAGGAGATGTAAGTGTACACTGGCATTGTCTTATATTTTAACCTGTCAGAAGGAATTCCTTAAATGGATGTTGCTTTATGTGATTCTCTGTTACTTATGGAGATTATTTTTTAATAAATGCTACACTGTGTGTTACATTTTATTTATGTGTGTAGAATTGTTTCATGAGCACAAGCCCTAGTGGAGGATAAGGACAGGCCCTAGCGGAGGATAAGGAGAGAAGGTGACCATACCTGTGGATACTGGTGGGAACCGTGATTGATGCCCAGTTGTTTGATGAAAAACGCTCTTATGCTGCTTATCATCTGGCAGAACATTCTTATGGTGAGTGGCCATTTTATGCACCTGGTAGAGGAGATTCACAGCATTTTGGTGCAATATACTCACTGTGGTGGTGGCTACAGAAGACTTACTGATGTTTTTTGGACATTATCGTTTTTATATTAATTTATTCAGCGCTGCAATTTATGTTGAACTTTATGTTTATAATATTTACTGAAGTCACCTTTGATAAATTTGTACATTGTGATCATATCTCCTTTTAAGTGCATATTCCCCAGAGTGAATATCTGTAAGCTATGAAATCAATCCTCATAGTTGATCCTCCTTGTTAATTTTGTTGCCCATCTTTGAATTCTATTTCAATATCGTCTCTCTTGAAGATTGGAGACCAAAACTGACCTGTATATTCAAGATGAGGCCAAACCAGAGTTTTCCAAAGGGGTAGAATTATTAATTTGTCCCTTGAATGTATGCCCTTTTTTTTAAAAATACATTTTTATTGAAGTTTTTCAATAAATACAACAATAGAATCTTGATATAAAACCTATATTAACCAGAAGTATTTGTAAGACAAGGAGTACAAAAGCCTGTACAACAACTACAACGTAGAAAAAACTGTGTTAGATATAGGCAAGTCAGGTATAACATGACAGTAAAGAGGGCCGAACCTAAAGGTTAATCATTTCCCTAGGAATGGAAGCTTGGATACAGTAGCCTGAACAGAAGTACTTCTCTATCTGATAGAACACTATAAAAGGATTACCATGTGGGCTAGGTGCAACTTATTGAGGTTTATGCAATCCACAGAGAGTCGGGTAGGAGAATAAGTGGGGAGTGGGGCTAGAGAGTGAGTTGATCACTTGGAGTTTACCCAGCGTATTGGTTAGTTGAGCTTTGAGATACCAATCTGTGTAGTGGAAGGGTTCCATGTGAGCAGAAAATTCAGCAGGTGAGAAGGAATGCTTCATGTAACGTCTCCATCTTGAGATGAAACAATGAGTGGACTTAAAGTTTAGGGTGATGGGGACAACCTTTTCCAGGTTGAAAAGGTTAGTTACTGTCTGTTTTACTGCTTTGAGAGGTGGAGGATTTGGATGAATCCAGGCTTGCATGAGAGCTCTGCGGGCCACCAATAGATAAATATGTATCCACTGGAAGAAAGCGGTAGGGTGTCCCAACGTTGAAGGCTCTTCATAGCTAGAGACAAATCATGGGATCTTTGGACACATAGATGTTGTATAGTTGGTTGATGTAATAAAGGATGAAACTTGAGCACATTCCCACAAGTGATGGAACAAGGTCAGTCAGTTGCGATCACACCAAGTGCATGTTGGGGGGGGGGGGGGCAGAAACTGCCAAGTTCATGGAAAAAGGATAATAGGCTCGGTGATTTATTTTGAATTGAGTTTCGAGCCTTGTTAAGTATAAGCGAAACAATTTTCCTGTATCCCGATAATAGTTTGTCTGGAGTATCATTCGTAGAAAGTATGGAGGTCCAGGGTTTAAATGGAGCAGGGCGGTATTTTTCAGATTGATGAGAGACCAGATGAGGGTAGATGTCTGAGGTGGAATAACGTTCTTGTCAAAGCAATATCTCAATGAAGGAGCATTGGAAGGGATCCTGTTTAGGGGAATAGTAGGACCGGAGATAGCTCACCAGCTGATGATGGTGGAAAATATGGGATCCTGGCAAAGAGTATTGAGCAGCTAAAACTGAGAAGGGTTTAAATGATTGTTGGGTATCATCAAAGACTGACATAACCTTAGTAAGCCCATTACGTGACCAATGGGTAAATGCTGCGTGTTCACTAGCTGGGTTTCCAAATATAGGCAAGTAGCAGGATTTCCTGAGTGGTAAGCCAAGAAGCTTTCGTATTTCCCTCCAAACCAATACAGTGTCTCTGATCAAAATATTTGATTGGAGAGACACTGGCAGAGATTTAAGGTTGGAGTGCAGCATGGCAGAAAGATGGACTGTGGACTCCAGGGCTTCCTCCAAAGAGTAGTTAGTGTAACATGATTTCATGGTAATGTAATCAAGACCCTTGCGAAGGAGGCAGGACAAATTTTAAAGTCTAATATTCAGCAGGCCTGCGCCACCCTCACTCTTGGTGAGACTTAGCTTCTGTAACACAATGCAGGATTTTTTGCATTGCCAAAGAAAGGCTTGTAGGGTCGTATGAATCTTCTGTATATCAGAATGCTTTAACAAAATAGGAAGTGTTTGTAAAGGGTATAGCAGTCTCACAAAGGAAATAATTTTAAAGAGATGGCATCTCCCAAAGAGTGAGAGGGGGAGTGTCGACCAAGCTTCCAATTCCTGCACAATCTTATTGATTATAGGAGGGTAATTAAGGTAATAGAGAGAGAATGGTTCTCTGCCTATGTCTATACCCAAATAGGTAATTGAGTGTTACATAAAAGGGAAGACCTGAGTCAGAGAGTCAAAGTAGTAGGGTTCAAAGGGAGTACTTCACTCTTGTCAAAATTAATTTGTAAATTCGAGCACTACAGAGGGTTGCAAATAAGTTCTGGATTAATCTAAAATCTGAAGGTGGATCCAAAGAAAACAACAATATATCGTCCACAAATGGAGCTGAATGAAAAGTGTGTTCGCCGATCGTGACACAACTTACCCCTGCCGTGGAGTTGAGTAGTCTGGATAAAGGTTCTAAAACAATATCAAAAAGAAGGGGGAAAGTGGGCAGCCCTGTCTCGTATGCTTAGTTAGGGGAATGTCCGTGGATATAAAGTCAGCTGTGACTAGTCTAGCCGTGGGTAAAGAGTACATCTGTTGTAAAAATTCTAAAATGGAACCCGATATACCAAACTTCTGCATGACCATGAAGAGCCAGCTGAAACTAATATTGTCAAAGGCTTTTTCAGCATCCAAGGATATGAGCTCCAAATCATGCATTGAGTGGGTTTTAGCATATTCTAGGGGCAAACAGTACTTTACGGATATTAAGCGTTGCTGATCATCCCTGTACAAAACCAGATTGGGTCGGATGTAACATGTTAGGGAGTTGCAAGGCCAGCCTGGCCGCTACAATTTTTGGCATCAACATTAATCAGAGAAATAGGTTGGTAGGATCCTGGCAACAGTGGGTCTTTCCCCTTTTTAGCTATGAGCTTGATATATGCTTGGGAGCCAGTGGGGAGATATGGGCCATCCTCCCACATTGCCTTGAAGACATGATGCAAGGTGTCTGGGATGAAGTCTGTGGTTAGTTTATAGAACTCAGCACTAAAGCCGTCAGGACCAGGAGCCTTAGCAGAGGGTTTTCGATAGTGACATGGATGTCGTCTAACGTGATAGGAGCATTGAGAGCCTCTAACTGGGACTGGGAAAGCTTAGGTAGGTGTATAGCGGCTAACAAGTCCTCAGCGGCCTTAGGATCAATCGGGTCGTCTGAACACAGAGAAGTGTAGCAAGATGTGAGAAGCACGTTAATGTCAGAGGGTATCTTAAGAAGATTTCCCGTGGGAGACCTCAGGGTGGAAATATAAGTAGGAGCCCAGAGGCCAGCATAGAGCCATGCTAGCAGTTTACCTGCCTTGTTGCCATATCTATAAAATTTCAGGGTGGAGTAGGCCGATTTGGCTGCCTCCTGGTGTTCAGCTTAATAATCAAAGGTTCGTTTAGCAGATTGCCAGGTCAGCTTGTACGCTGAAGTGCGATTGAGAGAGAGCGTGATGTGCGCTCGACGAAGAGATTCACTAGCCTGTTGGTATTGTAAATGGAATTGTTTTTTAAATTGTGCGGTATAAGAAATTATGTGCCCTCAGAGGAATGCTTTCCCAGCTTCTCAGAATAGATTGGAGATGGTTAAGTGGGCTCCATTCGTGTCTGCAAATTCCACCCAGGCTGTGTAGAGATGAGCTTTGAAGTCCTCGCTGTTAGCTAAGTAGGCGGGGAAGCGCCATGAGCTTGTAGTCCTCGAAGCTTTCAACCCAGACAGTTGCATCAGAATTGGACAATGATCAGAGATGGCCATATCAAGTATAGTCGTTTTGCATAATAAGGGAAGGAGAGACTGTGAGCTGAAGAAATAGTCAATGAGGGAGAATGAGTCGTGGTTGTGAGTAGAACATGTATTCCTGGTCAGTTGGGTGCTGCAGTTGCCATATGTCATGAAGATTAAGTGTATGGATGGACTGTGCTAAAGGAGTAAGAGTGGGAGGCTGAGGCGGTTGTTGAGTGTGTTGCGTTAGACAGTCCCTGGTATGATTGGCATAGTGGTGCATGACAGAGTTAAAATCCCCACCCAGTATATGGCAGGATTCTGGGATTTGTAGGACCCATGATATCAGGTCTTGGTAAAAGGTCTGTCCTGGGGAGTTAGGGGCATATACATTGAAGATAGCAATGTCACGAGAGGCGATAGCAAGATGGACGATAAGTTTGAATCAGAATGGACAGAGTGTATAGTCTGGTGTAAATTTTTGTGTAACAGTATAGCTACCCCTGCTTTACGACCTACAGCAGGGGAACCATATATTTGGTCCACCCAGAGCTTCGACTGTCGTGAGAGATCGTTTGCCAAGAGATGCGTCTCCTGCAGGAAAGCCACATCTGCCCTCAAACGCTTTAAATGCCGTAAAACTTGCATACATTTGTTTAGAGAGCGTAGTCCCTTAACCTTGCAAGAAATTACCTTTAGGTGATCCCTATCATCTGATGGAGCCATGTCTGTTGCAGTACAGGATTACAATGTAGCCCATAGGAGGGCAATACCACGCCAGGCATTGCCCCAACGAGTCCAGGTTCACAATAGTATCATGCAGTTCCTAGGGAAATGAATCATAAAGAAACAATAGAGCTGAACAATAGAAGCAGAGTATTTGTAACAAAAAGGGAGGTACTCCCCAACCAAAACAAGAACTTCAGAGAGACTCCACTATTGAGAATTTACTCAACGTTCATGAGGGGGAGAAAAAAAAAGGGGGGAAGGAGGGAAAAGGGAAGAAGGGGAGGAGAGGGAGGAAAAAAAAGGGGGGGGGGAATGTGATAGGAAGGGGAGAGATAGGGGAGAGGGGCACATGAGAGCTGAGGGGGAGCAATAGGGGAATGGAGCTAAGAGGCCCGCCACGCCTACCTGGAGGAAGAGGCGGACATATTAATTAGCTGTAAGAGAGGCAGGTAACAATACCATCTGAGGGCAGAGCCTCGGCACTGTCAGGGCCAGAAAAAAAAAAAAAAAAGCAGAAAATATGAACCACCGGGCATGGGTGATAGGTCAGTGGGCATTACTCCCTGAAAGTGCATACGGGATGCAATATGAGCCATTGCTTGGGTCTTAATGGGACAATTCAGTGATTAACATAGCGGTCCTCTGGTCGACCAAAGTGGATACGTTTGTGGGGCGGATTTTGGGGGCTTGGTTGGTTTTGGAATGACGCAGCTTTTCCCCTGGAAGGGGAGGAGAAAGATGGTGTAGAAAGTGCCCCTTGATCCATCGCCGTTTCAAGGATGTTGTTGAGGTAGTGCTCTGCTTCTGAAGGTGAGGTGAGAGAAAGACGGTCTCCCTCCGGTGGTTGGGTATGGAAGACAGCGGGATATGCCAGAGTAAATTTGATACGTTTGTGGTAGAGAGCAGAGCAAATCACAGAGAAGGCCTTATGTTGGCGCATAACCTCTATAGAGTAGTCCACAAACAGGAGTTGTTGGTTTTCGTCCACTGGAATTTTTGAAGGATGACTTGCTTGTCAGCATAGCAGACTATCACAGGCCTAGGCTTGAAGTGAGAATTGGACGGTGGGCCAATACGGTGAGTAACAAGCATAGAGGGAGTATATGTTTCAGGCAGGCCTATAATGCGCAGGTTGTTGCACCGTGAGCCATTTTCAAGATCGTCTACCTTTTCTTGTAACTCCCTTTGAACGGACGAAAGTCTGGCCACCACAGCTGATACTGCCATAGAGTCATCTTCCAAGGAGGACATTTATTCTTCCAGCTGAGTAATGCGCTGAGCCTGAACATGGAGTTCTTTGTGGAGTTGTTCTAAGCCTTTAAGAACTGCATTGTCCACAGCTGCTGTGAGAGTAGGAGTGAGGAGTGCCATAACTGCCTGGGCTATGCCCGCTGGGGAGGCAGTGTCCGGAGGCTGAGAAGGAGAGAGTTGTGATTATGCACTGAGATTCTGGTCCCCTGTGTGAGTGTGTGCTGGAGTTGCGGCCACCAACTTGGCTGCAGAGGCCGCTGTGTCCCCTTGTGCCAGGCCGAGCTCTACGAAGCGGCCCAACGGGTTCCCCTATGGGAGCGGGTGTGGAGGGGAGGTGAACCCCTGGTCTGCAGCAGGTTTTTGGGCAGTGGAGGAGGGTGGCGGGAGCGCTGTGCATTCACCTCCTCTCCATGCGACGCTGGAACCGGAAGTATATGCCCTTTTTAATGCTTGACATTATTTTGCTAGCTTTGTTAGCTGCAGCTTGGCATTGCAGACTATTGCTAAGTCTGTGATTCTTCCAGGAGAGCCCATCCTAATGTGCAATTTGCATTTTTGGCATCCAAGTGCATAACTTTACATTTCTCATTATTGAACCTCATCTGCCATGCAGCTGTCTTACCCCTTATTTTGTTAATATCTTCATCTAATAATGCTATCTACTTTGCCAAAGTTTTTCCCTTGCATTATTTGGTATCCTCAACAAACACTGAAATTGATCTCTTAATTCCAACCTTTGTATCATTAATAAACAAAATAAATAGCATTAACCCTAAGACAGAACCCCAGGGCAGACTACTCACAACTTTAGACCATTCAGAGAATGAGCTGTTTATCACTACTCTCTGTACCCATTTATGTAAGTAGTTTCTTATCCATTTACAGCACATATATTTATATCAACTCCAACAGACCTTATTTTACAGATTTACATTTATGAGGTACATTAAATGCATTGGCAAAATCTGGATAAATTACATTCAGTGGACTTCCACCATCCAATCTCTCATTTCTTAATGGAAAGATAACAGGTTGGTCTAACAAGAACAGTCTTTCATAAATCCATGCTTGTTGTCACTTTTGATACTTTTATCACAGATAAATTTCTGGATAGATTAGATTTTCTCCCCATTCCCTCAACTACCTTACATACTATTGATGTTAGGCTGACTCTTCTGTAGCTTCTTTGTATACATTAAATAGAATTATTCCAAAAAGACTCTCCCCCTCTTTAAACAAATTCCCAACTGAGATATATAAACAAAACACAACCCTTAAAAGTGATGATTGATAATCAAACCAACAATAATCATAAATAAGTCCAGTGTCTTAATAGTTCAAAAAAGCACTCAAAAATCAAGGTGATAAACTTGAAATTTTCTTATAGTGTTGGTTGCATCCGATGACTTTTGTGAGAACCTCAAAAATAAAAGAAACTCAGATAGTGTATTACTGTAACATAAAAAAAAAATATATATATATATATATATATATTCAAATATGCAATACTGTGTGAAACATAAAAATAGTGAAACACTCGTGAAAAAATTTTCAAACAGCACTCGTGCTCAGTCCTGAAGTGTTTCACTCAGTGAAAGCCATAACCCACGTGTGGCACTTCTAATGAATAAGGCATATATACCCTTACCAACAGTAAGAAAACAAACGCCTTAAGGTATCAATTGTAGAAATCATCCAACAAATCTTTCTCCTCCTTCACTTGTTTGCAGAGTAACACTGTACTATCATCCTTCCATGATCATTCACAAGCCTTGATCCCAAATTGCCAGGCTCCAATCATATAATAGAAAATGACCATAGTGTAACTCCGTATATTTATGAGATCATACTGCTTTAATATATCTGCTTTCATTTAAAAACAATCAGAAATGCATTTGGATCAAAACCCCAGTTTCTGGGGATTACCAGGCAGTTTCCATATGAAGTGTGCAACGATTCCCACAACAAAGATGGCCGCCGTGGCACTTCCGGTTCCTGCTCCTTGCGTCCGATGTCACTTCCTCTTGACACGTTTTGTCACATCCGGGACTTAGTCATAAGAGTTAACATAAATAAACAAAACATAAATCCATGCTTGTTGTCACTTGTGATACTTTTATCACAGAAAAATTTCTGGATAGATTAGATTTTCTCCCCATTCCCTCAACTACCTTACATACTATTGATGTTAGGCTGACTCTTCTGTAGCTTCTTTGTATACATATTGATCCTTTTTTGGAAATTAGTACCACATTTGCCAAATCAGTTGAGACCATTCAAGTCAGTAAAGTATTTTTAAAGGACTCGTGGGTGCAAACCATCTGGACCTGGTGATTTATTTGCAATAAATGTTTCTAGTCTCTTTTGTACTTGGTTTTCAGTAATTGAAACATCATTAAAACTATCAAACCCATCTTTTTCATCTGTAAAAATTGATAAGAAAAATATTTAATACATCTGTCTTTTTCCTCTCATCTGTGACTATATTCCCATGTTCATCTCTTTTGGGGCCTATCTGTTCTTTCATAAACATTTTGCTACTGCTATATTTGAGAAAAAATTGGGGATTTGTTTTTACTTGTAGTGTGTTTCTCATATTCTATTTTAGCTGCTCTGATTGCTCGCCTGCATTTCTTGCTGTATTCCGTTACAACTGGAATGCCAAGGGTGTTCCCTCTACTTTGTACTTTTTAAAGGCCTGTTTTTTTATTTGTTTTTTACACTAGAGTGTAGCCACACAGGTTTTTTTTGTATTCTTTTATGCTTGGTGCCCAATAGTAAGCAATGGGGTAGATTTACTAAGACTGCAGCAGTCAAAATCTAGTGCAGCTGTGCATGGTAGCCAGTCAGCTTCCAACTTCTTGTTCAAATATTTTATTGGCATTTTAACAGGGAGGAAAAAAAGGGACATTGATAATAGACATTTCTCAGACATAAAATTGTAAAAATTGGCATCAATGACAATAATGTCTTTACAAAGAAGGGGAGAGGAGGGGAATGGTGGTATAACAATATGACATTTCAAAAAACATAAGGTGGGTAAAGCTATTAGCTTAAGTACATACAAAATTTTGACAAGTGAATAAATGCGCTCCCCAATGTTTCATAGGGGGATCATAACATAGGAGTGTAGAGTTATGCAGGATGGTTAGGGGAAAAGGGGTCAGGGGGGAGAAAGAAAAAGAGAAAAAAAAACAAGAAGGGGGGAAACGGGGGGGATAGGTCGGGGAGGTCAGAAGGAGAGTGGGGAGGGGTGAGAAGGGGTAAGTGACTCCACAGTTAGCAGCAGTAAATGGAGGAGTATGTGAAATTGGTAGGAAATGATACCAGAGTAGTATAAAGTATTTATCATGGATTAAGAAGTGAGTCGTTAAAGTTTGGAGGTAGGTTGAGCAGAGCTGTAACCAGGTTTGGCTGGAGTGTTTTTGCGCTAAGTTTAGACAGTATACCAAAGACATCCTCCCAAAAGGCTTGGGCGATTGGGCAATCCCACCATATATGGAAATGCATACCCAGGTCTACACAGCCTCTAAAGCAAGTAGGGGAATAATTAGGTGTATACTTTGCAATTCTCACTGGGACCAGGTACCAGCAGGTTAGGACTTTATAATTGGTTTCTAAAGCTACAATATTTTGTGATGATGACTTGGTATTGGACCAGATATGGTCCCGTTCAGAAGGATCTAGTTGCTGGCCAAGGTCTGTTTCTCATTTGTGAGTGTATGAGGGAGATGACATGGTGACCGAGGTTGTAAGAAGGGAGTACAGGCATGAGATGAGGCCTTGTCTATGGGGGTCTTTGTGACAAGCCCGTTCAAAGGGAGACATGGTGTTCACTTGGTTGGTTGCTTTGGTGTATGGAGCGTAGAAATGTTGCAATTGTAAGTATCGGATTATTTTGGAGGCTGGAAGTTCATAGGTTTCATGCAGTGAGGTAAAAGATTTAAATGTATTCCTAAGCATAAAGTGATGGGCCCGGAGAAGGTTGGCTGAGGTCCATAGTTTGAATGTGTGTGGTGAAGACAATGCTGGGGGAAAGGCTGGGTTTCAGAGATATGAGAGCAGGGGATTATGTGGCGATTGCAAAAGACAGCGGGATTTCAGTTTATCCCAAAGCGACAGAAAGTGAGGTGTGATGGGGTTTGTTTTCAAGCGGCGGTCTATAGGTCTTAACCATAGAAGGTTAGCAGTAGACAAGGGGTCGCATTCTATGGATTCGAAGATAACCCATTGAGGAATTTCGTGAGTCACGTGATATTTTGGCAGTGTGCCGCCTGGTAATACTTGCTAATATCTGGAAGACCTAGCCCTCCGTTAAGTTTGGGGTGATACAGGGTTGAGCGAGGTACGTGGGGGCGGACCGTGCTCCAGACGTAGGAAAAAATGCAGCGCTGTAAGGTGCGAAGGTAATGGGCGGGTACCGAGATTGGGAGAACTCTGAATAGGTATAAAATTATGGGGAGGATTGACATCTTCACGACTGCTATCCTGCCTAGCCATGTAAGTGGTAGAGAGGACCATTTGGTCATAAGAGCAGTTAGATGGGTTAACATAGGGGAGTAGTTAGCTGCATATAGATCTGAGATATTGGGGGTCAGTTTTATACGCAGGAAAGGAATAGAGTATTGTGACCAGGAGAACAGAAGTATCAATTTCAAATGGGGCAGATCTTTAAGGGGAAGAGAGATATTCAGTGCTATTGATTTCTGGGGATTAATTAAAAGGCCTGAGAGTGAGCCAAACCTCTCGAGGAGCCGGAGGAGAGAAGGAGAAGTCAAAGGGGAAGTGAGAAAAAGTAAAACGTTGTCCGCAAAAAGACATAATTTGTGAAGGGAGCCACTTATCTCGAGTCCATGAATATCCGGGTTAGCCCTAATCAGAAGAGCCAACGGTTCTATGGCCAAGGCAAAGAGTAGAGGGGACAGGGGGCAGCCCTGTATGGTGCCATGGGAAATTGGGAATAGAGCAGACCTATGGCCAAGATACCTGATTCTGGCCAAGGGCTCGCGATAGCTCGCCAAAGCCCCACCGACGCAGAATGTAGTGCAGGTATGGCCACGAGACTGTGTCAAACGCCTTCCAGATGTCTACGGACAGGAAACAGGCGGGAATATTGCAGGATTTAACTATGTGTGCTAGGAGAGTTGCGCGTCTGACATTGTCCCCGGCTTGTCGGGTTGGAATGAAGCCCACTTGGTCATTATGAATTAGGGACCCTTTACACGAGTTGAGGCGCGTGGATAAAATTTTAGCTAGTAATTTGATATCTATATTGAGGAGGGAGATTGGCCTACAGTTGGACCACTGTGTGTCGTCCGAGTTCAGTTTTGGGATCATTGAGATGTTGGCTTGCACTGTTTCTGGGTTGAAGGTTTGGCCCAATAGTATGGCATTGAAGGCATTAGTAAGGACAGGCGTAAGAAGGTGGGCAAATTTTGTGTAGTATGTGGTGGAAAAGCCATCGGGTCCTGGGAGTTTATGGGGCTTTAAGAGTTTCATAGCATTTAAGGTTTCAGTTGGGGTAATGGGACGTTCTAGTGCTGTCAGCTGGTGCTCCAAGAGTTTCGGGAAGGTGAAGGGGGCCAAGAGGGTGTCAGCCTGAGAAGGGTCAAAGGGTGTAGAGGAAGAATAAAGTCATGAGAAGTGTTTGTGGAAGACTTGTAGGATGCGTTCCGGGTCACTAGTGGGGTTGCCAGAGGATGTGTGTAATCTAATGGGTTTGGTGATCTGATCAAGCCTACAGAGCGAAAGAGCTAAGAAGGTACCAGGCTTATTTGCTTTTGTGTAATATTTATGCCGGGATCTGCGAAGTGAGAGCTCCACCTGATCCGTGAGGAGAAGATCAAGGGCAATCAAGACCGTTCCAGGGCTTCTCGGTTGGCTGGGGAAGGGGTCGTCTGGAAGGCTTGATGAGATTGCTTGTAGGTTTGTTCAAGGAGAAGGCGTTGTTGTCTTTTCTCTTTATTTAAAAAGGATGTTTTGCTAATGCAGAACCCACTTAGTACAGGTTTATGTGCTTCCCAAAGTAGGAGAGGGGAGATGTCTGGGGTTTGATTTAGAGATAGGTAGTTTTTTAAAGCAGTTTCGGTACCCGAGCAATGTGTCGGGTTTGCTAATAGGTTGTCGTGGATGATCCAGGAGGAATCGGGGGATGGAGCCAAAGAGACAATGGAAGTAAGTACAGCACAGTGATCTGACCAGGGAATTTGAAGGATTTCAGAGGCCAATAGTCGGGGGGGAAAAGCTAGCAGTCATGAGGATGTGGTCTATTCTTGAGAATGTCTTATGAGGGTGAGAAAAGAAAGTATATTGGTGCTTTATCGGGCTAAGTTCTCTCCAGGTATCTATCGTGGAATAACACTGTTGTATGGCTTGGAAGGTTTGTTTGGAGGTGGGTGGGGGGGTGGGGGGGTGGGGGGTTGAGGGGACTTGTCTAGGAAGGGGTACAAGGTACAGTTTGAATCTCCGCAAACTAATAGTGTACCACGTTTATGGTGGTCAATGACCGATAATAGGTGAGAAAGAAACGGTAAGGGACCTTGGTTCGGGGTGTAGTATGTTGCGATGGTGACTTCTACTTCCAAAAGTTGCCCGGTTAGCAGGAGATAACAACCTTCAGGATCTTTAATCTCACTATGCAGTGTAAAGGGCATCGTACGATGAAAGGCGATGGGTACCCCTCTGTGTTTGGTTGCGGTGGAGGCTGTGTAGACCTACGGGTAACGGGGCCAAAGAATTTGGGAGTAGAAGAAGGAGTGTAGTATGTCTCTTGAAGGCAGACTATATGAGCTTTATGCGATGCAAAGGAGCAGAATGCCTTGTTGCGTTTCTGTGGTATTGTCAGGAATGGACTCAGCACTGGTGGTGGGACTCGCCTGCCGTGTGGGCTGCAGTACCAGAGCTGACCAGCGGGTGCTCTCAGCACTGGTGGTGGGACTCACCTGCCGTGTGGGCTGCAGTACCGGAGCTGACCAGCGGGTGCTCTTAGCAGCCAGAAGCTCACAATCAGCCAAACCTGGGGCTGATTGCAGAAAGGTGTATATAAGGCATGACCAGGCCTGTGCTCTGGGCCTTGGTGTATGTTTTCCCATGAGCCTCTGTACCTGGTATTTTGTGTTCCTGCTTTGTTGCTGACCCGGCTTGATTCTGACCTCTGCTGACCGTCTCCTGCTGAACCCCTGGCTTGCCTGACCATCCTTCTGCCTGATCCCCTGTACCGCGCTGCCCGTGAGTTACTGAACCCGGCTTGTGACCTTGACCATTCTCTGCCTGCTCCTTTGATACCTTGCTGCCCGCACGTTGCTGACTTGGCCCGTCTGACCACGCTAACTACTCTGCCATCCATCCATCCTGCACGGATCCAGCCGTACCTGCACATACCTCTGGCGGATCCCTCTACCACTAGCAGGTGTACTCAGGGGCCGCGACCTGGTTCCTGTCTGCTCCAAGTCCATCCCCACCATCAGGGGCCCTGGTGAATAGCAGACTGGGACTTAGACTCCGCGCCCTGGGGAATCCTGTCCTGGGGACCACTAGAGGTAAAAAGGTTGGGAGAACCACAATCGGGCTCAAGGTAGGATTTCTGCTGCTGTTCCTAATTTTGAGATATGGATTGCGTGCACGCCGGAAAATAATTACATGGACAACTGTCCAGTACAACCACTTTCACATCATCTCATCTCTGTTTATTGCAGGGCAGTGCTTAACCTTTTATACATAGAAAACAATAGAGTATACGTCACTATTACGTATATACAGTCACATTCTCAAAGGCACATTTTGCTTGGTTGAAATATAGGAGAAATGTAGAAACTTGATGCTTGCTTCTCATCCCGTTATCTCTGTTCACTCCCCTTCACATTCCCAAAGTCTAAGTAAAAGGTCCTTTCAGTGCGAAGGGAGGGGTTGAGAGCATCGCTCTGAGCAAAACAAGTTAAGGAGGACTGCAAAGCCCAGCAGACAAAATATATATATATATATATACTCACAACACATATATTTAGAAATATAAAAAAGTATAAAAGTAAATATGTATAAAATGTATATTTTAAACAGAAAACAGAATAGGCATTTTACCAAATCCATCACAGAGGTACCACCAAACGGTCATTACAGAACCCTACGGCCGGCCTGACCGTTCCACCTCTCCAGCCCTGACTACGCCTGTGTTCCTGCTTCGTTGGAAGGTTGGTTTGTTCACTGTGCGTTTATATATATATATATCTGGGTGGCTAATAATAAACTGTATTATACTGTACCTGAGACCTGCGTTTCCCTGTGTCAGTCCATGCCTTTCTGGTCATTCCTAGATTCCTGACAGGTATGTTAAGGCCCTGAACATTCAGGGTGAGAATATTTAAAGAACCTATGGGGAGAGTGTGTAGCGAACCAGATAGTAGGGTATTACCAGCTGGAAGGGAATATGGTAGTCACGGTACAAAGCAGTTGGGTGGCATAAGAAGCTAAACAGAGTTTTGGAGTCATGTAGGGGGGAGCGGGGAAGGATAGAGTTAGGGAAAGGTGTCAGGAGGGGGATGTAGAGGGCCATGGTAGGCCAAGGAGATGGTCCCGGAGTCACCCAAAAGTAGGGTGGTCTAGGGAACAGTAGTAGCCCAAGTAGTATAAAAAAATGCAATACTATATGGGCTAGTGGTGGGTGCGCAGGTACGCGGGCCGCGGGGAAGACGGCATATGGACAAATGTATGGTGATGAAATCCTGGGAAAAAACATTAAAGTTGGTTCTCGGAGGAGTCAGGAGGTCCTAGGTTCGGGCAGCATTGGCCATCTAGGTAGGCCAGTAGAGATGAGAGAATGTGATCTCCCGTGCCGCCAGAACCGAGGTCCCCCTACATATATTCAAACATAACCGTTTAAGAAATAGTTCAACAAGTAGCATGTAAGGCACAACAAGCTCTCAACGATATAGGAGAGAGAAGAGCTAAGATGACTTTTCACTTGCGGGAAAAACAAGAAAGAGTTTTCCCAATATATGGAAATACATTGAGAAAAAAGAAAGAAAAAAAGAAGAAAACTGAAAAAGAACAAAACGACAATATGGGCCCTGAGGGCTAACATAAGGATACGGATGCTTAACGTCTGCATCTGCGTGAGAGGTGAGGAGAACAGACACCATGGGTGTCAACTACCATGATGACAAAGTTCCACGTTGTTTTGTGTAGACGGTAGGGTAGAAGTTGGTTGGTGAGACTTAGTCCATGGAATCTTGTGGAGACAGAGCAGGTGATGAAAAACGTCCTCGTTTTTGGGTGTTGAGTTGACCATTGGCGAGGTGTGGAGGGTGAGATTTCTGCAGTGAGCAGGATGCTGATCACTGCCTGGAGCCTTCTGATGGTGTTGTTGGTGGATGTAGCTAGAGGTTCAGCAGGTGTCCAGTAGTTCGTCAGGGGTCTTGCAGATGTAGTCTCGGGCCTGGTAACGTAAACGCACTGCGAAGGGGAAGCTCCATTTATATGGAATGCCATGTTGTTGGAGCGCCTGTAGATGGGGTTTCATAGCCCTGCGTTTGGTGATGGCAGTAGGGCAGAGGTCTTGAGACAGTTGGTAGGTGTGACCTTGGAACGTGTGAGATTCTGCATTGCGGGCTGCTTGTAGGAGTTGCTCTTTAGATTGGCTATAATATTGCGTGGTGGGCCATCGGTGCATTGTGGAGCTAGTGCCCTATGAACCCTGTCCATTTCCAGGTGTTCTATTAGAATAGCAGGGGCGAGCTCTTGAATCAACGCTGTGACAGTTGATTGAACATCGATGACCGACTCAGGGAGGCCACGGATTTGCACATTTGAGCGCCTACCCCGATTTTCAAAGTCCTCTAGACGCGTTTGCAGTGTCACATTTTTGGCTCTTAGAAGGTCAAGGTCATCTGCATGTGTCTGAAATGAGGCGTCGAGGTCATCCACTCTCTGTTCCAGGTCAGCAGTACCTTGCCCTAGTTCGTGGATTTCTCTGGACAGCTTGTCTGTGATGCGGTCAGAGGTCTGTTTCAGGGCTTTGTGTAGCATTTTTTCAAAGCGCATGAGAAGGTCGGAGATGTAAGGTCAGGAGTAGAGGCGTGTGTAGGGGTCTCTGGGTCAATATCTGACTCACCCTCAGATGTGTAGGAATGGCTAGGCTGTGCTGTCTGCAGGGCTGCATATGTCTGTGCAGCTTTCTTGCTGCCAGGAGAGGGTGCGATGCCCATCTTGGAGGGCCTCCTTGATGGGCTTGCTGGGTGGCGGAGCTTGATGTCGGGGCGCTCCCCTGACCATGCTGGTGTGTGTCAGGGGGGTTGCCATGGAGACCAGAGCCGCTTATGTGACATTGCGAGCCGGGATCTGTGCTCGGGCGGCTGTCTTCCCTGCAGTATGATGGAGCCTCAGGGAGACATGTCCGTCTCGCCGGCCGCGCATGCGCACTCCTGAGCTTCCAACTTCTACTTGTTCAATTAAACTTTGGTAATAAAGCCTGGAAGCTGATTGGTTTATATGCAGAATTTGCACTCACCAGTTTTAATAAATAACCCTCAATGACTAAGGCACTTGTTTAACCTCTTGCCGACCGCGCATAGCCGAATGACGGCTTCACCGCGGCCGGCCAGTTCTGAGTGGACGTCATATGACGTCCTCCCAGAACGCGCTCTCCTGCGCGCCCCAGGGGGCGCGCACCCGGCGATCTCCGTGATCGCTGTGTCCTACGGAAACACAGCTAATCACGTGATGTGGTGAAAGGCCGATCCCACCGGCCTTTTACCACGTGATCAGCGGTGTCCAATGACACGCTGATCACAGGGAAATGCAAGTGCCGGTTCTCGGCTGCACTTTCCTCACGCTGTCAGATCATGAGGAAAGTACTGCCGAGAACTGGCAGTTGTCAGAGCGGGGATCGGCACCGATCATCAGGGCACTGATGATCAGTGCCCTGATGATCAGTGCCCAGCAGTGACACCCGCAAGTTCCGCCCAGCAGTGCGCCCACTAGCCCCGCCCACCCGTTCCCAGCAGTGCCCCCACCTGTGCCCAGCAGTGCCCCCACCTGTGCCCAGCAGTGCACCCACCTGTGCCACTCTGCAGTGCCACCTACCTGTGCCCAGAAGTGCCACCTACATGTGCCCAGCAGTGCCACCCACCTGTGCCCACCCACCTGTGCCCACCAGTACCACCCACCTGTGCCCACCAGTGCCACCCACCTGTGCCCACCCACCAGTGCCACCCACCAGTGCAGCCCAGCAGTGCTGCCAGTCAGTGCCACCAGTCAGTGCCCAGGGGTTGTGCCAGTCAGTGCCGCCAGTCAGTGCCCAGAAGTGATGCCAGTCAGTGCCGTCTATCAGTACCCATCATCAGTGTCACCTATCAGTGCCGCCTATCAGTGCTGCATATCAGTGCCGCCTATCCGTGACCCCTAATTAGTGCTGTCTATCAGTGCCGCCTATCCGTGCCACCTCATTAGTACTGCCTATCAGTGCCCTTTAGTGCTGCCTATCAGTGCCCATCAGTGCCGCCTATCAGTGCCCATCAGTGCCGCCTCATCAACGCAAATCAGTGAAGGAGAAAAAATACCTGTTTGAAAAATTTTATAAAAGAAACAAATAAACTTTTTTTTTTTTTCAAATTTTTTGCACTTTTTTTAATTTATAGCGCAAAAAGTAAAGCGCTCAGTGGCGATTAAATACCACCAAAAGAAAGCTCTATTTGTGAGAAAAAAATGATCAAAATTTCATATGGGTACAATGTTGCATGACCGCGCAATTGTCAGTCAAAGTGCGGCAGCGCTGAAAGCTGAAAATTGGCCTGGTAAGGAAGGGGGTATAAGTGCCTGGTAGGCAAGTGGTTAATCCATCTTTAAAACATACCAACTTGCCTTGTTTGCGCTTAGCTGCAAGTAGTTCCTATTGAGTGTCATGCAGTAAGGATTGTAGGTTTTTGAAGTTATCTTTTTTTTAATTTAGTCATTTAATTATTGTCATACCACCATACTTCTCCTTCCTGTAACTTATAACAAATGTGATTACACCATGATCACTATTTCCCAAGTTGTCTCTAATATGCACATCTGTAATAAGCTCCGTGTTGTTTAAAATTAATAGACCCAACAAAGCATTTTTCCTTGCTTGGGCTTCCAACATTTCCATGAAATTGTCCTGCAATACGTTTACAAAGTTACATAGTTAGTCTGCTGAAAAAAGACAAAAGTCCATCCAGTTCAACCATAAAAAAAAAAGTTATAATCCTATACCCACAGTTGATCCAGAGGAAGGCAAAAAAAACCCAGCAAAGCATGATCCAGTTTGCTCCTGCAGGGGAAATCATTCCTTCCTGATCGCCCAAGAGGCAATTGGATATTCCCTGGATCAACTTCACCTATAAATGTTAGTATCCACTTATATTATGTGTATCTAGGAAAGAATCCAGGCCTTTTTTAATGCAATCCACTGAGCTGGCCAGAACAACTCTTGAAGGAGTCTATTCCACATTTTCACAGCTCTTACTGTGAGGAAACCTTTCTGTATTTGGAGATTAAATCTCTTTTCCTCCATACATAAAGAGTGCCCCTTGTCCTCTGTGATGACCTCAGGGTGAATAACTCTACACCAAGTTCATTATATGAACCACTGATGTATTTATACATGTTGATCATATCCCCCTTAATCTCCTCTTCTCAAGAGAGAATAAATTCAGTTCCTCTAATCTTTCCTCATAACTGAGCTCCTCCATTAAACATGTATAAGTTTAAGAAAGGGCAAGCCTTTGTTGACTGTGCTGTTCCATTTATCAGGAAAATCTCCCATAATAGCACTCTGCTTCCCAGCCATTTCAGTCTGTGAAAAGGAGCTGAGACTGTTCCTCATCCTTTGTTAGGGGGTCTCTAATGTAATCCCACATGTAATTTACTATTTACTGCGCTCCTATGGAGCTCCAGCCTTAATGACCCTGCACTGTCAGAGTTCTTGTTTACAATATCATATCTCAAACTCATTCTTCACATACATACCCTCCAAATATTCTTCCAATTCTGTTCTTCTGAAATAGAGTGTACCACTCAATATTTGCTGACCAGTTATGTGAGCTGTCCAACCAGGTTTCTGATATTCGCAGAAAAGTACTCCTCAAATAACAGAAGTTCTAATTCATCAATTTTGGTTGCCACACTTCTCGCAATTTTGAACCTTTTAAATTTTTATTAGTGTTTAATATTCTATTATTACTCGTTTTTGAACTGTAACTTAATCCTTGATGCACTGCTCTTTTTGTATTGGATTAAGGTAAAGCAATTTCTCTGTCATCTACTTTACATCTTGGTACCTTCTCTATTCCACCCTCCTCTACATCCCAATTCCCCAAAGACCCTTGCTCCCAATATGGCATATTCATTTCTGATTCCTTCCCTCCAAATCCTAGTTTAAAATTGTCTTCTAATCCTTTTTCCTCCAACAGAGCTGCACCAACCCTATTTAGATGCAGTCAGTCCCTCGAGTAGAGCCAGTAACTTAAAGTTACTGAAAAGTAGAGTGTAATTTAAAGTTTATTGCTTCTGAGACAAAGGACACAAATACTGTACAGACTCCATATTCAACATTGAAGCAGTTGGAGGAGAACACATTTTAAAGACACACAGCATGCAGCTTTTCATTCAAGAACCCAACATCTAAGTGTATAAATATGTCAAAGAAAAAAGAAAAACATTGTACAGACTGCATAGACAACATTTTAGCAGTTAGAATAGACTGCATTTTAAAAAATGACTTAATGCATGCAGCTGTTCTGGCCAAATATAAAGTTTATTTTTTATACTATAAAAAGGAATATTTTGCACATTGCATAGCTATTATTTCTACTATTTATGCAAGGGATTATTGACTGAACAACATCCCCATATAGTTTGGGAGAACATAAAACAAATCAAAGTTTACATTTTTATAATTGAAAGAGAAGTAGTATGTAACAGCATAAATAATATTTCTACATCTTGTAGGCCTCAAAGCCTAAACCACATCTCAGTTTAACTTTGAAGTAACATTAACAATTTCACATTAAAATAGAAGTAATATTTTACACACACTAAACACAATATTTCTTCAATTATAGTAGACCTCTTTGGCCCAAACCACATCTAAGAGAAGCCTTGAAGGAAAAAGATGTATATTTTTTATATTCAAATAGAAGCAATATGCCACACACACAAATATAAGTACAGTGCCTTGAAAAAGTATTCATACCCCTAGAAATTTTCAAAATTTAGTAAAAAATGTAAATGTATTTTATTTGAATTTTGTGACTGACCAACACAAAGCGGTACATACAGTAACTGTGAAGTGGAAAGAAAATAATAAATGGTTTTCAAAATTTTTACAAATACAATAAAAATGAAAAGTGTGGCATGCATTTGTATTCAGCCCCCTTTACTCTGATACCCCTAACTAAAATCTAGTGGAACCAATTGCCTTCAGAACTCACCTAATTAGAAAATCAAGTCCACCTGTAGGTAATTTAATCTCAGTATAAATACAGCTGTTCTCTGAAGCCCTCAGAGGTGTGTTAGAGAACATTAGTGAACAAACAACATCATGAAGGCCAAGGAACACACCAGACAGGTCAAGGATAAAATTGTGGAGAAGTTTAAAGCAAGGTTAGGTTATAGAAAAAATATTGCAAGCTATAAACATCTCACGGAACACTATTCAATCCATCATTCAAAAATAGAAAGAGTATGGCACAATTGCAAACCTACCAAGACATGACCGCCCACCTAAACTGACAGACTGGGCAAGGAAAGCATTAATCAGAGAAGCAGCCAAGAGGCCAATGGTAACTTTGGAGGAGCTGCAGAGATCCACAGCACTCCACAAATCTTGCCTTTATGGAAGAGTGGCAAGAAGAAAGTCATTGTTGAAAGAAAGCCATAAGAAGTCCCGATTTCAGTATGCGAGAAGCCATGTGGGGGACACAGCAAACATGTGGAAGAAAGTGCTCTGGTCAGATGAGACCAAAATTTTACTTTTTGGCCTAAAAACAAAACACTATTTGTAGCCGAAAACTAACACTGCACATCACCCTGAACACACCATCCCCTCCGGGAAAAATGGTGGTGGCAGCATCATGTTGTGCTTCAGCAGGGACAGGGAAGCTGGTCAGAGTTGATGGGAAGATGAATGAAGCCAAATACAGGGCAATCTTAGAAGAAAACCTGTTAGAGTATGCAAAAGACTTGAGACTGGGATGGAGGTTCACCTTCCAGTAGGACAACGACCCTAAACATACAGCCAGAGCTACAATGGAATGGTTCAGAGCAAAGCATATTCATGTGTTAGAATGGCCCAATCAAATTCCAGACCTAAATCCAATTGAGAATCTGTGGCAAGACTTGAAAACTTCTGTTCACAGTTGCTCTCCATCCAATCAGACAAAGCTTGAGCTATTTTGCAAAGAAGAACGGGCACAAATTTCCCTCTCTAGATGTGCAAAGCTGGTACAGGCATACCCAAAAAGACTTGCAGCTGTAATTGCAGCAAAAGTTGTTTCTACAAAGTATTGACTCAGGGGGGCTGAATACAAATGCACGCCACACTTTTCAGATATTTTCAGATATTTATTTGTAAAAAATTTTTAAAACCATTTCTCATTTTCCTTCCACTTCACAATTCTGTGCCACTTTATATTGGTCTATCACGTAAAATCCCAATACATACACTTACGTTTTTGTCGTAACATGACAAAATGTGGAAAGTTTCAAGGGGTATGAATATTTTTTCAAGGCACTGTAGTGTTTGTATGACATCTTGTACACCACACTGGCTAAACCACATCCACATTTTACTTTGCTTCAGACAAAAAATAAGCAAAATTAATATTTTTCAAATTACAATAGAAGTAATATGCCACACACAGCATGCAAAGTATGTCAACAATTTTTAGATCTCATTGGCTAAACCAGATCTCCATTTAGCTCTAAAAAGTGTTTTTGTTTTTTTTTAAAGTACATTCTTTCCATGGAAGGAATATGGCATAGACTGCATGGGCATGATTTTAATTTCAGGAAGCCTCATTTGCTAAAACATTTACCTCATGCAGGTTTTTTTGGGGAAAACCCCAAAATAAAGTAATAATGTTTCACTGTTAAAATGAAGGAATGTATATGCTGAAATACTGTATATACAGTAATCCCTTTAGGCCACATTTTGAAAATGACAGATCACACACAATTTTGTAGTCCAAAAATCCACTTTTAGGTGTATATATTTAATGCAAAAAGGAAGAAATATTTTAATAACTCTATAGACAGCAGTTGGGTTTTTTTGGTTAGCTGCTGGAGAGACCACTGCCCTCTTTTGATGAGAAAATCAACTTTGCAGTGTGTTCATTTCCCAGTAAAAGAGACAGATAAATATTGTATTACCTTCACACACATTTATTAAAAAAATTTAATTGGCCACATTTTGAAACAGAGAGACTCAGATTTTAAACAAAATATCAACATTAGAGTTCATTACTTCAGCAAAAGTTTCAGCAAGATATTTTAGATTCCATGCTCATTATGTAATTTCTTTTAACAGGCCAAGTTTAATGGAGAGTAGCGATTGGCTTGACTATATTTGGTCAATGACGTTACCTGTGATCCCTTCAGCCAGTGGGTCCAGGAAGTAGCATTTGTCGAGTCCCGTTGGGTTGCCGTGTTTTCTTTTCAGTAGATCAGTGGCCATCCTTCATTGTGATTGATGTAGATCATTGCACGATGTGATGATGATAATGGATTTATACCATAGGTCATGTGTTTATTTGCTTTTTTGTGTGTTTATTTACTGTTTACTTTTTTTGAATGAGTAACCAGTGATATCCCTTACTCATTTACATGGGTGGGTCAGATATTTTGATGGGCAAGGGATGTGAATGAGGATACCATTTCCTCATCACCTGGGGGACAAGGTGCATTGCCAGGGATGCCCCCATAGTAATGTACTGTCTCCATGTTGTGGGTATGTAGCCTGGTATGGTTCACGAGTGGACCACACACTCGCTGCCCCCCTTTCCTGACCAGCCAGACTTATATGCCCTGATAATAGCCCAGTATGGATTGTGAGGTAACCTCACACTTTTTTCCTGATTTTTTGCATGTAGTACCCCCTTAAAATCCATACCAGACCTGAAGGGTATACTTCTATTTTTTTGGGGGGAGCCCTGCCATACGTTATTTTTTTTCTTGGTCTTTTGTGCACCATAACAACCAATGACTGTGCAGCCACAGGTCTGCTGACCAGCCAGCCTGCACAGCATCCTTTGTTGCTAGGATACAGGCACACAGCAGGAAGTTGTCTGTTATTTACAGTAGTAAAACCACAGCTAAATGAATGCCTTCCTGCTGCAGTTGCAGCCAAAGGTTTGCATAGGCAACCAGACCAAACCCAGCCATTTAAGCCAGCTATACATGGATTGGAATTTGGCTTGTTCCACAGGGACTGGATGACTTTTGATCCATGTATGGGCTAGCTGGTTGTACACAAGTCAACCTATGGATTGACTTGTGTACAAGCAGCCTGACAAGTTTTCCCTGAACAATCAGTGCTGCCGGCTATAGCCAATTTTTATTAACAGCTTTGGCAATAGATGGATGACGGTATGGTGCTTTCCAGCAGTTCTGCACAATCTTGTGATTTGGTGCAGGAAACTGGACTGCAATACTATGTGGTGATGTGCTGCTAATAAAAGGCAGCCTTGTCTTTGTCAGCAACAAGTTCATGCTACTGACCCTGAATAAAAATAAAGACTCAATCAAAATGATATGGAAATAAAATATATCACGCTAAAAAAAATTACAGCAAAAGCTAAACAGCAACAGAATTTCTTGCTACCACACACAAAAAGGTACCTTTTAAAAAAGACTGTTGAGTCTATTCTTTAAAGATACAATTGGTGATCAATGTTGGTTATTGACAGGTATGGATGATAACTGTTATTCCTGTCATTTGGTGTTCCCCTTACACCAGGTCTTCTTCTGTGATAGGACGCACTTATTTTGTTGTTCATCCTTTTTCAAGAACCTGGGTAACTCTGAGCAAGGTTATAGTGCTCTATGAACAGTAGCTAGTTTTTTGTTCTGTTTCTTTGGTTGTTTAGTGCCTTATTGTGCTACCTTGAGCCGGGGTATGCCCTATAGGCTCTGTTTTGTATTTTCTATTTCATAAACAAATAATCGAAACCAGCGCCCAAATCTTCATGCAGACTAAAGGAAATTCAGAATGCCAAACGAGGAGGTGCAGCCCATCAAAGATCGGGAAATCCGGATACTGATGAACAAAAGCAAACAAGGCCGCACTCTCATCGTGCATTACCGTGGTACACCACATGTTTATTTATAAACATAAACTAATTAGAGATGAGCTGACGCGTTTCGGGAGACGAACCCCCTTCTTCCGAGCTAAAGTAGCCCACCATATTTCAATTAACTGTACTGTAGCAGTGGCATTGTACAGCACACTATAGCTCTTTATGTTTGAAAGTCAGCTATCCCTGTTTACTCCAACTCTAAAGCCTAGTACACATGATTAGAAAATCGGACAAAAAATACCACTTTTGGAGCAATCGCTTGATAATCTTATGAGCTTTCGAGAACCTATCACAACAGTTCATGTGAAATTATCCCAAGGGACAAGCACAACATTTTTTCTTGTATGATACTAGAACTAACTATATCTATTCAATGAGTACAGTATTAAACTGTAAAAAAATCAAGTGGCCAAAACCTCTCATGAAAAAAAAAGTATGATAATTTATTATAATTGTGTACAAGGCTTATAATACACACACACTGACAAAAGGCTGATTGGGAGAGCTGACGTCTATAGGAAAGGGGCTCAGTAATTTGCAAAACCCCATTTATGACCATACTGCCACTTGACCACACTTCACAGTTCATGAAATGCATTATAGGTAGCTGGGTATCGGTTCAGCAGTAAATGAATTCAACAGTTTGCTATTTTCACAAACTACAAACATGTAAAGTTTAGGATGAACTCTACCTCAAACTCAATTCCAATCTCATTCCTTATTCCTGAATCAAAACCCCAAGGAGATTATGAAACTACACCATGGTGCTTCCACAATCAACATCTACACATTCCAGAGTGATTGGAATAAAGTGTCTGCACTACTTATGTGGATATAAAAGCTGCTGTATATTCCCAACACTCATTGGTATTGACAAAGTGGCTTAGAGAAGCTGGGAAACATCTTCAGCCTTACAGGATAAATCCACTTGAATTTGACTAAGCTACCTAATTCCTAAAACCTAATATGCACTGGCAGTGTATGCTGTCGCTGAGTCTGTCTATAAAAATCATACTGTTCCGTAATAACACATACAGCTTTAGAGATTCCCTTAAATTTGTAGCAGAACCGAGAATAGACCAGCACTGATTTTATGTAGCACAGGCTACTACATCAAATTTCTGTATCCCCAGCAGCAGAATGTGAATGTGAAATATGAAAAATTAGATGGAAATTTAGATGAAGTTAACCTGTGGTTTAACCATGTGTAGCAATCAAAAGGTTTGTGGTAATAAAATGAAATATATATCCTGCACCCTCTCACCAATCATTTTAGCTGTGGAAAATGCAAAAAATACCCAGAGCTTGCTGGTATGAAGGAGTATGTAGTTCCTCCACGGAGATTAGCCCAGCACTGCCAAATGAGACAGGGAGAGTCTTCAGCCTTGTATAACCTCTGTATCTTGGCTCCCGAAAGTTGAAATGAGCCTGCAAAACCTGCATTCACTCTATGGCACAAAGCTTATGTCAGGTTTTGGTTTGCATTCATTTTAACCGTATCATATTATAGATTTTTAAATCAAAATATTGATTTCCCTGGCTTTTTTTCCAATACACTTTTTATGTAATTTGTGCAGTCTCAACTGTAAACTCCAAGACAGCAGCTAGCGCTCACAGGGATTATATTTGGGTTATCATTTTACTGTAATAAAGCAACCATTCAGCAAAAAAACCAAATAAGTCCAATACATTTATTGGGCCTTGGTCCTGACTACTCCCACCTATCAATCCTCTCTATTTATTTCTTTAATGTGATTTTCAGACACAGTGGCTATTGGAGTTAGTCAGGGCAAACTGTTACAGAAATTAGCCATATTTAAATATGACATTCTTAACTGCCATCAGAGGCTTCATTGAAGAGATTCTTTAATTTCCTCTCTGGTAAAAGGTTGCCCCATGCCAGGAAGTGAGGGGAAATCTCTCCAACAAAAACACAGAAGTAAAAAAGTTGTTTTTTTTTAAGTTAAGTGGGGAAACTCAGAACCTCTGTCAGCTGTTTATTGCCTGTTCCCCTGGTGCAGGTTGTTCCTCATATCCTGTCTGGTAAAAGGATGTCCTCAGAACAACAAGTGAGGGCAAATCTTTTAAACAGAGCCACATATAGTAGTAAAAGCTTACAGGAGTTCTAAACTTTCCCCACCTTTATTTCATCACCTGCCAATGTCTCTGGATCTACTGGTCTGGTTTTTACTGAAGGTGGTTTTTTACTATGGGTTTTACATGTTTTTACATGTGGTTTTTACTATGTTTATGTATTTTTTCATAATATATTAGCCTAGGTTGGCAACAGTAAAATTTAAAAGAATTTCTATTTTTATGTTCACTGTTCATATTTTGCAGGCATACTTTTTCAAAACATCTCCCAATAAAAAGTGGTTCTCATCCATAGAAACCCTTCCCTTCTCTGCTAAAAGCTGCTGCTCTAGAGTGAACCACTTAATGCATTCTGGACTTTGATCTGTATTATTTTCCTCCCTTTGTTTCTTCAGTTAAAAGGGAAATTGAAAGGGAGGAAAAGATCAAGACCCCTAAGAAACTGAGGGAATACTATGCTCCTTTGAAAAAGCATCAGATTACTCTGTCTCTCATGGAAGAAATAAGATACGTTGTTTTCAATGGCTGCAAAGATGATTAAAAAGCAATCTCTTTACCAAGCTTTACCTTCTAAAGTAAGAGACATCATTGTCTTAATTTACCTTTTCTGCTTAATACCCAATTATGGGTTAGTTTTTTTTTCATTCAGTTTCCTCCATCCATACAAATAAGGTGGATGGATGAATCTCCCCACTGGGACATTGTATTCTGACAGTGGCACCTGCCGCTGTCAGAATACACTGGTTAGTGGCTGCAGCTGACTAATGGAAACATTTCCAATGTTTTCCTTTGACAGGAAACAATTAAACAATCTACTTCTGTCGAGCAGAGGAGCCCCCACACTTATCGAAATTTGGCCAGTCCGTGCTGGACCAGCAGAATTTCAATCAGTGAATGGCCAGCTTTACTCTCGCAAAGGAAGGTATAACTTCTTGGACAAAAAACTGGTTTATAAATGTAAGGAATGTGTACGTGGCAAGCTGCCATAGGGATCTTTCAGAGGTTGGTCCTTGTGAGGTGTTTTGCAGATATATCAAACCTAGCTTGTTGGCTGCTGTGTGCAACAGATCTTATGGTACAACATTTCTTATGAAACCAAAGGAATAGCAATATACCACGGCACCACCTGCCTGGAGTTTGCATGTTCTCCCTGTGTCTGCATGGGTTTCCTTCGGGTACTCCGGTTTCTTCCCACGCTCCAAAGACATGGTGTTAGGTTAATTGGATCCTGTCTAAATTGGCCCTGGTATGTGTATGTATGAATGTGAGTTAGGGACCTTAGATTGTACACCCCTTGAGGGTTAGGGACTTCTGTGAATGTACAATATATATGTAAAGCGCTGCGTAAATTGACGGCGCTATATAAGTACCTGAAATAAATAATAATAATAAATAAATATATGATCTATATTGTCTGCTACTAATGGTGCTATGTTACCTTGGTGACTACATCTTAACTTTAGCCAGCAAAAATATTCCCACATCAACTAATTTAAAGGATAAGTTCATCTAAGGCCTGAAAGCAGTCATACCCAAAGCAACAGGATACAAGGGACAGTGTGAGTACCTCTACACCCCCAGGGTCAACAATTGAGAGGGCTGCCAGATGCAATATCCAGCAAGCTACTTATTAGGACAGTGTCACAGCTACCTTAATCTCTTGCTCTGGGACACTCTTCAGGGCAGCCAGATGGGCTGGTATTATTGCTAACTTGGGCTTTGAGAGTTCATTGAAGGGGACTTAGTGCTCCTTGAAATAAGGTTGCTACTGAGAGGGACTGATACCACTCTGGCTGGAGTAACATCCAGGATCCATTTTTCTTGTACATAGTGTAAGAAGTTCTTGTCCACAAGGTATTTCCTCAAGTCAAGTTGTGCATCCCATATTCCCCCCATCCCCATAAAAGTTTTTTACGCTAATAAAAACAACAACAAAAAAACCCCCAAGGACTGGTCATTTTCTCTGCATAAAAGTTGGAAAATGCATGTGGCCTGGCTGTGCAGGAATAGGGGGACCCAAAAACTCAGTGACTCCTTAGGCGGTAGTGCTACTCTTATTTATGGCTTAAAGTTCCACTTTAGGTGCAGAAGCTCGGCAGGTGCTTGTAGGTCTGAAGCATCCTCACAACATGTTAGTTCTGTGTCACTTCTGCAGGAAGAGAATAACTCTTTAGTCAAGCATCACAGTTAAAAAGCACAATGTGTCTGACTTGAACTAGTCAAACACTGCTTGAATTTTGGCCAAGCCCTGATGGCTAGGCCAAAATTCAAGCAGTGCATGTCAGGAAATTGTCAGCTAAAGAGCCTGGCAGGGGGATGCATCCATCAGCATTGCTAGTGTGACTAGAGGGATCCATTAAATTGTTTAGCCCACAAGCTGAAAGAAAGAAATCTGTAAGTGTATGGTCAGTTTTAGTGAGTCCTTCCATCCTTAAGTACACTTGCAGAATTGTGCACTAAACTAGAAATCTGCCTATATTTTTAAAACACCAAATTTGCAAACTGAGAGACAACCCAAATACAAGAACTTGAGGTTCAAGGACATTAATACAACATTTCAGAATTTGAGGACAAAATACTAATTGTTCTAATGTGCCTGTAAACCTCACTCCCAAATCTGCTTTACTTTATAGAACAATATAGTCACTTATCAAATTTTAGGATTAACTTTTAACATTCAGAAGTCCTAAACAATATCCCAAAACACTTACAAGTTCAGAACTTCCAACTCAGTTATAGCTTTCACTGGTTCACAAAGTACATAATCTACATGGGCAATCCTATTTAAGTTTGTGCGCTAATAGCGTCTCCTTACACTGTACTCCCCTCCTGCAGAACATGAGAACTCTTCTGCAAAACTGGGAAACTTGACTTTTTTGGGGTTGGCAGATGCAATATTTTCAAAATGACCATTCTCTGGCTATCTTTCTAACTCCCTTCCCATCCATATACCACCCTTATCCTTCCAATTGGTTGACACTTTAATTTCATATAGAACAAAAAACCTGCCAGATTTAGCAAGAAATTCTCTTCCTGCCATAAATACTAAGGCAGAATTGCACTTCCATATCTACACAGTTATTATACTGCATGTTACAGTGGCTTAGTGGTTACAACTTCTGCCTTGCAGCACTGGAGTACTCTCTTTGAACCCTGGCTGAAACACTGTCTGCATGAAGTTTCTATACTCTCCCTGTGCTTGGGTGAGTTTCCTGCAGGTACTCCAGTTTCCTTCCACACTCCAAAGACATGCTGGCAGGTTAACTGGAAGTTTTTCAACAAGCTGTGAAACACATTTTTACAGTACATTCAAAAGAGGGATATCTATGCTTCTCAAAGGAGAGCACACATTTTACATTCGTCTTCATCCTTATCGACTTATCAACAACACCAAAATATTTTCCAAGGTCCTCTTGGTAGTTGTTACTAATTTAAAAACAGAGATAGGAAGATTCACAAGCATATTTTGCTATCCTACTGTAAAGAAGGACTCTGGCCACACGTTTTCTGTTACATGTCCTTTTGCCACTGATTCCTGGTGGAAAACAATACTGTCCTTTAATGTTCTCCCCCTTGCCTCCCCACTGTGTGCCTCTGATTGCTAAATAAAGGGCTTTGCAGTAGACACACTTCCTCTGTGCAGATGAACAAGACCAATTGTCTGTCTTGGAAACACCCCCTGGGCTACAGGGTCTGTCAATTACTACTGCTGTGCCCTAGTGGCACATACAACATCCGTAAGGCAAGTTTCATTTGGATTAAAAAGGGCTAGGTGTTGGGATCACCCCACCCTGTGCACAACAACTCTTGAGACTCAAGAAATCCTTTTGGTATGTTGATTAAACTAGTGCTAACAGTGTATTGCAAGTTATTATGTTGCTCTCTATGTGTGAATGCAGTGTTTTTTCTCAATAAAGTAGCCTATAGGTGATTCAGTTTTTTTGTACAACCAGTGGGTTGAATGAAAAAAAACTGACCCAATTTCCTCATCCGCACATTCAAGGTGGATTGAGGATCCTCCTTGCAGTGCTATTGTGTTCTGAGGATGGGGAGATGACATTTATCCAAAAAGCTGGTTGTACAGAAGCTGATCAGTAGATTGACGTCTGTACAACCAGCTCGCCCATACATGGATAGAAATTCGCCTGGTCCCTGCTGCATTTTGACCCATGTAAAGCCAACTTAAGTATAATTGACATGCTGTGTTCCTTATTGTGTGCTAATCAGTAGTAAGCAACCTGGGTAAACTTAAAGGATAAGTTTATCTTTTAACAAAAATAATAAATGTACATTTTGGCAGGTAACAAAAAGTGCATTTATTATTTATTGTTTCTGGAGCCTTTAAAGCATTGCACCAGCGATCAGCAGATCACTGATGCCATGCAGGTCTGCCCCTGACCTGTCAGCATATCTGCTTGCTTGTACATCCCAAACGGGCAAGCAGATACCTACTGACAGGAAGGCTCAATGAACTACCACGGCGCTGAAGAGCACTGTGGTAGTTCACTGAAAACTACAAGCTGACAGCTGCAAAGGCTGTCAGAATTTGTAGTTTACCCATACACAGAATACAGCCGCTTTTTTTAAACATTTTTTAAAGGAGAGGATCCCCCGCTAGCTCTCACAACGGGGATCAGGGAGCTGCGGGAGCCGGTCCGATCGAAACATGTTACATATTACGAAAGGTGAACTTATCCTTTAAGTTCATAGGAGTTTCAGCAAACTCATGAAAAAATCTGCTAAACCCCAGCAAAGCAGCAAACCCCACTGAAGTCTTTTTCAAGGCCAATTTGCAAGCTTTTGTTAAAAAAGAGCATGCATAGCTGGGCACTGTCATTGAGGATATGTACCAATGCAAAAAAAAGGAGAGGGTCTTTTATTATAGCTTAAAGGACAACATTAAGAAATACAAATCCTTTAAATAGCATACTTTGGGATGCCTTAACCCATATAAACAAACTCCCAGCTGTTTTTTTATTTTGGGTGCACATGCATACAAAATGATAATGAAGTCAAACATATTAGGTATTGCCCTGGACATTAGAGTGAAAGCAATAATTATAGGGCCATCATTCATGGTTAACTCAAAACTGATGACCTGTGAAGGCTTTTAAAGCATCGCCTATAGATAATATCTCAGTTTCAGGGACACACAGGGGTGATGGAAAGGCACAAATGCCAGAATGCTAAAAGAGACAGATGGTGAATATGTGCAGTTGGGCTTCTATCCCCGCAAATATGGCCAGAGATTGCACCTGGGATCCTCTCTGGCTTGTTTATAATTGTAAACAGAAGCTGGCGTGCATCTGTCATTTAGAGGCTGTAGTAACCGTCAGCTGTAGGTTAGGGCGAGTGGGCCAAACCTAGCCAGTTTGTCTATTCATCGAGCTGCAAACAGTTGCAGTTTATCTCATGTTTGCTGTATTGCCCACTTTTAGAGGAGCAGTAAGGAGTATGATAGAGGAGCTCAGACTAGTATTTTTGCTGTGCAGTTTGATCTGGACTGTAAACACATGTAACACACAGCATTTGGTTTAGGCTAGGTTCACGCCCGGTCGGCTATGCTGGCTGAGACTTGCACAAGCACAAGAGCCCATTCATTTGAATGGGCTTCTGTGCCTCAGGACACGCAGAAAAAGAAGTTCCTGCATGATTTTTGAAATTGCAGCCCGTCCAGAGGTTCCCAGTACCTCTGCTATTTCCAGTGCCATTTAGGATTAATGGCACTTGTCTGCAGGTCCCACATTTCTCTGTGTGGGTGGTTGCGGCTGTCAGTATTTATACGGGTCCTGCAGCAGCACCACCCCGCACAGATGTGAACCTAGCTTTACTGTCTTGTACTGTTTACATTTAGGCAAAGCTGTGTGTATTAAGCATGATGTCTCCAAAATATCAATCACTCTTGCAGTAGATGTTGGCTTCACCAGCCAGAGCAGAGCAGGATTAGGAAGAAAAAGGATGGTCATGTAACATTTTTTTCCTCCAATTTCAAGGTAGAAAAGCTCATATTAATGTTAAAATAAGAGCAGAAAGCAGCACAGGTAGAGGGTAAGTATGTAAATATTGATTGCTGAATACCGGAGTCAGTATGCCTCACACCTGCTGCATTCTCCCTTCTGCTATAAGCTCATAGTTACTTCAATGACCATATACTTATAAGAGAATGGTCCACCAGATACTGCTGATTAAAAGAATAGCTGTGACCAGCAGCTAAGCCTGTGATTAAAACTATTCATTAAAAATGCCCTCCCTCCACATCTGCTGTTTCAATGCCCACACTGTGCTCTGTGTTCCCCCAGGCAACCTCAATGTGTACTGTGTTCACATGTGTTACTTGTGTGCCCAATTCTGTCCCCCATATTCCTGTGTCCTCCACTCTGATCTCTTGATTCTCCTCTGGCTACCCTTACAGATGACCCAGCCATTTGCCAATCCCTTCCTTTTATGAATTAACACAGTGAGTGATCAGTATCAAATCCGCCCTGTGTTCATTGGTACACAAAGCACAGTACACATTGAGGTTGACTAACTAAAGGCAAATTGACTGTGCACTTTGGAAGTGCAGTTTCACTCTGCAAGGACATTTGCGACGGAGCCTAATAATAGATAGGCCGCTTTGCTGACTTCCAACATCCAATCATATGAAAGCAAAAATGCAATTTTTTATTATTTTCCTTGCATTTGATTGGGTATTCTTTGCAAAGAAGCTTCACCTCGTTACTAAGCTCTGGAGTAAATGCACGTGCAGAGTGCAACTACACTTGCAAAATTCACAGTCTATTTGCCTTTAGTAAATCAACCCGTTTGTTTACCAAAGCCACCTAGCAGAACTGTAAAAATTGTGAATGGTGAAAAAAACAGAAATAAAGCCACATAAACACACGCACTTGTATCTGTGCCTGCGAGTCACAGGTGTTTGTGTACAGCCTCGGATAGCGGTCTGTATAAATCAATGTCAGGCTGACAAATGCCATAGCTGTGTGCGTGTACAGTAACTACACATCCTGGGCACAACGTGGGCCACTCATACATCCCTATACCCAAATAACCATACCCCCCCCCCACACACACTCAAAATTTCACACATAACATACACACGTGAACTACAAACATAGTGGTAATGCGTGGTACATGTGGAGGCATCAACACACTAAAGGCCCATTTACATCAGTGGGCACTCATTATGGTGCACATAACCCACATTCACTGGAGTGTGTTATTCACAAGCACTGCATTTATCATAGTGCTCGATTTTGTTTCTTTTTAACATAACATTCTTTCAACTGTGCGTGCAGCATTGGGATTCATTGCCCAGCATTGTAATGTGTTAAGTTGCAATAAAATGTATGTTTGCATGATTTTATTGCAACGCACACCAATTGTGCTGTCCTACGAACGGTTAGCCAACAGCTAGCTAACAAAACCGACAGAAACAGCGTTGTGTTTCATTCCAAAACTGAATTTACGTCTGTTAATAGTTCTGTAAAACTGTCAAACAACCAAATAAACTGAAATTACAATATGCTTGTAGACATGTCTTTCACAAATGCCTAAAATGAACATATTTCTTACAAACAGCTACCTACAAATCACATTGAATGAATACATTGAAATGTGATCTAGCTATGTATATAACTTTAACAAACACAATGAAAGAACTTACAGGCATATGTGTGTCAAAGGGAGAATGGAGGAGACCTTCACTGGTATTATCCTAGAAGATGAAATGGCTGCAGTGGTTTATGGTAAATTTTTATTCTTAACAAACATGAGATACTTCTTATTCTTGTTGAAGGGAATAATAAAAACAGGTGCAGTTGCAGTGAACACCCAATAGATAACTCCCTATTCAACGCAATGATGATATACAGAACACCAATGCACACAATGCAATGCAGATCGGGCATTACCACAAAACATAGGTGTGAAGCTAACCTCCAGATTTTGGATGTAGCAGATATTTACAGTATTGTGTAAATTTGATTTTCACTGTTTTGCAAAAGGGCACAATTTAAAAAATATTTGTTAGTAACTCAATTTAGTTATAATAATAATCTTTATTTTATATACACAACATTAGTTTTAACTCTAAGGCTAGGTTCACATTTTTGAAAATGCTGTCTGCATGGAAATCGAAAATGCAGTGAGGTTCCTGGTCCGGGAAGCTGTACTGTGGTTTGCAGTGCACTGGGGGGCGGCATTAAAATTAATGCCCCCCCATCTCCTGAGCAGCAATGCATTGTTCTGTGTGGGTGGTTGTGGCTGCGGGAACAGGTGCAGTCCACAGCAGAAATCACCCGCACAAACATGAACCTAGCCTTAGATTTAGTAGGAATCTACTAGGAGTTTTGTAAATGGTGTTGTGCTGTAAGTGCTAATAATCATTTGAGTGTATTTTTATTGAAAATATAATTTTTGATAAACATTTGTGCAACTAACACAGGGCCTACAAAATTATTCTTTGATAACGTTATGGCTTGGGGGGGGGGGGGGGTCTTTAACAAACTCTGAAAGCTATAAGTAAATAATAAAAAGTGAAAGTTGCTAAATTGGCCTGGCCAATTGAGAATGAAAGTGGAGTCCAGGGCCTGGCAGCAAAAGGGCTAAAGTGTATTTTCCACTTATGTAGCCAAATTAGGATCACTACTACTTTATACAGTATGTATGTTCTCATTCACATAAAACAAGAAAATGCTTCTTACATTTTGCATGCTATTATCTGAAAACTTCAAAATTGAAGTCCTGTGCAGAAGGGACTGGGGACTTAAGGTTTACCATGAATAACCATGTTAATCACCAAACCTCAACCTTATTCACAAAACTGAGCTCTACATAGAAACCAATTGGCTTCTAGGTTTTATTGCCTAAGCTCAGCTGAGCAAGTTGAAGTTAGAATCTGATTGGCTACCATGAACAGCCTCACCAGATTCTGAGTGTACCAATTTTAAAACTAGTTTAAATCTAGAAGTTGGACTTCTGCTTTGTTAAAGGATAAGTTCATCCTTGGGAACGTTACATGTTCCACCCGTGTTTAGGGTGGAACATGTAACATGTTTTCGATGCTGCAACCGCTGCCCCCCCCCCCACCTGTGACAGAAGTATGGGGAGAATTCACTTTTTAAAAACAGCGTGGCCTTGCAGGGGTCCTGGCCACACTACGACATCATTAATTCACAGTGTTCTGTGAATGAATGAGCTACAAGCCCTGACAGCCTTAGCGACTGTTGGCTTGTAGTTCTCAATGAAGGCTCTGTGGATCACTGTGGTAGCTTATTGAATCTTCCTGTCAGTATATCTGCTTGCCTATACATCCCGTATGGACAAGCAGATATACTGACAAGTCTGCAGGAGACCTGCATGGCACCAGCAATCTGCAGATCGCTGGTTCATAGCTTTATGGGCTCCCGCACCCAAAAAGAATAAATGCACATTTTTTTACCTGCAAAAAAATGTGCATTTATTATTTTTGGTGAACTTATCCTGTAGGTTAATGGTGTGCCTCTCAGTGAGGACAGACTGAGTTTCCTCTTATTTCAAATCGTTTACAGTAGGTTGCAGTCTGCCCAAGGTCTACTCCAAACAAGCACTTAGAAAGGTAAGAAATATTTTATTGCATTGTTTTTATGTATTCTGTGTGAACGAGAACATTCTATGAGGAGGTGAACTGTAATTTGAATAGAGGAAGACCTGTGGATGTAGTGTAACTAGACTCTGATAAGGCATTTGATACAGTACCATACAAAGGCTTAATTTACAAATGAGAGTCATTTGGCATTGATGATATTGTATATACCTGGACAGAAAACTGGTTGCAGAAGCATGTCCAGAGAGTAGTGAAAAATGGTATATTTTCCAAATGGTCTAGAGTTGTGAACAGTTTTCCCCAGGGCTCTGTCCTGGGACCATTCCTTGGAAGCAGTCAATTCTGTTTTGTGTGATTAGTGAATTGTTCTTTAAACATTATTTTGTTTGAAGGGGTCCTGCATGGCCCAAAAAATTGCAGTGTTTGCTGTGATGTGATCATCAGATAAAATGTTGAACCCTTTTTTGTAGATCCCTGGTGTGCTGGTGATATATCCAGTGTTCTGAGAGTTCTGAGTGTCCAGTCTCCAGCCGGTGGTCGCATGAGGACCCACTTACCTGACAGTCATTTCCAGGAATGTGTGTGTTGGGAATATTTCTATTGGCAAAAGACAGTCACAGGTACAATGCACAAACTAAATCAATGACAGGCTGAAGTGTCCTAAATGGAAGTATTGCTCAGGACAGCACCCATTGGTTTTTACAGACTGCTGGCAGGAAGTGCTGTGCTGCTCCTGTGCCTTCTGGGTTCCCAAAAACACTTGATTTTTATGCTGTACAAGTCAAACCACCAGTGTGCATGAGCCCTACTAACTTTGTTATCAGCAAGCAATAAATCATTATTGCAGTAACTGATCATCTGGAAATGCTGGTTGTCAAAAGCAAAGAAAAACATACTTGGTTAAAAGATTTACAGTTACATTTTTCATCAAACCAATTATCATAAAAGGGGGGCTTCACACATAGCATGCCTGATGATCAAACAAATCAATTGAATGTATCATACAGTATATGTTATGCAACAGAATATCTATTTTTTTTTTGAATGTGAAAGAACAGTTACAGAATTAGTAAATGGCCTTAAATATTACTATGTTCTTACTGTAGTTAATTGTAATTTTTTTTAAGTGAAACTATGGGCAATATAAAAAAAATATATACTGTATCTGCTGAGGTTCACAGTAAGATCATTTTATTATCTGTTTACACTACTAGTAGATTGGTTATTTTACGATTTACTTTGACAGGCCAAGCTGCCAAGCAAAAGTTGCAGTTACATTTGGGAGGAACCATAATGTCATATTTCACATGACTGTCATATTGACTGTCATATGCCTTTAAGTGTTTTCTATATTTTGTCTCTACTCCTCCTTTTCCTTTGGTTTAGTTAATGCTGTAGAGATAGCCCACCCTTTTTCCCAGAAATGCATTGCAGCTCTAGCCTCATGTCATGAAGCAGGACACATGATCATTTGACCTATCGAATGTTCATTGTTGTAAGATTCTCTCAGTTTATGGAATAAACTTCACAAGATCTACACGATATCATCTTGATTGAGTTAGACTGTGGCATCCAACTGAGACTGGAGTTATCGTTATCTCATCACAACTGTAAGTTACGGAGATCACACTTTCAATGCTTAGATTGGAGAGACAGAACACAACAACTGTGAGAGGTGCCTACAATGCTTTTATTTAGTCCTCATGCACACTGGACGTTTTTACAGCTGCTGTTTTTGGCTTTTGGTGTTTTTTTCTACAGCCGTAAACTCCCCAGCATGTTATCCTGTGTGTCCATGCACACATAGGCTGTAATCAGCTTTTTTTTTTGCTGGGAAAAAAAAAACAACTAGTGGAGTTTTTTAACTCTAAAAACGCTCTAAGGCTCCATGCACACTGAGCATTTTAATAACGCTGGTAACGTTAGCAGTGTATAGTCACATTAAAAGCATGAGTTTTCCAGCATTTTTTTTTGCATTTTTGCATTAGCGTTGTTTTACTGCTTTTTTTTGCATTTTAGCAGGTTTTTTTTGCTAAAAGAAAAAACCAAAAACGCCGGTTTGCCGCGTTTTTCAGCATTAGAGCATTTTTACAACTAAAAAACTCCTCTAGAAACCCACTAGTTCTGTTTTTTTTTTTCCAGCCAAAAAACACCCCTGCCAAAAAACGTTGATTACAGTCTATGTATGCATGGACACATAGGATAACATGCTGGGGAGTTTACTGGCTGTAGAAAAAAATGCCTAAAGCCAAAAACAGCAGCTGTAAAAACGTTCAGTGTGCATGAGGACTAAGCCCTCGTTCACACTGATGTGCGGAATTCGCAGTGTTTTCAGTGCAAATACTGCACCAGAATCGCACCCCGTTCATGCAAACCGCTGTGGGTGTGTATGTTAACAACACCCCGAAAGTGGTATGTAAAACGCGGTGTGATGTACAGAATCGGAAAGTATAGGTGTGAATATCCATGCGATCCGATTCTAGTGCGGACCCAAAAAAGGATCCTGCACGTTTTTGGTGTGGGTGCAGTGCGAATAGAGCCATACAAAATGTACGTCTCCAATCACACCGCACACAAATCTCATGTGATTTGCACAGAAATGCGGTGCGGTTCCTGTGAAAATCACATGTGATATACCGCACCGCACATATGTGAACCCAGACTTAGGGTTAAATCTTTTCTGCAAAAGAAAGAAAACTGTTGCTGTATCTACTTCACTAACATGTTAGTTGCAGCAGGGCTTTAATGTGTTTGTCACTTTGATAAAGTCTATTTAATATACGTGTCCATCTAAGACTAACCTGTCCACAAGGTAAAGTGTTGATACTCTGTTACAGAATGTGGACAAACAAAGCATCTCATGACAGGATCAGGAGCTAATATACCTATGTTACAGGGGAGACTCAGGAAAATAAAAACTGCTAACTCTTAATGCTACTGACAGACTGCACTATAGTGTATATCATCTTTGATCCTGTTTGTAGTTTTATTTAGTGTCTGAAAAAGAAAGCAGAAAATTAGCTCAATAATAGATGGAGATTGTGACAACACTGAGGGCTGGCAAATCCCAAACTATGCGGAATGGACTTTTCTTTTAACAAATATAATCCACATACAAAAGTGTCCAAAATCAAAATTAATTAATGTCCCCAATGTTCTAAACACCATCCGTGAAACATCTTTTTCTTCTTCTCAATTCAGGAAGTCTCCAGTAATCATATACCTCGAAAAAAACAAAAACTCAAAATAGTGTCATATCCTTTATACAATTAAAGTATATACCCCACACTGTGCGAGAGAAAAAAAAAAAATTTTTTTTGTAAAAGTATAAATATAGATGCGTTCAGCTACACACGCACATATATTCCACAACCTTAAAAATATAATCAAACTTTTCAATGTGAAAAACTCCAAAATGTGTGCACTCCAACAAATCTGTGAAGCATTCCTGTGTATATCACCCCACTATATTCAACTGTGCTCAAAAACCACTCCAACTCGTGCAGCAATGAATAATTACCCTCTGGGTATATCAGAAAGGCATATCGCAAGACTGGGATAATCTCTTTCTTCAGGATCTACCCATCTTTTCCTCCAATTTCCTCATGGACAAATCAGTAGTTAGATAAGGTAAATTCAATGTAATACAAATGTATTCAGCAACTTACATAAAAAATTACAAAAAGCAGCTCCTCACATAAGAGACAGGGTCTATGGACAAAGCTTAGGGAACAGTAACCGCATGTTCCCTCTTCCAAAAAGGCCACGATTGCGCTTCCAGTTTGACGTCGTAGGGACACGTGACGTCTGACGCATGAACGTCAAACCGGAAGCGCGATCGCGGCCATTTTGGAAGAGGGAACATGCGGTTACTGTTTTGTTTTTTTTTTCTCGCACAGTGATCTCGCCCGAAGTTTTCTCGCCCGAAGATTGAGGTTACGAGTGGACAACCATACCCGATCTCCGACCTGTTATGAAGGGCAACCGTCTACGATCAGCCTGGAGCTTCTGGTGCTGAGCAGAGTCCTTCAAGGACCTCTGGATCTGCCCCCATGAGGAACGCAGGGCAGCAAGATGGTTATCCACAGCCGGAATGTCCTGTGATGAGAACAACTCAGGCAATACAGCGGGTTGGAACCCATAGTTGGCCATGAAGGGAGACATCCCAGAGGAGGAGTTGACAGCCGAGTTCCTTGCAAACTCTGCCCATGGCAGGAGATCGACCCAATTGTCTTGATGGTCAGAGATATAGCAGCGAAGGAATTGTTCCAGGGCCTGGTTGGAACGCTCCGCAGCCCCATTGGACTGCAGGTGGTAGGCCGAAGAGAAGGAGAGCTTGATACCCAACTGGGAGCAGAAGGCACACCAGAACCTGAACACAAACTGGCTCCCACGGTCTGAGACAATCACCTTAGGCAACCCATGCAAGCGAAAGATCTCCCTGGCGAAAACCGTAGCCAGTTCTTGCACAGTCGGCAATTTCTTGAAATGAACACAATGGCACATCTTGGAGAAACGATCAATGACCATAAGAATGACCGTATGGCCTCAAGACGCAGGGAGGTCTACAATAAAATCCATGCCCAGGTGTGACCAAGGACGCTCCCCATTGGGAATGGGTTGCAGAAGGCCCAATGGAAGATGCCGAGGAGATTTATTCTGGGCACAGACAGAACATGCCGCTACATATGAGGCAATGTCGGAACGGAGAGATGGCCACCAGAATAAACGAGAAACGACCCAGGACAACTGGTTCCTCCCTGGATGACCGGCGGTCTTGGAATTATGGTAGGTACGCAGCAAGCGGATGTGCAATCCCTCAGGTACGAAACATCTACCAGCCGGTCTCTCAGAGGGAGCATCAGTTTGAGCCGCCAAAATTTGCTCCCCAAGGGGAGAAGTCAGGCTGGTATGAATGGCAGCCAGGATCTGATCCGGAGATATGATCGAGGTCGGCTCAGAGTCCTCCCTGGACAGCTCAGAGTATTGCCGCAACAAAGCATCAGCCCTGACATTCTTGGAGCCAGGCAAATAGGAGACCACATAGTTAAAACGCGACAAGACCATCTGGCCTGACGGGCGTCAACCTCCTTAGCTTCAGAGATATGTCAGGTTCTTGTGGTCAGTGAGAATGAGAACTGGAACCACAGAACCCTCAAGCAGGTGCCTCCATTCCTTGAGAGCCTGAATAATGGCCAACAACTCCCTGTCTCCAATCTGGTAGTTGCATTCTGCAGAGGAAAGCTTCCTGGAGTAGAACCCACAGGGAAGTAGGGGTCCATCGGGCGACCGACGCTGAGACAGGAGGGCGCCTACTCCCGTCTCAGATGCATCAACCTCGAGGACAAAAGGCAACCCAGGATTGGGATGAGACCGTATCGGAGCCGAAGCGAATGCGGATTTCAGAGCTTCGCAAGCTATGATGGCCTCGAATGACCACTCATGGGGATAACTGCCCTTCTTGGTCAGATCTGAGAGCCAGGGCCAGCGTGGAGAAGTTCCTGATAAACTTCCGATAATAGTTGGCGAATCCCAAAAAGCGCTGAATGGACCGAAGACCACTGGGACGAGGCCACTGCAGAACCGCTGAAACCTTCTGAGGGTCCATGGAAAATCCCACAGCAGAAATGATGTAGCCCAAAAAGGCAACCTGGGATCGGTGAAATTCACACTTCTCGAGCTTACAGAAAAGCTCGTTCTCACGTAATCGTTGCAGCACTCGCTTAACATCCTGGATATGAGACTCCATGGACGCAGAGTAAACCAGGATGTCGTCCAAGTAAACCACCACGCACTGCTGCAACAAGTCAGGAAAGACATCATTAATGAACTCCTGAAGGACCGGGGGCGCGTTACACAACCTGAAGGGCATAACCAGGGATTCACAGTGGCCAGTTCTGGTGTTGAACGCGGTCTTCCACTCGTCGCCCTCCTTGATCCGTACGAGGTTGTACGCAGCCCTAGGGTCGAGTTTAATAAAGACCGTTGCTCCCTTGAGGCAGTCGAACAACTCGGTTATCAACGGAATTGGCTAAGCATTCTTAATCGTGATTCGATTGAGACCCCTAAAATCAATGCAAGGCCTCAATTCACCTCCCTTCTTTTTCAAGAAGAAAAAGCCAGCTCCTGCTGGAGAAGTAGACTTGCGAATGTGACCCCAGGAAAGCGCATCCGCAACGTACTCCCCCCATGGCCTTATTCTCCGCAACCGAAAGAGGATACACCCTGCCACGTGGAGGAGTGGCACCAGGTTGTAAGGTTATGGCACAATCGTATGGACGATGAGGAGGCAGAGCACCGGCGCGCACCTTGTCTAACACGTCCAGGTACTCCCCATAGTCAGTGGGCAACACAGAGTCCGAGGAGGCACACAACACCTTAACAGGTCCACGGATGCACCCGGCCCCACACTGTGGAGACCACGAGAGAATCTCGGCCGACCGCCAATCAAAGGTCGGATTGTGCTTCTGTAGCCAGGGATATCCCAAAACCACGGAGTAGAGCGGGGAAGAAATTACCTGGAAACAGGCCAACTGCCTGTGAACAGCCCCAATAGCTACTTCCACCGGCACTGTCTCGTGGGTTACCTGCGGCGGTTGCAGAGGCCTGCCATCTATCGCCTCGAGGACCAATGGAGTAACTCGAGCCTGCAGAGGAATGGAGTACTGGGCAGCAAACGAACTGTCCATAAACAACCCGCCAGCACCAGAGTCTACCAACGCCTGGGCCGTCACCGAGCCTTCCGCCCAAGAGAGGACAATGGTGATTAGCGGTTTATCTTTGCGGGAAACCGGGGATGAGGAAACTCCACCCAAGTTCTGCCCCTGAGAGGATCTCAGGTGCAAGCGTTTCCCAGACAGACTGGATAGGACTGCCGAAAATGCCCACCGAGACCACAGTACAAGCAGCGACCCTCCAGACGCCGAGAGGCCCGCTCCCCCTCAGAAAGGCGAGCAAACCCCAGCTGCATGGGCTCACCGCCAGACAAGCCATCCCCAGGAGGCGTGGGAGGAGAGAGAGGAACGGGTGGGACAGAAAACGTAGGTGCCAATCGGTTAGGAGGCCTCCGCAGACGCTCCTTAAGTGAAGGCCTCTCCCTGAGCCTGGTGTCAATCAGGATTAGGAAGGAAATGAGTGCTTCGAGCTCCACAGGCAGTTCTTTGGCTGCAATCTCGTCCTTCAACGCATCTGAGAGACCATGAGAGAAAGCAGCCACCAGAGCCTCATTGTTCCAACCCACCTCTGCCGCCAGGGTACGAAATTCCATGGCGTACTCGGCAATGGTTCGTGAACCCTGATGCATGGACATGAGCAACTTAGCAGCAGAGGAGGAGCGAGCCGGCACATCAAATACCATACGGAAGGAGGCAACAAAACTGACAAACTCGTGAATCACAGGGTTATTGTTCTCCCATAAGGGATTTGCCCAGGCCAATGCCTTGTCCGAGAGCAGCGAGATTAGGAAGCCCACTTTGACCTCTCAGTAGGAAAAGCATGGGGTATCAATTCAAAATATATGCCCACTTGGTTAAGGAAACCCCGGCACTGATGCGGTTCACCCCCAAAACGCTGTGGAAGGGGGGCTGAACCAGTCATACCTCTGGGCACCGCAGGTGCGGCAGCAGATGCGGAGGTAGGCGCAACAACCGGAGCAACAACGGGAGCGACCACAGGAGTGACAACCAGCCTAATAGCACCAGGAGCAAGGTGCGCTGTGCCTGCAAGCAGCGTCTGCAACGCCTGAGCGAACTGAGCCAACAGCACCGTCAGGATTCATGGAATTCGTGTAGTGTCAGGGAGCGAGGAGCCAGACACACAAGGAGGTGCAATTAAAGGTAGGTTTATTAATATAAAAATAAGACAAGAGTCTATGCAAGTCCAACAGCAGAAATCGTAGCCAAAGCCGGGGTCAAGAGCCAGGAAGAATCGTCGCCAGAGCCGGGATCAGGGCCAGGAAGAATCATCGCCAGAGCTGGGATCAGGAGCCAGGAAGAATGGTCGCCAGAGCCAGGGTCAGAAGCCAGGAGGAGTCTTAGCCAAAGCTGAGTCGGTATCCAGGAAAGCAATGAGTAGCTAAACAGGAGCTTGCTGTTGTGCAACAGACAGGACATGAATGCAATGGACAGCCACAAACAGCAGACTTATATGTGATAAGCTGCCACCTCTTGGGGGAGGTGTAAGGGACCGCCTGGCGGCACCTCTAGTATTCAGGTGCTTCCAGAGCGCGGAGTCTAAGTCCCGGAGCACTTGTTCACCAGGGCCCCAGATGGTGGGGATGGACTTGGAGCGCACCGAGACCAGGTCGCGACTACTGGGTACACTCACCAGTGGTAGAGGCGTCCGCCAGGGGCTCCCGCAGGGTAAGAGCCTGATATGAGGGGGTCGGGTGATCCCGACGGGATGGATGGATGGAGGGATGGATGGCTTAGCAGGTGCGGGGTCAAATGAGCCGAGTCGGGAGCCGTGGGGTCTGCGAGGTACAAAGCAGCGGGCAGAGAATAGTCGGGTCACACGCCAGGTCAGTAACAGTAGATCAGATCCAACAGGGGGCATCCAGGAGAGAGATCAGGCAAGCCAAGGATCCGGGCAGGAGAGTACAGCACAGTCAGGAGCAATCCGGGTCAGCAACTATCAGAATACAGGTATACACGGATCAGGAACAAGAAGAGACCAAACGGCAACCAGTGACAGCTCAGGGGGATTTAAATATCGCGCCCTGTGCTGTCATTGGTGCCAGCCGCGCGCCCGTGGACCCCAGTGCGCATGCGCGAGTTCGTCGCCGCGGCCGGCCTGGACCTAGTGCCCGTATCCCCGTGCAGGGCGGCGCACTGCGCCTGCGCCGGGACCAGTGCCGCGGCGATCCTTGACAGGAGGAGCCGCAGAGTGCTGAAAGCATAAAGGATCCCACAATGCTTTGCTGACACCTAAGATGGATGCCAGCACATGGAGTAGCACAAGGTCTGAGGAAAGGTAGGACCTTGACACATCCCCCTCTGCTACTTAACTGACCAGATCAATATCCCAAGAGTTTAACTGACTTGATGCTATACAAAATGTTCCTTTAATTTTTTTCAGCAGTGTATATATAACACTTTTGTAATTTACAAAGCAACTGGATGAAGTGAATCCTTTCTAAAATTTCAGGAAGAGATCATCACAACCCTTTTGTATCCAAAAGGTTCTGTGGCCCAATTCCTAAATCCAGATGCAGTGAACCGGCTGCATGAGAGGCATTTTTCAGATGTCCTCTCTGGTACCCCAACCCAAAGGTCATCCCAAAGAAAATGTGTTTGTAGCAGACATGGAATAAGACTGAACACCCGCCTTTTCTGTCCCTCCTATTCTGGCCAACCTGGTCTCTGCCTCAAGGACTGCTTCCATCGCTACCACACATTAGTGGAGTATTAGTGTAGGGTACAGCATGGCACAGTCTAAGGCACATTTTCACAATTCTCACTTGGGGTCTCGAAATATATTAGATAGTCAGGAAACTGTCTGTCGCATTTTAAGAGATCCTAAAATCAGAGGCTGTTCTTCAAAGTTACAAAAAAAGTTGAAAAAAAAACATAAAAAGTTGTCATTTTATGGAGTAAATTTGCCATTGGTACTGTGTTTTATTATTATTGTTAACCATTGTTGTTTGCAGGAACACCATTCAGCTGCAGCACCGATCTGTTTATTTTGACAGCAACAGGGTTTTGCTCTCGTGCAGCGCTTCTGGAGGAGATTTCTCATTAGCAATTAAAAAAAGAACGTGTATGCCCAATCATGGGGGCCCCGGGTGGTCATTGGGTGGGTCGTTCCTATGCTTCAGCATATATATTTTTCTAATTTTTGGCACAGATTTCAATAAAAAAAAATTTTTTTATTTAGTTAGTGTTCTGTTGTTACTGTGTTTTATTGTTAACCATTGCTGTTTGCTTTGCAGGAATGCCAATCAGCTGAAGCACTGATCTGCAAGAGGAGATTTCTTATCTGCAGTTACAAAAAATAAAGTATATGCCCAAGTATGGGAGCCTGGATCGCTCCTATGATTAGACATATATATTTTTAACTTGTTTTGGCAGAGATTTTTTTCATCAACATTGATCAATGTGAATGGAGGAAATTTTTAGGTTCTTTTTTCCATTCAGTCCATGGGCTGAATGAAAAAAAAAAAATTACATGTATGCCCAACATTAGAAGTAGGAGGATGCAGGGCAGTATATTCTAATGGTGGGCATACCACACTTTTTCTGGCAGATTTCTTCATCCACATCAATCAATGTGAATGGAGGAATTGGTTAGGTTCTCCTTTCATTCAGCCCACAGGCTGTGTGAAAAAAAAGAAACATTACATATGCCCAACAAGGACCAGCGATGTACCAGAACGTCACTATACTTTGAGTGGTTATACCGGGATGATTCCTGCAGCTGCAGGCATCATCCTGGTATTTGTTTTTTTTTTTAGCCGGCAGTCGGCTTTCATGTAAAAGCAATCCTAGCAGCTAATTAGCTGCTGGCTTGTTTTTACAAGCAGTGGGATGGGACACCCCCTCCCGCTGCCTTCCATGGCTTTCTCAGGCTCTCCCCGTCCTACCAGGAAACCTGATAATGCAGCTGGAAGTTCTGCCTGCTAACCATAGAGCTGATCAGAGACTGGATTGACTCCATTCATCTCTATGGTCTAAGAAACCGGAAGCTACAAGCTGTTAATCACTTTGGATTTGCCAGATATAAAAAGCTCCATTTTTATATTGGGAAAACATCTGATCACACTAATCTTGGTGTGATCAGATGCTTTAAGGGCAGAGGAGAAATCTAGAGTCTAATAGACCTGATTTCTTAGAAAAGATTACCTGTCACTGCCTATTGCTATCATTGGGGATATTTACATTACCTGTGATAACAAAAAAAAAGCAAAATAAATAAAGGGACAGTAAAAATAAAAAAAAGCAAAATAAATAATTATAAAGAAAATTTCAAACAGCCCCGTCACCCCCATGCTCACACTGTATATGTCAGATCGAGGGCAGTAATTCTAGCAATAGACCTCCTGTGTTAATCTGAAGTGGTAATCTGGAAAGGATTTTAAAGCATTGCCTATGAATATTAAAAATGTATGTAGTTTGTCACAATTGCATGGGCGTACGCAATTTTAAAGCATGTCATGTTTGGTATCTCTTTACTCAGCGTAACATTTTTTCCCAAAAATTTGCATTTGACAAAAATTGCTGCGCAAATACTGTTAAAGAAAACATGAATGCAACACCCGCCATTTTATTCTTTAGGGCCTCTGCTTTAAAAATATATTGATGTTTTGGGGGTTTAAAGTAATTTTCTAGCAGAAAATACAGATTTTCCATGTTAAATAAGAGGGTCAGAAAAGGCTTAATTTTCAAGTGGTTAGAAGAGTTGGTGATGTGTGCCATAAGCTTCTAATGTTGGGCATAAAATGCCAGGGTAGTTCAAACACCCCTCAAATGACCCCTTTTTAGAAAGTAGAAATTCTGAAGGACCCTCTGCACACTGGTATATACCCTTTCAAGCAGACTATGCAATAAATAGGGATATTTAGTTCACACATATTGCAATACATATAAATAGGGATATTTAGTTCTCACATATTGCAATACATGCTATTGTATTGTTGGGTCAGTAGCCAGACCTGAACCTTGTAGCTCTCCCCCATTGTGTCTTTTCCCCTATGTCAGTATTGTGTCCACAGTAGCATTTGCGTAGGCAGAGCAGAGTAGGACTGGCCATAGAGGGATTACTTTGACGCAGTTGGCCAGCTTAAGCATGTATTGCAATATGTGTGAACTAAATATCCCTATTTATTGCATAGTCTGCTTGAAAGGGTATATACCAGTGTGCAGAGGGTCATTCAGAATTTCTAGTGTTAATATGTGGTTACACCCCTTTAGCACCTGATGGACAAATGCATGCACTAGCTTTTGGAATTTGAGCACAGGTATCTCTTGTTTATTTTTAGAAAGTAGACACCCCAAGGTATTTATTTTTTACCACAGGTTTCTGGAAAATTAAAAAAAAATATATATATATATATAATATATATAAATATATATTTATTTATTTTTTTTTTTTTACACAAAGCTGTCACATAATATATTGCTCCACACGTGCCATAGGTATGTGTGGAATTACACCCCAAAACACATTCTGCTACTTGAATATGGGGATACTACATTGAGAGACTTTTTAGCAGTCTAATCACGTACAGGACCTCAAAATCCAATAAGCACCTCCAGGCTTTTAAACAGCATTATTTCCTCAGTACACTTCCTGACTTCTTATCAGTTTCGGAGGCCCTGAAATACTAGGCTAGTACAATCATCCCTCAAAGGAGCCCTTATTGGAAAGCAGACACTCCAAGGTATTTGCTAAGAGGCATGGCAAGCATTTTGCAGATCTCATTTGTTGCCACACGTTTTTGGAAAATGAAGAAAAAACAAAAATGTATTTTTTCTTTTTCAAAACCTTGTGAGAAAACATGATATCCTCAACATGCTCACCATCTCTCTTATTCAATTCCTTGGGGTGTCTAGTTTCCAAAATGGGGTCATTTGGGGGGGGGGTTTGTACTATCCTGGCAGTTCAGAGCCTCCAAAACTATGATAGGTATTGAGGGAGTGACATGAGGAAATATGCCCCTTAAAATCCTAAAGGTGGTCATTGAATTTTGGGGGCCTGTATGTGGCTAGACTACCAAAAAGTATCTCACATGTGGTATCCCCATACTCAAGAGAAGTAGCGGAATGTGTCTTGGGGTGTACATTCTGGGTAGCTAGGGGGAGCTCTAGCGCTAATTGCTAGTGAGGAAGACTGAGTAGCGTCCTGGATGTGATAGTCAGAAGGTCAAATTTTGGTCAAAGCTGAGAGGTTCTGTAGACCAGCTCTCTGGGATTTCCCCCTGCTCTAGAACTATGGAGAAAGATTTGGAATCAGTGGACAGTGGTGAGGAGTGGCTGGTCTGTACTCTTAGAGGTGCATAGAACCTAAATCCCAAAAAGATGGCCGAACCCATTAGGACTACAGGAAAATGGCGCCGCATTACTATTTAAGGAGTCAGGCAAGGGTGATCGTCTTACTACATCCCCCAGACGAAGCTACGAATCCCTGTGGCGCAACACGTTGGGGAGGGGCAGTGACGTCACCACGTATCCGACTACCTAACACGGCAAGTATTGACAGTGCGAGCAAGCACACCCACGAGGCTGGTTCATACCGCATGCAGCGGTTGTATTACATAAGCGTGTAATATTTCTTAAAATGTGAGTGCACAATGGGCGTTTAATAAAGCTATTTTTTATTTAAAGATAAGACACTATATACCTTTCTCTTTTCTATGGTCCACACGAGGAACAATAAAGAGCTGGATTGAGGAGTGCTCTGAAGAGGGAGAGATCCTGATTACCATACAGGCTTACACTGCAGCATCCTCTCTACACAACTCTACCTATATATCTATAGGCTTTTTGGAAGGAGAAGCATATTGAAGTCATCAACCTGCTGAACTCTGCACACAGTTTGTTATTCACAGGAATTTATTGGACTTTTTATTTATTTTTTTATTCATTTATATATTCAAACATATTTATTTATCACCATTATCAATTGATAGGACATTTTGCGGCACATTTGGTTTGAACTCTCACTTTTATATATTTTTACAATTTTACACTTTAATTTATTTATTGTCATCTTCTTTATATTTATTTTATATATTTTTTTTCTCATATCATCATTATTCACTTTTTGTCACTAATTAAGTATGGATTAGCATCGTTATTTTCTTTAGATTATGTTTTAGAGATCATGTAGACTCAAAAATATTAGGTATTTAATATTATATACATCACTTAGGCATAGGTTTGTGATAGAGCGCGGCACCCTATATATACATATTTTGCACAAATTGTTGGCACACATTTATGAGGGTGAGCAAGGGAGCCTGTGACCTATTCTGCACATATTATTTATATATTATATACCTCAGTGGCTCACAAGTAATATAATAGTAAGATTTGTACTCTTAAAGGATCTTGGCCAGTCCCCAACAGGAGACTTGGAAAGGGGCCAGGACAGCCTTTAAGAGTAGCTGAGCCTGTTCAGCAGCAGATTAGGAGGAGAGTTCGGGTGGAAGATGAGCAAGTGAAGCTGGAGAGCAGGAGGCTGGAAGGTGGCCCGGATGGGAGAGGAGCTCGCTTCCAGGCAGGGACCTTGGAAGGAGGAAAGCTTGGAACTTCACCGGCCCACTGAGAGAGGACCAACTGTGTGGCAGGGGAGGAGAGGCCCAGCTAGAAGGCCTTGTAGCAGCCACCAACCCACCAGCAACACAGGAGAAGGACTAAGTGAGTAGACCTGCACCCCCTGGGACAGATAAGGGAAGAAGCACTCTGGTGGGAAACCAGTTTAGCAACTCCCTGGGACTGTCTTATTTTAAAGTGGCAGGCACTGGATCCCTGCTCAGGGATTCCTCCAGGCAGCCAGATAGAGGAGGGTCTGGGGTGGTACTACAGGAGACGTTGGTTAGCTCTCCGAAAGAGACTGTATGCTGGAACCACTTGTACATAGTTCAGGAAGTTGTCCTTTGTTTCCCAATTCAATTGGACATCCTGTACACCCCTTACCCTATCCAAGTTGAAAGCCCTTAATAAAACTTTAAAACAAACTCGGACTGGTTACTGACTCCTGAATTCTAGTTTGTATGGAAATATGTGTTGCCTGGCTGTGCAGGACTATAGGGGGGGCCTAAATACTTTTCAACTCTTAAGAGGGTAGTGCTACACACATATACCCATGGCATATGTGAGCAATTGTCACGTACCTGGTTGAGGCCGAGCTGACGAGAGGGCTTTCCCTTACGTCCCCTGTCTTGTTTCTCTTGAAGGTATCAACAGGATATAACAGGTGTGCCTTGTAGGAGATTCTAGCCAGAAGAACCTTGCAGCAGGTGCTGAACAGCTGGAGGACTGATGAGCTGGCAGATGTGAAGAAACAGCAGCAGGTGCAGGACCACATGCAGTAAGCAGGCTGGCAAACAGGCAGATGCAGGATCTCAGGTGGTCAGGCAGGGGTCGGTTTCAGCTGGACAGCAGAGGTGCAGAATCAGGAACCAAAACAGAGTCAGAGCCAGGCCGGGGTCAGTATCGGTGGAGAAGGGAAGTTACCGAAACAGCAGGCAGAAGGTAGGGTCAGGTCACAAGCCAGAGTCAGCAACGAGGTACGTATCAGGAACAAGCAGAATCAAGACAAGCCAGGCAGTACATGATCAGGTCACAAACAGTAGAAGCTGATGACCACTCAGCAATCTTCTGATCTCTGGAGCCACTTTAAACAGGCTAGTGAGCCCCAAGTATTTACGCTTGCTCACGCTAATGCGCACGTACCACTCAAGAATTATTATGAGCATACGTACATTTTCATGCTTGACTGTGCATACTATTTCCCTGACAGCAATATATCATTTAATTGGCAACATTGTGGAAAAAAACATTTTTCGGGGAATTTTCCAAAAACTAGTGGCAAAAAATAAAATCTCCCATGGGCTCAACATGCCTCTCAGAAAATAGCTATCCTGGCATTTCAGAGTCTTTAAAACTGTGAGAGGTACTGAGGAAGTGAAATGAGGAAAATATGCTCTTTGAAAATCTGACGGTGGTCATTGCTTTTCAGTCCCCATACACAGCTAGGCTCCCAAAAAGTCTCACACATGTGGTATCCCCTTACTCAGGAGAAGTAGAATGTATTATTTTGGGGCGTAATTCCACATATACCGATGGCATGTGTGAACAATATATAATTTAAGTGACAGCTTTGTGTAAAAAAAAAAAAAAAAAAAAGGAAAACTTGTGACAAAAAATAAAATCTTCCATGGGCTCAACATGCCTCTCAGAAAATTCCTTGGTGTGTTTGCTTTCCAAAAAGGGGTAATTTGGGGGGTTGTACTGCCCTGGAATTTTTGCACCTCAAGAAATGTGATAGGTAGTCAGAAAGTGAAAGCTGCGTAAATTCCAATATATATACTATAGTTTGTAGACGCTATAGCGTTCACACAAACCAATTAATATACACATAGTTTGATTTTTTTTTACCAAAGATGTACTAGAATACATTTTAGCCTAAATTTATGACTAAATTTGAGTTCATTGGATATTTTTTATAACAGAAAGTAGAAAATATTGTTTTCTTTCAAAATGTTTTTTTTAAATTTATATCGCAAAAAGTAAAAAACCCAGTGGTGATCAAATACCACCAACAGAAAGCTCTGTCTGTGTGAAAAAAGGACAGAAATTTAATTTGAGTACAGCATGGCATGACCAAGCAATTAGCAGTTGAAATAGGGCAGTGCCGAATAGCAAAAAATGGTCTGGTCAGGAAGGGGGGGGGGGGGGGACACCTTCCGGGGCTGAAGTGGTTAAAATGACCCTGTTGGTATATTAAATTAATTTAGGCATGGCATATCTGTAAAAACCTGTACATACTTACCTCTGCTGCCCCCTGTGCACTGAATGCTGTTCTATTTGTGAATATATTCTCCTGTAATGTTGTAACCATAGGTTCACAGGTAAGTGGATTTTAGTGCTTTTCCTGGTTTGTAGAAACATACTACAGTACATTTAACATGATTTCCTATGGATCTAGTTCACATCTGTGCTTTTTGAGCCAGTAAAAATTTTTCAAAGTGTCAGGACAGAGGCTTAACTAGAACCCTCAGGGCCCCAGTGCAAGAAACACCCCACTTCCCTCTGAGCCCAGGGCCCTTTACTCAAATCGCGGTCCCTTTATTGCGCCAGCAGGCCCCCTTCCTGCTGCTTGGGTAGGGTTGCCACCTTTTCTTCAAGCCAAACTTGAACACTTTAGTGGTGCATGTGTAGTATACACTATACATATATTATGTGAATAAATAACATTTCTAATATTATGGATTTAATCACAAGAGTCCCCCCTTACATCAGAGTCCACACGGTTCTCCCTTTACATATGAATCTGCAGAGGTCCCACTTACAAAATTCCCTTTAATCAGGGTTCCTAGAGCCCCCCTACATCAGAGTCCACAGAGCCCCTCACCATCAGAGTCTGCAGAGCCCTTTTACATCAGAGTCCTCAGAGCCTCCCTAAATTAGAGTCCACAGAGCCCCTCTACATCAGAGTCCACAGACCCCGCCACCATTAAAGTCCGCAGACCCCGCCACCATCAGATTCAACAGGGCCACCTTACATCAGAGTCCGCAGAATTTCCACTTACACTGTAAGGGAGATCTATGTAAACTCTGAAATGTAAAGGGGAATTCTGATTTAACGGGGGGCTCTGATGTAAGGGGGAATGCTGTGGACTCTGGTGTAAAGGGGAATTCTGATGTAAGGGGGTCTCTGCTCACCAAAGCCCCCTCACATCAGTTCACAGAGCACCTTTTACATCAGAGTCCCTCTTACATTATTGTACTGGGAGGCAAGAGAGAGGAGGGAGGGGGAAGACTTTACTTACAGGATGGGTGGATGGATTGGCTGTCGGCACCTTTCCACTTCCTGCTGCATGGCTTCAAACTTCTCGGGCTCTGCTCTGCTCCTCCTCCTCCCACCCTCTCCTCCCGTGTCTGCCCCTGCCCACACATCGCCTTCTCTGAGACACTGCCAGAGAGTGTGGGTGGGAAGTGGGCAGGGGCCGACATAGGAGGAGAGGACCTGAGGAAGAGAAGCAGAGTCAGCTCTCTCTCTCTCCTTTCCTTTCCGTGTGGTGGGGAAAGAGGAGGGGGGAACTGTCAGCACTGGCTCTGGGCTGCCTGTGAGAGAAACTCTTATTTCAGAGCCCTGCAGCCATCACCAGGGCCTGGTTGCAAGTGTGACCTTTGCAACCCTGGTAGTTCCGTCACTGGGTTAGGGACTTTTTTCCTGCAGCGGATTGTGTTTTGTGTGTAATAAACTTTAATGGAACTGCACCAAAAAGTGTTGGACCCTGTGCTGCTTTTTCCTGAATTTTTAAGTGCTGCCAATGGTTTTATTTATATTAGGCTGTCAGCGAGGAACCCCACTAACAGCTGATAACTCATTGGTTGTTAAGGACATGCTCTGCTCCTTAACAACCATGTTGTTTACCGGTGTTAAGAATCCCAGCAGCAGTCCGCTCCTTTCCAACCAGCTAAAATCACACAAAGCACAAAATGCATAAAAATGCAATAAAAAAAGCATCAAAAATAGGTGTAAAATAAAAGCAAAATGCACCCAGAAAATGCATCAACTGCAATCTGCATAGATGTGAACCTAGCCTAAAGGTGAGCTGGAGGAACCAGTGAGAGTTGTAGTGGACCAAGGAGACTGACACTCCCAGAAGTGTCATTTTCCCAGCAGACTTTGGGAGATTTGTCAACATTGACTTAATTATTAATATTCATTGACCTACTTATTATTATTATTTATTTTTTAATTATTGACTTTTTTATTTTCCAATATTTACTTCAATAAACAAGTCTGACATCATGGTGTGACCTTTCAAACTTAACATGTTGAGTTAGAATTGCCACACCAGGAAGCAATGTAAACAGACCCGAGTGCTGCCATGTCCGTTTGTAGAAGGGTGGTACAAACATGGATCAACCGCCTGTGGTTGTAAACCCTTACTTATACCCACTGAAGTGATTAGCCTCAGGTAATACACAGAGAGTAAACAAATCCTCCTACATAAGTTGTACCTGTTTATCTAATATCTTCTCTTTTCTACATTCGTTCAAAGTGCTGAATTTTAAAGCTTGCCTGAGAGTTCTGAAAAAAAGGTGGCGGAGAGCTGAAATTATACACTGCAAAAGCTCAGTTAGGAGAGCTTTGAATGCTGATTGGAGGGAAGAGACATACCCCCCTCCACACTGCTCACAGGAACAGAGCTGAGGCTGTCAATCTGCATGATGCTGTGATTGTGGGTAAATGGAAGTAACCAGGGTATTGTTGCAGGTTGGGGGGTCGGCTTTCGTGATGAACAAATCCAGTGGTTCATCCAGTCCAAATCCTTATCATGCAGCCTGAAAGTGGTATTAAGCACAAAACCAAATTTTGTATATATTGCAGCAACAGTTTTTTTTTCCTTTTAGGATTAAGTTTTGACATAGATAAAAGCTGATCATTGTGAGTGTTCTCTGTCAGTGGTAAATTGTTTGTCTCATAAGTGGGTGAGGTATCTGTTCAGAGATCTCAGCCCAAATTGTATCAATATTATTTTTGAAGTGTTTGGCGATTTCCTGGGCAGTGAGAAAGTTAGTGGGTAGAGAGAGTGAAGAATGAAGTAGAAAGTTAAAGGTAGAGAAGAACTGACGGAGACAGGATGAGGAGGTGTTAATGAGAGTGATAAAATGAGTCTGCTTGGCAGTGTGGAGGCAGGAATTGTAATTTTGGAGGGCAGATTTATATTGGTTGAAATCTTTCTGAGACTTAAACATACAAGCGTTGGAAAGTTCATACAAAGTTCATGATATTTTACCCCAGTTCATATTGCAAAGTATGTACCAGGGTATAATCCCTGTTGTTTTCAGGGCTGTAAGGCTGAATGGAACGATAATCCACATTTGGTGGTCTTGCCCAGTGGCCCACCGTTTGTGGATAAGGGTGTATAACTTGATTCACTCAGTTACACAAGTCAACCTACGTAACAACCTGGGCGAAGCTCTTCTCTATAGACCTCTAAATGATGTCCATGACGATCTAGGGCGCTGACTGAAATCTTTTTATAATAATGAAGCAGACCATTGCATGTGCATGGAAATCCCTGATTCTCCATTTTGAAGAAGTCATATCTACAACCCAGGGTATCTTTATTAATGAGAAGTTAACAGTGGCATTGGAGGACAAACAAGTTTCTTTATGGCAGCCCTAGCTTGATTACCAGCCAGTCTCCCACTTTACCATACGGCTGGCCAATCTTTGATGACATTTCCATTGCCACACCCCACCAACTTTGGGACGGGAAAACAGCCAAGGCTCCCCCATGGCAAAAATTCCCAACCCCCACCCTCACCATTCCTCCTTTTGATCTCTTTTCTCTTGATTCCTTAGCCTATCCACATTTTGGTTAATGCTTACAAGTGTTTTGTTAATACTTTTCACTGGTGGGTACCCTATGACCTGTTTTTTAAGGTCACAAAGTTTGTCAACACATCCCCTAAGCAATCCTTTTCTTGCCTGAGGACAAGTTTGAAAATAACTTTTTCAGGACTAGATTGCACAATCTTCTGAGAGTTGCACATTACTGGTTTCAGGTTTCCTAGACAATACTAGACAATTTCCTATCTGCAATACCACCATCCTGTTATGGACCATAAGCATATAAACTGTATGTTACTGTTATTCTTGTGACCCCTGAGTGGGTCCACGATCTTGCCATTCAACTTCAATGCTATTTTTCTAATTGCTCTATTCATTAACATTTATGCACATTTACATTTGATACTTTAATAAAGCTCTTTTGGTATTAGAAATCTTTTTGACACTTAGTCTTACATCACAGACGCTCAAGAGCGTGGCTACGTTTTTTGAGATTTCTGGTGTCATCTGTTTACCAAGGTTGCAGGAGTCGGGGCCTGATTTTGTGTGTTGTGAGGGGGGCGAGCGCATCCAGGGAGGCTGACAGTGAACTGTTGTAGACAGAACTGGATAGGTTAGGGCAGGACAGGGATGAGATAATAGATGTTTGATTTTGAGTTTAATACCCCTGTAAAGGCAACAGGAAAATACACAAACCTTTTAAATTACAAGCTTAGGGTTACCTTACGTAGGTTTAGGTGTCAGAAACAATTGAGTATTGACGTGATACTTTTTTTATTTGCACTAACATATAATTTTGAGGACAAGGTTTAGGTGTAAATGCCCAGTCATTTCCAGGGACAGCCTCAGCAACAGTGTACCTGACATTGCATATTTGGCCGTTGAACTGATTTTTTTCTTTCAAAATTAGCTTGGCCTACATTCAACAGTAGCACCTCTGTCTGAATAATTAAAAGAAAAGCTTCTTTTTAGGTAGTTTTACCAGCAACACATGCTTTTTCATTAACCGCTTCCCGACCGCCCTATAACAGAAATACTGATACAGGAAGGCAGCAGTGCTCAAAATCACGTATATATTTACGTGATTTTGTATTTCTGGGTAGGGGGCGCGCGCAAACGCCCTACCCGCACCTCCATTCGTGGCTGCAGCTGTCAATCACTGTGCCCCAGCTGGTAATTACTCGCCAGCGCCCGGTGATTTCTGACGAACTTCGACAAAGAGGAGAACTGTTTTGTTTATTAACAGTTCTCCTCTCTGTCAGCTCGGGCACACTGCTGTGGATGGCTGTGCTGTGCACAGCCACCCACAGCAGTGTGATTACAGTGAATCACACACACACACAGCCCCCTAGTAAAACACACACAGCACACAGTTAACCCTTTGATTGCCCCAGATGTTAACTTTGGTACAGTGTCAGTGCTTTGTATTAGCACCGATCACTGTATTGGTATCACTGGGGATGTCAGTGACACTAAGTCAGTTTCCCCTAGTGTCAGGATGTCCGCCGCAGTCCCACTGTAAGTCGCTGATCGCCGTCATTACTAGTACAGATGAGAAAAAAAAATCCCAGTACACATACCGCCATTTGTAAACGCTATAACTTTCACGTAAACCAATTAATTTACACGTATTGAGATTTTTTTTAGCAAAATATGTAGCAGAATACATTTTGGTGAAAATTTGACAAAATTTGATTTTTTTAAATTTTGTTTACTGGACATGTTTAATAGAAAAAGGTAAAAAATATAGGTTTTTTTCTCAGAATTGTCGGTCTTTTTTTTTACAGCGCAAAAAATAAAAAAATAAAGAAATCTCAATTGTGGGAAGAAAAGTAAATTTCATTTGGGTGCAGTGTTGCATGACCTCACAATTGTCAATTAAAATAACGCAGCGCTGTAACGCAAAAAATGGCTTGGTCAGGAAGGGGGGTAAATCTTCAGGACAGCAAATGGTTAAAGAGTAACAGGCCTGCTTGGATTGTCAGATAGAAATTGGCTACAGCAGTCATTTTTCTCCTTGACATAAAACTGGCCTCCCATTGGCCAATTTCTACCAAGCTCTCATTAAGAGTTAAGATACTACAAATGATACAGAAGTGTAAAAGCTGGCAAGCAATCGGACAGTTTTATTGAAGGAAAATAGGAAAATAAATGTGAAGAAACATAACAATGGCAACTGTTTTCTCTCAAAAATTAGGAGACTGCGAATGAATAAGCAGTGTTAAAAATGGGAAGTGGCAGGACAAGAAGGGAGAATTAGAGGTAGTAGAGACACAAGCTGACTTATTTTAAGAATTGAGTGCATCAAACCAAAGAAGATATAGCTCAACTGTGTAAAGATTGGTCAGCTTCAAGTCAGTTTTAATGAGCAAGACAAGATTGAAATGCACTAGAAATACAGGGCTGCCATTTTGCTGAAGCCCAGAGCCCCCAAGCAGTAGTAAGTCTTTAGGCGGTCAGCAGATCAGCCTCTACAAATTTAGCACAGTGCCTAAAAATAGAGAGCAGCTGAGAATGTGCAGAGAAGCGTGAGACACAATATTGCTGGATTTTAAGTGAAATCTGTCACTCACTATGTCCACTGGAGCAAATGACAGATCAGTGTATCGGGCCACTGCCAGTACCATGTGATCGCTGTGACCAATCACAGCAGATCCACATGACAACTGTACTCAATTGATGACTTCCATTTATTAGGTACTTTTGTTCGGATCTCTGTGATTGATCACAGTGATCACATGGTACAGAGAGGGCCAATTACAGCCCATCTGTACCAGGTGATTAACTGTGACCAATCATAGCTAATCACAATAATACACACTGCATGAATGGACTTCATTCCAAAAAATGGTTGCTTATAACAGTGATTATCACTGTTATAAGCCATAATAGCGTGTAAAAAAAAATCCTGATCACCTCCCCAGAGTAGTACGATGTCATTATGGTAACTCTGGTCAAAGTATGTTAAAAAAAATATTTTAAAGAATTGAAGAACAAAATTATATATGATACTGTCACCAGTCACTGTTCCTGATCACCACCACACAATTTATATGACACTGTACTGCAGTTGTGACAGTATGTACATTTTTTATTTTTTTTTAATTTCTTCATTTTCCAAAAAATATTGTAACAAAAATACAAGTTCAATACCTCAGAGTGTCTACTTTCCAAAAAGGGGTAATTTAGGGGATATTTGTATTGGCCTGGAATGAGATTGAGGCTGTCAGTACATCATGACTAGAGATAAGCGAATCGAACATGGCGAAGTGGAATTCGTTTCGAAGATCAGGAAAAATTCGATTCGCGCCGAATCCGAAAATTAGCAAACTTCGGATGCACGAATCGAATTTTCCCAAAAATGGCGGCGACATGTGTGGCGACGGAGCGGGGATCTCTGGGAAGGCGCGCAGACAAGGCGCGCTGACCCATAATGCATTCATTCATGACATGTGATCGCATTAGCCAATCAGCAGCCAGCCAGCCAGCACTGTGTAATGGTGGAGCTATAAATTGCGGCCATCTTACAATTCTCCATTAGCCTCCGGTCATTCAAGAGAGACAGACCTGTCTGTATTAGGGACAGAGTTAGGGACAGAGTTAGGGCCAGAGAGACTTTAGGGCCACAGAATCGTTACTTAGGGACACAGAATCGTTACTTAGGGACACAGAATCGTTACTCAGGGACACAGAATTGTTACTCAGGGACACAGAATTGTTACTCAGGGACACAGAATCGTTACTCAGGGACAGACACAGAATTGTTACTCAGGGACACAGAATTGTTACTGAGGGACACAGAATCGTTACTCAGGGACACAGAATCGTTACTCAGGGACACAGAATTGTTACTCAGGGACAGACACAGAATTGTTACTCAGGGACACAGAATTGTTACTCAGGGACACAGAATCGTTACTGAGGGACACAGAATCGTTACTCAGGGACACAGAATTGTTACTCAGGGACACAGAATTGTTACTCAGGGACAGACACAGAATTGTTACTCAGGGACACAGAATTGTTACTCAGGGACACAGAATTGTTACTCAGGGACACAGAATTGTTACTGAGGGACACAGAATCGTTACTCAGGGACACAGAATTGTTACTCAGGGACACAGAATTGTTACTCAGAGACACAGAATCGTTACTGAGGGACCCAGAATCGTTACTCAGGGACACAGAATTGTTACTCAGGGACACAGAATTGTTACTGCGGGACACAGAATCGTTACTCAGGGACACAGAATCGTTACTGAGGGACACAGAATTGTTACTCAGGGACACAGAATCGTTACTCAGGGACACAGAATCGTTACTCAGGGACACAGAATCGTTACTCAGGGACACAGAATCGTTACTGAGGGACACAGAATTGTTACTCGGGGACACAGAATTGTTACTCAGGGACAGACACAGAATTGTTACTCAGGGACACAGAATTGTTACTGAGGGACACAGAATCGTTACTGAGGGACACAGAATTGTTACTCAGGGACACAGAATTGTTACTCAGGGACACAGAATCGTTACTCAGGGACAGACACAGAATTGTTACTCAGGGACACAGAATTGTTACTCAGGGACACAGAATCGTTACTCAGGGACACAGCATTGTTACTCAGGGACACAGAATTGTTACTCAGGGACAGACACAGAATTGTTACTCAGGGACACAGAATTGTTACTCAGGGACACAGAATTGTTACTCAGGGACACAGAATCGTTACTGAGGGACACAGAATCGTTACTGAGGGACACAGAATCGTTACTCAGGGACACAGAATCGTTACTCAGGGACACAGAACCGTTACTGAGGGACACAGAATCGTTACTCAGGGACACAGAATCGTTACTGAGGAACACAGAATCGTTACTCAGGGACACAGAATTGTTACTCAGGGACACAGAATCGTTACTGAGGGACACAGAATTGTTACTCAGGGACACAGAATCGTTACTGAGGGACACAGAATCGTTACTCAGGGACACAGAATCGTTACTCAGGGACACAGAATCGTTACTGAGGGACACAGAATCGTTACTCAGGGACACAGAATCGTTACTCAGGGACACAGAATCGTTACTCAGGGACACAGAATTGTTACTCAGGGACACAGAATCGTTACTGAGGGACACAGAATTGTTACTCGGGGACACAGAATTGTTACTCAGGGACAGACACAGAATTGTTACTCAGGGACACAGAATTGTTACTCAGGGACACAGAATTGTTACTGAGGGACACAGAATCGTTACTGAGGGACACAGAATTGTTACTCAGGGACACAGAATTGTTACTCAGGGACACAGAATCGTTACTCAGGGACAGACACAGAATTGTTACTCAGGGACACAGAATTGTTACTCAGGGACACAGAATCGTTACTCAGGGACACAGCATTGTTACTCAGGGACACAGAATTGTTACTCAGGGACAGACACAGAATTGTTACTCAGGGACACAGAATTGTTACTCAGGGACACAGAATCGTTACTGAGGGACACAGAATCGTTACTGAGGGACACAGAATTGTTACTCAGGGACACAGAATTGTTACTCAGGGACACAGAATTGTTACTCAGGGACACAGAATCGTTACTCAGGGACACAGAATCGTTACTGAGGGACACAGAATCGTTACTCAGGGACACAGAATCGTTACTCAGGGACACAGAATTGTTACTCAGGGACAGACACAGAATTTTTACTCAGGGACACAGAATTCTTACTCTGGGACACAGAATCGTTACTGAGGGACACAGAATCATTACTCAGGGACACAGAATCGTTACTCAGGGACACAGAATTGTTACTCAGGGACACAGAATCGTTACTCAGGGACACAGAATCGTTACTGAGGGACACAGAATCGTTACTCAGGGACACAGAATCGTTACTCAGGGACAAAGAATCGTTACTCAGGGACACAGAATCGTTACTGAGGGACACAGAATCGTTACTCAGGGACACAGAATTGTTACTCAGGGACACAGAATCGTTACTGAGGGACACAGAATCGTTACTGAGGGACACAGAATCGTTACTCAGGGACACAGAATCGTTACTGAGGGACACAGAATCGTTACTCAGGGACACAGAATCGTTACTCAGGGACACAGAATCGTTACTCAGGGACACAGAATTGTTACTGAGGGACACAGAATCGTTACTCAGGGACACAGAATCGTTACTCAGGGACACAGAATCGTTACTGAGGGACACAGAATCGTTACTCAGGGACACAGAATCGTTACTCAGGGACACAGAATCGTTACTCAGGGACACAGAATTGTTACCCAGGGACACAGAATTGTTACTGAGGGACACAGAATCGTTACTGAGGGACACAGAATCGTTACTCAGGGACACAGAATTGTTACTCAGGGACACAGAATCGTTACTCAGGGACACAGAATTGTTACTCAGGGACACAGAATTGTTACTCAGGGACACAGAATCGTTACTCAGGGACACAGAATCGTTGAATTAAAGAGTATGTCAGACAACACGCAGAGGAGTGGCAGAGGAGGCAATGTTTCAGGAGCGAGCAGACGTGGCAGCAGAGGAAGGGGTCGAGGCAGCACTAGTCGCAGCCAGAGGCCAGTGCTCCCGGTGTCATCCAGCAGTCGTGTCTCCACCGACAACCCTGCCGTCATCGATTGGTTGGCTCGGTCGTCTTCCTCTTCCCAGGTCACCTCTGACACCTACAGCCAACGGTCGGTGGGTACGTCAGACACAACCGTTAGTTGGCATGGCCCAGGAGCAAGCCCACTGAAATCACGTGTCCTCTACCTGCCCCTGGCCTTTGGTGTTCCCTCACCAAGCAAAGTATCGCATGCTGTGGGCTCAGCCCCACTGTACAGTGAGGAAGAGCTAACAGAGGGCGGTCAGGAACGGGGGGAGACATCCGCCTTTTCAGCAGCCAGGCGAAGAAGTAGTGGCGAGGAGAGTGGCTCGGTAGCCAGTCTAGAGACAGGTCTGTCTCCTGACCCAGACGCAGCCGAGGGGGCTAGTAGTGAGGCGGAGACCCTACTTGATGATGAGGAGGTTGATCGCACTTGGCAGCCTCGTCGTCATCAGGCAATTTCTTCCGCATCATCAAGAGAAGAGGGTGGCAGCTTGGCAGCGAGCAAAACAGTCGGTGGGTTGCCCAAGTGACAGCAGCAGGGTCGCAGCAGTGTCAGTGGAGCCAAACAGCCACGGAGTAGAGCACCAGCTCCACTGCAGCCTACCACCACGGCCAGTAGTGGTGCCGGTGTGCACGGAGGAAGTAGCAGTCAGCCAGTGAGGAGTAGCGGGGGCAAAGTTTCCTACTCGGCGGTGTGGCAATTTTTCGTCAAGCCGCCCGAGGAAGTAAACGTAGCCGTATGTCGACTATGTGGCCAGAAAGTCAAGCGTGGCCAGGGGGCCCATGTTGGGACTACAGCGTTGCGTCAGCATATGCAGCGTCGCCATTCGGTGGCCTGGGAAAACCGTGATAAAGATACGGCGGTTCTGCCTGCCCCAGCCCCCGCTCCATCACCCGCTCCGTTACTTGCTCCGTCACCCGACGTCAATCGCCCTCTATCAGCCAGTCAAGGCTCCAACACCTCTGCTGAGGGGAGTTGTCGCTCGTTGGCATCTTCCGCTCGTTCAGATGCTCCTTCTCCTGCTACTCCTATTCACGGATTCCGTCAGCAGTCTTTCTTGGAATCCATTTCCAAGAGACAACAGTTTGCGAGCACGCACCCGACGGTGCAGAAGCTGAACGTCCTCCTGTCCAAGTTGCTGGTGCTGCAGTCCCTCCCTTTCCAAGTGGTGGACTCAGCACCTTTCCGAGAAATGATGGCTTGTGCCGAGCCGCGGTGGAGAGTGCCAAGCCGGCATTTCTTCGCCAAAAAGGCAGTGCCAGCCCTGCATTCACATGTAGAAGAGATGGTGGGCCAGTCTTTGAGCATGTCGGTCTCTGCCAAAGTGCACGGCAGCGCCGACGTGTGGAGCTGTAACTACGGTCAGGGACAGTACATGTCATTTACAGCCCACTGGGTGAACGTGGTGCCGGCACAGCCGCACCAGCAACTTGGACAGGTCACGCCGCTTTTGCCTCCACGTTTGCACGTCCTTGGTCCAGCAAAGATGTCCGCCTCTACCACCTCTTCTTCCGCCGTGTCCTCAGCCGCCACCCCCGTGCCAAGTCCCATTACCCGACCGGCATATCACATGTGCAGGGCGCAACGGTGTCACGCTGTGCTGCACCTGGTATGCCTTGGCGAACGTAGTCACACAGGGGAGGAACTTCTGAGTGTAATGAACAGAGAAATCGACAGATGGCTGTCTCCGCGCAAACTGAAAATCGGAACCATGTTGACCGACAACGGAAAGAACATGGTGTCTGCTCTGCGTCAAAGAAGGTTGTGCCATGCGCCATGCATGGCTCACGTGTTCAATCTGGTTGTCAAGCGGTTCCTAAAATCCACCATCCCACTGTAAGACATCCTTAAAATGTCACGTAAACTTTGCATGCATTTCAGCCATTCCTACACCGCAAAGCACACCCTCCTTGAGCTGCAGCGGCAGAACGGTATTCCACAGCATCGCCTGATCTGCGACGTTGCAACAAGGTGGAATTCAACGCTACATATGTTAGACCGCCTTTACGAACAGCGAAAGGCCATCACCGATTTCCTGATGTTACAAGCGGATAAAGGTACTCCCCTGTGTAACTTAGATGTCAGCCATTGGCAGCTCATGCGTGACACCTGCCGCTTGCTCAGGCCCTTTGAGGAGGCCACGCTATTCGTGAGTCGGCAGGACTATGGGATGAATGACGTCATTCCTCTGTTGCACGTCCTGGAACAAATGCTGTTAACAATGGCTGGTCAGGGTGCGGTAGACGTGGCGCACAGATCTCAACGCCACATGACCCCTGTGGGGGCAGGACAGGAAGAAGAGGAGGAGGTAGAGGAGGACATTGGTGCTCAGGAATTATTGAGTGAAATGGGTGGTTTTTCCACTCAGCGGACAGGAGTGGAGGAGCAGGAGCATCTGGTAGAGGAGGAGGAGGAGACAGAGGACCCAGACGCACCGTGGCAGTATGCTGTGGAGATGGAGGCAGGGAGTCCCTCGCATTCCTTGGCAAGAATGGCCCATAGCATGCTCGGTTGCTTGCGTAGCGACAGCCGAATAATAACCATCAGACAGAGGGATGACTTTTGGCTGTCCACCTTGTTGGACCCTCGCTACCGTTCAAAAATGGTGGCCTTTTTCACACCTGCTGAGAGGGAGGCCAAAATAACGTACTATAAAAACCACCTATGTAGTCAGTTGGTCTCTGCCTTTCTGCGCCAACGTCCATCCTCAGACACTGTGGGCCCTGTGCGCTCGCGTTCCGCTGCCATGGCAGCAGGGGAGGGGTGGGGTGGTAGGAGCAGTGGCAGCTCCACCAGCAGCGGCTGCCTCAGTCTGCAGTCGATGATGAGTAGCTTTCTTCACCAGCGCAGTGAGGAAACTACTAACCAGCCGCAGCAGCAGCAGCATCAGGTGGACCTGGAGCAGGACCTCAAACAACAGGCTTGGGCCTACTTGGACAGCACCCTGCAAACCGAGGTAGACAATCCCCTTGACTACTGGGCAACGAAACTTGACCTTTGGCCCCAACTAGCTGAATTTGCCATTGAAAGGCTGTCATGCCCGGCCAGTAGCGTGGCATCGGAGCGCGTGTTTAGTGCGGCAGGAGGTATTGTAACTCCGCGGAGGACACGACTGTCCACCCAAAGTGTGGAGAGACTCACGTTTGTGAAAATGAATCAGGCGTGGATTAGTCTGGATTTCAAACCACCAGTTCCTGACACAACTGACTAAATCCGCCATGAATCATGCCCCAAACATGTTATTATTTTTAACATAGGCCTCTGTATGGCCTTCAATTTAAGCTGCTTACGCTTCGCCACTCTGCCATGGGCCCCTGTACCGCCTCCTCTTGCTGCTGCCAGGTCCAGAGTGTGTCATGGGTCCCTGTACGGCCTCCCATTGCTGCTGTCTCCATCGCCACACTCTGCCATGTGCCACTTTCAGGTCTCCTCACACTGCTGGTGGGTTCCATTTTGTCATAGGGTGCTGGCAGATTACGGGCCTCCCATTGCTGCTGCCAGGCCTGTAATCTGCCATGGGCCCCCGTACCGACTCCTCATGCTGCTGCCAGGCCCGTAATCTGTCATGGGCCCCTGTACAGCCTCCTCATGCTGCTGCCAGGTCCAGAGTGTGTCATGGGTCCCTGTACGGCCTCCCATTGCTGCTGTCTCCATCGCCACACTCTGCCATGTGCCACTTTCAGGTCTCCTCACACTGCTGGTGGGTTCCATTTTGTCATAGGGTGCTGGAAGATTATGGGCCTCCCATTGCTGCTGCCAGGCCCGTGATCTGCCATGGGCCCCCGTACCGACTCCTCATGCTGCTGCCAGGCCCGTAATCTGTCATGGGCCCCTGTACTGCCTCCTCATGCTGCTGCCAGGTCCAGAGTGTGTCATGGGTCCCTGTACGGCCTCCCATTGCTGCTGTCTCCATCGCCACACTCTGCCATGTGCCACTTTCAGGTCTCCTCACACTGCTGGTGGGTTCCATTTTGTCATAGGGTGCTGGCAGATTATGGGCCTCCCATTGCTGCTGCCAGGCCCGTGATCTGCCATGGGCCCCCGTACCGACTCCTCATGCTGCTGCCAGGCCCGTAATCTGTCATGGGCCCCTGTACTGCCTCCTCATGCTGCTGTCAGGTCCAGAGTGTGTCATGGGTCCCTGTACGGCCTCCCATTGCTGCTGTCTCCATCGCCACACTCTGCCATGTGCCCCTTTCAGGTCTCCTCACACTGCTGGTGGGTTCCATTTTGTCATAGGGTGCTGTATGGCCTCCCATTGCTGCTGCCAGGCCCGTAATCTGCCATGGGCCCCCGTACCGACTCCTCATGCTGCTGCCAGGCCCGTAATCTCTCATGGGCCCCTGTACCGCCTCCTCATGCTGCTGCCAGGTCCAGAGTGTGTCATGGGTCCCTGTACGGCCTCCCATTGCTGCTGTCTCCATCGCCACACTCTGCCATGTGCCACTTTCAGGTCTCCTCACACTGCTGGTGAGTTCCATTTTGTCATAGGGTGCTGGCAGATTACGGGCCTCCCATTGCTGCTGCCAGGCCCGTAATCTGCCATGGGCCCCCGTACCGACTCCTCATGCTGCTGCCAGGCCCGTAATCTGTCATGGGCCCCTGTACCGCCTCCTCATGCTGCTGCCAGGTCCAGAGTGTGTCATGGGTCCCTGTACGGCCTCCCATTGCTGCTGCCAGGCCCGTAATCTGCCATGGGCCCCCGTACCGACTCCTCATGCTGCTGCCAGGCCCGTAATCTGTCATGGGCCCCTGTACCGCCTCCTCATGCTGCTGCCAGGTCCAGAGTGTGTCATGGGTCCCTGTACGGCCTCCCATTGCTGCTGTCTCCATCGCCACACTCTGCCATGTGCCACTTTCAGGTCTCCTCACACTGCTGGTGGGTTCCATTTTGTCATAGGGTGCTGGCAGATTACGGGCCTCCCATTGCTGCTGCCAGGCCCGTAATCTGCCATGGGCCCCCGTACCGACTCCTCATGCTGCTGCCAGGCCCGTAATCTGTCATGGGCCCCTGTACCGCCTCCTCATGCTGCTGCCAGGTCCAGAGTGTGTCATGGGTCCCTGTACGGCCTCAAATTGCTGCTGTCTCCATCGCCACACTCTGCCATGTGCCACTTTCAGGTCTCCTCACACTGCTGGTGGGTTCCATTTTGTCATAGGGTGCTGTATGACCTCACATTGCTGCTGCCAGGCCCGTAATCTGCCATGGGCGCCAGTACCGACTCCTCATGCTGCTGCCAGGTCCAGAGTGTGTCATGGGTCCCTGTACGGCCTCCCATTGCTGCTGTCTCCATCGCCACACTCTGCCATGTGCCACTTTCAGGTCTCCTCACACTGCTGGTGGGTTCCATTTTGTCATAGGGTGCTGGCAGATTACGGGCCTCCCATTGCTGCTGCCAGGCCCGTAATCTGCCATGGGCCCCCGTACCAACTCCTCATGCTGCTGCCAGGCCCATAATCTGTCATGGGCCCCTGTACCGCCTCCTCATGCTGCTGCCAGGTCCAGAGTGTGTCATGGGTCCCTGTACGGCCTCCCATTGCTGCTGCCAGGCCTGTAATCTGCCATGGGCCCCCGTACCGACTCCTCATGCTGCTGCCAGGCCCGTAATCTGTCATGGGCCCCTGTACCGCCTCCTCATGCTGCTGCCAGGTCCAGAGTGTGTCATGGGTCCCTGTACGGCCTCCCATTGCTGCTGTCTCCATCGCCACACTCTGCCATGTGCCACTTTCAGGTCTCCTCACACTGCTGGTGGGTTCCATTTTGTCATAGGGTGCTGTATGGCCTCCCATTGCTGCTGCCAGGCCCGTAATCTGCCATGGGCCCCCGTACCGACTCCTCATGCTGCTGCCAGGCCCGTAATCTCTCATGGGCCCCTGTACCGCCTCCTCATGCTGCTGCCAGGTCCAGAGTGTGTCATGGGTCCCTGTACGGCCTCCCATTGCTGCTGTCTCCATCGCCACACTCTGCCATGTGTCACTTTCAGGTCTCCTCACACTGCTGGTGGGTTCCATTTTGTCATAGGGTGCTGTATGGCCTCCCATTGCTGCTGCCAGGCCCGTAATCTGCCATGGGCCCCCGTACCGACTCCTCATGCTGCTGCCAGGCCCGTAATCTGTCATGGGCCCCTGTACCGCCTCCTCATGCTGCTGCCAGGTCCAGAGTGTGTCATGGGTCCCTGTACGGCCTCCCATTGCTGCTGTCTCCATCGCCACACTCTGCCATGTGCCACTTTCAGGTCTCCTCACACTGCTGGTGGGTTCCATTTTGTCATAGGGTGCTGGCAGATTACGGGCCTCCCATTGCTGCTGCCAGGCCCGTAATCTGCCATGGGCCCCCGTACCGACTCCTCATGCTGCTGCCAGGCCCGTAATCTGTCATGGGCCCCTGTACCGCCTCCTCATGCTGCTGCCAGGTCCAGAGTGTGTCATGGGTCCCTGTACGGCCTCTCATTGCTGCTGCTAGGCCTGTAATCTGCCATGGGCCCCTGTACCGACTCCTCATGCTGCTGCCAGGCCCGTAATCTGTCATGGGCCCCTGTACCGCCTCCTCATGCTGCTGCCAGGTCCAGAGTGTGTCATGGGTCCCTGTACGGCCTCCCATTGCTGCTGCCAGGCCCGTAATCTCTCATGGGCCCCTGTACCGCCTCCTCATGCTGCTGCCAGGTCCAGAATGTGTCATGGGTCCCTGTACGGCCTCCCATTGCTGTTGTCTCCATCGCCACACTCTGCCATGTGCCACTTTCAGGTCTCCTCACACTGCTGGTGGGTTCCATTTTGTCATAGGGTGCTGGCAGATTACGGGCCTCCCATTGCTGCTGCCAGGCCCGTAATCTGCCATGGGCCCCCGTACCGACTCCTCATGCTGCTGCCAGGCCCGTAATCTGTCATGGGCCCCTGTACCGCCTCCTCATGCTGCTGCCAGGTCCAGAGTGTGTCATGGGTCCCTGTACGGCCTCCCATTGCTGCTGCCAGGCCCGTAATCTGCCATGGGCCCCCGTACCGACTCCTCATGCTGCTGCCAGGCCCGTAATCTGTCATGGGCCCCTGTACCGCCTCCTCATGCTGCTGCCAGGTCCAGAGTGTGTCATGGGTCCCTGTACGGCCTCCCATTGCTGCTGTCTCCATCGCCACACTCTGCCATGTGCCACTTTCAGGTCTCCTCACACTGCTGGTGGGTTCCATTTTGTCATAAGGTGCAGGCAGATTACGGGCCTCCCATTGCTGCTGCCAGGCCTGTAATCTGCCATGGGCCCCCGTACCGACTCCTCATGCTGCAGCCAGGCACGTAATCTGTCATGGGCCCTTGTACCGCCTCCTCATGCTGCTGCCAGGTCCAGAGTGTGTCATGGGTCCCTGTACGGCCTCCCATTGCTGCTGTCTCCATCGCCACACTCTGCCATGTGCCACTTTCAGGTCTCCTCACACTGCTGGTGGGTTCCATTTTGTCATAGGGTGCTGGCAGATTACGGGCCTCCCATTGCTGCTGCCAGGCCCGTAATCTGCCATGGGCCCCCGTACCGACTCCTCATGCTGCTGCCAGGCCCGTAATCTGTCATGGGCCCCTGTACCGCCTCCTCATGCTGCTGCCAGGTCCAGAGTGTGTCATGGGTCCCTGTACGGCCTCCCATTGCTGCTGCCAGGCCCGTAATCTGCCATGGGCCCCCGTACCGACTCCTCATGCTGCTGCCAGGCCTGTAATCTCTCATGGGCCCCTGTACCGCCTCCTCATGCTGCTGCCAGGTCCAAAGTGTGTCATGGGTCCCTGTACGGCCTCCCATTGCTGCTGTCTCCATCGCCACACTCTGCCATGTGCCACTTTCAGGTCTCCTCACACTGCTGGTGGGTTCCATTTTTTCATAGGGTGCTGTATGGCCTCCCATTGCTGCTGCCTCCACCGCCACACTGTGGCTCCACACTCTGGTTTTGGCCCCGTGACTGCCCAAATGAGTGAAGTGTGCGGTGATTCTAAGATCGACGGCACTCATCTGCATGTCATACTGACTGACAGTATTATTTCTCTTCCCCAGCAGACTCCAAGGGCATTTAAATTAAAGGTACAGTATTCTGCACTAATATAAAGGCTCTCTGAAGCCTAGAAACACCCTTTTTATAAGTTAAATTCGCAGCGAATATATTCGACTCGAATCGAATTTATTCCGCGAATTCGCCGAATCAGCTGAATCGAATTTTTGAATAATTCGCTCATCTCTAATCATGACTAATCAATTTTTAGATATATACCATAGTTTGTAGACTATAACTTTCACACAGACTAAATAATATACACTCATTTGTGTTATGTTCACCAAAGAAATGTAGGAGTATACATTTTAGCCTAAATTTATGAAGAAAGATTATTTATTTGTGAAATTTCTAACAGAAAATTACTTTTGGTCTTTTTTTTCGTTTACTAAGCAAAAATAAAAAAAACAAGGGGTGATTAAATACCAACAAAAGAAAGTTTGATTTGTGTGAAAAAAAATTATAAAAATTTAATTTGGATACAGTGTTGCATGACCACGCAATTGTCATTAAAAATGTGACAGCACTGAAAGCTGAAAATTGGCCTAGGCAGGAAGGGGGGTGAAAGTGTCCAGTACTGAAGTGGTTAAGGCTCGAAAAAAAATGACAAACATGTTATAGTTACCTACTCTATGCAACTGTTTTGCACAGAGCAGCCCCGATCCTCTTCTCGGGTCCCCCGCTGGCGCTCCTGGCTCCTCCCCCCTTTGAATACCCCCCCAGCAAGCAGCTTGCTAGGGAGGGTACTTGTGTGGGCTCACCTCCGAAGCATATTCCCTCCTCACTGGCTGTGATTGACAGCAGTGGGAGCCAATGGCTCCAGCTGCTGTCTCTGAGCCAATGAAGAGGCAGAGGGCAGGGACAGCAGTTGCTCTTGTACACATCACTGGATGGGGCTCAGGTAACCATTGGGGGGGACAGAGGGAGAGCTGCATAGTGAAGGTTTTTTACCTTCATGTATAGAATGCATGAAGGCAAAAAACCTTCAGCCTTTACAACTATTTTAAGTAGTGACAAAGTTGTCGACAAATAAAAAACACATCTATAGCAGAATTGTATAAAGTGGTTAAATAAAGAACTGTGAACATAGAGGGGGAAACAAGACCCCATTGCTGCAATTCAGCAAAGAACAGTTTGCTAACTCACTCTAGTTTCTCCCTATGCAGTTTGACAGCTTTCCCTTTCCTTTTCAGCAGCTTTCAAAATACTAACACTATGGCTGAACTCCCTTTTATATTGAGGGGGGCTGGCTTATTCAAAGGTCCACCTTTAGGCTCTTCCAAGCGTGTTGAGTCTGCTTACAATGGTTCAAATGTTCTAGCAAATTCACCAGAACTGCCAATTTTGAACCCATAGGCAATAGCTGAGTCAGCTGAGATTGGGGGAAGCAGTGAGAGGTGTATGGAGGGCTATATTGTAGCTAGGGTGACAAGTGCAGGGAGGGATGTTTTGGAGCAGAGCTGAAAGGTGTCAGAAAATTGTGATGGCACAGGGGTGAACGGCACCTGGAGGAGACTGTGAGATTAGAGTCAGAGATACCTATGGAGGGCAGTACAAGTAGGGGTGAGAGGTGCCGAAAGGCTGTGTTAGAAAAAAATTTGCAGAGACATAAGAAGATGAGTGCAAAGTAGAAACACACTGGTTTCTATCCAAATTATTTTTACCCATAGAATGTACAGTATATTACTTACAAGTAGAGTTCAGGCTTGGTCAGTCATGTGTATAAAGCTCCACCTGCTCAGCTTTCTGTTATATGTGGCTATGGTTACCAAGAAGACTTTTTTTCTGGGGCATGTTCAAAGCTTGTAAATAAGGAACCTTGAAGTAAGAATTTGACCTTAGTTTATTAGCTGAAGAAACACTTTGAAAACACATCAAATCTCAATGGGGAAAAATCTCATGCTGGATATTTATACTGATATGGACTGGGTAATGTGTTAAGAATGTAAGGATGCCCCATCGTTTGATGGAAATGAAAAATTATCAACCTACAGAGGACTGCATTCAAAGACATCCCAAAAATCAAAGTGAAGAAATGATGAAGCAGGCTAGTCCATTTGGCTGAAATGTCATTGCAGCAACTCAAAATGGTACTCAGTAGTTATCATGGTCCCAACATGCTTGTATGCATGCCTGACAATATCGGGGCATGCTCCTAATGAGACAACGGATGATATCCTGGGGTATTTCCTCCCAGATCTGGACCAGGGCATTACTGAGCTCCTGGACAGTCTGAGGTGCAACCTGGCAGCGTTGGATGGACCAAAACATGATATCCCACAGGTGTTCTATTGGATTTAGGTCAGGCGAGCATGGGGGCCATTCAGTGGTATCATTCCTTCATCCTCCAGGAACTACCTGCATACACATGAGGCTGGGCATTGTCGTGCACCAGGAGGAAACCAGGACCCACTGCACCAGCGTAGGGTCTGACAATGGGTCCAAGGATTTCATCCCAATACCTAGTGGCAGTCAGGATGCCATTGTCTACCCTGTAGAGGTCTGTGCATCCCTCCATGAATATGCCTCCCCAGACCATCACTGACCCACCACCAGAACAGTCATGCTGAATGATGTTAAAGGCAGCATAATGTTGCTAGAGGACGTCGGGCCCTCAGGCCACTCTCATGAAGTCTGTTTCTGATTGTTTGGTCAGAGACATTCACACCAGTGGCCTACTGGAGGTCATTTTGTAGGGCTCTGGCAGTGCTCATCTTGTTTCTCCTTGCACAAAGGAGCAGATACCAGTCCTGCTGAGGGGTTAAGGACCTTCTACGGCCCTGTCCAGCTCTCCTAGAGTAACTGCCTGTCTCTGGAATTCCTTCCATGCTCTTGAGCCAGTGCTGGGAGACACAGCAAACCTTCTGTCAATGGCACGTATTGATGTTCCATCCTGGAGGAGTTGGACTGCCTGTGCAACTTCTGTAGGGTCCAGGCATCGCCTCATGCTACCAGTAGTGACACTGACCCTAGCCAAATGCAAAACTAGTGAAAAACAGTCAGAAAAGATGAGTAGGGAAAAAAATGTCAGTGGCCTCCACCTGTAAAACCATTCCCGTTTTGGAGGTTGTAGCAATTGTACCCACAGAGATGGACGCGGTTCAACCATTTTGCTCCAACCCTCCATCTTGTAGATCTCTCTCCCCCTCTTTTCTCATCCCCCCTCCCTCTCTGTTAAGTGACATGTGGTCGGTGTGTGTTTGCAGAGATCACAGGCACCAAACTCAGTGGGAGGGCGTCCTGGCTATAAAACCTCACTAGCTGGGTGCCTCTCTGTCTAAGAAACTGTGCAATCTGGGACATCGTAAAAGTGTAAACCAAGCCCTTCACTGAGTTCAAAGACATTCCAGAGCAGTAATAAACTAGACACCACATTCAAAATCCATTTTCCCCCTATGATTTCATATCTTGGAATATGAGGAACTTACACAAAACACAGTCATATATTCAGATTGGTCACATCGAGACAAATCGTTTGGTATATTACCTTCCCTAGCTGAGATCCACAGGAGAGCAGAAAATAAAATCTCCTTAATCATCCCAGCAGGTATGTTATATTTCATATGTAGATCTTCAGCAGGCAATTCTGCATATTAATCTACCCGTGGGTGGAATGTTACATATACCTAGGAAAAGTTATGGGCCAAAATATCAGCTATGAGAGTTTCTGATCATAACTTAAGTCGCCACATACACTTCCCTCCCCAAAAGGAGACGATTGGTTTCACTGCTCCAGGGAGACACCCTGCTGAGATCCTAGAAAAAGGCTGTTATGCTGATTGGCAAGTACTTTAACCCTTTAAACTCCTTTCTGTTTCTCTTTGCTGTGCTATTGTTCTCTGTATATTTATATATATATTGGTTACATCTTTTTTCTGTAAATATTTTTATCGCACCCTTTTGACCTTTTAGTAATAAATCTTACTTTCTGAAAGTGTTGAACTGTTTCTAAAGCTCTTTAATGCCAATTACAAATTCCTGCCGTTGAAGAGCGCTACTATGTGTGTTTAACCCTCTGTATAACCTGCCTGCGGTGACAGTAGTATACAGACGATTATTTCAACCATCCTAGTGTTATTGCTCATATTGCCGAGTTTCCTCTTTCTCTGTAAAAAAGGAGGTGGTGGCAGTGTGAAGGGTTAATTGCGTAATTAACCTGACCCAGTAACAATTGCTTCCAGGCTGCCGGTACACAGACTGGTCCATTAGCTGGAAAATCTGTGTGCAAGGCGCAGCTGTGCATGGCATTGTTACGCACGTGACAGCACGGTTTTAGATTGGCTAGTCCTTCGGTCACGAGTTTGGTGAGAAGGGCAGGGGTCTGACGCCGCGATCGTCACAGGGGTCATCTCATTGTTGCCCATCTAGTGCACCTGTTGTTAATTTCATTAACACCAAAGCAGCTGAAACTAATTAACAACCCCCTCTGCTACTTAACTGACCAGATCAATATCCCAGGCGTTTAATTGACTTGATGCTATACTCTGATTAACACCCCAGTCACATCAAAGCCGATTTTGAAATCGTGCAACTTACAGTGAAGTCTCACGATTTAGTCAGGTGACTTGCTGATTTGAGGTGCAATTTGCAAGACATCTGACACCGATGTCTATGCAAATCGCACCAAAAGTAGTGTATGCACTACTTTGGAAATTGGTGCAGCTGCGACCAAGTCGGAACCGCACCAATATGACCGCTCTAATAGCAACTTGGCATACGATTTTCAAGTTGCATGGCATGCAAATCGCATGCCAAGTCGCACCCGATGTGACCGGGGTGTAAAAAGTTTTCCTTTAATTTTTTTGAGCAGTGTATATATCTCCCTGCCAATAAAAACAATTAAAATATTCCATGATTCATCACTGACCACTGTTATTTCAATATAATAAACCTAATTATATTAAGATATATTTAGGTGGTCTGATATCTAACTCTACATGCATATGTGTAAAATCAATCACTAAATACTAGAATACCTGATTGTCTAATTACTCATTTTACATATATGTGCAGTAGGTGGAGTTGAACTTATGCTTGCCATACACACAATGAAATTCGCCCCAACCATGTTCGACAAAAAAATACAATTTTTTGATTGACTTTTGCCAAAGGAACCAGGTGGAATATTCATGGCCAAACAGTTCCTGCATCCAATCATCAGATGCAGTAACTGTTTAGGTAGATGCCGGCTATTAAATACAATAGCACTGCAGATTTATCCATCCACGCTGTTTAGTGAAGGAATCCAGTGATTTATCCTTTTTAGGCCATGGGGCTGAACAAGAGAAACCTTAATGTGCATGGAGAGCCTAACACTGTTAGGCCTGTGACACAATAATTCTGCCAATGGAAGCATGTGAAAATTTCATCTTCAAGGTCCAAGATACTGTCATTTTTCTGCAAAGATGTCAGCTTTCTGTCAGGCCACTGGATGTTCTTCTGACTACTTGTGACAAAAGGTTCCTAGTCTCACAGAATAGAATTCTGTTTGAATGGCAAACTATTTTCTAAAATCAGGAGATATAAACATCAATATTTATACAGAACTACCTTCAACTCCAGATGTGCCCCTCGGTTAAATAATAGCTAAAGGCAAAACTTAATTTTAGCTTTGGACAGAGTGGAGAGGGATTAGAAAATCTATTAGGTTTTTATTGCTGGCCATGCCCCAATTAGGGAGATTCACCCTCTCTATTTGTCTTGTTTACCATTATCTTTGAAAGTGAAAGTAAAAGAAAATCACAAATTTTGGGTTGTCCCCACAAAGGTAACAGAGCAGAAATATTCCAATGGGGACACTAGTTCTGGTGACCTGAGGGTCCCCAAAGATTTTCTTTTACTCCCTGTTTCATAGCTATGGGACAGGAAGTGAAGGTAAATCTCCCCAATGGGACACAGATTTATTTTTACTTTAAGTCTGTTAAAGGTGCTGCTAGGGTGGCAAATTTTAAAATAAATCTCTGATGGTCCTCCACTATGCCCAGAAAGTTTAGGACCTGTTTTTTCTGACCAGTTGAAATCAATCCCTGATTATACCTAACCTTATGTATTATGGGTTTTATTACACCTTGCACTTCTTTAGGCCTGGCACATTTCTTTAGGTTCTGATTTACAGGGTTTACAATAGCCAGTACCTATAGTTGTAACTTATTACTGCTAAAAATTATCACATTGCTTAAAGACAGTTGTGGCCAAATGTACTTGCTGTATATGACTGTAATGATTCTGACTTGCACAGGGGAAATGTGTTCTATTAAGCTTTTGTAGGAATTGCCTTTTCCTCATTTCTTTAACAACCCTGTTTCACAGGCCAGATGTGTTATGTACTATAAAATATGGTAGCAGACAATCCTAATCTCCCATCATTATCTGTCACTTTTTTATCTTCATACTTTTTAGGGTTTTGTTTAATCGTTCAGCAAGCCCAGCAGAGTATGATATGAAAAAGTGTCTAAATGCTATATATTCAATAGTTTTCATAATGCTTTTATAACCCAAGAGCAGTGGTCTCCAAACTGCAGCCCTTTGCTTGCCTTCATCTGGCCCTTGGGGCACTATTGCTCGCACTAACACCAATGATGACACGCCTTTTTCCTCCACCCCCATTTTCAGTGTGATGCAACAGGGCCCTATTCAGAAGGGCTTTATTTCACATTGCTATGCAAAGCTGCTGTCCATATATGTAGCCTCTTATCCCTGTAGGGTGGTAGAAAAATGGGAAATGGATGTGAGTGCTCTATCTGGTGAGCAATGGGAGATAGCTCTGGATGTGGACCACTCCAACGCCTTGACTACCTCCCAATGAATGTCTCAGTTATATATCCTACTGACAGTAAACTACACCCCACTAAGATTGTTCAAAATGAGCCTTCTGATGGACCCGATTTGTCCCAAATGCAGCAGGGATCATGGTACATTGATTCATATGTTGCTGCGGTGCCCAGAGCTGCATAGGTACTGGGAGGAAGTACTCAATGTCACGATCGCATAGTCGCCACCACCAACATGCGACAATCGCACGACCGCGACTAACAGTAATACGTCCCGCCCACTGCGTCAGACCCCAGACCTTCTCACCAAACTCGTGACCGAAATACCGGCCGATCTATAACCGCGGTGTGACGCGCGTAACAAGGCTGCACCCTGCACAGCGAATGTCCAGCTAATGGGCCACAATCGGTGCCTGCAGCCTGAATGCGCTTGTTACTGGGTCGGGTTAATTACGTAACTAACCCTTTCAAACTGCCACCACCGTCTTTGGTACAGAGAAGACGGAAACTCTGTCAGAAATACACTATAATGATTGAAAAGTCACCTGTCCAATATGGTCAACTACAGGCCAATTGGGCAGGGAGTAAACAAACACAGTAGCGTCTCTTCAAAAGGCAGGAATTCGTGAATTGCAAGTAAGCGCTTAAAAACAGTTTAACACTTTCAGAAAGAAAGATTTATTACTAAAAGAGTCAAACAGGTGCAATAAAATATTTACAAAGTGATGTCACGAAAATATATATATATATATGTATATAAAGATACAGCAAAGAGATAATAGGAAGAAAGTTACAGGGTTAAGTTACTTGCCAATATGCCTTGGTTTGCAGATCCAAGTTGCAGAGCAGAATGATTCTTTGATCTCCTTTTGTTACGATGTTCAGCTGAGGAGATGTGTTAAAAACTTAACTTTCAGGCTTGCAGCCTGTCCTTTTTAAAATCCCTCTTAAAGGGAAGGGGGGCGGCTCTGAACACTGGCCACTACGCTGTTTTGGGAGGGGTCAGGGGAACTCTGAATTAAACTAACAGCTTCATACTCCATGATATGAAACATACAGTTGACCTGAGGAATGTTCAATTAACCGCTGGTCAGTTTTATGATGTGCGGGCCTAAACAGTTTTGGGTCAGTGCTTCCCAATTCTCTGAGAAATGCTGGCCTTATCAGGACGTAGGTGAGAAAGGTTACATTTTCGCAGACGGCTGGCACCAAACTAGGAATGCCTAGCCTGTGGTTGACCCCCCACCATCTGTCACTCAGGAAGGGAGGGGTAGGGAGTGAATGATCGAGGAATACCTCAAATAAAAAGAAAAGGAAAAGGGGAATTCCATGTCCAACTCTGATAAGCAAGTTTGCTACATTCAATACCATTACTCTTAGATTGTAAGCTCCAAGGAGCAGGGCCCTCCTAACTCTCTTGTTTTGAACTGTATCGTTGCTGTATTGTCTCCCTTTATATTGTAAAGCGCTGAGCAAACTGTTGGCGCTATATAAATCCTGTATAATAATAATTAACCAAGTACTTAATACTAATCTCGCTCTAGATCCTAAATGCTGTATTTTGGGCCATTATTGATGATGTGGTAACAGATCAGTTTACAGGGGAGGCCGTCTCCAGAGCCCTGTTTCAGGCCCGTAAAATGATACTGTTACATTGGAAAAGTGCCTCCCCTCCCACTCTTAAAGAGTGGATGGAGCATATGGGCATTACTCTCAGGTATGAGCTGGCTATTTTCCAGCATCGGAGATGCTTAACCAAGTTTAATAGAGTGTAGGGTGGCTGGTTGGATGTTCCAGGCCTTGCATCAGTAGATAAGGACAGGCTGTTTGGCTGACATTTCATACAATGTATCTAGTGTCAGACTTGTAGGAATCCTTCTTACTTTTATTTTGTGTACAATTGTAAGGATAATTGTTGGACCTTGTTATTGTGCTGAGTATATGTCTTGAGTTGTTTTCAGACACTCTATTTTGAAAAATTGGAACTTTTGGTCTTTTTGTTGTAAACCTTTCACAGACACCAACAGTGGGACACTATTCCTCCCACTGACACCAACCCAACAATGAGGCACTTTTCCTCTCTCTGGCACCAACGATGGGGTACTATTCCTCCTCCTATTGATCACAGGTGCAATGTACCGTATTTTTCGGTCCATAAGACGCACCTGACCATAAGACGCACCTAAGTTTAAGAGGCAGAAAACAGGAAAAAAAAAATTCTGAACTAATGAACTGCAGACATAGTACAGGAGATGACCAGAGACTGCAGACAGCACAGGGATGACCAGAGACTGCGGACAGTACAAGAGATGACCAGAGACTACGGACAGTACAGGGATGACCAGAGACTGCAGACATAGTACAGGAGATGACCAGAGACTGCAGACATAGTACAGGAGATGACCAGAGACTGCGGACACAGTACAGGAGATGACCAGAGACTGCGGACAGCACAGGGATGACCAGAGACTGCGGACAGTACAGGAGATGACTGCTGACCTTTGGGGAGGGGGGGGAGCGGGTACCTGAATTTGACAGGTACCCGCTCTTACTTCCGTGGAGTTGTTCTTTGATCTTACCTGTTCCTCTATCCAGCCGCGCGCTGTCTTCCCGGCTTCTGTAGTGTCGGCGCTCGGCATGACAGCCGGGTGCCCAGTGCGCATGAGCGAGAAGCACTTGCGCTTTGTGATTGGTCCGGCGGCTTCTGGGATCTGTCATGTGTCCTAGGTACCGCCTTACCATTCACATAAAGCACTGCTTCTTGCGCATGCGCACTTGGCACCCGGCTGTCAAGCCCAGCGCCGACACTACAGAAGCCAGGAAGACAGCACGCCGCTGGATAGAGGAACAGGTAAGGTCAAAGAACAACTCCACGGAAGTAAGAGCGGGTACCTGTCAAATTCAGGTACCCGCTCCCCACCTCCCCAAAGATCAGCAGTCATCTCCATAAGGTCCCGCTACAGAGCTGAGCGGCCGGCCCGGTATTCTGACACGGCGGCGGTGGAAATACCGGACCGGCCGCTCCATATTCGCTCCATAAGACGCACTAACATTTTCCCCCCTTTTTTGGGGGGAAAAAGGTGCGTCTTATGGAGCGAAAAATACGGTAATTTATTTACTCCCACTGACCACCAAGACTGAAACCTTGTCTACTCCCACTGGTGCTGCGGCATTTACTACTCCCAGTGGTCACAGTCCAGCCCACAAAGTCTGAAGCACAGTAAACTGGCCCTTTGTTTAGAAAGTTTGAAGACCCCCTACCCTAGAGAGAAGTTCCTTGATCTGTCAGGACCACTTTAGGGACTCCTGTGCAGCTAAACATGCTAAGAACATGCACATGCAGGTTTCAGGCCTTACGAGCTGCTCACAGCACATGTGCATCACCACCTATCCTCCTGTGTGGTATAAATAGATATAGCTGGAGGATACTGGCAAGAGCAGTAAGGCCTGGTTCACATCCATGTGTTTCTTTGTTTAATTTTCCATGGTTTTCTAAGAGACACATTCACAGCTATGCTTTTTTTCAACCACTGCATTCTTGGAAAGGGTCAGGAAATTTTTTAAACGCAAAACAGTGCAGTTTTGGTTCAATAGACGTCAATGGAGATGCTGCAGAAAAAACATGTAGTGCTTTTTTGACCTGTTATTGAAGTGATTTTAATCTGCCTCACAACAAATTGGCCAAAAAAAAACAAAAAAGCACAGAAAATGCAAACTGTATCAAAATATATGTGCAAAAATGCAAAACGCACTGCAGAAATAGCTCAAATGCAAACTGCATAGATGTAAACCAGGTCCAAGGTTAGGTTCACACCTATGCAGATTGTGTTTGATCCATTTCTGTTGTGCTTTTTGCGGTGAGTTTTTACACATGCGTTTTTGACACGTTTTTGATGCATTTTTTTTTTCTTTTTTAAACTTGTTGCTGGGCAGAATAAAACACATCCAAAAACACAATGTTTTGCGTTTAAAAAAGTCCCTCACCTTTTCCAAAAAACGCACTAGGTGAAAATGCAGAAATGTGAACCTGTCCCATAGGAAATCATGGACTGCTGTGTGTTTCTGGAAAATGCATAGGTGTAAACCTAGACTTAATGCAGCTCTGTCTTCTGATAGGACCCCTTTTGACAGTTTACATTGCAACTCTGACAGGTCCGAAGGGCACACACTGGAGACTTCAATAAAAGCATTTACAAAATTATAAGGTGGTGGGACCCTTTATAACCATCTTTGCCTTATTCAGGCAAGGATTTGCAACAGTTTCAGTAACAGTACCAGCACAGTGCACAACATTCAGGCAGTTCTTACTACAGCCACTTTAAGAACCTGCCACCATGGCTGCAACTGATTCTCTAGGAATTACCGCTAGTCCACAGAAGAGCAATCTGGTCATAATTAAAGTGATTGTAAACCCTCATCTTGTAAAACAACCCAATCAGTTTAATGGTCCATGCACACTGGTTTAGAAAAATGCTGCTTCTACAGTTCTGTTTTTGTCTGTAGAAGCAGCTCATTGTTATCCTATGTGTACATGCACATTACAATGTTTAAAGGTATATTTGAAGCTCGGCGCTTAGAGACAGAAAAAAAATTTTCCAGCAGAAAAAAAATGCTGAATGCTCCTAAACGTCTGTACAAAGACTCTATATAACCGTTTTTTTCTGCATAAAAATCATGTCCCCTCTGTATTCATATGCATAAGGAGCTCAGGGAGGAGAAACAGCAGTACATTGATTCTCCCAGTGAATGGCTGTGCAGGGGGGACTGTCAGGACACGTCTGATCATTGGAGGAGAGCACACTGGGGTTTAATTACTAAAGCTGTGCAAAATCAAGTTAATAATCTGCACCGAAACCAGTCGCTTCTAACTTCAGCTTGTTCAATTAAGCTTTGGCAATAACACCTGGAAGCTGACTAGTTTCTATGCAAAAGTAATGCAGGCCATAGACAGGGAGAAAACCGGCCAAAAATTCATCCAAAAAAATAATCAGCCAATTTTCGGATCGTTAGTGGCTGAATTGGTTGGCCAGTTTTCTTGATTTTGACACATTTTTTTAATCGTTCATGTTGGGGAAAAAAACGGCTGATTTTGCCCATGTTTGCAATACAATGTTTGCAACCGCAATACTTAGAAATGTCAAATCTGTTAGCGGTGTCCCTGCAGAGAGCTTCGCTATGATATTTGACATTTAAAAGTATAAGGGTTGCAACATTGTATCTATTTGTATCCGAATAGAAACATCTGTATCCGAAATGGATACAAATAGATACAATGTTGCAACTTTTTCTTCTTATTATTCATATTCTATTTCTTCTTCTTTTAAATGTCAAATATAGCGGAGCTCTCTGCAGGGACACCGCTATTATATTAATTGCCGGCCGTAGACGGGACGAAAATCAGCTGACTTTTTTTTACCAATGGTGGTAACGTCGGCTGATTGAACGACCGATTTTTCTTTTTTTTTTTTTTTAAAAAACGTCCGGTTTTCTCCCCGTCTATGGCCTGCATTAGTCTGAATTTGCACTTTCCAGCTTTAGTAAATAACATGGAGTTCCCAGCATAGCTAGATAACTGACCGCACTGTGTTCTACTGCCTAGTGTGGTCAGTTTTTAATAGGAAAGCAGAACTGGCAGAAACCCCATGGATTTCACACAAAGGAAGCAATACAAAGAGACCAGGATACTTTTTCATACAAGTACATGGTACAGCGGGCACATATCAGGAATATGAAATGCTGGGTTTACATATTGTTTAAGCCCAGCTCTGAGCTGGCTTACATATTCTTCTGGGAAAATGTCATTAATGTGACAGCTTCATGTACAGAGATCGTGGTTGCTGGGACTTCCTATCATCTGTTGACACATCCTTGGCCCCATTCAAGCTGTAGACCAGAAAACTGCCTGGCCAAAAGCTGAATGTAAACAAAGGTGCGGAAATGCCAAATGACATCATTATCCAAATATGACATTACCCATATTTGAGCAATGATGAGTCAACATGGGCAGAAGACTATATGGGACACTTCTCCATCCAGCCCCACCTACCCGATTTCATGTCTGCAGACTGCCAAAACCCCTCAGTCATGCTCCTGTCTTTATGATGGAGGGCAGTTTTCGGGAGGGAGCTCAGTAACAGTAATGCTGAGTAACTTACCATTGACCACATTACTGCTAGCCCACACTGTGTAGTTTTCCTTTTTCATATGGTTATTTTACATGGGCAACTGAGCTACGGTTTTACAATCCCCAATCGCCCACTTGAATTCTAACATGACAGCCAGACAGGGCTATACATATACTGTGGTGGTAATGATGGGCTTCACACCCATGGAATTATTATACCACCTGCCAAACTCGCCCTTTGATCTCAATGGGGATACACCATAACCAAATGCTTGGCTCATGGTTGTGGAACTGCCCCACAATGTCACAGGCATCAGGAGGTAGCAGTAGCTCCCCTTGAACACCTGTCAGCCGCTGCTATACCACACTCAGAAAAGCAAATAACCCAGGATTGCTTTTCAGAGGGCAGTATGCTTACTGCCTATCTGAAAGAACCCTAAGGCTACATTCACACTAGCGTTGTGTGCAGGCGGCAGAAAGGCATTTGGGAAGCGTTTTTACCGCTTCCCAAATTCCTCAGACAATTCTGCACATTGCAGCACATGGTGCTGTTCTAACGGGAGCGTTAGCGTCGCGGTGTGGCAAAACGGACGCCTCTGGTCGAGTCAGGAGGCGTTGAAGCCTCCTACTCTAGTCTATGGTGCCGCTCCGCAAACGTGCGGTTGCGGGGCATTGGTGGAGCGGTAACACCATTCAAACTTAATTATAGGCGTTTGTAGGGCGTTTTTAACGCTCGGCAAATACCTAGCAACCGCTGCTGAACTGCGCATGCGGTGTTTGCCAAGCGTTAAAACCACACCACAAACTCCTATAGAGAAGTTAAATGGTATTAACGCTCCGCAAATGCCTTGCAACCGTGTCGCAAACGCCTGCCAGGCATTTGTGGAGCAGCATCATAGACTTGAAAGGGAGGCTTCAACTCCTCCTGACTGGACCCGAGGCATCAGTTTTGTCGCAACGCTAACGCTTCCGTGTGAACAGCACTGTGTCCTGCCATGTGCAGAATTTTCATAGGCATTTGAGAAGCGTTAAAAACGCTTCCCAAACTCCTGTCTGATGACTGCTGACAAAGCTAGTGTGAACATAGCCTTGGGACAAACACCCAAGAAGTACTAGCTGTAGCTGCCCCACTGCTTTATTTAAGCCTTTCCCATAGCTGGAGGTGTGTCATAAGTGGTGCAAGCAACCGAACTGTCACATTTAGATTATGCAAAAAAGAATCACCTTATTTTCCTCTTTTAGAAATTAGTTTAATGTACAGTACAGAATCTGCTGTGATGTAGCTCTGAATTCTATTCCTCCTGACTAATTTCTGTTTATGAGTATAAATGATAAATCTCCTGTCCCATCCCTCCCCCTCTTTGATCAGTTCCCACTTCACTGCTCTCCTCCTCCAGCTACAATCAGCCCTTCCCCCTCCCAGTCCATGACCAACTCTTGCTCTGCAACCTGTCCCAGCAGAACATGATCACCTGCTGCTCTTCTCTATTTACGCCTCAACAGCAATCAACTGTCTCTTTGCCTGCTCTCCTCTGCCAGAATGATCAGTTGCAGTTCTGTCTCCTTTTACACTTTTCTATGCAGCCATGATCAGTTGTTCGTCTGACTCTCCTTAGCAACACTGTACCAAAATAAATTTCATATAATTTTTTTGAGACACATAGAGCTTCCTTTTCGAGGTATTTAACCACTTGCCCTCCAGAAGATTTGCCCCCCTTCCTGACAAGGCCATTTTTTGCAATACAGCATTGCTGACAATTGTGCGGTCATGCAAAGCTTCCCCCAAATTAAATTTATGTCCTCTTTTCCCTCACAAATTGAGCTTTTTTCCGGTGGTATTTGATCGCCTCTGTGTTTTTAATTTTTTTGCGCTATAAACAAAAAAAGACCAACAACTTAAAAAAAACTATATTTTTGACTTTTTGCTATAAAACATATCCAGTAAAAAAATAAAAAAATCTAATTTCATCATAAATTTAGGCCAAAATCTATTCTGCTACGTCTGTGCTAAAAAAAAATCCCAATACGTGCAAATTAATTGGTTTACGTGAAAGTTATAGCATTTACAAATAGCAGTATATATACAGGAGGTTTTTTTTATGTATACTAGTAATGGCAGCGATCAGTGGGACTGCAGCGGGCAGTCTGACACTGGGCGGGGACTGACTAACTGCCACTGACATCCCCAGTGACACTAATACAGTGATCAGTGCTAATAAAAAGCACTGACGCTGGGCAGGAAGGGGTGAACATCTGGAGTGATCAAAGGGTTAACTGTGTGCTGTCTGTGCTTTACTGTGTAAGCACACTGCCTTGTATTGCTCTGCTATATATATGGTGGCCAAGACCATACAGTGGTTTAACAGGACAGGTTCCACTCAGAACAGACCTCGCCATGGTCGACCAAAGATGTTGAGTGCATGTGCTCAGCGTCATATCCAGAGGTTGTCTTTGGGAAATAGACGTATGAGTGCTGCCAGCATTGCAGCAGAGTTTGAAGGGGTGGGGAGTCAGCCTGTCAGTGCTCAGACCATACGCCGCACACTGCATCAAATTGGTCTGCATGGCTGTCGTCTTAAAAGGAAGCCTCTTCTAAAGATGATGCACAAGAAAGCCCACAAACAGTTTGCTGAAGACAAGCAGACTAAGGACATGGATTACTGGAACCATGTCCTGTGGTCTGATGAGACCAAGATAAACTTATTTGGTTCAGATGGTGTCCAGATTGTGTGTCGGCAACCAGGTGAGGCCTACAGTCAAGCATAATGGTGGGAGTGTCATGGTCTGGGGCTGCATGAGTGGTGCCGTCACTGGAGAGGTACAGTTCATTGAGAGAACCATGAATTCCAACATGTACTGTGACATACTGAAGCAGAGCATGATCCCCTCCCTTCAGAGACTGGGCCACAGGGTAGTATTCCAACATAACGACCCCAAACACAACTCCAAGACGACCACTGCCTTGCTAAAGAAGATGAGGGTAAAGGTAAAGGACTGGCCAAGTATGTCTCCAGACCTAAACCATATTGAGCATCTATGGGGCATCCTCAAATGGAAGGTGGAGGAGCGCAAGGTCTCTAACATCCACCAGCTCCGTGATGTCATCATGGAGGAGTGGAGGAGGACTCCAGTGGCAACCTGGGAAGCTCTGGTGAACTCCATGCCCAAGGCGGTTAAGGCAGTGCTGGAAAATAATGGTGGTCACACAAAATATTGACACTTTGGGCTCAATTTGGACATTTTCACTTAGGGGTGTACTCACTTTTGTTGCTAGCAGTTTAGACATTAATGGCTGTGTGTTGAGTTATTTTGAGGGGACAGCAAATTTACACTGTTATACAAGCTGTACACTCACTACTTTACATTGTAGCAAAGAGTCATTTCTTCAGTGTTGTCACATGAGGGGTGTACTCTCTTCTGTGAGATACTGTGTGTGTATATATATATATATATATATATATATAAATATGATTTTGTGCAGCCCTGCCGCCCTGTAGCAGTAGCTCTGCTATAGGGCGGTCGGGAAGCGGTTAAAATGGTAATTACCGTATTTTCCGGCGTATAAGACAACTTTTTGACCCTTGAAAATCTTCTCAAAAGTCGGGGGTCGTCTTATACGTCAGTATACGTAAGGGCGGCACTTTTTAGGGGGGCGGTGCCACCGCCGCCCCCCCCTTCCGACGGAAGGGACACTAAGTACAGGGGTGGGCAGAGAGCTGCTGTCTCTTACCTGGCTCCCACGACGATCCAGTCCAGGAAGCGCTGCTCCTTCAGTCACTCCGGCCACTCCCTCACTCCTGCCACTCGGCCCCGCCTCCTCACCGGTGATTGGCCGCCAGAACTGTAGCTCAGGAAAGGCACACAGGCGGCCAATCACGGGCGAAGAGGCGGAGCCGAGCGGACCCGCGAAAATCGAGTGAGGGAGCAGTGAGGGAGCAGCCGGTAAGTGTGCAGTGCAGAGGTGCTGCTGCAGCAACACCATACTGCAACAGGGGTCAGCAAGTGTCATTGGTGTCAGTGGGAGGAATAGTGTCCCATCATTGGTGTCACTGATACTAATGGTGGGGCATTATTCCTCCCACTGACACCAATGATGGGGCACTATTCCTCCCCCCACTGACACCAACGATGGGGTACTATTCCTCTCCCCACTGGCGGGGTACTATTCCTCCCACTGACACCAATGATGGGGTGCTATTCCTCCCACTGACACCAATGATGGGGTGCTATTCCTCCCACTGACACCAATGATGGGGCACGATTCTTCCCACTGACACCAATGATGGGGTGCTATTCCTCCCACTGACACCAATGATGGGGCACGATTCGTTGCTCTGACACCAATGATGGGGCACGATTCCTCCCACTGACACCAATTATGGGGCGCTATTCCTCCCACGGACACCAATGATGGGATGCTATTCCTTCCACTAACACCAATGATGGGGCACGATTCCTCCCACTGACACTAATGATGGGGCACTATTCCTCACACACTGACACTAATGATGGGGCACCATCATTGGTGTCAATGGGAGGAATAGTGCCTCATCATTGGTGTCAGTGGGAGGAATAGTGCCCCATCATTGGTGTCAGTGGGAGGAATAGTGCCCCATCATTGGTGTCAGTGGGAGGAATAGTGCCTCATCATTGGTGTCAGTGGGAGGAATAGTGCCCCATCATTGGTGTCAGAGCGAGGAATCGTGCCCCATCATTGGTGTCAGAGCGAGGAATCGTGCCCCATCATTGGTGTCAGAGCGAGGAATCGTGCCCCATCATTGGAATACCATACCATATTGAAATCAAATCTGATATTTTTTAATTTTTATTTGGTGTGCGTTGGAAGAGGGGTAGTCTTATACGGCGAGTATAGCCCAAACCCTATATTTTAACAGGAAAAGTAGGGGGTCGTCTTATACGCCCAGTCGTCTTATACGCCGGAAAATACGGTAACCAAAAAGTAAACATTTAATATATTGCAGTTTACCAATTCTTAGATGTAATGGCTGCATTAATTTTCTTTTTTAGGCTTTCTTTCCTTTATTTTCATTTGGTGATCCAGCCAATAAGTCTGTTGTTTTTCAACAGAACATGCTCTCCTGCAAATGTACCAGTTAGAGTTATGAGATGCTGAATGAAAAAACTCACAGATCCCTGCATCAACACAGGCGATGCTGATGCAGGAATCTCTCCCACTGTGCATTAATTTCGACATTAGGATCCCCGTCCCCCATCCCCCATCAAAATACACTGACTGAATACTGGTTTTCCAGAATGACTGTTCAACAGAAGCCAGTCATTAGAGAGACATTGAAACCAGCTGTTGTCATTCAATCAGAAGAGGGAGGGGACATGCAGATCTGCTTGCTGTGGAGGCACCCGACAGGAGGGAGGAGCCAGCAGTATCAGCGTGGGGACCCGAGAAGAAAAGGTTTGGGGTTGCTCTGTGCAAAACTACTGCACAGGGCAGGTAAGTATGGCATGTTTTTTTTCTTTCTTTTTTAAAAAAGACTTCAGTATGACTTGGTCAAGTGTTTAATTATGCTTAAAACCTGGTTCACACTGATGCGGTGTGGGAAACGCTGCGCATCCTGTGCGTTTCCCACACCGCATTGCAATCGCATGGTGTTCATGCGATCTGATGCGGGTGTCGATGTTAAAATAATGACAACTCCGAAACAGATTGCAAAACACAGTGCGATTGCCAGAAATTGCATCACATGGATGAGAACACCCATGCAATGAGATTCAGGTGCTGGTAAAAAAAAGGGCCCTGCACCTTTTTGGTGCGGATGTGATGTGAGTCATGCAAAATGTGTGGCTCAAATCACACAACACAAACATTGCATGTAATGCAAATTACATACGGTGTCCCACACTGCATTAGTGTGAAACCGTTCTGAAACCTAAAGTGTTTTTATGGTCAAGATGTAAAACCATATCATCATTCTCACATTATTTTTGCATTATTTTTAGCTAAGTCGTATTCATTTGAATGATCTTAAAGTCTGTAAACATACTTTGTGAAAATTCCCACACAATTACTTCTTTGCAATCTTTGACACTCTATTCACTATACCCTGTGAGAATGCACTGCTGTGTCACACATGTCACAGAGCCTGCCTTCTGAACTACAGAAGTGCTGAGAGGAGGAGTTCCAGGAGGTGAGGAGGAGTCCGTATTACTGCTTGTAGGTTATAAGAGGATATATGAAAAATTTAATGTAAACAGTAGAAAAGAAGCTGCAAAGTATGCAGGGAATCCAGGAAGTTGTGGAAAGAGACGGTCATAAAATGTATCATATTGAAGATTATCAATCATTAACCACTTGCTCTCCAGAGGATTCAGCTCCTTCCTGACCAGGTCATTTTTTGCGATATGGCGCTGTGTTATTTTAACTGTGAATTACGTGGTCATGCAACGGTGCATCCAACTTAAATGTACCTCCTTTTTTTCCCCATAAATAGAGCGTTTTTTTGGTGGTGTTTGATCGCCTGTGCAGTTTTTATTTTTTGCGCTATAAACAAAAAAGAACGGCAATTTTGAAAAAAAAACTATATTTTTTACTTTTTGCTATTAAACATGTCCAGTAAAAATTTTTTTTAAAAAATCTAATTTTGTCATACATTTATATCAAAATGTATTCTGCTACTTGTCTTTGCTAAAAAAAAATCCCAATACATATAAATTAATTGGTTTACATGAAAGTTATAGCATTTACAACGGCGGTATATATGCTGGAATTTTTTTTACAAGTAATGGAGGCGATCAACGACTTATAGTGGGACTGCGGCGGGCATTCTGACACTGGGGGGAACTGACTTGGTGTCACTGACATCCCCAGTGACACCAATACAGTGATCAGTGCTAATAAAAAGCAATGACACTGTACTAATGGAACTGGGCAGGGAGGTGTTACACTGAATGATCTGACGGGAGAGATCTGTATTGTTTCCATACAGGTCTCTCTCCCATTGGAAATACTCGGAGATTGCTGGGTGCCGGCGGGGAATCAGTGATTGACAGCCAAGGCAGAGAATGGCGGCGCACGAGCACCTCCTACCCAGAACTGCAAAATCGCGTATATATATATATACAGTCAGGTCCATAAATATTGGGACATCGACACAATTCTAACATTTTTGGCTCTATACACCACCACAATGGATTTGAAATGAAACGAACAAGATGTGCTTTAACTGCAGACTGTCAGCTTTAATTTGAGGGTATTTACATCCAAATCAGGTGAACGGTGTAGGAATTACAACAGTTTGCATATGTGCCTCCCACTTGTTAAGGGACCAAAAGTAATGGGACAGTTGGCTTCTCAGCTGTTCCATGGCCAGGTGTGTGTTATTCCCTCATTATCCCAATTACAATGAGCAGATAAAAGCTCCAGAGTTAATTTCAAGTGTGCTATTTGCATTTGGAATCTGTTGCTGTCAACTCTCAAGATGAGATCCAAAGAGCTGTCACTATCAGTGAAGCAAGCCATCATTAGGCTGAAAAAACAAAACAAACCCATCAGAGAAATAGCAAAAACATTAGGCGTGGCCAAAACAACTGTTTGGAACATTCTTTTAAAGAAGGAACGCACCGGTGAGCTCAGCAACACCAAAAGACCCGTAAGACCACGGAAAACAACTGTGGTGGATGACCGAAGAATTCTTTCCCTGGTGAAGAAAACACCCTTCACAACAGTTGGCCAGATCAAGAACACTCTCCAGGAGGTAGGTGTATGTGTGTCAAAGTCACCAATCAAGAGAAGACTTCACCAGAGTGAATACAGAGGGTTCACCACAAGATGGAAACCATTGGTGAGCCTCAAAAACAGGAAGGCCAGATTAGAGTTTGCCAAACGACCTCTAAAAAAGCCTTCACAGTTCTGGAACAACATCCTATGGACAGATGAGACCAAGATCAACTTGTACCAGAGTGATGGGAAGAGAAGAGTATGGAGAAGGAAAGGAACTGCTCATGATCCTAAGCATACCACCTCATCAGTGAAGCATGGTGGTGGTAGTGTCATGGCGTGGGCATGTATGGCTGCCAACGGAACTGGTTCTCTTGATGATGTGACTGCTGACAAAAGAAGCAGGATGAATTCTGAAGTATTATCTGCTCATATTCAGCCAAATGCTTCACAACTCAGTGGACGCCGCTTCACAGTGCAGATGGACAATGACCCAAAGCATACTGCAAAAGCAACCAAAGAGTTTTTTAAGGGAAAGAAGTGGAATGTTCTGCAATGGCCAAGTCAATCACCTGACCTGAATCCGATTGAGCATGCATTTCACTTGCTGAAGACAAAACTGAAGGGAAAATGCCCCAAGAACAAGCAGGAACTGAAGACAGTTGCAGTAGAGGCCTGGCAGAGCATCACCAGGGATGAAACCCAGCGTCTGGTGATGTCTATACGTTCCAGACTTCAGGCTGTAATTGACTGCAAAGGATTTGCAACCAAGTATTAAAAAGTGAAAGTTTGATTTATGATTATTATTCTGTCCCATTACTTTTGGTCCCTTAACAAATGGGAGGCACATATGCAAACTGTTGTAATTCCTACACCGTTCATCTGATTTGGATGTAAATACCCTCAAATTAAAGCTGACAGTCTGCAGTTAAATCACATCTTGTTTATTTCATTTCAAATCCATTGTGGTGGTGTATAGAGCCAAAAATGTTAGAATTGTGTCGATGTCCCAATATTTATGGACCTGACTGTATATATATATATATATATATGTGATTTTACTCACCCGTGCCACGCTGTAGCAGCATTTCTGCTATAGGGTGGTGCAGAAGAGGTTAAAGAGTAACTCTACTTTTGTTGAGAACAAACATTCTCTTCTGAGTGATCTACGTACATTGCAGGGATTTAAACAAATTTTGTTGTGTCCTACATGTTGTTATTTTGAAGAAATAGCTGTTTGTTTGTCTGTGTCCATGTGCATTGAAAGTGAATGATTTCATAATTATTATTCAATTGCTGTACTTGCAGGGTTCCAATGAGGAAAACTGCAGGGTCTGCATCCCTTTAGGCTAGGTTCACACCTATGCAGTTTGCATTTGATCTGTTTCTGCAGTGCTTTTAGCGGTGCATTTTTGCAACTGCGATTTTGATACATTTTGCGTTTTTCTTTCCAACTTGTTGCTGGGCAGATTAAAATGCAAAACGTGTAAAAAACGCATAAAAAAATGCACTACATGCATTTCTGCAGCATTTCCATTGAAGTCTATTGAACCAAAAACGCAATGTTGTGTTTAAAAAAGTCCAGACCCTTTCCAAAAAACACTCCGGGTGAAAATGCAGAGATGTGAACCTGTCCCATAGGAAATCATGGTAAATGGATTGCTGTGCATTTCTGTAAAACGCAACGGAAAAAACATAGGTGTTAACCTAGATTTATTCATGCTTTCCTTTTAGGGGTATTTCACCAAAAATGACATTTTTGTTGCAGGGGGTTAATAAAATCTGACTTTTAGTGCAGCCTTCTGGGAAAATCATTTAGGAAATGTCCTGCCGGGGGGGGGGGGGTATTTCTTATTTCTGTACACAGTCTGTGTACAGAATGCCTCCAAGTTGCTATATTACATAGCATTTTACAGAAAATTACAACTCTGCAGATTGAAAAGTAAAGGTAATTTTTAATACCTTTTAAATATGACTTGTGTTGCAATTGTATATGCTATATTGTTTTATTTTTTATTCTTTTACCACGAAAAAGGGGTCACCCTTTAAATGTAGTGGCTGCATCAGTTTTCTTTTCTTTGTTTTTTTTCCCCTCTGTTTTCACCTGGTGATCTGGCCAGTAACACACGTCCTGTATTAGTAAGACACCACTGTGGATGAATGAGTACAAGGGGCACAGCAGACAGCAGCATTGTCAATCTGGGGGGAAGGAGAGTGTTATATGTATTAGCAGATGTGAATACAACAACAAACTGAAGCCAAACTTCAGCTCACACTATAATCAGTTACAGCAACATTTTTTTTTTCCTTTTGAGATAATGATTTTACATGAATAAATAAAAGCTGATCATTTCATCACCCCTGCCAGTGCTAAATGGATTGTCTCAATTATACATTCTGCTGGAGAGCTCGAGGTTTTGAAAAACAACAGACTTGCTGGTTGGATTACCAGATGAAAATAGAAGAAAGCCTAACACAAAAAATGCATGCAGTCATCATATCTAAAAATTGATAAGTTGCAATATAGTAAATGTTTGCTTTTGAGTTTAATACTGCCTTATATCAGTAAGCTTATATCGGATTGTCAAAAAACTATTGATTTTATTATCATTACAGTGCTGATGCTCCAGAATCTGTTTGTTTTAGTTTTGCTAATGTAGCACTACCCCCTTAGGGATTGCTGATGAATTTGGGTCCCAATATAGTCCTGCGCAGCCAGTCAGTTAACATTTTTCACACAAGCTTTCATCCACAGACAGAAATCAGACCTTGAGCATTAGTTTTGTTATTTTATTGAGGGGATTAAACTTGGATAGGGTAAGGGGGTGTATAGGATGCCCAAGGGAACTGAGGACAACTTCCTAAACTATTCACAGCTTCTTCTCTCTGACATACAGTCTCTGTTGGATTGCTAAGCATCAACTCCAGTTGTATTACTCCAGACTCCAGATGAACTCTTCTTCATTCTGAAAGTGTTTTTCCTGAGCAGGGGATCTGGCTCTTGTTCCCTTACGTAAGGTACACAGTCACTAGAAGGGGGCTAATCTGGTTTCCCACCAGAGCACTCCTTCCCCTTTCCACTCAGGGGGTGCAGGTGTACTCATTCAGATGCTTTCCTGTACAGCTTGTGGAATGGCTGTTGCTACCAGGCCCATCAGCCTATTCCAGCTCCAGGCTTGCAGGCAGCCTTCTTCATCCAGCCTCACATCTTCCTGGCTCACACTCCTCTCCCGCCATCAATCTCCAACTCCTGATACTGAGCAGACTCTAAGGCTACGTTCACACTAGCCTTGTGTGCAGGCGGCAGAGAGGCGTTTGGGAAGCGTTTTTACCGCTTCCCAAACGCCTCTGCCAATTCTGCACATTACAGCACATGGTGCTGTTCTAACGGGAGCGTTTGCGTCGCGTCGCGTTGCGTCGCGGCAAAACGGACGCCTCTGGACGAGTCAGGAGGCTTTGAAGCCTCCTATTCTCGTCTATGGTGCCGCTCCGCAAACGCCCGGCCGGCGTTTGCGGTGCGGTTGCGACGCGGTTGCGGGGCGTTTGCGGAGCGGTAACACCACTCAAACTGCATTATAGGCGTTTGTGGGGCGTTATTAACGCTCGGCAAACGCCTAGCAACCGCCGCTAAACCGCGCATGCGGCGTTTGCGGAGCGTTTGCCGAGCGTTAAAAAACGGTCCGCAAACGCCGGACCAACGCTTGCCAAACGCTATAGGGGCGTTTGGCAAGCGTTGGCAAAACAGCCTAGTGTGAACGAGCCCTAACACCTTTTAAGAGAGTCCAGACCCTTGCCAAGCCTCCTGTTGGGGATTGGCTGGGGTCCTTCAAAGATGCAGCCAACCTCTCTTAGATCCAAACAACAAACAAGATCAAGCGCTAGGTGAAAAAATTACGAGAAGACTAGCCGCTGGCATAAAAGGTAACCTCTAAAAACCTCCAAAATTGTATGACATGAATAAATATATGCAGCGCTAATAAGCAAATAAAATGAGCAATCGAAATGAGCAATAAAATTACAAATAAATAAGTAAATAAAGTCAATAAACTTATAACGTGAAATGAACGTGACTGTTGTGAAAAAGTCAAAAAACTTCAATAAACTTGTAAGAAGAATATCCGTGACTCCTGTGATGGTTGAAATAGGTATAGATTGGACTAACCAGATAGCAAAGGTGCTTGCGCATGGAGCCCGCATGGGAACCTTGGTTCCCAGTACAATTACGTTTTCCAGTGCGGGCGGCGTGCCATTAGAACTAATGGCACCCGCCCACGGGTCCGCATTTCTCTGTGCGGGTGGTGCTGCTTCACGAGTTTTCATGTGGATCCGCAGCGGCACCACCCGCACAGATGTGAACCTAGGGTTACAGAACCCAGGATTAGGGTTGCCACCTCATCCCTTTAAAACCGAACACATATTAATTGCAAAGGTTCTGAGGCTAATTTAATGTGGATAAGGCACTAAGTGAGTTTAATTACCACCTTAAACAGCCATAGAACCTGTGTAAATAATATGTGTTTGGTTTTAAAGGGAGGAGGCGGCATCCCTACCCAGGATACACTTTTTACTAATTTCAATACTACATGTCTATCCACACAGGCTGTTGTCTGATCGCTCATCTCCTGCACACTCTGCTAAATGAACGATCTATGCAAGATGAAATTAAGATAGAAAAAAACTGATGCATGTGTTTTTAAAGAGAACAGCAATCACTGATTATTTTCATTAGAAAGCCATACACCTGTGGAAGTTGATGGGTAGTGATCTGCTGGAAGGGAGGCAGCCACAGTGTGTGCTAAAGAGGTCAGCTGATGAAATCCTTCTTGTGTCTTACACCACGGGCACATTGGGTGCGATTTGCATATTGTATTTCAAGTCGCACCCTATTGTCCGCAATTGGAGCGGTCATATCGGTGCTGTTCCGACCTGGTCGGAGCCACACCAATTTCTAAAGTAGTGCATGCACTACTTTTGGTGCAATTTGCATAGACATGTAAGTGGTATTATATCTTAGATTGTAAGCTCCAAGGAGCAGGAGCAGGGCCCTCCTAACTCTCTTGTATTGAACTGTATTGTTGCTGTATTGTCTCCCTTTATATTGTAAAGCGCTGAGCAAACTGTTGGCACTATATAAATCCTGTATAATAATAATAATAATATTTACCGCATCCGAGTATGCGGTAGGATACCGCATAGCATTTAAAAAAAAAAAGTTTGAGTTCACTAAAAAACGCTACTAAAATACAGCTGAAACATTAACGCATGGTTTTCACTACTAAAATACTGCATGACTTTCGTGTTGGAGATGTCACCAGGAGATAGGGACACTCTTACATGTATGGTGGGACTGCTCTTTGCTACAACTCTTCTGGAGAAAAGTTCAAACCATAATCGCGCAAGTGACTACGTACGCTCTGGACCTCTCTACCGCACAATTCTTGCTCTACCACTCCTCACTCCCTTTTAAGACGTACCGCAAATCATTGGCCCTGTATATGGTAAACGCAGCGAAACAGTGTATCCCAGTACATTGGCGCTCCACACATGTCCCTACTATTCGGGAATGGTTTACCAGGATCAACAAAATTGAGGAAATGGAGGAACTGATTGCTGTGGCGCAGGAACGCCCCGAGAGATTCAGGAAAGCATGGGGATACTGAAGTCACTTCAAAACCACCACTACCTACCACACAACACTACATGACCAATCTAGACCCCCAGACTGAATGGTTATACGTAATGATGTTTCAGAGAATGCCCAGTTCATTAAGGAGATTTTAGATTTACAATTAGATGAGTTGAAAACTTGTTGCATAACGGGTGTTGGAGTGTTTGACCCATATCTTGCCCTATTGATTGTCCATATGCATATTATCTGCTAAACTAACTGATGACTTTACCGGCTCGGCTCCTACATAAGAATATGATCCATTTCACCACACTTGTCTGTCCTTCCATTGCTTCTTCTCCTTCCTCCAAATTCTTATTTGGGGGAGGGAGGGGGAGAGGGAATGAGGGAGAAGTAAAGGAATAATTAATTAATTTATTATTATTATTGGGGTTTTTTTTTTTTTCTCCACCCCCCCCCCTCCTCCAATTACACCACTTAACATTCCTTTCTCTACCTGTTCTATTTTCTCAGGCTTATCTTTATTCTTCCTTTAGTAAATACTCACATCATCCACATTTCCTCAACAGAATACAGCAGTTACTTCCTTACAGACGCAAATACTTCTAGGTAACACACATTTTCTAATCCGGATACACAACACAGAACACACAACCTTTTCAAAGCTATCCTTACCCGACACTTCGTACCCCCTCATCATAAAAGCTCATTATTACATGGGTCAGTTCCCTTTACTATCTACATTACCTCATCTAGTAAACTCTTCATATCTGCAGTTTTGTAATCCAATGGTGCCACCATTGATTTCAAAATAATGTTGTTACAGAAAAGAATGTTCGTAGTCAAGAATTTCATAGCTCATGCTTATTTCTTTTTCAGTTACATTTCCCGCACAATTCTCCCATCATTGATTAGAAAATTGTTAGTTTTTCAAAAAATTTCCAATATGCCCGATCCCTCAAATTCTATGGTCACTCAAAAATCGTCTGTTGCTGTGGCCCATTAATGGTGGAAAATTCTTAAAAAAGATTTTTGAAAGTTCTTTTGGAATTCGACCCATGTATGGCCGTATTAACTGTTTTTTCTGTCCTAAATCCACATTCCAAGGGGGCGTGGCCAGGATGTGAACCAGCGTGGACGTGTTCTCCTGATGCTCAGACTATCCTGCTTGTTTATCCTGTCTAGGGGGAGCGCCTAGCCGCCATCCTGCTCAGCTGATCACTCTGCTCTTCCTGGGGACCTGAGCCCTCTTTGCCCATGCCGTCCCGAAAGACACCGGTGAAAAATACCCCTGTACTGGGGCTCGGCGCTCCCCTGCTACTACACGTGGTGCGGCCATCTTGCCTACACGTGTGCTGGCCAGACACTCAGTGGCAGTGCAGACTGCCTGGAGGGACATGATGGATGGGGATTCTGAGCCCAGGGATTTGTGAAAAATACCCCTGTACTGGGGCTCGGCGCTCCCCTGCTACTACATGTGGTGCGGCCATCTTGCCTACATGCGTGCTGGCCAGACACTCAGTGGCAGTGCAGACTGCCTGGAGGGACATGATGGATGGGGATTCTGAGCCCAGGGATTTGTCCCTCTCTCCTGTGGCGGCTCTACCTGGGGATTCCGCTACTTCTATTATCCTGGCAGCTATAGAGGCAAGTAAATCATCCCTCAAAATAGACTCTTTGGCATTAGAATGTGGGCTTATCAGATAAAACCTGGACAAGATTAGGGGCTGCCTGGGCACCGCATCCTCTCAGGCCCGCAGTCTGTCAGACTTACAGCGCACTATTACTCTCCTTATGGCCCAACCTGATGATGCTGAAAACAGATTGCGCCGGAATAATGTACAAGTAGTGGGCCTGCCTGAGGGTGCTGAAGGGGACAATCCTGCTGTCTCAATGGGATCCAGGACCCATGGGGGCCCCCCACACTCCTTCCTTTTCCAGTTACTGAATTTCCAGGAAAACAAGAAAACAACAATCCCTGAGGTTTGAAAATGTTGATCTGCACTTTTTTCCTGATTTTTCACCTGAGCTGCAAAAATGTTGCAGATCCTTTGTTGATGTCCAGAAGAGGCTCAGGGAAAGGGGTCTTCAATACAGTATGTTGTACCCCAGCAAGCTTCGGGTTCAATATAAGGGCACCAATCGCTATTTTGATAACCCTGCTTCCATGGTGGACTGGTTGAACTCCCTTTCCTGATTGCAAGTCTACAAGTGTGCCTAATGCCTTCCTTTCTCTAAGGATGTGGTCGGTGAGATGTTCTCCTTTCTATCTCCCCTCTCATTTTGCTATGCAGCCTCAGTTCACAGGAAGCAACAAGGTTGGTCCTACATTCCGTTGGAGAGGGGAGGGTTCCCTTGCTCCCACCATTGCCACATGCTCCAATGTTTCACATGTTTAGGGCAATAATGTTTCCTGGCCAAGTTGAATTGTTGGCTGGAGAAACAGGGATGTTATTTTTTTACTTTTTGGAGTCTTTAGTTTTGTTTTTTTATTCCTTTTTGTTTGTGAGGAAATCTCTTGTGTGTACTATGCCTGTGGAGTTAATGGGGCATCCAGTGTTGCGTGAGCCGCACCTCCCACCACCCCCTCTATCCTTTTCTTGCCCACTGGATTATGGCAACTGATCTTCGTGTTATCTCCTGGAACATCCGGGGGCTGAACTCAAAATTTAAAATATCTCTCATTTTGCAATAATTGAAGATGCACAATCCACACCTGGTCCTCCTCCAAGAAACTCACCTGATGGGCAACAGAATCCTCTCCAGCAGAACTGGATACAGAGAACCTTTCATGCCACGTTTTCCACCTTTGACAGGGGGGTCTCTATACTATTGCATAAATCTTTGAGCTGTGTGGTGCACAATGTAATCTCAGACCCGGAGGGGCATTATTTGCAGTGGTCTTGGAGATCGCCTCTCATAAAGTAGTGGTGGCTAATGTTTACGCCTCCCCTCCCTTTCAGGATGCTGTTCTGTATACTCTTTTGGAGAAACTTGCTCCCCTACTGCCTACCAGGCTCCTCATCATGGACGATTTCAGTAATATCCTTGACTGCACGCTGGATACGTCTATTCCCTCTAGAGTGCCAAATTAAGATTGTGCTGCATGGGCAGACACGGGGGAGGGTTTGGACTCACCGTGCTCTGGCGGTAGAAGCATCCTGCTGTCAGACAGTTTTCTTTTCTGTCAGCGGTATCTCATTCCTCCTCCAGAATTGATCTGGCCTTTGCCACTGCGGATCTTTTACCCTGGGTTGCTGAGGCCTCCTACCTGGCTGCTGGAATATCTGATCAATCTGATCATACCCCTCTCCTGGTTGTAGTACACTTACCTCTCACCAGAGGTTTGCAGTCCTGGTTGGGTGGCGGAGCCCACGGTAGAGCCTGTGGTTACGGCCCACTTGGCAGTGTATTGGCCAGTCAATGAGGAGTCCTTCACCTCGCAGAATGTATGGAATGCCTTTAAGGTATCCACACGAGGTGAATATATCTCCGCCATTAAGGCCGCGAGAATAAGTCATAACAGTACATTCAAAGCATTGTTGAACAGGGAGGTTGCTTGTGCTAAACTCCATGCTACTAACCCAGCCACGTTGGAGGAGCTCCACCAGGCTAGGAAAGATGTATCAGCTTCCTTTTCTGTCAGCAGAGGCATGAGACAGGGTTGCCCATTGTCACCCAGTCTTTTTGCCCTGATGATGGAACCTATTGCACTTGCCATGAGAAGTTCCCCCTTGGTGCGGAGCATTCTGGTTGGCAGTTTGCTTGAAAAGACGGCATTATGTGTTGATGATGTAGTGCTCTTTCTAGAGGATCCCATAGTCTACTTACCTGCTGCCTTGAACACTTTAGACTATGCGGCCTCCTTTTCTGGCCTGAAGGTGCATTGTCAAAAGTCTCAAGTGCTGCTATTGGGTAGGGACCTCTGTCAGCCTCCAGCGGCTATTTTGACCTTCTGGTGGGTGACCCAGGTTAAATACTTGGGGCTACATATTACTAGGTCAGTTTCTGATTTCGTTAGGCTGAATGATTAGGCCTATAGCTTCTCTACTTAAATATAAAATCAATGCCTGGAGGAATCTCCCTTTTTCCATGATAGGGAAAATTAATCTGCTCAAAATGAAATTTCTCCCTGTCTTGCTTTATGTCATACATAACTCACCAGTTTGGATCCCCAAATCCATTTTTCAGTCTATACATTAATCTCTGGCTTTATTTGGCAGGGGAGCCCGCCTAGGCTTAGGCTGGTAGTGTTGCAGCAGCCATGGAAGGAGGGAAGAATGGCGGTCCCAGATTTCCACAAATATTTCTTAGCTGGGCAGTTGGTGTTTGCACAAAGATGGCTCACGAAACCTCTTGATGATGCAGCGGTCACCTTGGAGGCAGCCATACTGGGTTCATATGAAGCCTTAACACATTTAGTTCATCGAGGTTTCAAATCCCCTCATCTCCAGACTGTGTCTATGAGATCTGTGTTGCGGGCCTGGATGACAGCGCATGGGAGGGACCCTGGAGGATCCCTCCCCCACTCTCCTCATACTCATCTCTGGAAAGTCCCCATTTAGCCCATTTTCTTACTTATGAGGATCCGATAGTGTGGACACGCTATGGGGTCAAGACCATAGTGAATATAGTACACAATGGTGTCCTGTGATCCTTTGATGAGTTGAAAGCTATACACTGCCTGCCAAATACACATTTCTTTAGGTTCCTACAACTCAGACATGCATATCAATCACAGTCTGGGAGGGCCCCAGTTGCCTTTGCCCCCTCAGACATAGAAACTATGCTACGAGATGAAGATCTACTCAAACCCTTATCTACTGTATATAAATCCCTGTTTCCTCCCACTCATAGCTTACTCACTAAGTGTATGACCAGCTGGGAGGTAGTGGTTCCCAGTCTTGATACAGAGGATTGAGAGGATATTTGGGATGCTCCCTTTGTCAGGCTCATTTCTGCTCGGAATCAGCTTCTCCAGTATAAATTTGTTCACCGTATTTATCTGACTCCTGCTAGGCTAGCTAAAATATTTGGTAACGACTCATCCTCCTGCTGGCGTTGCTCATTCCCTGGGGCTGGTTTTATGCATGTTTTCTGGGACTGTCCTGCCATACAGCTATCCTGGTCTAGAGTAATTCAGTGTGTCCAGTCGGTCACTGCCACACTCCTTAATCTGTCTGTAAAACATTGTCTCCTGAGTTTGCTGGATGACTTGACCCCCAACTAAGGCCATTCACACTTTTCTCACTCTCCTTTTCTATTATGCATGTAAACTCATTATACTGTCCTGGAAGAGACCTGAGACTCCAACTGTTGCAGCTTGGAAAGCTCTTATAACTAAGGCCCTCCCATTCTATAAAGCCACTTATGCCAATAGAGGGGTACCCCGTAAATTTGATAAGATCTGGGGCGCCTGGGTTGGTTCCCCGCTTTCAGTGGCAGATTGAGAAGTACTGTATTTTGGTTCATATAATAATTATATTGGATTGTTCATGTACACTGCTTAGTGGACTTGTTGGCCAGTGAATTCCTGTTCCTGGACTATGTGACAACAATGCCTTTATCTATCAAAATGGTGTGGAGAGATTTCTTTGTCACCTGTAGGATGTATGTGTTTTTGAGTAGGGGGGTATCTTATTTCTCCTGAATGTACAGGTGAAACTCTAAAAATTAGAATATCGTGCAAAAGTTCATTTATTTCAGTAATGCAATTTAAAAGGTGAAACTAATATATGAGATAGACTCATTACATGCAAAGCAAGATAGTTCAAGCCGTGATTTGTCATAATTGTGATGATTATGGCTTACAGCTTATGAAAACCCCAAATCTACAATCTCAGAAAATTAGAATATTACATGCAATCAATAAAACAAGGATTGTACACAGAACAATATCGAAGCTCTGAAAAGTATAAGCATGCATATGTACTCAGGACTTGGTTTAGACCCCTTTTTCAGCAATTACTGCCTCAATGTGGCGTGGCATGGAAGCTATCAGCCTGTGGCACTGCTGAGGTATTATGGAACACCAGGATGCTTCAATAGCGGCCTTCAGCTCTTCTGCATTGTTCGGTCTTGTGTCTCTCATATTTCTCTTGGCAATGCCCCATAGATTCTCTATGGGGTTCAGGTCAGGTGGGTTTGCTTGCCAATCAAGCACAGTAATCCCACGGTCATTGAACCAGGTTTTGGTGCTTTTGGCAGTGTGGGCAGGTGCCAAGTCCTGCTGGAAAATGAAGTCAGCATCCCTATAAAGCTCGTCTGCGGAAGGAAGCATGAACTGCTCCAAAATATCCTGGTAGACGGCTGTGTTGACCCTGGACGTAATGAAGCACAGTGAACCCAGTACACTGTGGACACCAGCAGATGACATGGTTCCCCAAATCAACACAGACTGTGGAAACTTCACACTGGAATTCAAGCATCTTGCAGTGTGTGCCTCTCCATTCTTCCTCCATACTCTGGGTCCTTGGTTTCCAAATGAGATGCAAAAGTTGCTCTCATCAGAAAAGAGGACTTTGGACCACTGAGCAACAGACCAGGTCTGTTTTTCTTTAGCCCAGGTAAGACGCTTCTGACGTTGTTTGTTGTTCAGGAGTGGCTTGACAAGAGGAATACGATATTTGAAGCCCATGTCCAGGATCCATCTGTGTGTGGTGGCTCTTGATGCACTGACTCCAGCCTCAGTCCACTCCTTGTGAAAGTCCCCAACACTTTTGAATGGCCTTTTCCTGATGATCCTCTCCAGGCTGTGGTCATCCCTGCTGCTTGTGCACCTTTTCTTCCACACTTATCCCTTCCACATAACTTTCTATTAATGTGCTTTGATACAGCACTTTGGGAACATCCAACATCTTTTGCAATTACCTTTTGAGGCTTTCCCTCCTTATGGAGGGTGTCAATGATGGTGTCCTGCATAACTGTCAGGTCAGCAGTCTTTCCCATGATTGTGATTCTGTCAGGGCAGGAACGCTGGAACGGGCAGGCAGGCCTATGGTATGGTCACGCTGCGACTGACGATAGCCACTACCCACAGACCGGAGTCCCTCAGGGCGCGGAGTCTAAGCCCCAGGCTACCCTTCACCAGGGCCCCTGATGGTGGGGATGGACTTGACGCAGCCTGAGACCAGGTCGCGGCCCCCGAATGACCCCAGCTGCGATAACGACTGCCGCCAATGGCGTACAGCTGGTGGGAGCTAGATGGGAACACGAGTAGAGTAGTCAGACAAGCCGGGTCAATAACAACGGAGCAGACAGTACTAAACGGTAGGCAAAGAATACTCCGGTCACGGGCCGGGTTCAGCAACGGGAGGTCAGGTAAAGGGTTAACACAGAGAATAGTCTTGTCAAAGCCAAGTCGGTTACCAGGAGAGCAATGGGAACAACACAAGAGCTTGCAACAGGGCAACATACAGGACACAAGTGCAGAGCACACTTGCAGACAGCAGGTTTAAATGTGCTCAACCACACCCTTCTGAGGAGGAGCCGCAGAAGCCTGAAGGCATAAAGGTTCCCACCATGCTTTGCAGAAAACCAAGATGGATGCCAGCTCATGGAGATGCACAAGCTCTGAAGAAAGGTAGGACCTTGACAGTACCTCCTCCTCAAGGGCCCTTCCCCCTCCGCGGCTCAACAAAAGGTTTCCGAGGAAATCGGGCGTGAAAAGCGCGGAGGAGGGCAGGAGCATGAACATCCGCGGAAGGAACCCAGGAACGTTCCTCGGGACCATAACCACGCCAATGGACCAGAAACTGTACCCGACCGCGGACCAACCGAGAATCCAAGATGCGGCTCACCTCATACTCCTCATGGCCGTCGACCCTGATAGGACGAGGCCGAGGCGGAGAAGCAGTAAAGCGATTACAAATCAGAGGTTTCAACAGGGATACGTGGAAGACATTGGAGATGTGCATCCCAGGAGGAAGAGCAAGGGCATAGGCAACCGGGTTCACCCTGCGAAGAATGCGGAAAGGGCCAACAAAACGGGGAGCCAGCTTTGGTGCGGGCACCCGAAGATTGAGGTTGCGAGTGGACAACCACACCCGATCTCCGACCTGGTATGAGGGAGCGGGCAACCGTCTACGATCAGCCTGGAGCTTCTGGCGCTGTGCAGAGTCCTTCAAGGACCTCTGAATCTGCCCCCATGAGGAGCGCAGAGCAGCCAGGTGGTTATCCACAGCCGGAATGTCCTGTGGAGAGAACAACTCAGGCAATACTGCGGGTTGGAACCCATAGTTGGCCATGAAGGGGGACATCCCAGAGGAGGAGTTGACAGCCAAGTTCCTCGCAAACTCTGCCCACGGCAGGAGATCGACCCAGTTGTCCTGATGATCCGATATATAGCAACGAAGGAATTATTCCAGGGCCTGGTTGGAACGCTCTGCAGCCCCATTGGACTGAGGGTGGTAGGCCAAAGAGAAGGAAAGCTCGATACCCAACTGGGAGCAGAAGGCGCGCCAGAACCTGGACACAAACTGGCTCCCACGGTCCGAGACAATCACCTTGGGCAACCCGTGCAAGCGAAAGATCTCCTTTGCGAAAACCGTAGCCAGTTCTTGTGCAGTCGGCAATTTCTTGAACGGAATGCAATGGCACATCTTAGAAAAGCGATCGATCACCATAAGAATGACCGTATGACCTTGAGACGCAGGAAGATCCACAATAAAATCCATGCCCAGGTGTGACCAGGGACGCTCCCCATTGGGAATGGGTTGCAAAAGGCCCAATGGAAGGTGCCGAGGAGATTTATTCTGGGCACAGACCGAACAAGCTGCTACATATGAGGCGATGTCAGAACGGAGAGATGGCCACCAGAATAACCGAGAAATGACCCAGGACAATTGGTTCCTACCAGGATGACCGGCAGTCTTAGAATTATGGTAGGTACGTAGCAAGCGGGTACGCAATCCCTCAGGTACAAAACATCTTCCAGCCGGTCTTGCAGGGGGAGCGTTAGTTTGAGCTGCCAAAATCTGCTCCCCAAGGGGAGAAGTCAGGTTGGTACGAATGGCAGCCAGGATCTGGTATGGAGGAATGACCGAGGTCGGCTCAGTGTCCTCCCTGGACAGCTCAGAGTATTGCCGCGACAAGGCATCAGCCCTGACATTCTTGGAACCAGGCAAGTAAGAGACCACATAGTTAAAAAGTGACAAAAACAGAGCCCACCTGGCCTGACGGGGTGTCAACCTCTTAGCCTCCGAGAGATATGTGAGGTTCTTGTGGTCAGTGAGAACTAGGACCGGGACCACAGAACCCTCAAGCAAGTGCCTCCATTCCTTGAGAGCCAGAATAATGGCCAACAACTCCCTGTCTCCAATCTGGTAGTTGCACTCTGCAGAGGAAAGCTTCTTGGAGTAGAACCCACAAGGAAGTAGGGGTCCCTCGGGTGACCGACGCTGGGACAAGAGAGCGCCTACTCTTGTTTCAGATGCATCAACCTCGAGAACAAAAGGCAACCCAGGATTGGGATGAGACAGAATTGGGGCCGAAGTGAAGGCGGCTTTCAGAGCCTTGAAAGCTGAGATGGCCTCGGGTGACCACTCGTGAGGGTTACTGCCCTTCTTGGTCAGGTCTGAGAGAGGCTTGGACAGTGTGGAAAAGTTCCTGATAAACTTCCGATAATAGTTGGCAAATCCCAAAAAGCGCTGAATGGACCGAAGACCACTGGGACGAGGCCACTGCAGAACCGCTGAAACCTTCTCAGGGTCCATAGAAAAACCCACCGGGGAAATGATGTAGCCCAAAAAGGCAACCTGGGATTGGTGAAATTCACACTTCTCGAGCTTACAGAAAAGCTCGTTTTCACGCAACCGTTGCAGCACCCGCTTAACATCCTGGATATGAGTCTCCATAGACGCAGAGTAAACCAGGATGTCGTCCAAGTAAACCACCATGCACTGCTGCAACAAGTCACGTAAGACATCGTTAATAAACTCTTGAAAGACCGCGGGTGCATTACACAACCCGAAGGGCATAACCAGGTATTCATAGTGGCCGGTTCTGGTGTTGAACGCGGTCTTCCACTCGTCGCCCTCCTTGATCCGTACGAGGTTGTAGGCAGCCCTAAGGTCGAGTTTAGTAAAGACCGTTGCTCCCTTGAGGCGGTCAAACAACTCGGTGATCAACGGAATAGGATAAGCATTTTTAATTGTGATCCGATTGAGACCCCTAAAATCAATGCAGGGTCTCAGCTCACCTCCCTTCTTTTTCACGAAAAAAAAACCCAGCTCCTGCTGGAGACGTAGACTTGCGAATGTGCCCCCGGGAAAGCGCATCCGCAACGTATTCCTCCATGGCCTGATTCTCTGCCATCGAAAGAGGATACACCCTGCCACGCGGAGGATTGGCACCAGTTTGTAAGGTTATGGCACAATCGTATGGACGATGAGGAGGCAGCGCACCGGCGCGCACCTTGTCAAACACGTCCACGTACTCCCCATATTCAGTGGGTAGCACAGAGTCCGAGGAGGTGCACAGCACCTTAACCGGACCACGGATGCAACCAGCCCCACACCGTGGTGACCATGAGAGAATCTCGGCCGATCGCCAATCAAAGGTCGGATTGTGCCTCTGAAGCCAGGGATAGCCCAAAACCACGGAGTAGTGCGGGGAAGAAATTACCTGGAAACAGGCCAATTCCCTGTGAACAGCCCCAATAGCTACCTCCACCGGCAGGGTCTCGTGGGTAACCTGCGATGGCTGCAAGGGCCTGCCATCTATCGCCTCGAGAACCAATGGAGTCTCTCGAGCCTGCAGAGGAATGGAGTACTGGGCAGCAAACGAACTGTCCATAAACAAACCGCCAGCCCCAGAGTCTACCAACGCCTGGGCCGTCACCGAGCCTCCTGCCCAAGAGAGGACAACGGTGATAAGCGGTTTATCTTTACGGGAAACCGGGGACGAGGAAACTCCACCCAAGATCTACCCCCGACAGGATCTCAGGTGCGGGCGTTTCCCGGACGGACCGGACAGGACTGCCGAAAATGCCCCCCGAGTCCACAGTACAGGCAGCGACCCTCCCGACGCCGAGAGGCCCGCTCCTCCTCGGATAGGCGAGCAAACCCCAGCTGCATGGGCTCACTACCAGACAAACCATCCCCAGGAGGCGTGGGAGAAGAGGGAGGCACGGGTGGGACAGAAAACGTAGGCGCCAAACGTTTAGGAGGCCTCCGCAGACGCTCCTTAAATGAAGGCCTCTCTCTGAGCCTGGTGTCAATCAAGATTAGGAAGGAGATGAGTGCCTCTAACTCCATAGGCAGTTCTTTGGCTGCGATCTCGTCCTTCAACGCATCAGAGAGACCATGAGAGAAAGCAGCCACTTAGAGCCTCATTGTTCCAACCCACCTCTGCCGCCAAAGTACGAAATTCGATGGCGTACTCGGCAACTGTTCGTGAACCCTGATGCATGGACATGAGCAATTTGGCAGCAGAAGCGGAGCGAGCGGGCACGTCGAATACCGTACGGAAGGAGGCAACGAAACGGGTAAACACGTGAATCACCGGGTCATTCCTCTCCCATAAGGGATTAGCCCAGGCCAAGGCTCTATCAGAGAGTAGCGAGATTAGGAAGCCCACCTTTGCCCTCTCAGTAGGGAAAGCGTGAGGTATTAATTCAAAGTAAATCCCCACTTGGTTAAGAAAACCACGACACTGACTCAGTTCCCCCCCAAAGCGCTGAGGAAGAGGGGCAGAACCAGTCATACCCCTGGGTACCGCGGGTTCCGCAACAGATGCGGAGGTAGGTGCAACAACCGGAGCAACAGTGGGAGATTCCACCGGAGTAACAACTGACCTAATAGCCCCAGGAGTAAGGTGCGCTGTGCGTGCAAGCAGAGCCTGCAACGCCTGAGCGAACTGATCCAACAAGCGATCCTGTTGGTCAAGTCTGGCGAGTAACATAGGGATCGAAGGCGTACCTGCACCGTCAGGATTCATGGCACTTGTGTAATGTCAGGGCAGGAATGCTGGAACGGGCAGGCAGGCCTATGGTACGGTCACGCTGCGACTGACGATAGCCACTACCCACAGACCGGAGTCCCTCAGGGCGCGGAGTCTAAGCCCCAGGCTACCCTTCACCAGGGCCCCTGATGGTGGGGATGGACTTGACGCAGCCTGAGACCAGGTCGCGGCCCCCGAGTGACCCCAGCTGCGATAACGACTGCCGCCAATGGCGTACAGCTGGTGGGAGCTAGATGGGAACACGAGTAGAGTAGTCAGACAAGCCGGGTCAATAACAACGGAGCAGACAGTACTAGACGGTAGGCAAAGAATACTCAGGTCACGGGCCGGGTACAGCAACGGGAGGTCAGGTAAAGGGTTAACACAGAGAATAGTCTTGTCAAAGCCGAGTCGGTTACCAGGAGAGCAATGGGAACAACACAAGAGCTTGCAACAGGGCAACATACAGGACACAAGTGCAGAGCACACTTGCAGACAGCAGGTTTAAATGTGCTCAACCACACCCTTCTGAGGAGGAGCCGCAGAAGCCTGAAGGCATAAAGGTTCCCACCATGCTTTGCAGAAAACCAAGATGGATGCCAGCTCATGGAGATGCACAAGCTCTGAAGAAAGGTAGGACCTTGACAGATTCCTACTGAACCAGACTGAGAAATGATTTAAAGGCTCAGGAACCCTTTGCAGGTGTTATGGCTTAATTAGCTGATTAGAGTGGGACACTTTGAGCCTAGAATATTGCACCTTTTCACAATATTCAAATTTTCTGAGATTGTGGATTTGGGGTTTTCATGAGCTGTAAGCCATAATCATCACAATTATGACAAATCACGGCTTGAACTATCTTGCTTTGCATGTAATGAGTCTATCTCATATATTAGTTTCACCTTTTAAGTTGCATTACTGAAATAAATGAAATTTTGCACGATATTCTAATTTTTTGAGTTTCACCTGTATATGTACAGTGGGGCAAAAAAGTATTTAGTCAGCCACCAATTGTGCAAGTTCTCCCACTTAAAAAGATGAGAGAGGCCTGTAATTGGCATCATAGGTAGACCTCCACTATGAGAGACAAAATGAGAAAAAAATCCAGACAATCACATTGGCTGATTTGGAAAGAATTTATGGTGGAAAATAAGTATTTGGTCAATATCAAAAGTTCATCTCATTACTTTGTTATATATCCTTTGTTGGCAATGACAGAGGTCAAACGTTTCCTGTAAGGTTGGCACACACTGTTGCTGGTATGTTGGCCAATTTCTCCATGCAGATCTCCTCTAGAGCAGTGATGTTTTGGGGCTGTCGCTGGGCAACACGGACTTTCAACTCCCTCCAAAGGTTTTCTATGGAGTTGAGATCTGGAGACTGGCTAGGCCACTCCAGGACCTTGAAATGCTTCTTACAAAGCCACTCCTTCGTTGCCCAGGCGGTATGTTTGGGATCATTTCATGTTGGAAGACCCAGCCACGTTTCATCTTCAGTGCCCTTGCTGATGGAAGGAGGTTTGCACTCAAAATCTCACGATACATGGCCCCATTCATTCTGTCCTGTACATGGATCAGTCGTCCTGGTCCCTTTGCGGAGAAACAGCCCCAAAGCATGATGTTGCCACCCCCCTGCATCACAGTAGGTATGGTGTTCTTTGGATGCAACTCAGCATTCTCTCTCCTCCAAACACGACGAGTTGTGTTTCTACCAAACAGTTCTATTTTGGTTTCATCTGACCATATGACATTCTCCCAATCCTCTTCTGGATCATCCAAATGCTCTCTAGCAAACTTCAGACAGGCCCGGACATGTACTGGCTTAAGCAGGGGGACACGTCTGGCACTGCAGGATCTGAGTCCCTGGTGGCGTAGTGTGTTACTGATGGTAGCCTTTGTTACGTTGGTCCCAGCTCTCTGCAGGTCATTCACTAGGTCCCCCCGTGTGGTCCTGGGATTTTTGCTCACCGTTCTTGTAATCATTTTGACCCCACGGGGTGAGATCTTGCGTGGAGCCCCAGATCGAGGGAGATTATCAGTGGTGTTGTATGTCTTCCATTTTCTAATTATTGCTCCCACAGTTGATTTGTTTACACCAAGCTGCTTGCCTATTGCAGATCCAGTCTTCCCAGCCTGGTGCAGGTCTACAATTTTGTTTCTGGTGTCCTTCGACAGCTCTTTGGTCTTTACCATAGTGGAGTTTGGAGTGTGACTGTTTGAGGTTGTGGACAGATGTATTGTATACTGATAACAAGTTCAAACAGGTGCCATTGATACAGGTAATGAGTGCAGGACAGAGGAGCCTCTTAAAGAAGAAGGTACAGGTATGTGAGAGCCAGAAATCTTGCTTGTTTGTAGGTGACCAAATACTTATTTTCCACCATAATTTGCAAATAAATTCTTTCCAAATCAGCCAATGTGATTGTCTGGATTTTTTTTCTCATTTTGTCTCTCATAGTTGAGGTCTACCTATGATGCCAATTACAGGCCTCTCTCATCTTTTTAAGTGGGAGAACCTGCACAATTGGTGGCTGACTAAATACTTTTTTGCCCCACTGTATACTGACGTTTCCTGTACAACACGGGCACGTTTCTCCTCTCTTTTGTATTTTGTATTTATTATTTTTGTTGTGTACTTGGATGACTACCTGGCTTGTTGGCCGTAGCCATAGCTTGTTTTTTCTTGTTAATCTGTATGTTTTATGAAAAATTACTAATAAATAGAATTTTACAAAAAAAAAAATCTACAAACCAGTAAGGTATGAAGCTTTCTAATACATTCAGCAAGGGCTAAGGTAAGGCCTTGTTCTCAAACTCAAAGAACACTTTTATTTTTCTGCAACCGAGGTACATTAATGGTATATTGGTACATAGGGGAGTTGGAATTTAGAAAGAAAGAGGTGCGTTTAGCCTTTAAGCCATCACACTGCGTTTAGTTACTGCAAAGGGGACACTCTAAATGACAGTGTTTTGATTGAAAGTTTTGCACATACAAAATGGACATCATCGTTTACCATGGAGTAATTATAAAAGTATAGGGATATGTATCCAGGCTGCACCTTCAGTGCGTCTGGAACAAAGCCTGGGAACATTTGCAGTGGAGGTAGAATTCGTACACAGAACTGTGGTGTGCTGCATCTGAGGGTAAGGGAGCCACAGCAGTCTCTAAAGGGCAAGTTAGTCATCAAGCACTAAGGATCCAATCTATGTATGCTGTTTACCTAGAGCTTATGGCACACATATCGTATGAGTTGTTTTATCTGGAATTGTAAACTTTTTTTTTCTAAACAGTTTTACACTGTTATTTTAGGCCTCTACTATGCACACTGGATATTTTTACAGTTGCTTTTTTTGGCTTCTGGCATTTTTTTCTACAGCCAGTAAACTCCCCAGCATGTTATCCTATGTGTCCCTTGCACACATAGGCTTTAATCAGCGATTGGTCACAGCAGGTCACATTGTACCAG